>NC_057409.1:46299771-46976896 GCF_019320065.1 Cervus canadensis | reverse complement strand
TATAGATCAATGGAACAAAATAGAAAGCCCAGAGATAAATCCACATACCTATGGACACCTTATCTTCAACAAAGGAGGCAAGAATATACAATGGAAAAAAGACAACCTCTTTAACAAGTGGTGCTGGGAAAACTGGTCAACCACTTGTAAAAGAGTGAAACTAGGACACTTTCTAACATGATACACAAAAATAAACTCAAAATGGATTAAAGATCTAAATGTAAGACCAGAAACTATAGAACTCCTAGAGGAGAACACAGGCAAAATACTCTCCAACATAAATCACAGCAAGATCCTCTATGACCCACCCCACAGAATATTGGAAATAAAAGCAAATATAAACAAATGGAACCTAATTAAACTTAAAAGCTTTTGCACAACAAAGGAAACTTAAGCAAGGTGAAAAGAGAGCCTTCAGAATGGGAGAAAATAATAGCAAATGAAGCAACAGATAAAGGATTAATCTCAAATAAAATATACAAGCAACTCCTGCAGCTCAATTCTAGAAAAATAAATGACCCAATCAAAAAATGGGCCAAAGATCTAAACAGACATTTCTCCAAAGAAGACATACAGAAGGCTAACAGACACATGAAAAGATGCTCAATATCACTCATTACCAGAGAAATGCAAATCAAAACCACAATGAGGTACCATTACACGCCAGTCAGGATGGCTGCTATGCAAAAGTCTACAAGCAATAAATGCTGGAGAGGGTGTGGAGAAAAGGGAACCCTCTTACACTGTTGGTGGGAATGCAAACTAGTACAGCCACTATGGAGAACAGTGTGGAGATCCTTAAAAACCTGGAAATAAAACTGCCATATGACCCAGCAATCCCACTCCTGGGCATACACACCGAGGAAACCAGATCTGAAAGAGACATGTGTACCCCAATGTTCATCACAGCACTGTTTATAATAGCCAGGACATGGAAGCAACCTAGATGCCCATCAGCAGATGAATGGATAAGAAAGCTGTGGTACATACACACAATGGAATATTACTCAGCCATTTTAAAGAGTACATTTGAACCAGTTCTAATGAGGTGGATGAAACTGGAGCCCATTATAAGAGTGAAGTAAGCCAGAAAGATAAAGAGCAATACAGTATACTAATGCATATATATGGAATTTAAAAAGATGGTAATGATAACCCTATATGCAGGACAGAAATAGAAACACAGATGTATAGAACAAACTTTTGGACACTATGGGAGAAGGCGTGGGTGGGATGATCTGAGAGAATATCATTGAAACATGTATGTTATCAAGTGTGAAACAGACCGCCAGTCCAGGTTGGATGCATGAGATAAGTGCTCAGGGCTGGTGCACTGGGAAGACCCAGAGGGATGGGATGGAGAGGGAGGTGGGAGGGGAGATCAGGATGGGGAACACATGTAAATCCATGGCTGATTCATGTCAATGTATGGCAAAAACCACTACAATATTGTAAAGTAATTAGCCTCCAACTAATAAAAATAAATGGAAAACAAAACAACAACAACAACAACAACCAAAAAAACAAAAGCAGAAACCTCACACTCCCACTGCTCAAAGATAAGCATAGTTAGCATTTCGGTGTGTGTTTTCCCAGACCTTTCCTTTGTCTGCATAGCGTATCAGTTGCCTGTGTGCGCTGTGCTTGGTCGTTCAGTCATGTCCGACTCTTTGCGACCCCATGGGCTGTAGCCCGCCAGGCTCCTCTGTCGATGGGGATCCTCCAGGCAAGAATACTGAAGTGGATTGCCATGCCCTCGTCCAGGGGATCTTCCTGACCCAGGGACCACACCCAGGTCTTCTGCATTGCAGGCAGATTCTTTACTGTCTGAGCCACCAGGGAAGTCCCAGATGGCGCCAAGTCCTGTAATTGGTGAGAGTCGTTCTGTCCCCTAAATTTCACATGTAATTCACACTAGGACTCCTCTTTCACATTGCAAAACTAATTATCCTTCTCAGTCTCTCCAGGGATTCATGGGGTGGTAAAAGGTCTTCCTGCTTACATCTTGTTTCGATTTCCCAGCTTCTGCTATTGCCTTCATCTCCCTGGTGTCTAGTCTCTTGTGTAGACTCAAATATGGAACATAGCCTCTTATGCTTGGTTCTAGGGTCCTCCTTCCTGGGGGGGCTGTGGGGAGAACTGGAAAGCCTTACAGAAGAGCACATGCTTAACATATCTCCATTTTCAAAAATTCTTTCGCTGCTTCGGCCTGAACGTGCTCCCGTACCTGAGCAGGTAAGTGCAGCTGCATTGCTGACTGGTTCAGTCTCTCTCTCCAACCCCCAACCCGTACCTCTCTGCACACAGTTTTCCAGCTGCCCCACAGCCAGGACTTTGCTTAGAGGGAGCAAAGCAGTGTTCTGTATGTTTTGATGGTTCTTTCCAGACCCTTTTATGAAAGGTCTCATTCTTCTACCCTCAAGCCTATTCAGACATCTTTTCCAAACAATTAGTATTTTAGGCTAGTGAGAGACCATGCCACTCCTTTGGTAGGCAGAACCAGTTCTCACTAGCTATTGTTTTAAAGAGGATTCTCCCTGCCCCCTTCTTGGCACACAGAAATGCTTCCCTGCCCCTTCTCCCACCCTAAATGGCACCATACAATATTTATATATTGGTTAGAAACCTGCCTTGTGTACTTAATGATTGATGTGAATATCTTTTACAGTGAGTAAAGCAGAACATTTAATAAGCCATGGTTGACAATATGCCCTGGGGGGTTGTTGCTGCTGCTAAGTTGCTTGTTACCAATGCATATTCTCAGTCTCCATGCCAAACCGAATCTACTCATAACTATATTTTGATCCCTATTATGTGCCTATTCATGGGCACATAAAAGTTGGAGACAAACTGTAGAACAATATTTATATGACTTTAATAAGAGCAAAAAGAAATTCTTATTTTTTCTTCATTGGACAGTCTATGAAGAAAACTTGGAAAACTGGAAAACTTGTCTAAAAGACAAGTCTGGACATTCAGATGGCTGTTTAATTTGTGCTTTGACACAGCTAGCTTTCCTTATTAAATATGACATTGTTGCCAAAATGCAAAACGGTTTCTTAGAATGCAATGTCTTCAACAGCTTTCCTTTAACTCTCTAAAGGGAATTGTGGAGTCTGTGATTTTCACATTGCATTTTTACAGAAAATTAAAACAGCAACTTAGTGGTTTTTAAGTTAATAGAAAATCATCTCTAACTTTCCAAATATAAAATTCTATACAGGCCATTTTTATTTTATTTATTTATTTTTCATTTATATTTATTAGTTGGAGGCTAATTACTTTACAATATTGTAGTGGTTTTTGTCATACATTGACATGAATTAGCCATGGATTTACATGTATTCCCCATCCCGATTGGGATGGGGATGGGGAATATACAGGCAATTTTTAAAGCAGTTTGCAAATACTCGTATTTAAGACTGAAGTACCTTTTGCTTTTGATTCACTGAGAACATAGTTACTTGAGAGTGAACTCTTTAAAGAGGGACTACCGTAACTCATAATAAGGGTGGAATATACTTATTGGGTCAGGTCAATGCAGTTGAAAATTGTGATACGGTCTAATTTGAAAACCCAAGTTAAAAAAAAAATCACTCTTGGTTTTCATGTTGCAGAAGATTACAATGAACTACACTGCTATTCCCTTGCAAACAAGTAAGCAGACTTCACAACAACATATGATTTGTTTCATTTTAGAGCTTTTAGAAAACATTAATTGAATGAGTAAGCTACTTGCTGTGCTGGATTAGCCATGTGAAAATCTTGGTTTTTAAAACATCTCCAATGAAAAGCTATCTAGCACATTTTTCTATTCACAGTTGAAAAGCTTCAGTTTCCCAGCTGGCAAAAGCATTAAGTGTGTGTATGCTTCCAATTACGAGCAAGATTTTCCCCATGCGTGGTCCAAGGTTACACAGTGGTCCTTCAGGGATTTGTAGAGTCTTTTCCCTCTGTCTTCTCATTTTCTGCTGCTGTTCCATGGGCCATTTGCAGAACCTTGGCTGCTGAGCAAGATGTAGAAATTTCTGAACATTCATTCACTAGGAAGTAGCAGTTCAATCCGGACAAACAGAATGCTGCAGCTACGATGATGTTTCCTTGGGAATAATTTTCAGGAAGTCAGAGAGCTAAAAACCAGAAGGGCATTGTTTCACAAATGGAAGCTATTTGTTCCTGCGCCAGTGGGAATTGTTTTATAATGTTCCTTTCAGAACAGAATTAAATAAAACATTCTGAAATTTTTCACCACTTAGAATGCAGTGACAAGTTTTCACAAGTTGTTAAGGGAGGGGAGAAAAGCCAAGTAAAGACTAACCAGTATTTCTAAGTGAAGTGTTCTTTCAGAACAAGAAAGCACTCCTATGCAGATCCTGAGGATATTCAAATATTGCACTTACTATCAGAAAAAACAGTCATTTCATACTTCGGCCTCAGTCTGCCAAGCATAATCTTTTTAGGTTATTTGTCATGTGTCACTGTGAAATACAGACCTGAAGGTTGATACACAAGCTGCTTTCACATCTTTACAAGACGTCCAGGAACAGTTCCTACTGCAGAAATCAAAGGAACTTAACCTGACATTAAACAAGAAATATATCTGGAAAGAGATTAGCATATTTCCAAATGTTCAACACAGAGAAAGGACATCTTGCACAAATGATATTTAAGATGGTCACAACTTATTTTTTTTTTCCTGTATGTATTTGACATGCAGGTTAAATAACAGGTCTATCCATTCATTGGATAAAATTCACACCTGTTAGTATTATTTATTGAAGTAAAAGAAAAAAAAAGTCTTTAGGAATATTCTAATGTGTGTCATATAAAGTTTAAAATTGATAGTTCCTCTGTTTTTACCCAGTATGTTTGTGATGTTAAAGTATTATTTGCATCAAAATATAGGTGGAAATCTGAGCAAATAGTCACATGGACTTACATGAGGATTTTCCCACTGTTTGCAGTGTGGTTCCATGGACAGGGGAGCCTGGTGGGCTATGGTCCATGGGGTCACAAAGAGTGAATTTACTTGACATGACTGAATTAACTTTGCATGCATGAACTCATGCACCCTGTCTCTTCTCTGCAAAGTGCTTGATGCATGTACCCCTATCCATTGCATATCCACAAAATTGAGGAGCATTAGCGCTTTTTAAAAAAATTAAATTTACTCCAAGTGGAACCAGCTGGTATAGGGATCTAAGTCCCTTGCTCAATCTACTTGTGGTAGTGGAAACAGAAGATGTTTGTTTCAAATTATTGTTACAAGTGAGTGAGTGTCAGTTGCTCAGTCATGTCCTACTCTTTTTGACCCCACAGACTAGCCCACCAGGCTCCTCTCTCCATGGAATTCTCTAGGCAAGAATACTGGAATGGGTTGCCATTTCCTTCTCCAGGAGATCTTCCCAACCCAGGCATCGAACCTGGATCTTCTGCATTGCAAGCAGATTCTTTACCATCTGAGCCATGAGGGAAGCCCATGTTATTATTACAAAATCAGTTATTAAGTGGCCTTACCAACTGGAAGGGAGCACATGCCCTCGCTGTTTCAAGCCACCATTTTCTTTCATGCCAACAGCTGCAACTACAGTCTTCCAATTGGTCTTTCCATTTCCATTGTTCCCTTCCAATCTGTTTTTCATACCTCAGCCAGAGTGATAGGTATTTTAAGGTCTTCAGCATTTTAAAAACTTGGGGTAAAATACAGATAACATAAGGGCTTCCCTGGTGGCTCAGATGGTAAAGAATAAGCCTGCAATGCAGGAGATCCCAGTTCAATTCCTGGCTTGGGAAGATCCCCTGGAGAAAGGAATGGCAACCCATTAGAGTCTGCTTGCCTAGAATCCCCATGGACAGAGGAGCCTGGTGGGCTACAGTCCATGGGGTCACAGAGTTGGATGTGTGAGTGCACACACACACACACACACACACAGATAACATAAACTTCATCATTTTAACTCTTTTCAAGTATACAATTCAATGGCATTAAGTACATTCCTGTTGTTCTGCAATTATCACCACCACCCATCTCCAGAAATGTTTCATCTTCCCAAACAGCAACTCTATTTCCATTAAACACTAACTCCCCCTCCTGCCTCCATCCTCTGGTAACTGTGATTCTACTTTCTACTTCTATGAATTTGACTATTCTAGGTCCCTCCTGTCATTTTGTGTGGATTTAATTTCATTTAGCATAATGACTTTGGCTTCACAAGTGGCTCAGTGGTAAAGAATCTGCCTGCCAGTGCTGGAGATGCAGTTCACTCCCTTGGTAGGGAAGATCCCCCGGAGGAGGGCATGACGATCCATCCAGTACTCTTGCCTGGAGAATCCCATGTACAGAGGAGCCTGACGGCCTATTGTCCCAGCACTCATGCACACAACATAAATGACTTCAAGGTTCATCCACATTGTATTACGTGCAATTTCCTTCCCTTTTAAGGCCAAACAATATTCCATTGTATATATTTAATATATACCACATTTTATTTATCCATTCATTGGCTAATGGACATTTCAGTTTCCACCTTTGGGCTATTATGAATAATACTGCTGTGAACATTGGTATAAAAATAACTGAGACCCTGCTTTGAATTATTTTGAGCATATGTCCAGAAGTGGTTTTGCTGGGTCATATGATAATTCTGAGTTTAATTTTTTGAGATCTACCATACTGTTTTTCACAACAGCTGCACCAGCAATGCATATGAGTTCTGGTTTCTCCACATCCTTGTTAATGTGTAATTTTTTATTTATTTATTTTTTTGGTGTTTCTTTCTCCTTAAAATCTCCATGACTTTCAATTGCTCCCTACTGTATTCAATGGGCCTGAACATATCTGATCTCTGCATATTTTTCTAAGCTCATCCTGTGCCTTCCCCTTGCCTTCCGAGGACATAAAACTTCCCTGTCTCGGGAATTTTATATTGTTCTTCCGCCTGCCAGTACCGCCTGCACCTCCATTCTGCGTGGAGAGTTGCTTATTATTTTTGGGGTCTTGACCTTCATAAGGGTCCCTAGCCGTTTGTAAGTGTGTCTCCCTTTTTCTCTCCCCCAGCACCTTGCTCTTTCCTCTGAAGCGTGTGTCATCATCTGTAACGATTTCATCTCTGCTTGTTTCCCACCTGCCTTCAGTAGAAAGTCAGCTCTGTGAGGACAAAACCAGGGGCTCCGTCACTCTTGCTTCCCCAGAGCCTGGTAGGCCCCTCAGAGGACTCATTTAATAGCTAAGTTGCAAAAAGTCAAGGATGTCCCTCTTACACTTGTAACTTCTTCCCTCTGCAAATGAACCATATGTCCACTTTTCTTTGATTTGTCAAATCAAAAGGCTTCAGAGACTAAATTATTGTCTAAAATATTGTAACATTTGTCTTTTCTTGGACATGTGCTTAATATGAACTAAATTGTTTAATATTTATGTTACTACAGTCAGAAATGCTAAACAGCTTATAGCTAAATTGGCTGCTTTCTAACAACTGGTGATTAAAATCACTGCCATTTAAAAAAATGTGGCTGATACATTTAAAATGTAACAAATCCCAGATATCATTTAAGTACTTTTGATTCATCAAGAAAAAATGTCAGCTGTAACTTTTATTTGAAATCATGCCCATTTCATTCCAGTGTTATTCAATAAATAAGAAAACACCAAGTAATTTGCCAAAATAGGTTTAAAAGTAATTTGAAGTGTAGGTGGGAGGGAATTGGAGAGAATTTAATCTGGGCTTGCTTTAATTCCGTATTGCTCACCTTGAGCAGAAGATAAGTACAAACATCAATTATAGACTTTGTAAATTAGAAGAATAAGTGAATTTCCTGGGATTCATTGAGCAAAAATGTTTTCTACATGGATGATTTTAGGATTTCCATGTTTAAAGGCTGGTGTCTAGATGTAGGTCATCTTTATTTATTCTGCTCAGCATTTAATGTGTCTTTTGATCCAAAAACTACTCTCTTCTCACCTTCACTGTATCTGTTCTTATCTTCTGTGATTTTACAGTCTAACATCTATTATTTTACCTTTTCTTGCACAATTTCTTTTCCATTTCTTCTTTGTATCTGTTTTGTTATATGTGCTATAGAGACATTGTCAATCTTTCTAAATTAGTGGTTTTCAAACCTTTAGCTTCCCAGGTGGCTCAATGATAAAGAGTCTGCCTGCTAATGCGGGAGATGTGGGTTTGATCCCTAGGACAGGAAGATCCCCTGGAAGAGAGCATAAAAACCTACTCCAGTATTCTTGCCTGGAAAATCCTATGAACAGAGAAGTCCGGTGGGCTACAATCTATGGGTTCAAAGAGTCGGACACGACTGAGCGCACACACACAAACTTCTATGTGTATCAGAATGACCTGGGAGGCTTATTAAAAATAAATTGATGGACTCCATCCCCAGATTTTCTGATTCAGTACTTGTAGAGTTGAGGTGGGGTGAGGGGATAAGAAATTGCACTTGTCACAAAACCCCAGGTGACTCTGAGCTACTGATATGGGGACCACAATTTGAAAAGTACTCTTCTGTATCCTTGCAACTCAAAGGGTATCTGAAGATCAGCATGGTATTTCTAAAAACCTGCTTGTTGATGGAGCTTCTGGTCTCTGGGCTGTACTTTGAGTAGCAAGGATTTAAAACAGTAATTCTTCAATTCTGAGTCCCAGACCAGTGGTGTTAAAATCACCTGAGGATTCATTAGAAATGCAATTTCTCAGGCTACATCTGAAACTATTAAATTAGAATCTGCCTTTTAACAAAATCCCTAGGTGACCAGTAAGCACAATAAAGTTGTTAAGCCCTGTTCTAAATCACCTAGTCAGTCTTCACTACACCGATTTTATTATATAGCCCACCAGTTACATTTATTTCAGATAAAATTTTAATTTTATTTACTTGTTTTAAAAGCTTTGATTACTCATTTTTTTTAAATCATAGTCTAATCTTGATTGTAGATGCAATACCATATCAAAATATACTGAGGTTGCTAATATTCCTTCCAGGTCTTCTTATTTGGTTTGTTAATTACATCCTTTTATTTGTTAGCTGTCCTGTGGTAGTAAATAATCCCACAAATTTCAGTGACTTATAAAAATAAAAGTCTATTTCTGTTATGTTGGATGAAGGTCAAGGCCGTTTCCACTCCTACTCCACATGTCTTTATATCCCAAGAGGCTGAAAGAAGGGATGAAATATGGGCCATGCCTTTCTTGAGGCAGAATGAAAAGAGCAAGAGGGCTGATAGAAATGTATAAGGGCCCTTGAAAGTTTTGCTTGGGCATGGGGTCCACCTTATTTGCTTATGTGTCATTGCCAAAGCAACTCACAAGGACAAATGCAATGTCAACAGAATGGGAAGTATGCTTTTCCCACAGAATGTATGTAAACAGCGAACGTTTTTTCCTCATCCCCCAATCCGTAGGTTGAAATCTCATCTCTACTGTGATGGTAATAGGCCTTTGGGAGGTAGTTGGGTCGTGAGGGTGGAGCCCTCAAGAATGGGATTTGTGGTCTTAGGAGACAGTGAGAGGACCAGAGAGCTCTCTTTCTGCCGTGTGAGGACACAGGAAGGGGCCAGCAGTCTGTACCTGGAAAAGGGCCTCCCCAGACCCTGGGCACTGGCTCCTGACCTCAGACTTCCAGACTCCAGAACTGCGAGGAGCACGTTGCTGTTTTAAAGCCACCCTGCCCGTGGCATTTTGTTACAGCAGCAAGAACTAAAAACATGATATTATTAAGCCTCTTTCTTTCTCTCAATGTACAGTGTAATATAATCCAGTTATAAGAATGGGGAGTAAATAATTGCAAACAATAATATGATTTACACTTTTACAAGTGTTGATTTTCTTTAAAGGCCTGGTATGTAATATAATATAATATGTAATGAAGTAATAAAACAAATGGATATACATATATATATAATATTCATAATATGGCAGAAATATATTAGGTATGACACGCACATGTGCACACACACCACCAACCTGTGTTGGTTTGTAAAGACAATTGGCAAGGGTTTCTTCTGAAGCTGTATAGGTCTGTTTCCCTTCCAGATTTCTCCCTTGAATGGGATGGACAGTAATTTATCAATATATATTCAGCTACCTGTTTTAGCTCTTGTGTGTTGAGGGTAGAGGTTCAATTTTTTCCTACCCAGAGACCCAGCCTGGGCAGAGTCTCAGCACAGACACACAAAACCAGAGAGCTGTCTTGGCAATCAGAGAAGAGGGGTGCTCCTTGCTGGCGGGTGGTGAGGAGAAAAATGAACCCCTGACCAGTCCCACACAGCTCCCAGTACTGATGGACCATGTATGTCAGTGGGGGGTGGGGGGTGAGGCTTCTGCTTTTTTACATTTTCTCACTCATTAGTATTTCCATTTGGTCATTTCTAATGGCTAATTTTATGTGTCAACTTGGCTAGGCCATGGTACTTAGATGTTTGGACAAACATTATTCTGGATGTTTCTGTGAAAGTATTTTTAGATGAGATTAACATTTAAACCAGTAGACTTTGAGTAAAATACCCTCTATAATGTGGGTGGGCTTCATCCAATCAGTTGAAAACCTTAGGACAGCAAAACAGACCTTCCCCAGGAAGAGGAAATTCTGCCAAGGCTTTTGGACTTGACCTCCAAAATCACCTCTTTCCTGGGTTTCCAGCCTACTGGCCTACCTTGCAGATTGTGGACCTAACCTGCCTCCATGATCATGAGCTAATTCTTAAATAAAATAAATCTCTCTCTCTCTCTCTACATATATATATATATATATATATATTTGTACACTTATATACATTAATGCATTTTTTTTTAAAATGAGGGTTTTGGAAATCAGAAAACATAATCTGAAAAGATGTCTCAGAAACTCTCTGTCTGCACTTGGACTCATGTATGGAGCTTCCACATTTGCGTCCACAGTAGATGGTTGTATGTAACTGTATCAGAGGAGGAGGTCATGGGACGTTATCTTCCAGGCACTAGTGGGCTGTGTGAAGATAGAAGGTGGGGAGGTGCCCAACAGTCTTTGCTGTGGATAGAAAATGACCTGGCCGTCAGGCCTTCCCTTCTCAGCATCCACTTCTTTACCCAAGCAATAGTGCACATCTATGTATGAGACATAATTTGTGTACTATTTAATATGAGTCTTCATCCTTTGGGCTGCTATAACAGATCACCATAGACTAGGTGGCTTATGAGCCACTAAAGTCTATTTTACACAGTTCTAGAGTCTGGGAAGTCCAAGATCAAGGTGCCAACATGGTCGATTCTGGTAAGCCTTGTTCACTGAAGTGTCTTTGTGTGTGTCCTCACATGCTGGTGGGCTTGAGGGGTCGCTCTGGGGTCTCTTTTATAAGGGCACTCATTCCACCCCTGAGGGCTCCACCCTCATGACCTTATTACCTCCCAAAGGCCCCCCTTCCAAATACCACCACATTGGGGATTGGGTTTCAACATATGAATCTTAGTGAGACACAGACATTGTCTGTAGTGGTGTATTTTCTATGTTGGACCAGGCTCCAGAGAGCAGGTGTGGGAGCTAGATACCATAGTTTTGGCTACTTAGAGAAGATATCTCTGTTTTCTCTCAAACTTCCCCTCCCCCTTTTCCTTTCTCCCTATGGGCACACACTGCATCAGCATCTCAGCTTCAGCAGGCAGTGGCTCGTTTCCCCACGTAGGTGGGAAGGCAGGCCTCAGGGCACAGAAATCCACCTGGCAGGGAAGGCAGCAGTCATGCTGAGCTCTGCTGCTCTGGGCTCCAAGAGAATGAAAGAAATGTCTTCTCATATTCCTAAAATACTCTCCACTTGTCTATTTCGATGCCAAGTACCAGCAATTTATTATGTGAGGCTTGGCCACGTCCTTGGACTTAGTAAAAGATTGATGGGATATTTAATGTTCATTCTCTGAGGACTCACCAAGGGCTTTCTTACTCAGAAAATGCATGGCACTCATCATATGCTTTGGAAGACTAAGGCTGGGTCAATTTTGTGGTTTGTATTCTGGACAATCAGTGTATGAAACAGAAGAGCAGAGACTATTAAGTCATATTTGTGGCTTAGTGTTACTAGCACTTGATGATCGTTTAAAATCCTAAGCCTTGACTTTTCAAGTACTCTCCTGAGTCGGAAAGTAACAGCAATAAACTTTAGGACATTTTGCATAGCCAATAAGAAAGTCATTTAAAGCATTTGTTGCTGGTGTTGTTGTTCTTCAGTTGCTAAGTCATGTCTGACTCTTTGTGACCCCATGGACCATAGCACACCAGGCTTCCCAGTCCTTCACTAACTCCCAGAGTTTGCTCAGATTCGTGTCCATTGAGTTGATAATGCTATCTAACCATCTCATCCTCTGTTGTCCCTTCTCCTTTCCCAGCATCGTGGTCTTTTCCCATTAGGCAGCCAAAGTTTTGGAACTGCAGCTTCAGCATCAGTCTTTCCAATAAATATTCAGGGGTGATTTCCATTAGGATTGATTGGATTGATCTCCTTGAAGTCTAAAGGACTCTCAAGACTCTTCTCCAGCACCACAATTTGAAGGCATCAATTCCTCGGCACTCAAACTTCTTTGTGATCCAACTTTAACATCCATACATGACTACGGGAAAAACCATAGCTTTGACTATTATGAACTTTGTTGGCAAAATGATGTCTTTGCTTTTTAATCCACTGTCTAGATTTGTCATAGCTTTGCTTCCAAGGAGCAAGTGTCTTTTAATTTCATGGCTGCAATATCCATTCACAGTGATTTTGGAGCCCAAGAAAAGAAAATCTTTCACTGCTTCCACTTTTTCCCCATCTATTTGCCATGAAGTGATGGGACTGGATGCCATGAACTTCATTTTTTGAAGGCTGAGTTTTAAGCCAATTTTTTCACTCTTTTCTTTCATGTTCATCAAGAGGCTTTTTGGTTCCTCTTCACTTTCTTCCATGAGGGAGGTGTCATCTGCATATATGAGGTTATTGATATTTCTCCTGGCAATCTTGATTCCCACTTGTGCTTCATCTAGCCTGGCATTTCTCATGATGTACACTGCATGGAAGTTAAATAAGCAGGGTGATAATATGTAGCCTTGACATACTCCTTTCCCAATTTTGAACCAGTCCATCATTCCATGTCCAGTTCTAACTGTTGTTTCTTGATCCGCATACAGATTTGTCAGGAGGCAGGTAAGGTGGTCTGGTATTCCCATCTCTTCCAGAATTTTCCAGTGTGTTGTGATCCACACAGTCAAAGACTTTAGTGCAGTCAATGAAGCAGAAGTAGATATTTTTATGAAATTCCCTTGCTTTTTCTATGATCCAGCTGTTGCTGCTGCTGCTAAGTGACATGAGTCGTGTCCAACTCTTAGAGTCCCCATGGACTGCAGCCTACCGGGCTCCTCCATCCATGGGATTTTTCAGGAAAGAGTACTGAAGTGGGTTGTCTATGATCCAGCAGATATTGGCAATTTGATCTCTGATTCCTCTACCTTTTCTAAATCAAGCTTGTATCGCTGGAAGTCCTCAGTTCACATATTGCTGAAGCTTAGCTTGAAGGATTTTGAGCATAATCTAACTAGCATGAGAAATGAGCACAATTATATGGTAGTCTGTATATTCTTTGGCACTGTCCTTCTTTGGAATTGGAATGAAACTGACTTTTATAGTCCTGTGGCCACTGCTGAATTTTCCAAATTTGCTGGCATATTGAATGTAGCACTTTAACAGCATCATCTTTTAGGATTCGAAATAGCTCAGCTGGAATTCCATCACCTCCACTCTCCTGCTTGTAGTAATGCTTCCTAAGGCCCACTTGCTTCAGACTCTAGGACATCAGGCTCTAGGTGAGTGACCACACCATCGTGATTATCTGGGTCATTAAGACCTTTTTTGTATAGTTCTTCTATGTAGTCTTGCCACCTCTTTTAAATCTCTTCAGCTTTTATTAGGTCATTACTCTTTCTGTCCTTTATTGTGCCCATCCTTGCATGAAATGTTCCCTTGGTATCTTCAATTTTCTTGAAGAGAGCTCTAGTCTTTCCCATTCTACTGTTTTCCTCTATTTCTTTGCATTGTTCATTTAAGAAGGCCTTCTTATCTATCCTTGCTATTCTCGGGAACTCTGCATCCAGTTGGGTATATCTTTCCCTTTCTCTCTTGCTTTTCATATCTCTTCTTTTTTCAACTATTTGTAAGGCCTCCTCAATCATTTTGCCCACTTGCGTTTATTTTTCTTTGGGATGGTTTTGGTCACTGCCTCTTGTACAATATCACAAATCTCTCTTCATAGTTCTTCAGGCACTCTGTCTACCAGATATAATCCCTTACGTCTATTTGTCACCTCCACTTCACCTCCAATTCACAAGTGATTTGATTTAGGACATACCTGAATGGCTAGTGGTTTTCCCTACTTTCTTCAATTTGAGTTTGAATTTTGCAATAAGCAGCTGATGATCTGAGCCACAGTCAGCTCCAGGTTTTGCTTTTGCTGACTGTATAGAGCTTCTCCATCTTCAGCTGCAAAGAATACATTCCAAAGAATACAATGATTTTGGTATTTACCATTTGGTGATGTCCATGTGTAGAGTTGTCTCTTGTGTTGTTGGAAAAAGATGTTGGCTATGAACAGTGTGTTCTCTTGACAAAACTCTGTTAGCCTTTGCCCTGCTTCATTTTGTATTCCAAGGCCAGACTTGCCAGTTACTCCAGGTATTATATAACTCTAGACATATTATAACATTTAGCACATTATGAAAATAAGTATTGTCTTTCATGATAATTCAGAAACAGACATTCCAGGAAGAAAAACGTAGTGCAGTCTTCATTTTTAGATATATTTACAAGTCATTGCAAGAAGAAAATAATTAATTCTCTCTGCTTCTTCTTATTTTTAAGTGAGCTATGCCCCAGCTAAGGGGGGCAGGGCCTCTTGCCTGATCCATTTAAGATGAAAGTCGGAAAAGCCCTGAGTGTAGCTGAGCAGGCCTCCTGGCCATCCCCATGTCAGGGAAGAGGCGTGGCTCCTGCTGAGTGAGATGTGGTGGGGAAGACTCTACAGGGAGCGGGAAGGAGAGCTCAAAGGGTGCACACAGCTGCTGCTTTCTCTCAAAGGTAAAATGATGAAGATGAGACCTCCTAGAACTAGAAATACCATTGAACCCTGGAAACCTAGAATCAGAACAGGCAAGAGAAAATAGATAATGGTATTACAAAAAATTAGTTTTCTTTTAATGAAACAAAGCTTTCTTAATATTTAAGTAAAAATGTGCACACTTGCACATTTTTCTTAGGATTCCATTTCTTTGTTTCTTTTTATTTATTTTTTAACCACTCAAGCTATTAAAGTACATTAGAGTTAGAGTATTCTGGCATTTTCATTAACAACAACATAAAAGCATAATCAAGTCAGTAAGACTAAAACAGATTTGAATAGTCTCTCTAAATTTTCAGAAACAAAGCCCTCATTCAGAAGACTAATCCCAACAGTTCCTGTTTTTATAAAAAGTTAGTTTTTTAAAAGGAGCATTTTAGTTTTTCTTTTTATTTTCCCCTTCTTATCTCCTATCCTCCTCTCCTCCTAGCCCTCCCTGATTCCTTTTCCTTCCTCTCCTCTCTCTCCTCTATTGGTTTCTAGCCACATTTTATAAGTAAAAAGAAACACCAATTTTAATAACAAATTTATTTAAAATAGCCCATAACAAATATTGTCATGTTTGCAAGTAAACAGTATAAAAACTATTAATGTGGTATTTTGTATTTTTTGGGGATTTGGTACAAAGTTTGGAAACTGGTGTGTCTTTTGCACTCATAGCACATCTCCATTTATATTCACCATGTTTCAAGTGCTCAGTGGCCATGTGTGGCTTATGGCCACCACATTGGACAACACTGATCTAAGGGAAGGAAGAGAGTCTTTGGCGAACATGTGGTTGATGTCAGTTTGGGGAGAAGTATTTATGACACGACAAAAACATTACTTGGTGCTAGCTTATAAAAGTGCCTTAATCTTTCCTGCATGCTGAGATATTTAATAACAGCAATCCTACACAGCAAATGATGTATCAATCAAAATTACCTTCTAGGAAGCCAGAAATAAAATTTCCAAGCAGTTGCATTCTCAAGTTCTGTTGAGGTCTGTGGGTTGACAGAGGGAAACCAAACTCTTAGTCTGGCTTGGCGGGCTGGGGCTCAGGCACCCTGTTCACCCTGGTTGTCATGACAAAGTGAGAAAGAATGTCAAGGGCTGTGAGGGAATCCTGCAATTTGCTATGAAAAACCAGCTCAAGAAATCTAAAAGGTACAAAGCAACATAAAGGCAGTAGTCAGGTAAAGTTAAAAAAGAGATACTAAAGTATTTATGTGAGGAAATATCTCACAAATGTATGTGGAACAAAACTGTAGTTGGCAAGTGAAGTTTTGTGTTGATTTTGCTTTTTAATTAAACATGGTGAGTTTACGGCTAAGAAGACATTCACACTTCCCTTCTTAGTGTTTCCGCAACCTGAAGACTTCAGTATGCTATTCAGCTTTGCTGGAACCACAGAGATTAGAAAGTGGGGTTTGGGGTGGTGTGATCTATCCACCCCTTCCATGATCCTCCCCTCCAGTCTCTTCCTTGTGCAGCAGACTGATGAATTTGTTCCAAAGAAAACAAGCAGAAATGGTCCAAATAAACAGATGCTGTAATCAGGCTTCTGGACCCTTCGGTGGAGTCTGAAGAGAAGCCGTAGAATGGGGCCCAGCCAGGCCCCACTGCTGTGCCCTCACCACTCCCACATGCTCACCCTCCAGCCAGCAGGCTCCTCAAACACCTGCATCTCTTCCCACGTCAGGACCTTGGCCCTGGCTAGTGCCAACCTGGGAGTTGGGTCAGGTGTTGGATCATGAGCAACCTCCCTGTGTGCGCCTCTGTCTCCTCATTTGTAAAGTGGTAATAATAATAACACAACCACCTCAGAGTGCTGGTATGAAGATTAAATGAATTAATGCATGTGAGCACTTAAAACAGTGCCTTGCATTGAGAGGTTAAAAAAAAAAATGTGGGTTTCATGCAGATTCGTTTAGCAGTAAAATGTGATCCAAACTGATATATGGCCATTCATGTTTACTTACCCTGTTCAGTGTGATAAATAAATGTTTCCTGCAGAAACAGCGATAAGATTATAGGGTGCTGCCCAGACCCTGCCAAGCATGTCGAATGCCCTGTCTGTTATTTTGAAATCCCCAATACTCTAATCCTGAAACTTATTTTTCCCCGAGTTTGGTGTAAGGGATGGTGAACAGGATTTCTATTGTTCGCGATTCAGCTTATTTTTTCACCTCTTCTGAGGGACTTTCTGACCCTTCCTCCTTTTACCCTGTCCTCTTCAGCGCCTTCTGTCGTCTGACCCTACCGACCGTCCCCGGTAGGACGTCTCACCACAGGCAATGCGTTATTTGCCTTGTGGCTCTGTGTGCATGTGTTCAGTCGTGTCTCTCTGTGACCCTGTAAACTCTAACCTGCCAGGCTTCTCTGTCCATGGGATTTTCCAGGCAAGAACGCTGGGTTGTCGTTTCCTCTTCCAGGGGATCTTCCCAATCAGGAATCAAACCCGCATCTCCTGTACTGGCGCATGGATTCTTTACACCTGAGCCACCTGACCATTTATTTCCTGACAGTTCCAAGAATTATACCTCCGGCAAGGACCTCTTCCCAGAACAGATCATATTTGCAGGTGGCAACCTGACACCTCTGTTTGCATGTCCAAAATTTGAACTTCTGATCCACCCCTCCACCTTGCCTCACACACATTTTCCCCTGTCGTGTTTCATGGCAGCTCCATCCCTCCAGTGTTTGAGGCCAGAATCTTTGGAGTCCTCCTTGGTTCCTCTCCTTCCCCCATACTCCACCATGGTGCCCAAGCGAATTCTACTGAGTCTATCTGAGGTCTGACCCCTGTCATCACTTCTACCCTTTCAAGTCTGGAGCAACTGGGGCTCCCTAATGTTTTTAAACACTTGTGCACATGTTCAAACCCTTCTTAGAGGGTCTCGCCTGACTGCCCTATGAAAGCTGAAAACCTCCATCATGCTCACATTGCATTCCCTAGGTCCCTTGCTGTTTATCTAAACCCATTCATAATTCATGAGTATTTACAACACTTAACACTTTCCAGCTACTCTTCTGGACCCAGTTTTCTTACCTTCCTGGATTCATTAGCCCCTGCCTCTCTGCTCAATGCCGGGAACTGGCCAGGAGGATCACCTGGCACCACCATATTCTCAGGGCCGCAGAGGAGAGGCCTTGATCTCGCCTGAAAACGGACTCGCTACACTCTGCCACCACCTGGCGAGGTGGCAGGTGGGGTCACTGCCCTGGGCCGCTGGGCCTCCGGGACGGCTGCTCCTAGCCCCACATGCCCGGCTCCGGCCCTGGAGAGGGTCTTGCCCCAAGTCTCCCCCTGCTGCACCTCTGGTGTTTCTGGGGCTGCTGAGGATGGAGACTTCACAGGGATTCTGTGCAGCACCCATGCAGACATGAGCCCGCCCGGAGGCTCAGGCTGCAGCAGGGCAGGTGCGGATCCCTCTGCTCACCCAGTGCTGGGCTCAGAGGCTGCTCTTCTTGTCTTGAGATCTTGTCTCTCTCAGGGGTGCCTGGAGAGTTTGGAGGGCACAAACCGTAAGACAGTGGGGTTGACAGCTCTTGGGGCACACTGTCTCCAATGCATCACAAGAGCCTGTGGTTAAATATTTCTCCCTTTCTGTTCTGTTTACATCTGGGAATAACAAACTACCTTAAGGGTGGAAAACAGCAACAATAATTTATTTTGCTCTTGACTCTGTAGTTTGGCCAGGGGGTATTGGGAATGACTTATCTCTGCTCCACTGGAGCTGGAGGATCCTGAAGCTCATGTCGTTGGCAGTGTGGCGCTGGCTGTTGGCCGGGAGGCTCAGTTCTTCTCCACGTGGGGACCCTCCCCAGGACCCCTTGTTTCCCACAGCAGGGCTTCTGGGTTAAAGCTCAAGCGTCTCAGGAACCAGGAAGTTGCAGTTGCCAATCACTTAAGGCCTGAGGCTTGGAAGCTTATACAGGGTCACTTCCTCTATATTCTATGTCAACAGCCCATCCAGATCCAGGGGAGGAACACAGACTCTGGCTCTCAGGGGAAGGAATGTCCGGGAAGTTGTGACTGTTTCTTTTTTTTTTTTTTTAATTGAAGTATAATTGATTTATAATAATATATTAATTTCAGATATACAACATAGCAGCTCAGCATTTTTATAGATTCCACTTCACTTAAAGCTATTATAAAACAATGGCTGTGTTTCTCCACGCTGGGCAATATATCTTTGTTGCTTATTTATTTTATACACAGCAATTTGTACCTCTTAATCCCATGCCCCTATCTTCCTCTCTCCCTTTCCTCTCTCCACTGGTAACCACTAGTTTGCTTTCTGTATCTGTGAGTCTATTTCTGTTTTGTTATATATATTCATTTGTATTATCTTTTAGATACTATGGACAAGTGATAACACACAGTGTTTATCTTTCTGTCTGACTTATTTCACTAAGCTTAATACCCTCTGGGTATATCCATGTTGTTGCAAATTACAGAATTTCATTCTTTTTATGGCTGAGTAATATTCCACTGTGCGTTAATACCACATTTTCATTATCTATTCACTTGTTGATGAACATTTAGGTTGCTTCCATGTCTTGTCTATTGTAAATAATGCTGCTATGAACACTGAGTTGCATGTATCTTTTTGAATTAATGTTTTCACTTCTTTCGGATATACACTCAGGAATGGAATTGCTGGATCATATAGTAGTTCATAGGGAAGATCCCCTGGAGGTGGGCATGGCAACCCACTCTAGTATTCTTGCCTGGAGAATCCGGATGGCCAGAGGAGCCTGGCAGGCTACAGTCCATAGAGTTGCAAAGAGTTGGACATGACTGATGCGACTAAGCGTGCACGTGGTAGTTCTGTTTTTAGTGTTCTGAGGAGCCTGCATACTGTTTTCTGTAGTGGCTATACCAGTTTACACTCAAGTTGTGGTTATTTTTAACCTGCCATACATCTTCCTTAAGATGAATTGTTCTGACACCCAGTGATTCACAAGGATTTTGTATAGACTGAATAATTGGCTGTGTTTTTTTATGAAGCGAGAAGGCAGGTTGGTAACCCATCCCCTTATATTTGTTCCTCTTCTTTCCTTGCATCATCCTCTGTTCTCTCATTCCTGCTTATCTGGATTTTACTCTCAAAGAAGCTGTTAGCCATAGCTTTTGCCTCGGTTCTGTTCTGTGTTCTAGAGAACCCAGTGCAAATCAGATACTATGTACTTTACATAGCTCTGTTTATTGTCTATCTCCCTTCCTAGTATGTAAGCTGCTTAGAGCACGTGTGTGTGTGTTTCATTTAGGATTATATTCTTAGAGCCTAGAACAGTGTCTGGCTCATTGAAGGTACTCAATAAATGTTAGTTGAACGATATTTATTTGAATGTTATCGCAATTATCTAGAACTTAATTTCCATGAAAGCAGGAACATCGCCATCTCAACATCGTTCCCCAGGCTCCTACAACACCTGTGGCACCTACCAGTTCTTAAAAAAATATTTAGAAAAGAATACATGAACAAAACCAGGAGAAACGATACATAGAATGTTGTTGAGGGAAACATAGTCACTGAAAACCAGGGAATATCAATAGAAGCTTCTATAAAGGTCCAGGAACCAGAACAGCTCAAAAGGATCCATGCGAGGTCATCACTCTTGCAAGGCGACAGTGTCAACACTGTCACAGCATTTGGGGGACGTTATTACACAGACATTTTGAAATTGATCTTTAATAGCCTTTGGAGAAGAGGAGCCAGATGAAGCCTCTGTGGCCCAAGACCCCTCAAGTGTAGGGGACCGGCAGGGCTGTTCAGGTGCCTATCTCAGGAGCTGGACATCTTCCTTTGTGCCCTTGGCATACCTATGTCTTCCAGGAACAGGTATCTCTAAGAGCATTACCTTGACCGACCCTGGTTTTGCTGATTTGAGTGGCCCCTTGAGTTTTCATTATATTAGTTTTGTATAAGGATTTTGTATGAAGATTTGTTTCCTTATCTTTCCGACCCATTCAAGTCAACATTTTCTTTAAAGCTGAGAGTCTATATGCCAGGTACAATTTGGTTTTTGCACCATGTCAGTCAAGACACCAGTGGAAAACAGGGACCCCCTCCATCAGAGAGATCAATTCAAGGAGAGTTCGCATACCAGTGGCTGTTTCCAGAGCTGTGAGTGCCAGGGGCCTGCGGAGGCCAGCCCAGTAGCTGGAACAACAATCAGTTCTCTCCTGGCAGCTGTAGCGCCTTGGGCAGAGTACAGACAGAGGCCCAGGGGTCACAAATCAGAACATTCCAAGGTTACAACTCAAGCTAACACACCACGGAGTAAAATTTGTTCTACCCTCCTGCGTCACTAATGTGGTACTTGTGTGAAGACCTGGAGGGCCAGGTCTGCAGAGAGAATTACTACATCCCTCTGAGTTACAGACCCTGGTGCCAGAACATGGTGAGGAGAGACAGACAGCTCATGTGCCCGCCCCCTCCCTTCCCCTGGCCTGTGCTCACAGCAAACACCTTTGCCAGCTCATGGACGGGCACCCTTTTCACGCGTCCACACGCTGTTCACAACTGTGCTGTCCTTTGGCCATCTGGGGTCTAAGGGTGGGCATACCAGGGTCACAGTCCCCCAGCCACACTGAGCCAGAACTGGAGCTGAGACCTGCACACACCTTGGAAGCTGCCTTGGTTCTACTCAAGTGGAGAATTCCCAGTCTGAGTTCCTAGAATGTTCTATAAGTAAGGAGTTTGATAAAGGTTGGTCAGGGATCCCACTTGCACCCATCTGTTAGCGGCAGTGCTGTGATGACTCCAGGTATCGAGGGCGGGTGGGAGGTCTGCAGACTGTGCTATCCTTGATCAGGAGTAACCTTCCTTCTGGACACACAGTCATCTGCAGGTAACCTTGCAGGGAGGGAGTGGAGGGACACAACCTCCCTCTGATACCAGCGCTCCCCACCGGCTTCCCCCACCAGAACACAGAGCACTGGGGCGTCCTGGTGATGGAGCCTCCAGGCTAGAGAGCAGAGAGAAGTGAGCAGAGGGAATCTGGAGAGGCCCGGCCAAGGTCACAGGCACAGGTCGCATCAGGGGGACAGTGCAGACCCCCATCTGCCACTTCAACCACAGGAGATAATTTGTCAATACTAGATGAGAAGAAGGTGGTAATGCCCATGGAAGGACTAGCCTGGGCCTCCGAGAGTCCACAGGGGCGCCTGGGCTCTGTGGATCTGACCTTGACCTTCATGTTTTTAAGAGCTGAGATGGGAGAGAGGCACCCAGGGTGTCAGCAACAGTATTCATGGGTGTGGTCATTTGGTGAAGCCCTTGGAACAATCCTTCACAGGCTACTGTTGAAAATTATTTCATTTTATGACTTTTTGTCTGTAAGAACACCATGCTGATTAACACGCATAGTCACGCACACAAACCGATGTTTATGGTGTTTTGCGCAAGGCACGGTGCCAAGTTCAGGCAGAAGCTGTGCCCCAAGGAGCCTGTAGTCTGAGAGGAGAGACCTGGACTCTGCTCTGAGCTTTCCATTCTCAGCATTTCTCCCCTTTCTCCCCTCCCTTCACCCCGTCTTCTTGAGGCCTCTGGGCTCTAAGTAAGACAGAGTCAGAGAGGACTTCGGGCCACTTCTGTGTGTGAGAGAAGGCAACAGAGACAGAATAGATGGAGAATTTTATTTTTTAAGGGGGTGAGGGTGCTCTGAACGCAGTACCAGGGAAGCAGATGGAGTTCCAGGAGGAGGCGGTGAGGGAGCAGGGGGAGAGGCAGGGGAAGAAGGAGCAGGGAGAAGGGGAAGAGAAAAAAGAAGGGGAGGAAGGAGAGGAGGACCGGTAATGAAAAGACCTTGAAGGAGTGAAGATAAAACGGTGGAGGGGTAAACAAAGGACCGTGGTCTCAGCTTTCATGCATGAGTCCGTGTTGAGTATCACTTCCTGTTCACGCAGAAACCACGTGCATGAGTGATCTGCTGC
Source organism: Cervus canadensis (assembly GCF_019320065.1). Lineage (NCBI taxonomy): Eukaryota > Metazoa > Chordata > Mammalia > Artiodactyla > Cervidae > Cervus > Cervus canadensis. Next base: position 46,953,847 of record NC_057409.1, on the reverse strand, counting down.
CTCTGTGTCTTTGGTCTCCGATGTGCACTCATGTTTTCAATATCTCCCATGTTGCTTATGCCTGATGCCTTTGTACCGTTATTTTGTACAATTTTGTATTGTTTTGTATTTTGTATTGTTTCTAGGCTGCTAGAAGCAATCATATTTTTCAGGACTAAGGCCCTAAGGCACATTTTGAGGCACTCACCTGTGGTGCCAAAAACCTCAGGAACCAAGACAAATAATATTTTAATGTAGTAGTTTAAAAAATCAAAATCAATGAGAAAAGTTCAGATGAACAAAATCTCAAAAATATAAATAAAATCAGGATCAGCATCCGAAGGCTGAAACAGCAGAACAGTTTTGGTCCCATCAGTAGCGGCTACTGGTTCCTTATAATCAAGGCCAAAGGAAGGGGTGCCTTATAATCAAGGCCAAAGGGAGGGGTGCCTTATAATCAAGGCCAAAGGGAGGGGTGCAGGGGCAGGCAGCAGTCAGGGCAGCCGTCACTGTCAGTAGTGAGTTGGTGGTGCTCTGCGGGAGAAGCTCCAGTGGTCTGAGCGCGCCTGCTGCGTTGGGGATGATTCTGCGGTAGGTTCCTGCTTCCATCTAGTGGTCCTACATGATATACGCCAGCCTCTCTTCTGGAGTCTCTTTTGGCGAAGGCGCCGTTAAACCTGAAAAGATAGAAAGCAAAGAGATAAACAAATATCAGGAAGTCTCCGGATCAACAGGCTTTTGAAGTTGTGTTCAAGTTCAATCCATTGTTTGGTATCTGTTTTTCTTTCCTTTTATTAAATACAAATTGAATTCCTTCTATGTTAACGAGAGGGCTGGACACTGGATATGGAATGGCAGACTATTGTACATGGACAGCTCTTTCAGGAAGTCTGAGGAGGAAGAGATTGTACAAGTCATCTACTAGTCCATTTTATTAAACACAAGAAACTAAAAAGAAGCCTGGCGAAAGCTGTAGAGAGAGGGTGCTTTGTCTAAAGTAACATAGCTGGTTAGCAGAGGCAGATTTCTAGTTCAGTCAGGTGCGCTTTCCAAGGCATGCTGTTCCTTACGTCAGGATGCTGAAACAAGCCTTTTAAAGCTCCGCTTATCTTCTTTGTGGGATGAGTAATTAGAGTATAATTTAGAAATGGATTAGAGAAGGAAGTCAGTCAGTCTGTTCTGCTTAGAAACAGACTCTGCCAGTTCCCCAAAGTCAAGACAATCTAAAATGTGTGACTCATGTTTGAAATGTATTTAATTCACACTAGAGAAGGAGAAGCAGTAACTTACATCTCGCCCGTGTGCCAACAGCTCCCTCATTCTCTCCTTTTGTCACTGAGCTACTCCCACCTCAAGTCTCAAAAGCACCCTGGTTTCAGGGACTCACCACTAACCCATCCTTCATTTCTCTATTATAGATACAGAGTATTAAGTGTTCACTAACAATGCATTATAGTGCTGCTTCGTGTTCAGGATAAAATAAATAGCTCTGATAAAGCAAAAAAAAGAAAAAAGGCTGAGAGCTAATTTGCAAGCATATTTAATATATCATGTATTTAGTTTTTTATCATGAAAAATTTCAAACATGCACAAATTCAGTTTGCAGTGAACTCCAACACATACATATCACCCAATTTACCAACACAAGCAGCATTACATATTTAGCAAGATTATGCCCTATTTAATTCATCTTCCATCCTTTCTTTTTTTCTTCCCGAAGAGCTTAAACACATTTCAGACACTTCACTCTTAATACATTATTAGGAATTTCTTAATAATATGGACTTTTCCTTACTACAGTGAAATTATTATAGTCATAAAATAAACAATAATTCCTGGATATCATCCAAGGTTCAGTGCATCATCACATTTCCTTAGTTCAATTTGTGTCATGTTTGACTCTTTGCAGCCCCATGGACTGTAGCACACCAGCTTCCCTGTCCATCTGCTACTCCTGAAGCTTCCTCAAACTCACATCCGTAGAGTTGGTCATGCCATCCAACCATCTCATCCTCTGTCGTCCCCTTCTCCTGCCTTCAATTTTTCCCAGCATCAGGGTCTTTTCCAATGAGTCAGTTCTTTGCATCAGGTGGCCACAGTATTGGAGCTTCAGCTTCAGCATCAGTCCTTCCAATGAATACTCAGGACTGATTTCCTTTAGGATTGACTGGTTTGATCTCCAAAACCATCTCTTCTACTGTTGGTTTATTCAACTCTTGATTCAAACAAATTCGAAGCATGACATTTGATTATTGTCTCTTAAGTCTCTTTCAGTCTAGATAATCCTCTCTCTCTCTCTTCCTGGACAGCCCCCACATCCGCCAATGACTTTTTGTAAAAAAGCAGGTCAGGCATCCTGAAGAACGAATGTCCCCATCCTAGATTTGTGTGCTTCCTTCCTTGTGGTGTCATGCAGTCCATCCGCTGTGATTACAGTGAAGGGATGTGAGTACTAGAGGCTTTGTTACACTCAGGTTCTTTTTTCCCCCTTTCCCTCCCTTTTCTGCAAGAATCCGTCATAGGTTGTTTGTGTATATCACAGCAGCACATCAGGAAGTTCACCATGTCAGGGTATTTCAGTTCTGGTGTGCAGATGTATGTAATCAGAATTATATTTTAAAAATGATTTCTAACAAATTTTGAAAGAACAGCAGAACATAAACATTCTTCATCTAGTTTCAGGCAGGGAGGCATCAACTGCTAGATTTTTGCCTTGTCTGTTCTCTCTCTTCTCTCTTATCTTCGCTGTGAGTGCATGTTCAGTCGTGTCCAACTCATTGTGATCCCATGAACTACCAGGCTCCTCTGTCCGTGGAATTTTCCAGGAAAGAATACGGGAGTGGGTTGCCATTTCCTTTGCCAGGGGATCTTCCTCACCCAGGGACTGAACCCGTGATCTCTTGTGTTTCCTGCATTGGCAAGCTGGTTCTCTACCAGCTAAGCCACCAGGGAAGCCCATTTTATCCCTAAGTAACTGAATTATCATCACTATTTCCAATAAATTTAAGTGATACAATAATATTGTCCTATATACAGTCCAATTTGAAATTTTTCTAATTGTCCCCAAAATGTTTTCTGTATTCTTTTTTTTTGGTTTTGATTCTGTATCGAGTCATGTTTGCATTTGGTTCTCTTGTCTCCTAGGGTTTGTCATCTTTTCCCTTGCCTCTTTTTGTCTTCCTGGCATTGCCATTTTTGAAGTTCCCAGGCCAATTATCTTAAAGAATCCCTTTTGGTTTAGATTCATGTCAAGCATTTTTGACAAAAATAATTATGTGGGTGGTATTGTATCTTCCCATTGCCTCAGATCGGAAGCCCACAGTGCCAGTTTGTGTTGTGACTGATGGTTCAGTTCAGTTCAATCGCTCAGTTGTGTCTGACTCTTTGTGACCCCATGCACCACAACGTGCCAGGCCTCCCTGTCTATCACCAACTCCCGGAGTCCACCCAAGTCCATGTCCATTGAGTCGGTGATGCCATCCAACCATCTCATCCTCTGTCGTCTTCTTCTCCTCCTGCCCCCAATCCCTCCCAGGATCAGGGTCTTTTCCAAGGAGTCAGCTCTTCACATCAGGTGGCCAAAGTATTGGAGTTTCAGCTTCAGCATCAGTCCTTCCAATGAACACCCAGGACTGATCTCCTTTAGGATGGACTGGTTGGATCTCCTTGCAGTCAAGGGACTCTCAAGAGTCTTCTCCAACACCACAGTTCAAAGCATCAATCCTTTGGCATTCACTTCTTATAGTCCAACTCTCACATCCATACATGACCACTGGAAAAACCATAGCCTTGACTAGACAGACCTTTGTTGGCAAAGTAATGTCTCTGCTTTTTAATATGCTGTCTAGGTTGGTCATAACTTTCCTTCCAAGGAGTAAGTGTCTTTTAATTTCATGGCTGCAGTCACCATCTGCAGTGATTTTGGAGCCCCCGAAAATAAAGTCAGCCACTGTTTCCCATCTATTTGCCATGAAGTGACGGGACAGATGCCATGATCTTAGTTTTCTGAATGTTGAGCTTTAAGCCAACTTTTTCACTCTCCTCTTTCACTTTCATCAAGAGGCTTTTTAGTTCCTCTTCACTCTCTGCCATAAGGGTGGTGTCGTCTGCATATCTGAGGTTATTGATATTTCTCCCGGCAATCTTGATTCCAGCTTGTGCTTCATCCAGCCCAGCGTTTCTCATGATGTACTCTGCATATAAGTTGGATTAGGTTGTTGTATCCAGTTGAGGTTCTCCAGAGAAACAGAACCAATAGGAGATATGTATAGATACAAATACAGATATAGAGACCTATGTCTGTCTGTCTGTCCATCTGAAAGTGTGTAAAGCACTTATAGAGGCTGAAAGATCCCAAGACATGCAACCAGTGAGATGAGACCCAGGACAGCCAGAGGTGTTGTTCCAATCTGAGTCTGAAAGCCTGAGAACCAGGAAAGCCAGTGACATAAGTTTCAGTTTGGAGGTGAACGGGCTTGAGGTCCAAGATGAACCGATTTTCTAAATCAAGTACCAAGGCTAGAAAAGACTAATGTACCAGCTTAGCAGTTGGGCAGATGGAGTTGCTGCTACTTAGGGAGGGTCAGCCTTTTTGTTCCAGTCAGGCCTTCATTGGATGAGGGCCATCCACACTGGGGAGAGCAATCTGCTTTAGTCAGCCTACCAATGCAGAGATTCACTCACCCTCAAACACCCTAACAGACACACCCAGAATAAGGTTTGACTAAATATTTGTGCATCCCAAAGCCCAGTCAAGTTGGCACAGAGGATCTGCCATCATACCAGTGTCCCCCAGACTCTCCATGGATAGTTCTTCCCCAGTGGGGATGAATGAACCCTCCCTGTGGTCACAGACTGTGCCTGTGAATACCCTGCTCCCAATGTTTTACCCAGCTGAGTTCTAGATTTTTAAACTGCAGGAAGGTCCTGCAAAGTGCTGGAGTTAATTGAAAAGATGGCGAGAACCTCCTTCAATGTCAAAAACTTCCTACAGAGTTCAGGTTCAAGGTGAAGGGCCAGACTAGAGAACTAAGGTCCAGATCAGAGAAGTGCATGGATCTGATAGGGAGTGATTTTCTAGGGCCAGGCAGGGGCAGGTGAGGGGCTGGCTTGACTGACAGCAGGTACTTATGCAAAGTCAAGAGTCAGCTAAACACTGGGGGAACTCCCAGTGTTCATTCACCCACTTTATTATCATTTTAAGCCACTATGCAGGATTGCATATGTCATCTATACATTGTTTACTGGCCTTCCAAATGCTTACATCAACTTAGGAGTTTTATTTATCTCTTTCCCAGCTCATTACCTCACCTCCACCATTACGGCTTCTAACCACCTTATGTTTTATAGCATTTTATTTTAAAAGGGGAATTTCACACTTTATTTTATTCTCATAATAATAAGGAGGGTCTTCCCTGGTGGCTCAGACGGTAAAGAATGCTTGCAATTCAGGGGACCCGGGTTCTATCCTTGGGTTTTAAAGATCAGCTGGAGAAGGGCATGGAACCCACTCCAGTATTCTTGCCTGGAGAATTCCATGGACAGAGGAGCCTGGTGGGCTACTACAGTCCATGGCATCACGAAGAATCAGACACGACTTAGTAACTAAACTATCACCAAGTAAATGTTGCAATTCTACGTTAGTTTTAGAGTGAACCAAGAATGGATAAATTTTTATACTTCAAAAGTCTCTTTGAATGTGGAAAGGTAAACAAAATCTCTTTGTGTAGTACTTTACTTACTGATTTTAACTATCCAGATAACAAGCTATTAGCATTTTAAAAAGTCAACAGTTGTATTAGATATTCATATACTACTTACAAATTTCTTTTTAAAAATAAATTTCCCCCAAGATTTGAATAATGCACATGTAATCAAATGGGCTTCCCTGGTGGCTTAGATGGTAAAGAATCTGCCTGCAATACAGACCTGGGTTCGATCCCTGGGTTGGGAAAATCCCCTAGAGAAGGGAATGGCAACCCACTCCAGTGTTCTTGCCTGGAGATTTCCATGGATAGAGGAGCCTGGAAGGCTACAGTCCATGAGGTCGCAAAGAGTTGGACATGACTGAGCAACTAAATACACGCACACCCACACATGCACGCGTGCACGCCGCGTGGGCGCGTGTATTCAAATACTCTAAACAATCAGATTAGTTAAACAGATCAGATTCTTATTAGAAGATCAAAAACCATTAAAATCAGACCAAACACAAATAAGGTTGAGTACTAACCGTTCACATGGTTGAGTGCTAACCATTTTTCTGCCCTTATGACTAGTCTCTTAGCATCACTAAAAACATGTGCTCCTTATCATAATTTTATAATTATGTGTAGGTTATCTAACAGTGTTAGCTCCTCAGAAATGAGGAAGTCATTCTGCTCTGTGAGCCCTTTTCTTTGGACCATCTTTCTGCTGTATTAGTTTGTAGGATGCTATTGAAACTTCCTTCTGTTTGGTTATTTTGTGTGACCTTCCGGTGGAAAACAGTGAATCCCCAGGAGGCTGATCAGCCCTTCCTGTTCTGCATAGGGTTCCTTCTATTTCTGTGTTAGTTCACTTTCAACTATTTTTTCCTCTCTTCTTTCCTATTTATTCAGATATACACATATGCACGCGCGCACACACACACACACACACTGCTGCTGCTAAGTCACTTCAGTCGTGTCTGACTCTGTGCGACCCCATAGACGGCAGCCTATCAGGCTCCCCCGTCCCTGGGATTCTCCAGGCAAGAACACTGGAGTGGGTTGCCATTCCCTTCTCCAATGCATGAAAGTGAAAAGTGAAAGTGAAGTCGGTCAGTCGTGTCCGACTCTTAGCGACCCCATGGACCGCAGCCCACCAGGCTCCTCCATCCATGGGATTTTCCAGACAAGAGTACTGGAGTGGGGTGCCATTGCCTTCTCCGCACACACACACACTAGTATATTTATAAACTAAAGTAGGAACAAAATACGTGTATGCGTATATATACACATACGTACACTGATTATTCATGTACATCCCTTAATGAAATAATGACAAACATAAGTCTTCTTTCATCTGTCTGTTGTATCACAACTTCCTTTTTGTACATTTTAACCAGATCTTCTGACTCTGATTTTGATCATGAAATTTTATAGATCAAATCATTACAATTAACCATAATACCAAAAGCAATTTTATTATCTAATTATAATTTAATAGCTAAGAATTACTACCATTATTTAAGACTTGAAGTATTATAATTTTTCGACAGGAACCTCTTATGTGGGATCCTTGGATTACATGTCACTATTCCCACTATTCCTGGCATGCCCCTGGTTTTCTGATACTCCCAGGATGATCCTGACCCATCCTGAGTGTTTTCCCTTAGCCCATCACCTCTAACTTCTCCCTCCTCCCTCCATCTCTCTCAGCCACAGTCGCCTACCATGCCAGCTGCTTGGTTACCCCATGGCCACAGGCAGTCCCACTCTGCTGGCTGCCTGTCCAGCCACCTTCTGAGGCACAGTGGGAAGTAGCTTTGCCTGCAGTTTTTGCTGATCTCCACAGTAACACTTACCGAATCCATGAAAATATGCATTTTTTTTTGGCAAGACTTGTGTTTCCTTTTACAACCAATTTACAGTATTTTAGCACTGTATTGTTCACCATTTACAACATCATAGTGCCTGGGGAAAATTTATGAACACAGACTTGACTTTATGTGTTGGATAGAGGAGGGCTGTTGCAGTGGGGACTCAGCTTTAAGAGTGGTCAGATTATTCAGTTCAGTTCAGTGGCTCAGTCGTGTCCGACTCTTTGCGACCCCATGAACCGCGGCATGCCAGGCCTCCCTCTCCATCACCAACTCCCAGAGTCCACCCAAACCCACATCCATTGAGTCGATGATGCCATCTAGTCATCTCATCCTCTGTCGTCCCCTTCTCCTCCTGCCCCTAATCCCTCCCAGCATCAGGGTCTTTTCCAATGAGTCAACTCTTCACATCAGGTGGCCAAAGTACTGGAGTTTCAGCTTCAACATCAGTCCTTCCAATGAACACTCAGGACTGATTTCCTTTAGGATGGACTGGTTGGATCTCCTTGCAGTCCAAGGGACTCTCAAGAGTCTTCTCCAACACCACACTTCAAAAGCATCAATTCTTCAGTGTTCAGCCTTCTTTATAGTCCAACTCTCACATCCATACATGACCACTGGAAAAACCATAGCCCTGACTAGACAGACCTTTGTTGGCAAAGTAATGTCTCTGCTTTTTAATATGCTGTTTAGGCTGGTCATAACTTTTCTTCCAAGGAGTAAGTGTCTTTTAATTTCATGGCTGCAATCACCATCTGCAGTGATTTTGGAGCCCCGAAAAATAAAGTCTGACACTGTTTTCACTGTTTCCCCATCTATCTGCCATGAAGTGATGGGACTGGATGCCATGATCTTAGTTTTCTGAATATTGAGCTTTAAGCCAACTTTTTCACTCTCCTCTTTCACTTTCATCAAGAGGCTCTTTAGTTCCTCTTCACTTTCTGCCGTAAGGGTGGTGTCATCTGCATATCTGAGGTTATTGATGTTTCTCCCGGAAACCTTGATTCCAGCTTGTGCTTCTTCTAGCCTAGCGTTTCTCATGATGTACTCTGCATATAAGTTAATTAAGCAGGGTGACAATATACAGCCTTGATGTACTCCTTTCCCTATTTGGAACCAGTCTGTTCTATGTCCAGTTCTAACTGTTGCTTCCTGACCTGCATACAGGTTTCTGAAGAGGCAGGTCAGGTGGCCTGGTGTGCCCATCTCTTTCAGAATTTTCCACAGTTTACTGTGATCCACACAGTCAAAGGCTTTGGCATAGTCAATAAAGCAGAAATAGCTGTTTTTCTGGAACTCTCTTGCTTTTTTGATGATCTGTTGGGATGACTTTTGCTCTCCTAAGTAATATGGCAACTACAAAAATTTTATAATAAATTCTTAGATAACAAAGGTGTGTTAAGTAAACCTGGTGGACTAAATTCTAAGACTTCCAACTTAACCCACTACTCAAAATATAAATGACTAATCAGTCTGATTGTCTATCTGGAAAGGTTGAGATACATTCTTTGTCTTTTCTCTGAGACTGGAGATCACCCAGGATGTGATCTTGAAAATGCTTACAACATTCTCAGGCTTCCTTGTCTGCACCTGGGCTCCTCCGCTGGTGCTTACCTTTTACTAGTGAAGATTACTCTGCACCTCTCCATCTCTTGAAGATGTGACCTGCTAAGTAAGAAGAAAGCAATGGTGGCTATCGAGTCCCTTTAGCCTCCTGGTATTGTAACAGGCTTGATAGGAGTTTGGTGCTGTCTAGAGTCCCTGCTGGCTCAGATGGTAAGGAATCTGCCTGCAGTGCAGGAGACCTGGGTTCGATCCCTGGGTCAGAAAAATCCCATGGAGGAGGAAATGGCAACCCACTCCAGTATTCTTGCCTGGAGAATTCCATGGACAGAGGAACCTGATGTGCTACAGTTCATGGGGTTGCGAAGAGTTGGACACAACTGAGCAACTAACTCTTTCACCTTCACTGATGAGAGTCATGACACAAAGCATCTTACATTTTTGCCTCGTAAAAGGGGGATTGGGTTCCTCTGAGAAGAGATAGTGGAAATGGGCCATCTTAATTAACAAAAGGACTGATGAACAGGCATGCTTGCTATCACCTTGGAAAGTCCTGGTGGCCTGCAGTATAAGGATTCATCCCTTGGTAAGAAGCTTTAGGCTTGGATACTCTGAAGGAAAATGGAGCTGCACCCCAGATCCAGAGTTCCTAGAGACAGAACATCTTCCCTCCTTGGAGAGATGTGTTTTCCTGTAGCTTATGGTAAAGTGGTTCTCTGAGGATGTCTTCTTTGCCAAATATCTCCAAACTCATTATCTCATCGGTTTCACCCTAATTATAACTTACTTAAGATATAAGAAAATGCAATCCTTACATACCATATTCTATAAATTTAACTAATAAAAATGTTTTTGGAAGAGACTTTTGAAGTCCAAGAGAAAGTTGGAATAATTTTTATGAGATTAAAAAAAAAAAATTTCTTCTTACAGACAGCAAAGTCCATTTTGCCAAGAATAAATGAATTCAACCAGCCAAGGGATTGGGCTTGACTTGAGATGCCAAACCCACTGTGTTTCACTGGCCTCCTCCCTGGGCCAAGCATGTTTTCTAGGGCTGAGAGTCAGTGCTAGTATCTAATGTTTCAGACAAACATGTTAGTACTTATAATTATTTTAGTGTGCCAGTTGCTCTTAATATAAAAAGTTTGGCTTCTTTTTTGAACCAGTTTGATTCTACAGGCAAGAAAGAGAGAGATTATTGATGTTACAAGTCATCCTTTTAATAGGGTTTGTTAAAGTTATGTGGAAAAATTTGAATTTCCTCTTTGGTGTTTCCTTAAATATTCATACTTTCTTCCTTCATATGAATTTAAGATAATTTAAATGTTTTTTTTCATGACTAGGTTCAGAAACATTTTCTAGGAATATTTCCTAAAAAGAAAATTATGGTAAACAACATAATCAATGTTGACAGCCTTAAAAAATTTATGGAAACTTCAAAGAAAGCATCATACTATACTATATCAGGGCTCAACATTTCCAAATAAATTTTTCTAAAAGATGACTATAAAGTAAAAACAATAGCGAATTCCTCTACCATGTTAAGATAAACTGATTTCACAAACAAAAGCATTTCACCAGTCCCTTCTTTTCTTGGCTTGTTGGCACTTCAATCCCTATCAGTACAAGCTTCTCCAGTTTTCTCTGCTTTGTCCCTGTCTGACCCTGCTCTCTCTGGACTGGACATTCTTTCTATTTCAGTATTGCTTATTATTGCTGCCATCATTTTTGTCACCATCATCGTCACCATCATTTTGTTTTTACCACCTCCCAGGCTCTACATCAGCGGTCCCCAACATTTTTGGCAACAGGGAGCAGTGTTATGGAAGAGAATTTTTCCAGGGGGTGGTTTCAGGATGATTCATTTATTAGTCTACTGCTGATGTGACGAGAGACAGCGCTCAGGCAGTAACGTGAGCAGTGGAGGGCAGCTGTAGTTACCGCTGAAGCTTCACTCCCTTGCCCGCCACTCGCCTCCTGCTCTGTGGCCCGGTTCCTAACAGGCCATGGATGGGTACCAGTCTGTGGGTCTGGGAATTGGAGGCCCCTGCACTATACCATTCTGGACCTTCATTTTAAAAGTTCAGGCCCATGGCTCTGTTGTTCTTCCACCCACCCCCTCCATCAGTCCACATCATCCTGCCCTCTTTCACATCCCCTCATTCCTCATCTCCTTCTAGCCTACATACTTCTCAGAGCCCAGTCTTAGCCAGACCATCACCAAATAACTAGTTGCAGGCTTCCTGACCACTCCTCAAAGAGAGATGTGACATTCTGTCTTTGACTCCAGACAAGGCTCCGTACAGGCCCCTTCCCACACCCCACACCCTCCCTCCCCAGGAGTAGGCAGGATGCAGCTTGCACTTGGAATCCCGTGCATTAAACCCACTTCTATCTTGTAATCACTCAGGGAGGACCAACTGTGTGCAGGGCAAGAGGAGGAGTAGGTGCCTTATAGGCAAAGCTGAGTGAAAAGGGACTGGTCTTTGTAATACGGTACCATGGAGGCAATCCCCCAGAAGAAGCAGTGATGAATGCTGCTCCAAGAGACTGGCAGGAACAGGAAGTGATATCTGTGGCGGGTTCACCCTGGATAGACAAGCAATGCTGCGCAGACAAGGGGAGAAGATCATTCCAAGAAGGAGTAGCCATTTATGCAAAGGTATGGAATGGTCAACAGTAAGATATATATGTATGTAACACATATGCATGCATATATATGTGTGTGTTTTGCATATCAATGTATGCATTATATTTATTATATATGCATTGTATATAACACACACATACATATGCATGCATATGTGTAAAATGCATATATATACATGTGAGTATGTGTGTGTTTATGTGTATTAGCTGGGGTTCTTCAAAGAAACAAAACCAATAGGCTGAGTATATATAAAAAGAGAGATTTGTTTTAAGGAATTGGGATGAGTTATATCTGTTTGGCTCCCTTGAATGCCTTGTCTGACGCAAGCTCTAGCACGTAGGAGGTGACGGTCACACAGTATGGTGGCTTTAGAGTCAAGTGCTTGGTCATATCTCCTTCTTTCACCTCATTTTTGTGTGGCCTTGAGTAATTGTTTAAGCTGTTTGTGATTTAGTTTCCTTTTGCTTAAAATAGGAATCATAATAGTACTTATCTTTTTGAGACACCCATGAAAACGAGGCTTGGAAAGCCTCTGGAAGAGTGCTTGGGACATAGGAAGTGTTCAGTAAATTTTAGCTCATTATTTGGTACTCAAAAATACTCATTGAATTAATGAATGGATGCTAAGCCCAAATTTGTCTCCCACTATCTTTACCTATAACCATTCAAAATCAACCTATAAGCTAAACTCTCCCAACTTTGCTCTGACTCATAAAAATCTGTATATGTATAAAATATACACACATATATATATAAAATTTGTATATTATGTATTACTCATATATATATAGACATATGCATTAGTGTATTAGTCAGGGGTATATATATATGTATATACAACATATATGAGATATATATATATATATAGAAGGTATATATTTGTATATATTTTTTATACAAATGTATATGTAAAAGAGAATGATTTAAGGAATTGGCTCATGGGATTATGGGGGTGGCAAATTTGAAATCTACAGGGCAGGCTGGCAGTCTGGAAAATCAGGCAAGTGTTGCTGGTGCAGTCTTCAGTCTGAATTCTGCATTGCAATAAGCAAGGTTTTATGTTGTAGTGTTAAGGAGAATTGTTTCTCCCTAGGGTAGCAGCTTCAGGGAAACCTTAGTCTTTGCTTTCAAGACCTTCGACTGATTGGCCAAGGCCCACCTACATTATGGAGGCACTCTGCATTACTCAAAGTTTACTAATTTAAATGTAAATCACATCAAAAAAATACCTCCACAGTAACATCTAGGCTGGTGTTTGACCAAATAGCTGAGCACCATAGCCTAGGCAAGCTGACACATAAAATTTACCATCACAGACTGCTTGCTTTACTTTCTGTGCTCCCCTGTAAAAGGAGGAGTTCTGATAGGTCACAAAATTGAATGAGTCTACATATTTGTGTTTGGCTTTAATTACATACTTGGCCAAACTAAGATTTTTATGTATTTGTTTTTTAGTTCTATATAGCTTAAAATGTACTTTAATGCCCATTATCTTATTTGATCTTCTCAACCATCTTGAGAGATATGGATACTCTGTTAACCCACTTTACAAGGGAGGAAGTCCAAGCTCAGAGCAGTGTCTCCACTTGCCAGCAGGGTAACGGACACTTGGCATCCTTAACCCAGGCCTTCCCCGCACACCTTGCGGGCTTTCTAAGGCATTAGAAAATTACTCTAGATACTTGGAAATAAAAATAAGATGAATCAGACATGGTTCCTTCCTCAAGGAGCTTATAGTCATACCCAGCTAGCGAAAAACAATCTGACTTCAGTTTTCATAACGACGAGAACAGAGTTTTCTAAGCTCTGAGGATGAAGGAACACACGTTAGCTGGGGATGGGGAAGGTTTTAGAGTGCCGACACAGATGTGGAAGATCCAACGACTCTCTTATTTGCAGGCACATCTGGATGCCTTCAGAGTCTCTGCACCACTTATTTGCATTATTATTTGTTTATCCAGATGGTGAAAAATATAATGATTAAAATACTTGGCCAAAACGCCTACCTGGGGGGAAAGCCAGGAAAGAAAAACGAGAGAATCAGTTATTAAATGAAATCCTTAAATGTTCTTTTTGTTTTAATCATGGAAACGGCAATTTTATAAAATGATGAGAGTGGCATCCTCTGAAGATAATATTTATTTCACAGGGTTTGACTTACAATGAGTAGGAAGTTGTGTGTATGTATGCATGTGTGTGTGTGTATGTGTATGTTTCACAGGGGCTGGAGGTGAAGCTAAGACCTTAGTGAATCGTCCTTAGTGAATCGCCTTAGTGAATTGTCCTCCAAACTCCAGAACTTCCTAGCTTTGTTTTGGTTATTTTGCACTAACCTCTATTTTCAGACTAATTCCAAGGGTCTGAAAAAATTAAAACTGATTCCCGAGAATGAGGAAATCATTAGTATAATTGCTTTTAGGCCTATATTAAATTTCTAAATTGCATTGATTAATCAGCTGCATCTTATTACTTATACCCTTTTCCTTAAGTATTTATTATATGCTATCTTATTAATGGGGGCTTCCCTGGTGGCTCAGTGGTAATGTGCCTGCCAATGCAGGTGATGTGGGTTCGATCCCTGGGTCAGGAAGATCCCCTGGAGAAGGAAATTGCAATCCACTCCAGTATTCTTGTCTGGGAAATTCCCATGGGCAGAGGAGCCTGGCAGGCTACATTCCAGGGGTCACACAGGGATTGGACAAGACTTAGTGACTAAACAGCAACATCTCATTAATGATCAGTAAAGGAAGAATTATTCCCATTTTAATGGTGATGATACTGAGGTTCAGAGAAACAAGTAGATTTGACCCATTCCTCTTCCTAGAATGTGGAGAGTTATGATGACTCTGCTTTTATGTTAAATGTTCTTATCCAGTCTCATAGCTGCATCTAGTGAAGTCAGCTTCAAACTGTCTTTGTTCTCGATGATTGTCAATCTCTCATGATTTAGAAGGTATTTATTTTGCCTTCTCATCTTCTGAAAGCTCCTGGAATAGCCCTTGTCAGTTTTCCAACCCCCTTGCCTTTGGAGTTAAGTTCAGTGAATTCACTTGGGGAGTTTAATGATTCCTGTAGGAGAAATAAAGTCCATGCCCCAGATGAGCATGGTTATAGATCTGAGTATAATGTAAATATAAATAGATTTTGATGTGTGTGTGATTTGAACTAAATTATAGTAATGAGAAATAGGGATAGATTCAGATGGTTTGTAATATAGATGCCAATACACATTTTACGATATGTACACCAACTAAGGAAATAACCTAGGTGGATGGCTTATTAGATCTGAATTGGGGAAATTCACTTTAACTTGCACTGTGATCACCAACACACTGAACAAGTCTGCATGATGCTGTGTTTCGGCAGTTTTCTTACGTTCATCCATCTTTTTGATAAGAATAGCAATGGTGGCATTGACAGCTGGTATCTTGAACAAAACTATATAGTGCAGACAACATAAGTTATGGTTTCACTTGTAAAAATACTTTGCATAATATTTTCCCATGGAAATCCGAGAAAAAAATTTTTAAAGCCTACTTAGATGAGAAGTAATTTAGGACTAGAAATATGAAGGATTAATAAACCAGTATGAATGCCCATTAATTATAAAAGCAAATGAAAAAGCTTTAGTCTATACTACTAAAGCTCAATACTCAGGGACACACATCATACAGAAATGTTTATTTGGAATTTTATAGAATATATTTTAACTGAGTAGTATTTTGATAACTTGTGTAGTTCATGTAAGAAGGGAATTTTATTTCTATTGAGGGTTCTCTGACAATTTTTAGGGACTGCGTAAGAGACACAATGGAATCGATTGCTCAAAAATTCCATGAACAAACATGTCCCAAATGGACACAAGAGGGCGCCAAGCCTCTATGCCAAACATGCAGAAGCTGCTGGAGATTTAATGGACGAAATAAACTCTGGCACTTAAAAACGAAGCCATGTTTATTTTATTCTGGGTAATATATTATGCACCTGCTTGTTTTATTTTTTTAGACTGATTTGTGTCAAATGACTTTCCAGAAATATGACACATATACTGGATCCAGGCAGAATTAATCTTTCAACAAGCAAGCAGTAGTATTATTTTGTACAAATTTTATTCCATGATATAATGAAGTTTTACTTTATTATACTCACTGTAAAGGGAATTAAGAGAATGTAACAAGTTGTCATATACTTTTTCAAGTTTTTTTTTCTCTGTAGCTCACTAAGACACAGTTTGGCCATCGGCTATCACACACACACACACACACACACACATATTAAAACTTCTTTGTTGGAAGCAAAGAATAGGAAAACTTTGTCCAGAAGGTTCAGGGGAAGTTTTAAGGCTGAAACTTCTGGAAAGAAAGAGAGCACAAAAGAGTACTTGAAAGAACTGGAGTTTGCTATAGATGGCGAAGACAACTAAGGCATTTTTGCTGGTAAATATTTGGTTTATGTATAAGTTTGCTAGGGCTGTCAGACCAAAACACCACAGACTTAGCTGCTTAAGCAACGGAAATTTATTTTATCACAGCTCTGGAGGCTGGCTGTCCAAGAAGAAGGTGTTGGCAGGGTGGGTTTCTCCCGAGCCCGTCTCCTTGGCCGGCAGGCTGCCATCTCCTCCGGCCACCTGCCTTTCCTGTGTGCACACAGCCCTGCACTTCTTTGTGTCCACACCTCTTCTTACAAGGCATCTGTCCGACTGGATCAGGGCACACCTGAACGGCCTTATTAGTTGCCTCTTTAAGCATCCCGTCTCCATATTCTGAGGTGTTGGGAGTTATGGGCTTCACCATATGAATTTTGGAGGACACAATTCAGTACTTGCTGCCTTTTTTGTGTAAGTTTAACATGGAGGTGAGTAGTGGACTCTCTTCTGTCTGAGTGCCTTTCTACTGAAACTACCGCTGAGCCATAGGCACATCAGATGTTGAACACGCATTTGTTGAATGAATGAATTTCTGCTTTGAAAGGCTACCCACTTTACTCTGCTCAGGCTTGCCTGAAATCTTCAACCGCCTGACAGGTAGTAATTAACTGCTGAAAGAAAGGCATAAATACTTCCTTTTAAACACTGACATTATGTCCATTTGGTGAAAGAAAAGGATCGAGGCAAATAAAGGGAGTTCAGGAAATGCTAAAATTTCTTTGAAATAATTTCATTGAAAATTAACAAGTTGATTATTGTGAAAACAGATTCCAATTTACACATAATGGCCAATCATCTAGCTTTCCTGGCCTTTGATGAAACCCTTCCTACTCAGAGTGATTTGCTTTTTACCCCGCTGGAGTGGTTATCCAGGGCTTCTTAGGTTAATTTGCCTTTCAGACTTCAACCGCTTAAAGATGATACGTTTAACTCAATTATAAGCCTCGTCTTATGCACAGGCTGGTTTCTTTGCCCCGGCAGCCCTGCCTGGGACTTCTCTGCGGTGCCCACCTCTTGTCAGGTGCGATAACTGAGTTTTTTGCAATTGGATAACCTGTGTAGGATCTCCAAAACTCAAAACTGGACCACAGGGGCCAGCTGGGGTAGGCTTTGGGGACTCCTGTTTCCAAGAGCGGTTTGCTGTTTCAGGAAGAATTTCTGGCCACATAGACAGAATGATGTCTCCTTGGTGGATCAACTTCAAGTGAGTCAGAAGGCTGGCATCACGGGGCAGTTTCTGTCTACACTGCTTTGCAGGAGCCATTCCTTTGGGGCTTGGACAGTAGGCATACCGCTCAACTCTAAGGGCCTGTTTGGGGCACAGCATGGAGGGAGACCTTCAACTTGGTTAGGACAAAATAACATTCCCTCCCATGAAGCCTGTTTCTGCAAACAGTTGATGACTGATCTGTTGATTTTCTAATTTCTAACTTTCTTTAATTAGAGGGGTGTCGACTAAAAGATAAGGCATGTAGTTGCTTTTGTATTTAAAACAAACTCCTTATCCTTTAAGCCTTCTCTTTAACCTTGTAGCCTTTCAAAAAAGACTGCATCTTCCTCTTGTCTCTTGAACTTCCCCTTTTCAGGCTACTGTGTGATTAAAGTTCTCTGTACTTTCTTTCACAAAAGACTTTTAAAAAAATCCTTTATGCTGGCAGGGAATTAACTCATGAATAAATGGATAATAATGACGGCTGACATTTTTGGAGCGCTGACTACTTGGCAGGCACTGAGCTGAGGGATTTGCTTGCATTATCTCACTTGATCCTCTCAACAGCTTTATGACAAAGCCCACTTCACCAACGAGGAAACTAAAGCTGAGAGGTTTGAGGCGCTCATCTGAGGTCATAGGATCAGGAAGCGGAAATATTGGACTCTCGAGGGTAGAGGAAGGGAAATGGTTCTGGAAATGCAAACTCTTTACTGAAACACACACAAGGTAGATGGTCAAAGTCTAAGGTTTGTTATTTTCACTTAACAAAGGTGTGTTACTGTAGGTAACAAAAGGGACTCAATCTGCCGTTTGAGATTTTTAATCTAGTTCAATGGTTCCCATATTCTGGAAAGATCTAGGGGGTCTGGAACATATGCTAATGCCTGCCAGACCCCCAGGGAGTCATTTTAAGTGGTGAGGATGGGGGTGTAACCTGAGCATCAGGAAGTTTAAAAGCTCCCCAAGTGATCCCAAGGTGCAGTCAAAGACTGAGAACCATTGGTCTAGTTGAGGAGAGACCCTATAACCCACTGATGGTGAGGCAGGGGATAATATGTGCCATGGCCTGGCTGAATTATAGTTTCCACAGGAATTTTCATAATTCCTTTGCCAGTGAAGTCAGGTTAGCAGACCCTCACATCTGCTTTTTTTCTGAGGTCTCTCACTCTGGTCTGGAGAGCACATTTCCTTGATTCACAAAGCCTCAGGAACAAAGGTGTGTGGGTTCCTTTCTCTCCAGCCCAGGGTTACATAGCATCTCAGTCCGGCTTTCTGAGGCCCCACGTCTGCTGCTGCTTCTCACTTGCAATACATTTCACTGTCCTGTGTAGGCTTTTGTTCATTTTCATGTGTTTCTTTTGGCCCACTTAAATTTTTCTCTTCATTTACTACTCATCTGTCACTCATCTCTCTCTCCGATTAAAATGTGACAAGCTCAGTCCTTAAAAAAAAAAATTTTTTTTTTTTTTTTTAAAGAAGAACAAAGGCTCAAGTGTTTGGTGCCCTTATTTGGTTAGAAAATTTACACACACTCTGCCCTTCTTTCTATAAAACTGTATTCCATCCATTTGTGCCATTTCCTGTGGCCCCGTAGGGACGTGCTCACCTCATCATTTTTCAACTAATATCTGTTGACCACCCTCTCTGAAGTATTGCCATTCCTCTCTCTGGGATGGTTTTCAAATTATTACGAAGATACAGAATTTTTTTGCGTTTTACCATTACTCCATTTGGTGTTTAACTCTACTGAACATATTGAAAGGTTGAAAGAGACATTACTATTTTGGTTATTTATCTGTTGCTGAATGTACATGAAAAGATGTAGCTCTTTCTTCCAACGTTCACCAACATTAGCTAGCATTTTATGGCTTTAGAGATTTTCAAAGCAATTATAGTTAATCATTACTGACTGTAAAATTTTACTAATTTGGATGACATTAGAAAAATAAAATGATGGTTTAAATTAGGACTCATAAAAAGATAGTTTGGAAAAACCAGAAAAGGAGAAATTAAAGAAATTAAAATCAAAATTAAAGTATGAAGTGAATTCCAAATGTCACTATAGACCTGGAAAGATTAGGTACAAGATAAGCAGCAGAGACACATACATAGAAATGCTTATAGAGAAACAATTTCTAAGATAAAATGAATTGATAAGTTTGATCTAAGTTTATGGTAAAGTGCCAGAAATTAAAGATGAGAATGGGAGAGTGGGAAAGAGAAATCAAAAAATAATTTTGCAACTAGAGACAAAATCAAAGAATTTTCAATTTACAAAGGTGTACATATCAAAGGAAAATAAACAGGGAATTAAGGTGTCCCATTTCTATTACAAAGGCACAATATCACACTTGTCAATAAAAATGCCACAGTTGAAAACCTGGCCGAAGATTATTCATTATCCAGATGAGAACTTGAAGTGGTTGAATCGCTTTATCTGTCGAGCCAGGAGATGGCGCTGTTGTCAACGTTTGCAGGGAAAATACCCTCCAGGTCTGGAGAGCTCCTGAACAAAATGCGTCAAGCTGGTTTCTGCATGGTTCAGAGCAACAGAATGTACTTAGAGGAGGATTCCGTATAGGTTTCTTTTTATCTGGGTTATGTGTAAAGTACAACAAAATATTCCAAAGCGAGCTGAAATACAAAGAAAAGTAATACAGGATAGATGTTTTAGATCCATATGTTACTTATCTTATGACTGTGTAGTTACATCTTTATATTGACATTCTATTTTGGCTAGGTTTTTAGCTCATTTTCCCCATAAAGGAAAAACCTATATCTAGCTGATTAAGGGTAAGCGATGGACTCACTGTATTACATTTCTAATTTAGCCTTATTGAAAATCTATAGAAATACTCGTTACTCTTATTTCAGAGGATGTTAAAAACCTCTCGTTGGAGATCACCTTGTCTTCCAGCTGTGGCTCCTTACTGTGGGAGGAGATATTCTCATCAGGCTTGGGACAAAAAATGGTACACGGAAAAGCATTTTGATTTCACTTAGAGTAAACCTGAAACAAAGCTTCTTCACTGTGGAAATTCCTTTTCATTAATATATTTTTTGGTTTGTTCTTTCCAAAATTTAAAAAAAATTAAAATGTGTCAAGCAAGTTAGGTTTGAAGGGTAATTCCTGGATCTCAAAAGGGCAACAGGAGTGAAACACTCACACTAAATTTTTCCTTTTATTTAACTGTGTGTATACGTGGCTTGAGAGCGCGGTAAGAAGGGAAATGAGGGGTGATGTTAAGGTCAGGAGACAGGAGAGTGGAAGACATTCTAGCGTGGGCTATTTTAATTTTAAACACAAAATTTAATCACATTCTTTGAGTAAATGGGACTCTAAAGCTATATTCTTAAAAATCACAGAATGCTTTAAAAGAACGTATTTGAAAAGGACTTTAAAAATTAATCAATAGTGAAAGAATAAGGATATATTCTGCCACAGAATACCTTTTTAAAAACTGCACTTGGTATCCTATTAAATAAGGAATCTAGGTAAGCTTCTTGCATTTATTCACACAGGTGGGTACATTTCATCACCACCCATATGACTCAGACTTCTAAAAAGTAAAACATGACATTTTTGGTTAATAATAATTTCAGCAACATTTCCCAAGCATCTTTTATATCATAAACAATGCGGATCCTGATTCAGCTCTTCTGGATTCCATAATAACAGATGGATTTCGAGACTGTTTACTGCTGCTTCCCACAAACTTCCTCTTTGTAAACTACTATATTATTTATGAATCAGAAAAGTTTCAAAGGAGCCTCCTATCTGATTACTGCTTACTGATGAACTTGCATCAGAGAAACTTTTAGTCCAATTATACCCGTTTGTTATAAAGAGCTGTTATTATTCCAAAGTCTGAATTTGTTAACTGGTTACTCTGCCTGCTTCTCTGTGCCATTTATTCACGAAGACCTTGTCCAACAGATTGCAGTAACTCAATCCACAGGAAACAATGGATAGTGAGGGTATCGGCACAGCAAAATCAAGGTAGACTAATAATAAAAAGTGTTTGTAAGCAGTATGACTACACCAGACACTGAGATATATTTAAAATATGCTTAAGAAAATATTGCAAGTAATTTTGTTTTTGAACTGGTTTTTATTCATCCTTGGGGAAAACTGTATCTAGTTTTCTGTATTAACCTAGTAACAGATGTTTATACAGTTTATAGACATTTGTAGTTACTGACCTTGATACTTTAAATGTTGGCTTGAGTGTCATGCAGGAGTAAGTGTGAAAAAGAATGATACTGAAATGTATCTCTTTAAAGTTTATTTGATCCATCCTGATTTTACAATTTACTTTAGCAATAGAAGCAATTTCCTTTTCTCTGTGTGTGTGTCAAGTGGGCACAAAGATATTCACACTCATGGGATTTTAATTAGAAGCGAGTGAAGACAAGATACAACAAAACCAAACAAAGCAAAAATCTCCACTAAAATAAAACCCTGCAAAGAATTATAACCTTGCCTTAAAATTTTCACCCTCTGTGCTTCTTAACGATAGGCAACATGATTATGATGAATTCATTATGACTTTGATAAGAAACATATTTGTGGGGAAGTGTCATCAATTACAGTGGTTCTTCGGCTGACCCTGACCGTGTGTGTGTGTGCGTGTGTATGACAAGGCCGGTTATGTCATCATCATCTCAAAAACATAATTGTCAATATTCTGCTGGTGACCTGAGTTTTCACCCTGCGCCTAGATGCAGTCCTCACTGCGGACCCTTTGCATTCCTGGGAGCCCAGCGCTGAGGCAGACCAGCTGAGTGATCCCTGGATGCCAGACTCAACCAGAAAGGAGTCTATGACAGATGCTTCTGTGTTTTATGCAAATAGCAACTTCATGGATCAGTTTTCCTTCCCTCTGCGGAATATAAGCATCTGGAAAATAGAATTCCAAGAGCCTTAGCACATTAACAAATGAACAGAAATGACCAAACAAAACAGTGGCGACAGGACTGACCAGGAATGTCAAAGAGGAATATGTTTATTAGAGCCCTAGTTTTATTGTAAATTTCCACTCCGCCTCAAACCATGGACTTTTATCACTTCCTAGTACTTTTCTTTTCATAAATGTGTGATAACTGAGAAGTATGTATTTTTTGTATATATGTCTCCTGGTCACTGGACTGTAGTTTTTGTGCATCACAGGTCTGGAATCATAGTGAAGAAATCCACACATTGGCTGAAGACGTGTTTAAAATGATTCTAAACAAAAGCAAAACCAGAACATTCTTTCCCAGAAAAAAAGAGTTGTTTTTTTTTTTCAAAGTAGAAATAAGTTTCAAAGTTTATGGTTTTAGATCTAGCTGCAGTTAAATAATTGCTATTTTTTTAATATTACTGTGCCTTTTAAAATATACTTATGAAAAAACATAAGCTTTACGATTTAAGGATGTAGCAAACATTTATGTATATTCTGGCATTCAACTTCAGCTTTTCAATGGAGAGTACTTGTATTTCAATGCATAAATAATTTTATAGAACTCATAGATTTGCTTCAATAAGGCTTTCACATTAGATCTAATTTTATGTAAATTTTATTCAGATTTCAATCCAAGAGTTTTGTAGGGGAGGTTAAAGGGTGTTTATCTTGATTTGTTAAAAACACACCATTAAAATTAGGCAGTGACAAATATTATGACTTTTTAAATTGTTCTAAATGGTTGCATTTGTTTATTAGACTTGTGTTTATACAAAATATTTTAACTCTTAAAATGTACCCTAATTTGATGAATTGTTCATACAGGAGCCATAGTCAGGAAAGAGATCTGGTAATCTCATAAATTCAACAGTCGGCTTGTATTCTTAGTAAAACCCCTCTTTAAGAGTATTGTTTAGTGAAATAAAATAGTATATATCACATTTAGAGAAATTAATGAAAAGAAAGCTTAGATTATTTTATTTTTAAAAATACTAGCCTTTCTGTAGCTAATCTTTATGATTAGTACTAAAAATGTATTTCTTGCACATACATTTTTAACATTTGAGAGAACATATATTTACTCAGAATAACCATAATAAAAAATAAATGCAAATTGACAAAAAACATTTCATTTTTTCATTTAAAAATACTTCAGAAAGTAATAGTTTAAGGAGGGAAGGAAAGTAATTAGAACCATTCCTCCATAAATATATGACTAGTATATTCCTACATGTTAGTTATTAAAAGTAATCAGTGAAGATGGAGTATAGATAAGACATGGCTCTAAATTAAACCTTAACCAAAAATTCAAATAGCATTTCAGCATCACGTATTAATAGAATAAACTTAATTTTAGTTTCTCATAAGTGCAGCTGCATTTTCTATTTAATTACGGGTTTTCAACAGTAGTAATTTTTCCTTGACCTACTCAATCTCCCAAGTCAGAAAATTGCTTCTTTTTAAAAACTGACAATGGCACGGTATGTTTCCAAAGAAAAAAGACAAATTACAGAAAACCATTAGTTTAAACAGATTTAAATAGCCTGAAGAAGTTCTAATAGAAACTTGGCTGAATAAGAGGAAAAGTTAGAAGTTACTTTTATTGCATGGCATAATGTGAATGTTAAGATATTATTTTTTTTCTAAAAGTAAAAAAAAAAAGATATGTTGTATAATTACAAAAAGCCCGACACATTAAAGATGACTTGTTTCTTGCTCTTTGGTAAAGGGAATTCTTTACAATTGCAAATTCATGGAGATTTTGCCTACAGCCTGGGTAGTAAGGTGAACAGAAAAAGATGTTTTAAAAGAGAAAAGTTCAGCTTAATAAGCATTGTGAAATAGGATAGCAAGAAAAATAAAAACAGAGCATTAGTCTTTGAAAAGATAATAAGATCGAAGCTCAGAATTTACAGACAAATACAGAAGCAAAACATGTTTTTTGACCTAAATTGTTAAATCGTAGTGCAGAGTGTAAACATTCAGGTTTTGTTCTGAATGAGAAACTAAATAATCTTACTGATTTAATAAAGCAGACATCTTAACCACAGAGACGAGAAGATGGGAATTTTTGTTTATTTGAATCAGAGATTTTTATAGTGTATGTTTTAATCACACATTGAGACTCCTTTTGTGGCCAGTGAATAATTCATGGGCTAAGACTCCAGGTCGATGACTGATTACAGAAAGAAAACAATTTAATAGTCAATGGATAATTCTTCACTGTTTAGTTTCCTTACTTTTGTCATGCTCATAACCTTTCTCAATTGTATGTGTGCATTGAGATTTTCTCTGACTCTTTAAATGGCATTAAGAGCAAATTGCTTACCAATGAATTAAATCTGATAAAAGAATATTTCTTCTAAAGCTTAGTTATTAATACTTTCCATTACTGGTGGTGCCAACATAAATGATGTCTGTCTTCAGAGCCAAAACATGGTCTCAATATCAGGTTAACTGAGAGGTCTGGGCTGTAGACTCTGAACCATCGGTATCATGAAGATCCATTGAGAGCAATACCTCCAGCCAGGGAGTCAGGGCAGGTTTTAATAAAAACCAGGGGTGTCAAGACATTCAGTGGTTTTATCTCTGCTCATTTTGATAGAGTTGATACCAACAAAAGACCCAGGACCTCCTTCCAAGTGCATATCTGCCAAAAACCCAGGTTGCCCGGGGAAGGGAAGCCAGAGGCTCATATTACTATAAACTTTATGTGGCCACAATACTGATGTTTAGCTTAATTTTTTCTACTAGAGTTTCAGGCGGATGTGCTATATTTTAAATTTCACTTAGTAAAATATTCCTTTTACAATCTACTGTTGCTTGTGAAGAAGGTCCAAATAAAAGTGGCCCTCAAATCTCATCAGCTTCCTCAGAAGCTATGAACTAAAAATGAAACCCATGCAGCCAAAGAGGCTGCTTCACAGTAGGGAGGAACTGAGATGTGGTCAGATGGGTTAGGAGAGAATCTGCCTTTGAAAGGTAATTACAGCATTCATTTGTGGGATAAAAACTCATGAAAAAAGAATTCTTTGGAGTAGAAGGGACCATGAAAATCTAAATAGCAAAATAAACACACATTTACACCCAAATTCTTGTAAATTATCAACCCATAAGTGGCTGATCTCTGGGTCATAGGTAGTGACCATAAATATTGTCACCAGCAGATGACAATATATTGTATTGTCTTCGTGAACAGTTGGGCCATAAAACAAATGCATAATAATTTTGGACCCTTTTTTATGGTGTCAGGAATTTCATAAGGAAGTCTTTATAAAGCTAAGGAAGTGCCACGTTTACTCCTTAATTTGCTGAGATACTGTAAAATGAAAGTTATAGGTAAAAGTAAGTCGCAGGTCAACTAGACGGAGTATTAGGACATATATTTGGAGCCCCAGGACCTAGTTCTTGGTCTGTTTGAGCTCTCTCTTAGTTTCCTCCTGTGTGAAATGAGGATTTAAGGCTAGATGATCTCTTGGGTCCTGGCAAGTTCTAAAATTCTATGGCTTTAAAAATTATAAATAATATGCCATTTGATATTTCTTTCTATTTAAAAAGTGTTACTTATATTTTTCAGTGTATTGATACTATATTAATTTACTGTGTTAGGTGCCCAGCTTTGTAAAAGGAATTAAAAAATGCATTTTGGCATGCACAAAGGAATCGATTAAAGATCACATAGAAAATGAAAAGTAAAAGGACTGTTGAGAGCAATGAAATTTCTGGAAAGAAATTTTTAGGTATCACCACAAAAACAGAGAAATGCTGAGAAGCCATCTCTCACTGAACAACAGATGATTTCAAAGTCAGTAAAACATTTTTCTTCTCTCCACTACCAAAAATAAATAAATAAATAAAAGCCAGAGAGATAAGAAGAGAAAGGAGAGAGAAGAGAGAGAGAAAGTGAGAGAAAGAAAAGTGGGTTCTCTGTCTTTACATGGGAGAGTTACTATAGGTGTCCCGTTTACAATCAAAGAGGTTTTCATCTCGAGTGCTATATTTTTGTATTCACTAAAAATATGTATGCACATTAAAAAAATCGCAAGGCAATGAGTTTGAAACATTTTTTAATTACAAAAATTAAAATGACTCACAATGAGTTTGAGCAGGTGTGTACAGGTCACAGGTCAGTAGGTCAGGGAAACGTCAGAGAGACTGAGTGGCTAAGTTAGAATGTGGGGGTAGGTCTTCCCTGGTGGTCCTGTGGGTAAGACTCCCTGCTCCCAATGCAGGGGGCTGGAGTTCTATCCCGGGTTGGGGAACTAAGATCCCATGAGCCTAAAAACAAACAAAACAAAACAGAACAACAAAAGAATGAGGAGGAGAAGGTTGAATGATATGGAACAGAAAACGCTAGGTGGGGCAAAGGACTCCAAGATAGAAATAATCATACTTGATGAATAATTCAATGCCTTCACCTTTTTTAGCAGTAACCGTAACACTCTTTGTCTTTAGTCCTTTTTAAAATAAAAAATCAGCCACAGCCACTAAAAAACCTCTTTCAATCTCACAGTTGAGGTCTTGCTGTGAAGGCACTAGTTGCTTAGGAAAATCCCAATTGACTGCTGTTCCTGTTACTTTAAACTCAAGTCCTGCAGTATTACATCATTGTCTATAGGTGTCTGGCATGTGGCTAGACATCAGTAGATCCACACCATCAGCTTTCATTATTATCTTCATTTACCAGGAAACCACTGGCTGTCAACCGAGTGCTTTGGCGAATTATTTTAGCTGTAGTTATGATGGAATTGGTTTAAACCTTTCTACAGGGGAAGATTTCTTACAACAAGGCTGTCAGCTTGGACTAAATTCTTGATGTCCAGGTTGTACTTCACTGACTCTCCAGTGAAAGATGCTCCCCTGTCTGATAAAGATGCCATGAAGAGGTAATACCCCAAAAATTAGCAATCAGGAAGAAAGGAACTCTGACCATTAAGACTGATGGCCCTGAACTATGCTCACATCTGGTACTCTAGACCATGTCATGGGCTCAAGCAGTATGGGCTAGTCGCCAGCATCAAGATACATGTCTACAGGATGTTATCCGATCCGGGAAGACTCCTTTAATTTTAGGAACAGTTACTATTGTTATTTTTACTATTATTTAGGTTAGTATCTTTTTTTTGCTTTAATATTAGACTCAGTTCTTATAAGTGTTAAAAAGCAAAATTCAACTGAATAAGTTTTAAAGATCTCCTTAGTAGTCTGAGAATTGGGCAACATCCAATCAAGCAGATAGAAAAGACCTCTGAAGAGCTATAAAGGCAAGAGGTTTTATAGGCAGAAGGGAGCAGAAAAGGGGAGTTGTACAGGCAAACAAGCTAACTGGTTGTTGCAAGGATACTTCCCTTATAGTGGCTGGCAGAGGTCTACCAGGCAGATCACCTCTGTTGTGCTGATGGGGTGGTTCCTCTTTAAGAATCCATTTCTAGGAAAGCTGAGACTGTAATTCAGTTAAATCTGATGACGTGGGGCTTAGCATAAGCAACTCCATTTTGGGCCTATTGTCCTGTCTTTAACATCAGAAAATATTAGAATTAGCGGTTAATTTCTTAGCCGTGTAGAAATATTTCAATTTGAAACTCTCATTTTATTTTATTTTTTTTGCTTAAACTTCATCATGCTTAGAAAAAATTAGGATCATTGCCACTAAGTCTTTCCATCCTTAGGTCAATTTCTATTCTCAGTCCCAAAGTCACTTGCTCATTACTGCCACATATGATGGATCTGTTGATTGGCCAAATGTGTCTGGGGGTTTTTCCTCATCTTTCCAAGATATTCTCCTCAGCTGCCTACACTTTCATTAGTTTGAAATTCAAAATATATTTTATTCTAATGAATAAAGCCTTTTAAAAGCAGGAACATCAGTTTGATTAACTTTATGAAAGGAAAGAAAATAATATTACTTGGTGGTGATAATTTTTTTGTAAATTAGGTCTCATTTTCCCATTTGTTGGAATTACAATGTCAAAAAATCTTTAGATTCATTTCAAATATGTTTTCATATTGAAAGATCTCTAAATATGAAGCCTTTACATTTTTCTCTCTGCTCTGCCATCCCCACTCCTCAATTATTGACCTATAAATGAAACCAACACTGAAATCTAAAGCTCAGCAACTTTGCCTCATATAGTTGTCTCTTAGACAATTTAGTTTTTATCATATGAAATTTCATCATCATGATATGCTGGTTTTATTCAGATTCTCACACATTTTATATTAGTTTAATTTTTTGTCAAGGAATACTATAAGAACAGTTTTGTTCTTTCACATTACCCCAATACTTGCAGAATCATAGCTAGCTTTTTTCTTTGAAACTTTGAAACTTTTCTTTGAAACTTTCCCACAATTCATAGCAGATTCCAAAAATAACCTGTTCTTTTACCAGTGGGGAGAGAGAAGGGGAAAGGAACATGATAAAGGTAAGGGATTAAGAAATACAAACTACTACGTATAAAATAAATAAACTACATGGATATGTTGTACAGCACAGGAAATATAGCTGATATATTATAATAAACTATAAATGGAGTGTAAGCTACATAAATATTGAATCACTGGATTGTTCACCTGAAATTAATATAACACTATAAATCAACTATAGCTCAAAAACCCCCCCCAAATCTAACCTCTTTCTGTACTACATGTCAAATTAGCCACAGAAATGTGGCTTTTGGGGGTTGGACACAATGAATTCTTCCCAGATAGTAACAATGTCATTAGAGGAAGAGTGAAATGGTTTTAATAGCATGAACTATTTCCGGTTTTCTCCAGTTGGCAAATCTTCTGCTTTAAATTCAGGTTGCTTTGTTTAAGACTGGGATCATCTTTAATGTCACTGAGATGAACTTTTAACAAATCTATAAAAACGTGTTAAAAATAGCAACAACATTTGTGAAATTTAGTTGGGCAGCCTGTGGTATTCATATATACAATCTATGTTTTTATAAATATAGAAGTAAGACACAATCAATATTTTTGATTTTATTCATGATTTGCCATATAATTCCCTCTCATGGATAGAAAAACATGGGGAAGATTTAGTTCAGGAATTTGGGGAGGAGGCATAGAGTGAATAGATCTGGGATCTTGGACACAGGATTATATGAGGATTGCTATTTTTATTTCACTATTTCCTCATGGGTTTAACTTTTATTAAATTTAACATATCCCATTATTTTCTGTGGCATTAAACACTTAGGTAAGAAAAACAATGGTTCTGGAAATAAATTGCTAAGTGCAGCTGCCTTGTGCTTAAGTGATAGAGCTAATCTAGAAGGAGAAAAGTGGCCCAGAGACCTCTTTGTGTGAAGTATCTCAACATATTGCTGTCTGTTATATTGTACCGAACACATGCACTTCTGTTTAGTAATATTTTGGGGAGCTGAGATTTAGGGCAGAAAAGATTGGAGCATCTTTGCAACTAATTCTAAAATTTTATAGGGTTATTTATTTATTGGTACTGTGATGAACATGCATTATTTGTAATAACATTTTCAGTTTAACATTCCTTTTTTATTTAACTCTGGTTTTTAAGACCTTCGAGTTTTTCTTTGCTTTAGCTTGGGAAAACCAAATAAGTGCAAGTTTCCTCCAAGACACCTCATGAAAACATTTTTTTTAATAAAATCAAGAGTGAAACGAGTCTATATTTATTTGGAAGATCATCTGACTACTGCTAAATGGAGTATCTCAATCTGAAAGTGAAATCTGTTTCACTGCTAAAAATTGCCAAGAGTTTTTTGACTGAGATTTGGGAATCTGCAGAAAATGTAAAAGTTTTTTTTTTTTTTCTACAATAATCTGTTCAGTGAACAAGCTGTGAAAAATAGTTCTGTATTTTGTCCATGTGATGCAGCAGACGGTAAATTTCCATTTTAAAGAACGATATGAGTAGCTTCTGGCATCCGTCTCTATTGCCTTACTCGAATCTACTTACACTGAGTTACAACAATGCAGTTTATTATTTCTTTAAAGCAAAAAATAAGAAGAGATCTTATATTCTTTCTTTCTTTTTTTCCCCATAGCTCAGCTCGATTCCTTTATCTGGGATCAGTAATGTGAGGACACTTAGAGGCCTTATCAAAATGAAACTTCAAATGCCACAATTGTATTAAGAAGATATTATTTTCATGCATTTAAAACTTTGATTTGAAGAGCTTTAAAATTAATTTGCCATTTCTTTCTAAACATATTCTTTTGAGGTAGGTGGTTTGATAATTTATTATAAACTCTTAAAGGATGTATTTTTAAAAGAAGTATAATTATGATTCTTATATAGACACAAAATGAACATGTGCTTAAAGATTTTTATCTATTCATTAATTAATGAAAGAAGCAGCAAGATGTCATAACCTGCTCAAAGGAAAATTCAAATTTGCCTTCATATACACATAGGTAAATAAAGAATGCTGGAATGAATTGGCAAATAGATGCAAAACTGGTGAATATTTACAGGCTAATAATCAATTGCATTCTATACGTCATAACATTTATATTTCTATGGACCAGAATTATTCATATTATTTTTAATTTTCTATAGCTCAAAGATTCAAAATATCTCAAAGACAGTGAAAAGCAGAGATAGCCTGGAAGGGTGTGCTAGACACTTAATGATCTTTTTGGTTTGTTTCAAACTCTTTCCCAATTTTTAACCTACAGATCCAATTAAAAAGTACTTTTAACATTTTCCACTGAAATTAATCAACTTTGTTTCCTGATTGACATTTTACCTATTTAACCAAACACCTACATGGAACAATGTCTGACAAATAACAAGCAGTCTATTCATAGTTGTTGAATGGATAAAATTTTTCTTGTATTAGCTATTGAATATTTTATAAGTAACACAGAAGTACAAGTTAGTCTGTTCTTTTGTTCCCAAATCTCAAGCATGTCAGAAAGATTCTGAAAGAACCTGGGGATCACCTTCAAGGCTGTGGTACCTACCTTTCTTTTGCTTTTGATCTTTTCACAGTCAATGACACATCCTCTGAGAGAGCAGGAGATACATAAATGGAAACCATGAGTCAAGCTGCCCAGTCTTCCCAGTCCCAATGGCTGCACACCAACTCCGGTGGGTGAAGCCAGGATCACACTGGCTCTGGGGTAAGCCGCCTCTGAGGGCAAAGCCTTACTTTTCTGAAGCCCTTAGTGTACCTTGCTGAGGACTTTACTGCAGGTCAGATGCTTGTCACTAGGATTTTGACAATATTAGGTTGTCCCGAGAATTAATGTTTGTGCAGCCTCCACTAACTTCAGCTAGATGATAACCAAAAGAGTTTAGTTACAGGTTTCTGAAGAGGTCTCTGATGCTCATACAATCTTTTTCTTCCTCACTTGTCTGATGACTGAAATTCTGTAACTTCATTCCTTAGACTTATCAATTGTGATGACACCTCTGATGTGTATATATATTCTCTTGAGAGAGGTAGAGTTATTATTAACATTTTATGTATTGCACACTTCCTTGGGGGAGAAAAGTGGTGACCAGACTGTGATTTATCATCCTATTAAGATTTTGATGTGGGCAATGTGTGTCACACAATAGGCCCAAAACATTAGGGATAGGTCAGAGTGAGGCAAAGTCAGGAGTGAGAAAGTGGTGCAAAGTAGAGCCCAGTGTCTTCAAAAACTTCACACTCTAACCCTCTTTTGGTTAATGGCTCCAACGTATTTTTGTAAAAGTATTCTGGTGTTACCAGCAGCATTACAAAATGGAGGGCATTCATTTACCGTGGAAGACTGTTCACAAAACTGAAAGCTTTTCATAATGGTGGCTATTTTGGATCTTTATTTAATCATTGGATTTCTTTCTTACTTATTAAAAAGTTTGAGAAGTTGTCTTTCAGATATTTTATCATGCTTATGCTCTGCTGCAAATCTGAATATTCTCTTATGGTTGACAAGCATTTTCATATACATTATCTCATTAAATCTTTACCATAATGCCATAGTTCTTATTGTGAGAGACAATCTTTGACCCAAAAAGTGTATTTTCCCCATTCATGGCAAGCTTTTCTGTGTGAAATAAATGACTATCCTATAAGTAGTTTGTCCTCATCAACTATATGGGTGCTGTATGTTGATGAGACTAATTACTTTTGTTGTGGTAACCCATATCCTGCATGAAGATAACAAAAAAAGACAACACTCTGGAGCCACAGCCTGATTCATCTGCCATTTATAGGTGTGGTTTAGTCTTTCCTTCCTCGCTGGCTTTGCTGTCACCACTGAAGAAATTAGTTCTATAAATACTTCAAGTCTTGACTCACTGACACTCTGTACTTTGTCATCCAATATTTTCAGATACTGTAAAATTTGAATGAAGAAATCTTGGAACATAGGTTATCCGTTGTTCTCATCTATAACTCTCTATTAAAGCAGTAAATGGATTGGAATGAAAGTTAGACTTTGAAAAATAATGTGACTTTTAAAGATAAGAAAAAATGATCTGGTAATTTCCACTCCAAATAGCTAGTGTGACTTTAGATGAGTGACTTAATTTTCTAAAGTGGAAAGAATAATACTTTTGGTTTAGGGCATAGAGGTATTGTGAGGATTAGGGACAGTGAAATATTCTTAGTTAAAAGATATTATTTAAATGCAAGGCATTATTACTCTGAAAAGAAACAGAGGACCTAAGTTACGTTCTGATTAAATTTGCTTTTAAACTCTTGAACCTGAAAGGCCAAAGAAGTCTATTCTTGTATATATCATTTTGTGCACGAGAGCTGTCTACCTATATGACTTTGGATGAATTTTCATTAAATGAATGTATACGTTTCATTCAAGGATTCCTAACTAGCTTTATTCTTTCTAGGTCAGTAGACAGTTTTTAAAAGGTTGGGTTGTTCAGGCTGTAGGGAGAAATAATTTAGGTGTATCCTTAAGCAGAAGTTAAATTCAAATTTTTGTACACTGAATGAAATTCTAGTTTGAAAAATCCTTAATCTTAATGTACTTCAAACCATTTTTATATTTTTATTATTTCCTTAAAATAAATCTAGACCTTTTCTTATGTACATATCTTGTCAATTTTTGGCTGATCAGAATCTCCACTATGTTTTCAAGCATTTTCCTCCTGCTTTTCTAGAGAACTGCATCTCCACTGCTGTAAGTAGTCCTGGGGTGATATTGGATTTTCATCCAAGGGACTGGATACTTTCTTTTCTCTTCTCTAGTTCTACCAGGGGGTTATTGAGCATCAACATTGGCCCGTTAGGTGCCCTCTTCAGGAACATCTAGTTTTGGGGAGATGACAAGGTTTGGGGTGTGATCAGAGGATTCCTTAGTAGCAGCAGAGGCAGACAAGGACGCTATAATGATGGTCACATTTTTTTCTGTACATAAGCTGGGTGCTGTGTTTTATGTTTGCTTTTTCTTGGTCCTCTGGAGCATCCTTGGAGTTTTGCCCACACCCATAGCTGATCTTTCAGTTTCTTGTTCATTTTGAGCTCCACAAAATCTTCCAATAGATGCTTTTTTGCCTAAAGTAGTTAGAGTGGGTTTCTGTTGCTAACATCCAAGAATTCAGATGGAAAGAGTGCACCTGTGCTTCTGAGGAATTGCAAGGTGACGCAGGGAAAGCACTTGGACGTTACTTGGGTTGAAGTAACCACTGACAGGTTGGCCACTGATTATTACGACTCTTCCTTTAGCACTAACATATGATTCTGTTTGGGCTTCCCGGGTGGCACTAGTGATGAAGAATCTGCCTCCCAGTGCAGGAGATGTAAGAGATGCGGATTTAATCCCTGGGTCAGGAATCCCCGGAGGAGGGCATGGCAAACCACTCCAGCATTCTTTCCTGGAGAATTTCATGGACAGAGGAGCTTGGTAGGCTACACGGGGGTCACAAAGAGTCCGACAGGACTGAAGTGATGCAGGCATGATATTGTTTAAGCTCCTTTAGATTGTCATTCTCATAGACAAAAACAGAAACACTTTGTAAGAACCTTGTCCTAGTTCTTTTTGCATGTGGCCCAGTATTTGGAATATAGTTTTAATTCAGCAAATATCTACTGGTTGGACTAAAAAATAAGCTAAATTTGACATTCTTAAGCACACAATAGGCAACCAATTATTATGTTTGATTAAATTCAACTTAATTCATTGAATCCTACTATGTCCAAATTACTTTGAAGAATATAAGCCATGTCCTTTGTCCTTTAACTTTTAATAAGTTTGCAATTTCATAATGAAAAAAGGATGAAATAAGAAACTTTAGAATTTATTCCTCTACATGCACTTTGTGTGTGTGTGGCTTTGATGCTCTAGTATTGCATAGTAAATTTGAACCCTGTCTTTAAGATTGACTTCTCTCAACCATGAGTAGTCTAGTGCTAAGTATATAAAAACTGAATATGAACTCAAAACACACATCATATTGTGTGATGCTGACTGGTGATTTGGATTAGAGTTGACCTGTTACCTCTATAAACCTGGGAAAATTGAAATTTTACTGTATTTAATTGACATTCTGATTTTAATTGATTCCACTGAAAGTAGAAACAGTATTTTGTATTTTAGACTAGAAGCTTATTTTATTCCATTAATGACCATGCAGAGCATGTTCATTTATAAAGTATCGATAAAATTGAATGAACCTGAAAATTGGACTGAGTGCCAGGAAAAAATATTTAAGCCAATGAGTACATGGCCCTTATCAGAATACCCAGAAAGAGTTATAGCTGTATTTCTACACTGTAACATAGGAAACATCAGTTAGGACAAGAGTGAACACCATCCTCAGGGTCTCTATCCTCAAGGTTCTGACTGCATAGTGACGTACGGGAGGGAGAGAGAGGACTTTACATTATAGAAACTGATAACCCCCATCTCAGTATCTTTAAGCCAAAGTTTTGCAAGTATGGCTCTTCACTGGAGGACAGGGAAGCCTGGCCTGCAGTCCATTGGGTTGCAAAGAGTCAGACACAATTCAGTGACTGAACAACATCAAATGGCTCCTCAGACTATAGACTATGTGTGACTGTTCTGGTCTCTCAGCTGTGGTCTGCTCATGACAAGAAGCTTGCTTTAGAATATAAATCATCTTCATCACCAAAGACACTGTTAAGCTTGACTACGTTTTTTAATAGCAAGACTGTACTGATGAAGGAAGCTGGCCATTGATTTACAGCCTGACACGAGTTCCTCATTTCACTGTAGACTGAAAACAAGTGCTTTGTAGGCAAATCACCTTGAGCAGGGCTGGTTGGTACAGTGTCTGGGCTGCTTGTTCAACTGTGGCTTTAGGCCCACAGAGAATGCCTACTGAAAATAGTACTTTGCAGATGAGATGCCTAGCAATCCATAAAATATTCTCAATACAGGGGGCAAAATTTATTTTTCCAATTTTCCCAAAATGTGAGATGATATTATTTTGCACATTTCCATGAAAATAAGAGAGATGGTCAATCTCTCCAAGATGAATATGAATATCTCTATGGTTTAAGCTGCAATTCCCCGCCCCCTTCCATGTTTGTGATGTTACACATTCTGAATACTGATAGCAAGACTATGTGGACAGGTACATTAACTTAGAGAGCTTCCTATATTTTAGTAATCTCTTCCTTGGTTTCTCTTACACCATCATTAATTCAAAACAAGGCTCTTAATAATTATCCTAGGGGAAGAAATATGATCTAATTGAGATTCATGTAAAATCCTTATTTGAGCAGGATGAGGAACTTTCTATAATTTTGAGCTAATAATTGGGGATGAGATTTGAACAGAAAAACAAAATTGAATCTGTTTGTCTTCTGTGATAGTTGAAATTTCTTGGCTCCTAAGCTTTTGAACTGTGGTGTTGGAGAAGACTTTTGAGAGTCTCTTGGATTGCAAGGAGATCAAGCCAGTTAATCATAAAGGTAATCAATCCCAAATATTCATTGGAAGGACTGATGCTGACGCTGAAGCTCCAATACTTTGTCCACCTGATGCGAAGAGCCAATTCATCAGAAAAGACCCTGATGCTGGGAAAGACTGAAGGCAGGAGGAGAAGAGGGCCACAGAGAATGAGATGGTTGGATGGCATCACTGACTCAATGGACATGAGTTTGAGCAAGCTCCAGGAGTTGCTGAAGGACAGGGAAGCCTGGAGAGCTGCAGTCCATGGGATCGCGAAGAGTCGGACATGAATGAGCGACTGAACAACAACAAGGATAAATAAATATTTGATTAGCATCAGTTGATCACGATTTGCGAAGGTCCTTCAGTTTGGGGACAGCACAGAGACATCTGTGATCTGAGAGTTACAGGTTCAGCTCCTCAGAGTTTCGGGGTTCAGGGAGGCTACCTAAACTGATACCCTGCTGTTGGCCATGTGCAGTCTGAGAAAGCCTTACCACCTGAAAACAGGGAAGTTCTCTCTTGTGTGAAGGATTTGAATCGCAGATTGGAAGGCAGGATGTGAAACAGATGAGGCTGAAATTGGGTTCTTGGGACACTTGATATAGGAAGTCAGAGCTATAATTTTTAATAACATTCTATTTCTTTTGTATGGAGTGGGATTTAGTGATTTTGATTGAAATTGTTGTTGTTGCTGAGTTGTGTCTGACTCTTTGTGACCCCATGGAGGCCACTAGGCTCCTCTGTCCCTGGGACTTTCCAGGCAAGAATACTGGAGTGGGTTGTCATTTCCTTCTCCAGGGGATCTTCCCCACCTAGGGATCGAACCTGTGTGTCCTGTATTGCAGATGGATTTTAGTGACTGTAATTATAGCATCAGGATTCCAAAGAAAACAAAATTTTGTTGTTGTTTAGTTGCTAAGCTGTGTTTGTCTCTCTGCAAGTCCATTAGGGTCCAATGTCCATGAAATTTCCAGGCAAGAATATAGGAGTGGGTTGCCATTTCCTTCTCCATTGATTGATATTAATAGTGCCCATCAGTATCTGAGTCTTTGCTCCTCTCTGGCACATGAAAGACTACACGTTTTAGGCCTGCAGTTGGAGGAGACACAAGAATAGTTCTGGCCAAAAAAGTGTGAATACAGGTGATGTCATCTTCAGGTTGAAGCCTGGAAGAGGGGGATAGGATATCTCCAGGTGTCGTCTGCCTCAGCAACTACAGGAACTCATATGGAGAAGACAGAGCCACAAAATCAAAGCAGATTCTCCAAGTTACTGCATGGAAGACAGCTACCCTGGGATGTTGCCTTAACTCATAACCGGCTTTATACAAATGAGAAATAAGCCTTGGTAGTGCTGCCCTACTGAGATTCTGGGTTTATTTGTTACCACAGCATAGCCTAGCTTAACAGACTGGTAAAGTGATTTAATAATAATTGCCTTGGATAGCTCAATCTTCAGGTTCTAGAAATAATTCAGATTATGAAAATGTCTGGTGAAGCAAGAACTATTAACTATTTAGAACTGTAAACTACTTCTTTGTATTCATTTAGTAATTTGTTCAACTATTCAGCAAGAGATCTAGTGTAGGTGGTGTGCCAACCCCTGCACTGTGCCCAGGGAAGCCTAGTATCACAGTGAGCAGTATGTGCTCTGAATCAACTGCTTGAATTTGAATCCTGGTTCCACTATATGTAAGCTGTGTGATTACT
This sequence comes from Cervus canadensis, assembly GCF_019320065.1. NCBI lineage: Eukaryota > Metazoa > Chordata > Mammalia > Artiodactyla > Cervidae > Cervus > Cervus canadensis. The sequence continues at coordinate 46,915,949 of NC_057409.1, read as the reverse complement.
GCCGAGTCTTTAACCTTCATCTCTTTTACTTTCTTCATCTCTTCACTTGTTAGACAGCAATTGTAACATTACCTACCTAATGAGTTTGTGAAGATAAAAGGAGATAATATATGTAAAGCACTTGGCATTTTGCCCTGTGATATAAATGATCAGAAATATTAGCTATTATTATTTGATAGCATCCCTGTCTTCCAGTAGCTCTTATTCCAAATGAGAATATCACGGTCTAGTAGTGAAAACCATTTATATTAATAATTCCTGTATTATAATTTTATTACTGTCATAACAAATTACCATAAACCTTATACTTAAAGTGACACAGATCTCTCAGTTCTACAGGTAGAGAGTCTGGGTTGACCTGACTGGGTTCTCTGCTCCCAGTTTCACAAGGCTGGAATCAAGATGTCTACCAGTTGATTCTTATCTGAGGCTCTGGGGAGGATCTGCTTCCAAGCTCATTCAGGTGTTGACTAATTTCAGTTTGCAGTTTTAAGACTCAAGTTCCCATAGTCTTGCTGGCTCTCAGCTGGGGACTGCCCTCTCTCAGCTCCTAGAAGCCTTACTCTCCCATCCAAGTACTAACCAGGCCCGACCCTGCTTAGCTTCCGAGATCAGACGAGATCTGGCGTGTTCAGGGTGGTATGGCCATAGACTAGAAGCCTTACTCTCCAGAGCCCACAATGGTGAGTCTAATCTTTCTCAAACTTGGAATCTCTTTGACTTCCCTTTCACCTCATCACTCTTCTGCCTCCAGCTGGAGAAAGTTCTCTGCTTTTAAGGACTGATGTGATTAGGCTGGTTTGTTTAGATAATCCCAGATGCCTGTGTGTGAGTGCTCAGCCACTCAGTTATCCTCCATTCTTGGTGACCCCCTGGACTGCAGCCCCCCAGGCTTCTCTGTCCATGGGATTTCCCAGGCAAGAATACTGGAGTGGGTTGCCATTTCCTCCTCCAGCGGATTTTCCCAACCTAGGTATCAAACCCGTGTATCTTGCATCTCCTGCGTTGGCAGGCGGATTCTTTACCACTGAGCCAACTTTACTCCTATTTCAGATAATCCAAGATAATTTCCCATTAAAAAACATTTTAATCCTAATTACATCTGCAAAGTCTCTTTTGCTATGCAATGCTAACAACATCTTCACAGGTTCCAGGGACTAAAGCATGTGCATCTTTGGGGAACCATTACTCAAGGTCTACCACAATTGCCCTGGGTCCACAATCTACCTTTTTCCTGTTCTTTATGATGATACTACTACATATTGAGTACTTTCTGTGTGCCAGGTAATAAGCCATACCTCTGTCTCTATATTGCCATCTGCATGTGTGCTAATTCACTTAAATTGTGTCCAACTCTTTGCGACCCTATGGACTATAGCCCTCCAGGCTCTTCTGTCCATGGGATTCTCCAGGCAGGAATACTGGAGTGGGTAGCCATGCCCTCCTCCAGGAGACCTTCCCAGCTCAGAGGTCGAAACTATGTCTCTTATGTCTCCTGCATTGTCAGGCAGTTTCTTTATCCTAGGGCCAGCTGGGAAGCCCGTTTCTCTGTCTATAACTTTCTAATTTCATATAACTCTGCAAGCAAGTTAATATTATTAATCCATTTTAAAGATAGGGAACTGGTACTTACAAAGATTCTTGAGTTGGCCCAAGATAGATTTTCATAGCTGATAAGGAGAGAGAAGGAGTTCCAAACCAGATACGACTGCCTCCTTGGGACTTTACTGCACTAACAATCCATGATGCTCCTGGGTCTCCGTTCAGCATCATGATTAGTCCATTTACAAGAACAGTGGGCTCCTAAACTGGCAGTGGCTCAATAGTTAAGGTTCTACTTGACTCTCTAGACCCATCAACATGTTTGTCTGCATCCAGAGTCACAAACTTATTTTGGCCATCTCTTGCTGTTTTGGGTCAACATTAGGAAGAGAGGTGGGATGGTGCTGATGGTCAGGGGGTAGACATTGCTCATATTACAATAATGATAATAATAGCTGATGCTTATAAAGAACCAATTATGTGCTGGGCCTTGTGCCAAGCACTTCAGATGGAGCCTCAACATTAATTTCATTCTCAAAACAAGTTTACCAGGGAGGTGCTATCACCAGCCGCACTTGAGGGCATGGAATTGAAGTCCAGAAAGCTTATGTAACTTTCTTAAGGTCACACAGCTAGAAAGCAGTGAAGGTAGGATTTGAACCAAGTCTCAGGGCTCCCTTATGCTTCCCAGGTGGCACTAGCTGTAAAGAACTTGCCTGCCAATGCAGGAAACGTAAGAGACATGCGTTCGATCCCTGGGTTGGGAAGATCCCCGAGAGAAGGGCATGCAACCCACTTCAGTGTTCTTGCCTAGAGAATCCGATGGACAGAGCAACCTGGTGGGCTATGGTCCATAGGGTCACACAGAGTCAGATATGACCAAAACGACTTAGCATGCAGAGAGCTATTTGTCATTTCTTCTTCTCCTCTCTGCCCTCCAGTAAAGTTGAAGACAAGAGGGTCTTGTAGTCAAGACTGGGGTTGGGGCTGTTGGCTGGGGTCAGTAAGAAGATAATCTAGAACAGCTGTGGTAGCCTGCCTCCGGATTAGGGTATGGCATCTAGGCTGCCAGCTCCTCTCTCTAGCATGGGAGTGAGACCCCGTGAGTCGGACAGTCCGGGCTGCTATTAACATGTCATAGAATCGGAAAGAGGGGCCCTTGTCTGATTCTATGCTGACAATGCATTCAGCAAGCATTTCACACAGTTACCCTTCTCCAACCCCAGAATGCATCTGTGTTGATGGTTTTTATGTCATTATAAGCAACATTCCTCTTCTTTTCCACATTGCTGTGCTGAGCAGCTAATTTTCCTGACCTTTACTTGTTTTCCTTTCAAAAGGGGTGACATGGTAAAATAATGCACTAGGAGTCTGCATGCACTTTTATTTATTTATTTTTTGTCCTGATTTAGGCTCCTTTCACAAATATCTTGAAAACATAGTTTTACATATGTGACCATTCTAAATTGTTTTTGAGGAAAGTTGTTAAAAAGTGATAAAGAGGGGTGGATGTGTATGCTTGCAACATGAAAAGTTGGTTGTAAACGAAAAGAACCAAAACGGAAATTAAATACATGTTTTTGAAATTATTATATCTAGAGAAAAGGATATGTAGATATTTTAGAAAGGCTTTTGTAGCTTCTATACTTTTTTCAAATTTTATTGGATTTGACATTCCACAATTTAGAATGATATAAATTATAAGGACAATGACAAGTTTGGTTATAATGGCAGAAATTTTTTGGTACCATAGACTAAATCTATAATGATGATATTTAAGCTGAATGAGAATTTCTTGAGATTTTATATATTAATACAAGAAGAATTCAGATGACTTACATTCTTATGTGGACTAATATTCCCTTGAAAATATGTTCTAAATTAACATTTAAAAACAATGACAATTAAAAATAGTCTTAATTATTGGGCTAGGAATATAAATGTGTTATAATTGTCTTTATTTTCTTTCCTTTAAGTGCCACAGATATCTTGCAAGATACATTTTTTAGGACTGGATTTTACAGCCTTTAATCTGAACTATAATACTTTATTCTGAAAGTTTTTCATAGCTAGATCCAGTATTATTTAATGTTGTGCAGGAAAACAGAAACTTCAAATTGATAGAAGGTTTGTTCACATTCATTAATGTAAAAGGGAACTCTTTGTGATATAAAAATGTTTCTTGAGCTCCTGCCAATTAAAAAACAAACTAGAAAAGTCATCTGAAATATAATCGAAACATAACACTCAACAGCTGAAGGCTGCTATTTGGAAAACTTTGATGAGCCTGTAGAGAGGTGGGATCAATTTCACCTTTTGACAGCAATGGAAATGTGTCTTAGAGGTTTTCAAGTTATAAGGTATGTTCTGGTTCCATTCTAAAATTAAAAACTGTCAACTTATTCTAGAATTTGACTCATATTCAATTTTAAGTTCTCCTTTGTCTAATAACTTTAAACTGTAGCACAGATGGGACTTTTTCTTTTCTAACTTTTATGATAGGTTATTAGATCAACAAGGGCTAGCCTAATAATTGAACAAAACCATAAAGCATGCCTTGAAAGAAGAAAATATGGGATTTTAATAGGCTTTTGGGTTTAGATGAGCATGTGTTCAATCTTGCTGCATTCTTATAAAATGGAAACTTTCAGTTTTCTGTTTGTAAAACAACTGCAGGCTGAGAATGCTGTTGCAGTTATCAGCACAGCTCAATACTGTTTTTGGACTTAGCAACCTTTCCAAATGGACTTTAACGAGTCCCTAAACTGTGTGGGAAACTATTTTGAGACAAAATTCATCCATCTCACCTTCTTTGTATTATAACTCTGTTAATTTAATACAACACTAGATGATTAACCCTTACTGACTTAATCTTTCATTAACAACCAATGGTTGATAGAATCAACCATTTCATCAACAGAGAATGAAACCATTCATTCATACATCCCTAAATAATTATTGTATAAAACACTGCCTGAGTCCTAAGATGCAGCAATGGACAAAACAGAGTTTTGCTGTTCTGGAATTTACAAGAAAAGAAGCTAAACCTCTTCTCTTTGTGGGAAACACTTTCCATTAAGTCTAATGGTACATTAAGTCTAATTTTGCAAATAAAATCTCATTGTAACATAATCTCTAGCCAGTTTCAGTTGTGGTATACTTTAAAAATACCAAATATTGACTGGTAATAGCCACATACTGCTATTTATTTCATTTATTTAAGTGAATTAAAAAAAAAATTAACAGACAATTACAACCCTGGTGGATCAGCTGGTAAGGAATCGGTCTGCAATGCGGGAGACCTGGCTTTTATCCCTGGGTTGGGAAGATCCCCTGGAGAGGGGAAAGGCTACCTACTCCAATATTCTGGCCTGGAGAATTCCATGGACTACAGTCCATGGCGTCACAGAGTTGGACATGACTAAGCGACTTTCACACACACACACACACACACACACACACACACACACACACACACGTACTTACTGTTACGTTGCATCTGAGATTAGCTATCTTTGGCAGGAATCTTTTTAGCCTAAGGCTTACCTGTACAACAAACAAAATCAAAGTCATAGGTATTACCCTTAGGAGGAAATGGTGACATATTTGTAAATTCTTCCTCTCTGGATTCTTCCAGTGTCTTTTACTTGGATCTTGCTCTGATCTTAATGGCCCCATAGTGGTTAGCATAACCACTAATACGCGACTAAAATGGTAGAACAATAAGTTACAACTTGTATTACTAAGTGCTTGGCATTGTGCTAAGCATTTTACATGCTTTATTATATTTAATTATTACAACAATCCTATGAGGCAATTAGTCTCATACTTTACAGATGAGAAAAACTGAGAAAACTGAGTACAGAGAAGTAACTTAACCAAGATCACAGAGCGAGGCAGAAAGACTTGCTCCCTAGAGATGATGCTTGCAGTCACTGAGATTAAATATTTGTTGGGGAAAACCCCATTTTTACAGCTCTAGAATTTCTGTGACGCAGGCAAATAGAGCACATAAAAGAAGAAAAAAATAAATATCTTTCAGATGCAAAAATGGTGTAGCTGTGGCCGTCCTAGTCATGGGAGCAAGACTTCAGGAAGGCTCCTCATATCACCTATTGAACCTATTGCACCATCTCCCCAAAGGCAGTTTACGGTTGTTTTCTTTCTCTTCTCCTTCACTATAGCTCCAATAGGTCAAGCAAGGTTAAAATCCCACTCAATAAACTTCGAAACCAGCATTTTCTTTACTAGGAAACCAAAACAGTTAAAATAGATAATTTAATAACTATTACAATAAAAGTCTATTAAAATAACAATGGGAGTTACATTATTAGGCTGCCCAGCATAGGTACCTTGAATAGTCCAAGATAAGAATAATAAAAGAACTTCCCATCTTTTTCTCTTGGCTCTTCTCTCCCTCTCCAAGCTTTTTTTTTTTTTTCCCTCTCTTTCTTTGGTAAGACTGGGTAGTTCTTTGCACAAATCAAGAGCATTTAGGTCCTTGTGCTGTGAAAGTGGAAAGTTAGCTAGGATTTTTTTCATAAGAATTTTACAGTAGTATAAGAATATAACAAACCTTGAAAAGAATGTCTCCTTCTGATTTCAATAAGCCATATTTGTGAGAAGCATAATAATGTCTTCATTTGCTGGAAAGATCTGTTCAAATATAAATGCCATAACGAGTTGTGAATTTGGTTATAAAGACAGAAAAGTCTGTTACGGTGGTGTCATGCCCTGATAATGTGGCTCTGCCTGTAGACACATTCATTACCTGCATCTGTGAGCAAATGATGGGACAGAAGGAAGTTATTAGGGGTTTTAACTTGACGCATAGGACAGTGGGTGTCTCCTTGTGAATCTGTGTGTGTGTAAGGCAGTTAATTAATCCAGGGTAAAGCAGGTCCTTAGAGATGGGAGCTTTACAACTCTACTGTCTGTTGAGAATTTACAGAGCAAGGAGGATGCTGATCTGATCTAAAGACTGTTTTGCTGCAAATAGATACCTACTAACCCACGTTGGAAGTGCTGAAGATGATTTTAAAGTGCAGCGTGGCAGGGGAGTTTCAGAAGCTGTATGGCCAAAGAGGTTTACGAATGCCAAGGATGGGTACTGGTCAATACTGGCACTTTTAAAATGCCAGCCTGTGCTTTCCCTCACAGAGAACAGTTACATTTGATTAGGGATCATCTGGGAGTGGGAGCGGGGAGGCAGCTTTGAGACTAGGAGAACTCTACAGATAGAAGCAGAGAGAACTGGGATGAAGTAATTATTGGTATTGCCGAAGACTCAAGGGGAGAGAGTCTTTCTGAACACAAGCCTGGGAGGTCTCCTGTGGCCCGAGGCTGACATTCTCGGGCTGGTGATGACATTTACTATCCAGGGTGAGTCTTAAGCTTTAAGAGCAAAACAGAACTGTAGCTTTTTGCCTTGATTTAGACCAAACTTCGGGACATATTAATATCAGCGACTGTTTAAACAGAGCAATAGACAACAGCACACCACTTTAACTAAACCCAGCATGCAGGCTAATTTTAAGGCAGCCCAGTTGGTGGAAGCCCATGCATTAATTTATTCTAATAGCAAGTGGGGGAGGTGGGGAGGGGAAAAAAGGTTGAAAGGCATTTTTTTTTTTAAAGAACCAAAACCCCCAAAGAACTCATGCTCAGTGTCTTTTTTTTTTTTTTTTTGGTATTTAACATGTACAATTTGGTCAAATTATGGGCAGGATAGCAAGAGAAGCTAGTCAGTTTTAAAAGACCGAGAGTGTGTGAGACAGGACATGATTACTTTCCTGAATCCCCACTTTTTTTTTTTCTTCCAAAAGAGACAAAGGGAAATACTTAAGAACCAATAGTGACGGCAACAAGGCAATCACTGAGTTGCAGGATACCTTTGTCTCTAGGGGGCACGCAGTAATTTTTACATGTCTACCACTGAGTGTCAAACCTTTTCTTTTCTTCTTCTTTCCATTCTGGATGGCCAAACTGATTATCTAAAATAGAAAATTAGCACACAATGGGTTTACTCTGCGATACCCCTTATGCAACTAATGGCAAAGCTTGTTAATTGGTTGTAAATGCCAGCAGGTTGCCAGGATAATACTTCAGAAATAAGCGGGTATTCTGATAATTACAGCAATCTTCATCTATAAAAGCTTAAGTAGATGAAGTAGTGGCTGGCTTAAAACCAAGATTTATCCCGCTGCACTCACATTAAAAGAAAAAATAAGATGAAAACAATAATGTAACAAAACAATTATATAGCAGGAAGCTTTGTAGGTTTTAGAGATTGTGAAAACTCAGAAAGTAAAACAGTGCTGTAATAACCAGTTATGGAAAAATAGGCCATTTACATTTGTGTATAATTAAATAGTAGGCTATGCAATTTCACTTTTTAAAGTAAACTGCCTTTTCCTTTTTTTATAGGGCAACGTAGCCATAATTGCTGCATTAAAGCTTTAATGAAAGAAAAAAGCAGCAGATCAAGATGACATGTAACATCTACATTTGTACCGTGGCGCTGTGCTTGTTTAGTAATGGGAAGCTACTGAGGAGATTAAAATTGCAGAATTCTTCATAGTTTGTTCTAAAATTGCTATAGGAAGATCATTCGGGGTCTAAAATACACACAATTTATTTTTCCACCTTCAATCTTCAAGAATTTAATGGCTTTCGTAACTAGTAGATGGTTGGAAATATGTTTTATATTAGAGAGAGAACTACTTTGGATCATAAAAATGATCAGAAGTAAGTGGATCAGAATTTAAGCCTTAGGGGCCTTCCTAGTGTATTAGAATATTGCCCAAATGTTATATTATAGTGTTTAACTTAGTGTGGTATAAGGAGCTTTCTTGCTCAAAATATCAACAGGTTGACTTGTAATATTGTTCCTTTATATTTTGCAGTTTATTTATCACCCCCACTAACATCAGGAACTGGTGCAAAAGGTAGCCAGCTTATATTATGAGGTAACATTCTGGTAAACAGTTAACAGGCATGTGGGCTTTTGTTTTTAAAAAAGTCTCTCCTGTGAGCTACTTTCTCCTAAGAAATATTCCTCAGATGTTACATTCCACATAGGTTGGCCATGTTTTCTGTAAACCATCTCTGGCAAATAATATAGGCAGAGATTGGAAACCTTCATTATGTGTTACAGTACTGAGAAGAGGGTATGAAAACATGCTAAAAACACATCACTTAAGAGAGGAGAAAAATACCAAGGACATTAGTGCCAATGGCTACAGCAATAAAAAGTAGCCTTAAGAAAGTAAAAACAGGAAAAACCAAACATTTATATAAATTCTACGTGATTTTATTCTTCCTTTCGTAAAAAAAAAAAAAAAAAAACAAAAAAACACGCAAAAGCCATTTCTGGTAAAAGAAAAACCCGAGGAATGAACCCTAGGAAGGCCCAGAATTTTGGCTTTTTCGGTTCTCACTTGAGGGAAGTGATGCAGTTGCTCCGGGGTTTTGTTTTGGTGTTTGTTTCTTGCAGGGTTGATGAAATGCATCTTCATCTACGTGCAGTTCTTCTGGTATGGAAAACTTGAAATACATAGCCTTCTGGAGGGGCTGGCTTCCGCACACAAGTCAGAATGTGGTCTTGGCATGGGGGCCGGAAGCGCGGGGGTGCGGCGCTCGCCCAGCATGGCGGCGCACCAGGCGGCCGGGCGGGAAACGGAGGAGCCTGAGGAGGGACACGCGCGCCGCCACCTCACAGAGATGGGGCATCCGCAACAACTGTTTTTTTTTGGTTCAAGTACTACCTGAAGCGGGAGGAGGGGAAAAGGGGGAAAGGAACAAAAAAATATTGAATACTTGTGGAACTAGGAAGGGATCCTGGCCTACCACTAAGTCTGGTAGTTAAAAGAAGTTCGTACCTTCGCCTTCTCTGCTGTTGGCTCCTCGTTGCTCACATAAGACGCGGCAGCAATGGCCTCGCGCCCTCCCAACAGTATTTCATGTCTTTTGGAGGCTGGCAGTTGTTGAAGCATTGAGGATGGCGCCAAGAAGGCACTTGTTTTAGGCGGACTGATTTAAGATGTTCTTTCATCCACCTCTTTAGTGTGTTTTGAAGGAGCAGAGAAAATAGCAGGGGCAGGCTTTCTTTCCCAGGAGGTTGAAACCAGCAGAGTTTTGGGATCTGGGTAGGTAGAGGTTGAGAGGTAAGCCTTTAGGGGAAGAGAAATGGAACAGAACAGACTTCAGAATAAGAAATGTGTGTGTGTGGCCGGGGGGTGGGGATGGGGAGGGCAGGCATCATCCAGTATTGTGTTTTATCAGAAAGCTTAGACACGACTGACTTTCCTTAAAATATACTGAAGAAAGCATCTCAAAATAAATCACCTACATTTAGGGAGAGAAAAACTTCCTCAAAAGTAGAAAAATATCGTAAAAAATCAAATAAAATTTATGGCCAAGGGCACATGCAGTTTTGCCAATATAAGAACTTGTGGAAATTATTCATTTAGCATAGTTTTACCTTTTCTGAAAGAAGAAAGTTGTTTGTCTCATGCTTGAGTTAAATCATTATTCTTAATGATATAACATAGTTTTCCATACAGTAGTGAAGTATTCGTGGTAACTTTCCTGAAGGACAAATAAAAATTAAATTGAAGAATTCAGTGCTTGGTGGATTTGTCTTTCACGTATAGAAAGAATATTATCTTTTTCTCTGACGCATGAATTCTATTTTGTTCTCAGTCACTCATCCTTGCACAACTGTACCTGTCCTTTGATATCTTTCAGAATTTTTCATTATTTGAGTAATATATATAATCAGATTGATTTACATTTTAGCCTCTTTATGCTACTAGCATTTTTGCCCCAGCACTTATGCTTTAGAGAAGAACACACTTCACAGAGTAAATCTTCGAGAAATTTGTGAATTAATTATTTTTAAATGAAGAGTAGAACATTTTTGATATTTTTAAGGTATTCTTGATGAAATTGATATTAAACTGATAAGAATTTAAAAATAAATATTTCCAAGTCAGTTTGAGGATTAAGTACTTAAGAAGCAAAGTTCTCTGACTAGAATTTTCTCTTAGCAGAGGAACATAGTTTCTGTATGTACAGAAAGTATAGCATGCCATCCTGATGGCACTCTTGCGGGAATCGTTGTGTTCGTCCTAACAGTGAACATTTTCTCTGTTTCTGTGTCAGTTGTCACTAATCAGTTATGCATCTGATGTGCAGATCCATCAGGGCAGAGAATTTAAGTCATTTTGGCTTTAACACATATGATATGCTTGTACAGGAGTTTACCAAAGCCCCTTTTGATACATTTTCAGAAGGGGACGTGCATATGTTATGGTACCTCTACACAGCAGTGACTGAACTAGCTGACAAGTGACAGGAGGGTTTTTTTTTCCCTCTTTGGTATTTCATGGAAGTGTGCACAAATCATAACAAGTTGCCTCACTTTCATAAGACAGGGAACATTTCCCTTAAAGCGCACATGGCTATATGGTGTGTTTGTGTACATGAAAATTCATGCTTCTATCAAGTTTAATTTTGCCATTTTTGTTGTTTTTAAATTACAGGTTTGGGGCTTTTGAAGAGGCATAAATAATGGCTTTCCATTTCATTTTGACTGATTTTTTTAAAACCCATATCAAAGTCTTAGTGGAAAAGTAAAGTTCTTTACTATTGAGAGAAACTGTTGAAATACAGGTGACCCGTATCTGCTGGGCTGGTTGTTGTTTTATGAATTTGTCAAGAAGCCTCAAAAAATAGTAAACACCTACTGTATGCCAAGAAGTCCTATGTCAGATGATATGCAGCAGACCAGGGTTCACAATCATCTGTCTGAATTTGGACCCATGTTTTAAATCAGTATTAACAGTAACAACAACGGTAAATATAGGAGCCCTTGCGCTGTTATTTCTTCCTTAGGCTCTGTGCTGTACAGGCTTATCCCCAGCCACATGCAATTAAGGAAGGACAGTGACGTGGAGAAAAAGTCATTTCAGTGTCAGCAAGAACTGGTTTCAACCCAGCCTTCAGCACTTAATGAGCTCTGGTTTTGCCTGGGCCTCAGAATCTTCTTCGCTAAAACAGGGAAACTATTGGGAGAGACCAATGCGCAAATCACTTACTATATCACCTGAAGATGGATGCTTAATACATTTTGTTTCTTTGAGCTCCCTTTATCCCATGACCTCAGAACAGGAAGAGAGTCTATATAGTTCTTTCTAGGTAAACTCAGATCTAGCTGCAATTTTTTAAGGTAAACTAAGATTTTTAGTGGTAGGTTCCTGAACCTATAAATGCTGACTGCCTGGCTGTGACATCTAAAATAAGTGCCAGTAAAAATGATCTGCTCCAAATAGCTAATAAATATATCCATATATATGTGATTTCCCATTTTTCTAGTCAGCAGATGTATTCTTTTTAAATTCTTCAACTTCTTTATAATTATCTAAGTCATGAGATGTACCCAAAGCACTGAATGGGGCCTTTCAACTGCCGTGGATTTCACCTTGTATCAGGGATGGGAGGAAGGACACCGAGGGGAGAATTTGCCATGACCTCATTCGGAGCCCCATCTCCTCATGGCCCTGGGCTTAGAAGTTGCACAATTCTTTCGGAAGAAAAGCCTGTTTTTAACCTGCTTCAGGACCACATAGTGTGATTTTTCCATCATATGTAAAATGAGAGCAGTGTTACCAGGCTTGCTGAGACTTTAGAGTAAGGTCTCTTCTGTGAAATTGTTTGCGGAGTCTGTCCTCATTGTTAGTATTTCCTCTCTCCCTCCGTAACTTCTCTGTTGCTCACCTCACTCTTCCCTCAGGCGAGTGTGAATCTAAGCTTTTGAGATCTTGAGGAAGCGTCTTCTTCCTTTTTCTTTACATACGAAGTGGCTTCTTTTTCTGTTTATATCCTCATGTGAACATTCTGGATAGTAAGAATGACAGATTATTGGCTCAGTCACAATTTGCCTTACACATAACCTCACTGCCAATTTTATTAAAAAAAGATGTCTTCCTTTATGGAAGAAATAAGCATATCTTGGTCGTGGTGAAAAAAAAAATTACACAAAAAACTGTTCCGTGAACCAAAATCTTCCATAAAGGCAAATACACCTGATTTCTATTGTGAGCCCCAGACAATGGGGCCTTATTTAACCTGCTTCTTGCCCTATCTTCTCATGTTGTAATCATTATTTCAGGGTGGTCTCTAACCTAATGAAAGAGAACCCTTTTGTGGCAAAATAATGGAAATGATGATGATGAAAATAATAATAATATCATCTTACAAGGATGCTTTCTATTCCATCTTCCAGGCTGAACAGTGAGCCCGTAACAATGTAAAACAAGTAGATAATATTGCATACTTAATGTGTTTGTACATTACTTCAAACTTGTCCAGCCTTCTCTTTGCAGTGACTCTGAATGAGAACAGTGAATAATCTACTATGATCCCAGGGGAGAAGGGAGTGGAAAAATGTAGAATTTTAATTCAGGTGATTTTGTCTTATGCTTGTGCTTATTTAATGAAACTAGTTTGGGAAGCTTTTTTTTTTTTTTTAAAAAAAATCCATGATATACAATTGCAGAAAGAAGGCACATTAATTAAATTTCTGTATTATTTAAACAATTTTGTGGAAAACACCAAATAACTAGCTTCTCCATGATTAGGAGTAATGTGAGATGGGGTGAATAATAATTAGTTATTTTGTAGTGTATCTATCATACTCAGAGGGTTAATTTGATTTAGAAAGAAAGATGATGTTAACATTCTTTAAAAGATTTCAGATTCCCTGGGGTAGCTTTTACTTTATAACCCTATTGTATACTTAATATGACTTTTATCATTGTGTCAGTGTGTTATCCTTTAGCAGACTGTGGTATTTAAGTAAACTTCTGTGATTCAGTTTCACAGTATGATTTAGGGTCTTATGCTAGTTCTCTTGGGTCTATGAAGCAAGTTGAGCTAAAATTTTTATTCTCAAAGTTTTAAAAACAGCCTTGCCTGCTAAGGAGACAATCTTTTAAAAATGATAGTAAAAATAAAAAAATATATTTAAAAATATTATTCTGGTTTATATTGCATTAAAGAAAACACATTTGCTATTATAGACCTTGTAGCATTTGTGTTTTCCTAGTTTTAGGTCCCACTTTGTTAGATACTTTAGGAATAGTGTCAGAGGATGTGCAGGATAAAAGAGGTGTTTTAGCTTTAGATGGCAGTCATTGTACATACATTGCAAATGACAGCACTTTTCATGTTGGATATGCTCTGAGAAGTTAATTTGCTGCTGCCACACATATGAATAATGTTAAAACTATTGTGTCATTGGAGATTTATATGACTTACTTATAAAATGAGATGGGATATTTTGGAAGACACACCACACAGTATGGACTTGACTGATGCATTAGAATGACAAACAGAGGGTCTGTGAGAATATATACTTTCTGCTTGAGGCTATAGAGCATGTCAGGTGTCAAGTACTTGGCTCTGGTGGGTGGTGTGTTTCTTTAAGGCACTAAAACCTTTAAGAGGTTTGAGAGTGATGATGTCATTAATTAATAACTGACCGCATGCTAATCGATACATGATAGGTACACACTGTAATGGCTTATAAGCGTGATGGCTTTTTAATGGCTCATGTATAATTGTTAATTGATTTAAAACAAAGGGAAATTTCTGTCTATTGGGTCAATAGTTTATGGATTATGACTACCTTTTAGTTTGAGATTGCTAATGAATGCTCCTTCCTTGCCCTCACCTCCTGTCTTGTTCTTCTATGTTTTTTAATCAGGCATGTCTGTAAACAAGATACATTAGACTGATTATTGGGACTGGAATCCAATAACACTTGTAAAGCCCCAAAGGCTTTTACAAGATTCCACATTGGGGCTTCACAATATATGTCCTATAACATGGAATAGATATGAGTCTATTTAAAGTTCTGTGCTTACTTCTTTTATAATATATTTTACACAAAAGATATATGTCATATAAATATGAAGCCCTTGTTACATTATTAAAAATATTTATGTTTGGAATTTCTTAAAGTGTGTAGAGTTAAGAGATTTATTCTGGACGTGGTATCCGTCAGAATACGTGACCTGAGACAAGGCTGTGATGTTACTTCACTGTCTAAATTAAGAACCTAATAGACTTACCAAATGTGTATAATTGAGTCGCTTTTCTGTTCAGCAGAAACTGGCACAACATTGTAAATCAACTATACTTTGATTAAAAAAAAAAACTAAAAAAAGAATCTAACAGACTTAGAATAGACAATGTCAGAAACAAAAATTGACGGATGGGATTGTACCTGGAAGAGCTGTTGGCAAGCCCAAGAGCTGCTGAGAGGCGTTAGGAAGACTTAGGAACTGGTTACTATAGTACAGTTTTGTGTTTAATAGAAAAGAGGTGTGTGGTTCTTTATTTTTTCCAGACGGCAGTTATCGTTTCGTCTCCTCCTTCAACAGCCATTCGAGCATTTTTTTTTTTTCTTTTTTATTGCTCCATTCTTGGAGGTCTGCTTTGGAATGGTTCCAGTTATCTTTTTTCATTTAGGCAAATTTTATATCAAAATACTGATTTTATATATACGGAAACTAGTGGTTTGGAATGTTATCCCTATCACCTTTTATATGAATGTGCACGAAGTTTAAAGAGCCAAATGGTATCATAGGAGGTATTGTGAAAAACAGCAGTCCTTTGCCCAAAACACTTCTGACTTCCTGCAGTTCTCACTCTGCAGAGAAACATTTTCAACTCTTCTGGCTGACATTTTCCCCCTGGTGTTTACCTCCATATTTAAAATAACTTAACTGATACTACAGACTCCTCATTTTTCAGTTTGAAATGTTATTTACTGATTTCTTTGTATGGAAGATAGGAATTTAACACCTTTACACCTTCTCCTCTCCAACAATACTTTTGCTGAAACCTTCTTAGAAAGTTTCAGTGTTTATACTTCTCTCGTTATTATTATTATTAATCCACATGCACACTTTATAGGAGGTGTAAATCTCCCCTTAGTTAAAAAACAAAACAAAACAAAACTTCAGATAATCTGCCCAAGAACAGTAGGGAAGGTGAGACCAGAAGTCTTTTTCCACAGGTTGCTCTGTGTGTGTGTATGCGGTTGGAGTAGGAGACTGATCTTAAGGGTCAGACAGAAGTGAACTCTAGAAGGAGACTGAGAAGGAAAGGGCAGTGATGTAGGAAGAAAACAAGGAGAAAATGGAAATCAAAGGAAAGCATGTCGAGAAGTGGGAGGCCGTAAACACATGGTATAATCAGAGGAGTAAAGAGGAGGGTTGAAAGGCATCCTCTGGTGACTGCTAGAATATTGAGATCCAAAGTGTCAATACAGTGGGAAAGAAGTGACTTCGTAATAGTCACTTGAGGAACTTAGTTCTGAAGTAAAGGAGAGAGATGGGAGTTGAAATAGCTAGATGCTAGTGAGAGATAGAGGTAAACATTTATTTTTGCTGTTTTTCTGCATGAAATCCTTTAGCATGTTTCTAGGGAGATAGTGAAGGACAGGGAAGCCTGGTGAGCTGCAGTCCATGGGGTCGCAAAGAGTCAGACCTGACTTAGCAACTGATCAATAGCAAGGTGAAGGTGTAAATGGAAAAATCTGCGGGTGATCAGCAATCTTTTCCAATCATACTTCTTTGACAACAATAATTTGATGCTAATATTTCCTTATATTGTAACTTAAAATGTTTAGGGGCTTCCTGGTGGCTCAGATGATAAAGCGTCTGCCTGCAATGTGGGAGACCTGGGTTTGATCCCTGGGTTGGGAAGATCCCCTGGAGAAGGAAATGGCAACCCACTTCAGTACTCTTGTCTGGAAGATCCCATGGACGGAGGATCCTGGTAGGCTACAGTCCATGGGGTCACAAACAGTCAGACACGACTGAGTGATTTCACTTTACAATGTTTAAATGGCTATTAAAAGAATTATCTTCATCTTCACACATTCACACACACACACAGACACACGCTGGATGCTGGCAGTTTGCAGGAGATGTGTTCACTTTGCTGACTGGAGCCAAGACAGACAAACTCCTAGTGCAGAGTCATCGCGCCATCCTGCAGCTGCCCCTCACAGCATCTTTCATCTTCCTCTGCCTCTTGAATGATCTTTGCTGTTAAGAGTTTCCTCTACTCTTATTTTTTTGGCCAGACTCATCTGTCCGTCTGCCTGTGGATATCATTCTCTTCAAACCCACAGCTACATGGTGTGTTGACTGACTTCATCACACCAGAAAGCTGCTGTTACTATTCAGATTGTACACAAATCCAGACATTTTGTAAGGAAAAGAGATTCCCTCCAGCCTAGTAACATACGTTGAGGACATATTTTTATTTGACTGTCCCTAGAAGCACCATTATCATTAATACATGTGGTCCTCGAGCTGTACATCAGGGTAGATAAGAAAACCACTTAATGTAATTGAAGTTTAACCTGGATGCTGACGGTGTTTCAGTGTCAAACTACCAGCAAGTCTCACTAGGAATATATTTGCTTCTCATTTCACTTTTAAAAATGACTTTGGTCAACCAGAGTACACGGGAGGTTGGTTTATTTAATGGGTGGTGAAAGTCAGTAGTGATTTTCATTTTTACATTATCAGTGAAAATATTGATGCTTGGCTATGTATCGGTTTCCTGGATGCAGGGTAATGCATTTCTCAATCATTCACTCATTCATTTTGTCAGTCTGCAAGAACTTCTTGAGAGTTTAGTATGTTTAAAGAACCATGCCAGGTGTATTCCTGTCTCAGGCTTAGAAGAGAAACAGAAGAGTGAACATATTATTAGAATATCATATGATAAGGATGGGATAGCTTCATCCTGAATAATGGGCTGTAGGATTCCTCTAGAATTCCTACACTTAGCCTGAATCTTGGTGGAGAAGCAGTTCAAAGAAAGCTTTCTGGAGAAAGTGGCACCTGAGCTTGGAGGATGAGTAAGTAAGCTGAGTGAAATGGGCAGAGAAGGAAGAGAAGGCTTCCAGGCAGAAGGAAGAGTATGTGAAAAGGCATGGGTGCATGGGCAAGCCAGAAAAAGCCTAGTGCATCCTAAGAAGAGCAATCATGTAATAATGTCTGGAGTTAGGTGTGTGTGTGGAAGGTCTAGCAAGTTGTAAGGCTGGGGAGGTGAACAAGAGTCCACATGCTCAAAGGCCTTGATTTCAAGAATTTGGATTTTAGGAGAGTAATGGGAATTCACAGAGGAGTTTTGAGTAAGAAACTCATGTAACCCAGTCAGTCTTTTGGAAATAACAATCAGGAGAACGAACTAGAAGGACCTAATGCTAGGGCCATGAGGCCTGAAAGCCAGGTGAGACATTCTGGCTTGAGCTAAGATTATAGGTGTGGCTGCGTATGAAGAAAGATGAGAGAGACATTAAGAAGATAGTGTCACTGGTGCTTGCTGATGTGCTTCCATTTGGTGTCATAAGGGGGAGAGAGGGGTCCTGTGAGTGGTCACACGGCCTTCTCAATAATTTCTGGTGTGAATTCCTGGAACTAATGGTGCTGGGGTGTGCTCTGTGGTAATCTGAACAGCTGGTTTATGAACATTGAAGCATTCAAGAATTTCTGAATGACAGTATCTAGTAGGTTGAAGTTTCTTAAATTCAATATATACAACATTCCCAAATGACTGTAAGTTATTCAGTGGTATCTTTAGCCCTGCTGAATATCTAAATTAAAAAAATCCCAGGCCTCCATCTATAACTATGACTAATGATGAACCATATGCAAAGCTAATGCGATTCTAAAATGAACTTTCTTGCTGTACTGTCTGAAGAAACACTACTTTGAATTCTCAAGGAGACTTCTCCCTGTGTTACAGAAAAGTATGTGAAGATGTGTTGATATAAATGTTAAGCATTTTCTTTCTTTTCCAGGTATGACATATAGTCCTAGAAATATGAAAGTTTTCAAACGTTTTGACAATGGGAATACTTCAGACTCACCAAAAAAGCCAAAGAGCTTCACTTTTTGGAATTTAATCAGTTGACCTTGGCATCCTGAAAATGGAACCAGACAGTTATATTTTGCTTTCCCAGGTGGCACAGTGGTAAAGAATCCACCTGCCAGTATAGGAGACATGAGTTTGATCCCTGGGTCGGGAAGATCTGGAGGAGGAAATGGCAACCCACTCCAGGGTTCTTGCCTGGAGAATCCCATGGACAGAAGATCCCAGTGGGCTATAGTCCATGGGGTCTCAAAAGAGTCAGACATGACTGAGCACACATGCTTACACAGTTATATTTAAATTTTTGCATTTTTGAGAGTAGAAGGACTTTTACATTTTTAAGGGGGATAATATTATTATTTTTTTGTTTAGAAACAATAAATACTCATTGCAAACAATAGTGAAAATGGACATG
This sequence comes from Cervus canadensis, assembly GCF_019320065.1. NCBI lineage: Eukaryota > Metazoa > Chordata > Mammalia > Artiodactyla > Cervidae > Cervus > Cervus canadensis. The sequence goes on along the minus strand of NC_057409.1, from coordinate 46,897,030 downwards.
TATAAAATGTAAAATCAAAAGTGCCATAATTCCATCGCTAGAAACAATGGCTAAAGTTTAGGTTGCATCTTCTAGATAGACACATGCATATTTTTTAATGGTGTCAAATTATACATAGTTTCCCATAAACTGCCTTTTCCAATTATCCATGTTATGGATATCTTTCCCTTGAAGATATATAGACAGTCAGCCTTTAATGATGTTTTAATTTTGTATATGTATAACTTATTCACCCAGTTCCTTATTAATTTTTTCCTCTAAATTTTCAGCTAACAATGTTGCCTTGGTTATCCTTGTATACATTTATGTATTTTTCCATTCATTATTTTGATAAATTTCTAAGTGAAACTTTTGGGTCAGAGGTTACATATGTTTTTAATTTTGATAAGTATTTTCAAATTAACACCTGAAATCGTATTGCCAACTTAGTATGAGAATACTTTTCTCTAGGTAATATGACCTATGTTGATGTAATCAACTTTTAATTTTTCTTTCTCTGTGAGATATGGGTAAAAAAGCTTATCCTTCTCTAATTTGAGTATCTTTTACTTTTAATGATGCTGTTTATCTTACATTTTTGTTCTTTTCCATATTCTCTCTTACAAATTACTTGTTAAAGTTTTTTTGCTAATTTTTTGTTATATTATCATTTATTTATTGATTATGAAAAGTTCCTCATACATTGAAGTCAAACTTTTCCTTACAATTTATGATTTGCAAGTTTGTTACAAGACACCTCCTCCTCCTCAAGATTGCAAGTAGAATAGTTTTAATAAAGAAAACTAGGGATAAAAGGTCTAGTAAAAAATTCATAAGCACAGAGTTTATTAACAAAAAGTGTAAGAATGACAATTAGAAGGATCGTGGGATGGTCTTTGAAAAAAGGAGAAATTTGTCTAACTTCACCATAAAATGGCAGTAAGGACTAAAGTATAGATGACATGAGAGTAGTGATCTGTCTTATTTACTGCTTTCTCCCCTGTAGCCGCATTTGGAACACAGAAATTGCTTGGTTTTATTTTTGGTATTAACGAAGGAATGCATACATCCTATTAACGAAGGAATGCATATATCCAAGCATGGGTGAGTGAATACATGAAAACTCAAATTAGGAAAGATTAAAAATCAATATGATTTCTACAAATACTGAGAACCTAGAGGCCACAGCCATTCCTAAAGCAACTTTTACTGTCATGGTGAAAAGGGTAATTTAAGCTTTAAAGTCCTTTTGTTTATTGAGATTTTTTTCTTGACTGAAGTTTCCTTAATTTTCCTAATGTTTGTGAGGACATTAAATTTGTTTCCCTTATAAACTATAGTGTTTGCCTTGGTGTAATATAAATCCTAAAGAGGATTAGAGAATTTAAAAAGAATAAACACTACACTACAGAGTCAAGGAAAGACTGGGCTGACCATTAGAATATTCATAATTTAGTGATTTACACCTAAATGAATTAAAAAGGCACTTTAAAATCTTCTTCATTTGGGATTCTTGAGCAAGTTTCAAGGTCTGACAAAAATGTTAAATATAATGGAAAAAATGTAGGAGATAATTTAAAGAATTAACCTAAATTGAAAGAATTAAAAGGGAAGAGAATGAGCTAATGTTTTCATTTTAACCAATTATTTGATCATTTTTAAGGTTATTTTACATATGCCTAAATTCTGAGTTCCGACTTATGGAAAAAATATAATAACCTCTCCTTTTTTGTAATTCAGATACTTTCTTAGATGCTTAAAATCAGCTTTTTATAAGCTATGTTCTCTAACGGTTTTTTTCCGGAAAGAATGATCTTTTTTTATTAGTATAATAGCTAATTTTAATTCTATGTGGCACAAACCCCTTTATATGGTATTTTATATAGTAATGTTTATTTCCTACACAAACTCTCTAGGATGTTTTATCTGTTTTATATCCCATTGAATTCTCCCTGAAACTGCACTAGTTTACAATAATTTTATTACTTTATTAATTAAACGTTTTCCAACAAGCTAGCTATGGCATTTCTTATCATCAAGGGTTCCATTAGTTTTTAATGGTGTGAGACAAAATTACCATTTACCCACATGCAATTTAAGAAGCATCATTAACACAGGAAAAGCACCAGGTGGGATTTCTAATAGTTACTGGTTCTCATTTTTGTTTTTATTTAAAAGGAATAACTGGTTTTGAGATTTTTTTGCAGCTATATTGCCAAATCTTCACTTGGATTTTACGATCGAGATAATTTAAAATAATGTCTTCTATTTCCTTAGGCGCTATTCAACAATATTTTACTTCTGTGTTCACAGATCCAGTCTAGCACTTTTCCTCCACAGTCGGGTGACTGTTGTCTGCACAGATAACAGAACAAAGAGAAACCTGCATGGACTTAAGCAGGGATGTGCAGTCAAGAGTGTGGGCAGTGTCAGTGCAGAGGCCACAGAGCTGCCTCTGCCCGCAGAGAATAAGGGTATTAGGACTAAAAAGAGGCAGAGGTCCCAAAACCGAAAGAAAGGGGGACACTCATTTTTTTTCCTGCAGATCATATGAACCCTTGAGACAAAGTCATACATCATACCTTAGATGATGATTGCCCTCTTGGAGAGTGGAAAGTACCCATTTCTGTAACGTGAATGTAAAAGACCTAATCAGGAATACCCAGGCATTGGAGTTTGTAACAACATACTCTCAGAAGACTAGGAAAAAGTAGCTATCTTGCAATTCAGTATATTGTAAAACATGTTGAATATAATTCACACCCCTATTGCCTGCAAACCCTAACTAGAATTGGAGGTTCATTCAAATCTTCAGCAAAATACTCATTAGCTATTATATTAACAAAAGGCAAAATAGAACAAAAACCAGATCTATAAAAAGAGGTGTTAATAAAGCCAGTTTGGGCCATCATTTCAGATTTTGCTGTTACTGGGCAATTTCTGTTCTGGGATGTAAAAGAAGTGGATTAGTAAAGGAAAATCACAGTTTCAAAAGTCAGAGTTTGAGCAAAATCTAAACTCTTTGACATAAAACAGACAAAATTTAGTGAAATGTACCTGTATTTCAAAATTATTTTTTACTAAAGTGTAGGATATACTTAAAAATAATATATTTACTTGTCTCAGGATAGAGAGATAAAAACGTCTTTAGTCATCCCCTAGAAAATGTGTACATTTTATTACCTGGATGATCTGTTGAGAAAATAAAGAAAATTGTTGCCTCATATATAGCTGGCATGCCCTTTCTCTTCAGTGATTTGTCAGTGAAGGGATGCCTGCTTGGAAGTTTAGCACATTGAAGGGGGATGCTGTTTATCCATCTTCATATAGAGTGGTCTACTCTGGGGCATTTTGGTGTAAAAGTATTAAGTGTAACCCAACTCAATAAATATGTATTGACTATTTTATTATAGGTTTATCATACTAAAATTATTATATCTTGGTTAGAACACCACACTCCATGACAAATAGTTGTTGCATTTCAGAAAGAATTGCTGCAATAAAAAAATCTTTCAACAACAAATGGAGAAGAGAAAAAAAATTTGGATAAAGTCTTCTAAATGTGTAAGTTCTGGCACATTAGGAGAATTAGTTTACTTCCTCAGATGAAGATACTTTATATTAAGCTAAATCTACACTTCCTTCTTATATCAACCTACATTTTCGGTTAACTGACCGGTAAATACGTGTCTGGGTACAGAAAAAAAAGTAAGCTTATTCACAGCACTGTTGTATATGTGTCTATTTTTTTCTTTGTCTGCATGATGATAATGTGGTACATGGTTCTCCTGTTAGTGCATCAATTCTATATTTGTGTTACCTACAAAAGAAAAATTCATCAAAGTTATTGATGAGCTTATACATTGCATGTGCTCTGTAATAGTCCTCAATTTTGAATCTGACCTAAATCATTTATTAAATTTTAAACAAGTCACTCTATCACTTTGAATGAGAAAATGTTATTTGGATAGATTGCTTTCAGCATTTATATATAAGAAGACTCATTCTATAAATTCTTCTCTGGAACAATTACATTATTACATAGTTTATTGGGTAAGTTGTATTTTCTTTGGGCTGACACTTATTAACACTAGATTTCCAGGGATCCGGTAAAATAGTTTTGGTGCTGTTGGATTCCTCACATTTGTTCCATTTCCATTCAATGCGCTTTTATTGTGCTTGAAGCTGACAGAAAATTGCCAGAGCCAATCACCAAAAAGTGCTTATTTTTTTATGATGTTTTATTTTCATTGCTCAACATTAACATAATGAAACTTTAGATTTTTCTATTAAAACAATGCAGTACATGTGAAGTGTCATGATGAATGACAATTTCTTGTGATATACATTTTGGAGCTTGTAAAATAAAGATTGACATTAGAGTTTCCCGGATTGGGTAATCTCCAGTTTTATTTAGAGGCTTTATGAAAAGCAGACATACACCATACACTTACATGCACACATGTGTATGGGTGTGTAAGTGATATTCTTAACCAGAAGAAAAGATAATAAAAATTTATTAGAGCATTGTTATATCTATCAATATTATTATTTAACATCTCCTAAGCTTCCCATGCTTTGAAAAAGCCCAGGCCTTATTCCTTTGAATGGACATTTTCCATAGAATGAGATGCCAGGATATGTGATCATATGTCAGTGTAGATTCTCAAAAGCAATACATGTGATGTGAGAGAGATTTTATTTGGAAGCACTCAGACACCAAGAAAATGCTTTCTTTTTCTATTATGAGGACAGCATAAAGTTGGTGAACTTAAAAAAAATGACTTTACCCATAAGTTTTGTTTTGAATCATTTTTAGTAGAATGATATCGACATTAAGATATCAAGATGGCAAAAGGAGACCTGTAACAAAAGTCTGAAGTTTAACAACTAAACTTTGTGGAATACACTTGCTACAGCAAACTAGTGCCCTGCCTCAGTGGTCCAGTTCTCAGTCTATGGGGGGATTGCTGCTCTGTATCCCATGCCTTGTTCTCTGTGTGTGTGGGCTGGCACCCTGACCGCACACCACCCAGAGCTGGGCTACGTTCTAGAGAAGGAAAAAAAGCAAAATGGTTTAGATCTAAAGGGCTTCGTGGTCAGATACCTTTCATTTCTGGCTTGCCTCCAAGTAATCCTGGACAAGTCACTTCACTTCTTTCAGACTTGGTTAACTTTTCTCTTTTGAAAGCAAGAAAACAGGGTTGGATTGTTTTAGTGTGAAAATGGTACAAACAGTAAATGTTCTCAGCGCAGTGCTTGACACTGCGTGCTGGTCAATGAGAGGTTTGTGCTGCTCCCACTCCCAGGAGAGACGCAGTGGCCCCTGCTCCACTCATTCTATGGCTTGATTTGTGGCTTAGATTTCTTTGTTGAAATTAATTAAAAAGCTAGGTTAGTGATAATTAAATATTATCCTTGAAAATAATAGCTGATATTTACTGAGCATTTACTACATGCCCAGCATAGCGCTGAACATGTATACTTTGATGCATGTGTTATGCATGTGCACACACACACATGTAGTCTCATTTTATTCTCTCCAAACATCTATGGAGTAGGTATAACTATTATCACTAAGGTGAGGAAACCGAGGCCAGGAAGCTTAAATCTCTTGTCCAACTTATGCAGAGAAGGCAGTGAGGTTCAAATCCAAATAGTTCCAGAGCCCACATATTCAATACTAGGAAGGAAGCTGCAGATGAACTGTTCAGTGAGCACAAATTATCCATCTCACTGTTGTATCACAAGCCGTCTAAAGAACTGAGAAAGAAGACACACACACACACACACAGAGAAAATGGTACTTGGTGCTTTAGAATGAATGATCATCTGCAGAAGATAGCAGACAGGAGAGATATCCACCATCTAAAAATACATTTTCAAGAGCCGTGATTTATGTTTGTCAGTTTCTCTTCTCTGGGGCTCAGTTTTCTCAACTGAAAATGAGCTTGTTGGACCAAATGAGCTCTCTCTCTCTGGCTCTAATCTACATTTACTTCATGAGTTCTAATCAGCTGCACATGACGTGTCCTACTGTTCCATGGATCACTCAAAGCGGTTCCCAACTGACATCTGGTCACCTCTTTTAATGTCTCAGAACTGTAAGTTGACAAAAGACTCTACTCCTGTCCATTTGCCAACCTGTCAAGAGGGGTTTGGTGGTGATACAGAGGGAAAGAAACTGGAAGACATGGTGATCCTTATTAATAGTGGAAGCAAATATTGGCATAATGTTAGCAGAATTCTCTGTCACATTCTAACTCTTCTGCGAATATCCAACAAAGGAATTCATGAAAACAGAATCTGGTCATATTTAATGTTTTGATCCAGCAACCTCTTTTTCCCTTAAAATCTTGGATTTCGTGCTACTGAGAAATGAAAGATGGGTTAAAACAAGGTCTTTTAGCCCCATCTGAACAGTTAAAGTTCTGTCCAGAAGAAGTATGGTCATCAGAATTTTGTCCCTTGAAGCAGTCTGTTAATTTAGCCTTAATAACATTCTCAGAAAAGAGGCATTTTGTTTTGTCTGCACTAGTGATGCAATGTAAGATGGAGATATAGCAATGAACCGTGTGGACTTGGAGGAAGGAGCAAAAGGCACCAGCTACGTCCAGTAAGTCCTTCTGACTAATAGGTGATGTGGTTGAGCGGACCAAGAGTCAGACAACTGGAGTTCTAAGTCTGGCCCCAGCTCTCAGTAACACTGCTAAGCTTTAGTTTCCTTTTCCCAACATGTTAATAATTCCTGACATGTGCTATGAGGTATATTAGGGTATCATGAGGCTGTCCTGAAGAGTGCAATGATGTCATAGATGTGTTTTGTAAGCTATAAATCACAGATATGAAGTCATCCTGTGATTGGCTTTGTTGTGAGAGGGCTGAGTTGAAGGAAGTCTTAGACAATGTTAGCAGCATTACCAAAAGAAACCTACATAAAAGCAGGATATCTGTTCACAGAGATCCATGGGCATAAATAATGAAACAAGTAGTGTGTTTCAGAAGTTAAGTGCTGGAGAGGTTATATAGTATTAAAGAGGAAAGTTAGCAATGAAGTCAGCCGAGGTAAATGTCCGTAGCTGCTGTTATCTTAACATTTTTATAGCTTGGAACTGTGAAGAATGAACTGGTTAATGAGATTTTGGAAAACAGAAACTTAGAAAACACAATTATGACAGAAAATGTTGGACATTTTAAATACCTGAACTTTTATATGCATGCTTAAAACTATGTACTTACCCAAATTGCCATGGATATCACTTTATGATAGAAATAGAAAATTCTAGTGTCCTCTTTGAATCTTGAATGACTGTCTTAAACACGCAAATAGAATTCAGATAAATATACTAACTCTTCTCATCTGTGCACTCTCCTGGTTAAGTATCTTAGATACTATTAAGCAAAGTGCTGAAGTAACTTTTTAACAGGGGTTCTTAACCTGGCCAACATTAAACATTTGGGGTCACATAATTCTCTGTTGTGTGTGTGTGTGGAGCGGGAGTGGGTGACTGTCCTGAGCATTGTAGAATGCTTTGTTAGGCATCCCTGGCCTCTGCTTACTAGATGCCAGTATCACCTCTGAGTTGTGACAACCGAAGTGTCCCTAGGTGTTGCCTGATCTTCCCTGGGGAACAAAACTATTGCTGTTTAAGAGTCAGTGCTCCATAGTGATACCTGAGAGTCTTCAGCTTTCCTGAGTCCGAATCCCAAAAATTCTGGGATAGAAAAATTAGAGATATTACATTTTAGAGGATAAATGAATACATATTTAAATGCTTTTGTGTTACTAATATATTCCTCATGTTAACTCTCTACTTTCTCTTTGTTTCGGTTTTGTCATGAGGATGCATGGTTGGATAATGTGCTTCCGAAGGCAGGAGCTGGGTTGTGTTTCTAGGGACCTCTGTCTTTTATCTCTTCTAGCTCTGCAATTTCACGTTTTCATCTACCTCCCGTGCTTCACTATTATGTCTTTCATTATTTTGTTTCATTAGTACATCATCTTCATGATTATGACTCTCAAAGCAGATAGAAATATACCCGTGCTTGCCTGTCTCTCCAGCACTTTGATGTGACTATTATTCCCACTGAGTTCAAGTTCCCCTTGGCATCCACACCTCTGGTGCTTTTTTTTTTGCTTTGGTAGTTTTTTTTTTCTTCCTAGCTTACCATCTTGGAGGCATTCAGCACATCTTGTTGTTCAGTAATTAAATCCTGTCTGTCTTATGGACTATTGCCTGCCAGCCTCCTCTGTCCTTCACTCTCTCCCTGAGTTTGCTTAAATTCATGTCCAAAGCACATCTTAGGGTCAGTTTTATCCTCTTTGCTCGTTTACCTTCTCTGCCAAACAAGTCATATTATTTCTCAATCTGCAGTCTCTATCCTAATTCCCCTTTTCTGCCAACAGCGTCTCTAAAACACTTCCTAGCTTGGTCATTGTCACTGTTCTTCTAGCTGCCCTTCCTGCCTCCAATCTTTCTCCATGGTGAATATTTTATACTGTCAGACTGTTATTCCTAAAACATCACCACCCCAACAAATCTTTAGTTGAGCCTAACTTACTCTTTCAACCCTATTTCTTATTGCTGAAGCTGAAATAATTTCTCTTTAGCCTGTACTTCTTTAAGACTTTATCACTTGATTTCTTTGAATACTGTTATTTGCTCTAAACCACGGTTCTGGTTTTTGTATTTTTTGATAAATTGGATTAACGTTTGAGAAAGAAATACAACCCCCCCTTAAATTGTGAAATATATATGGGAATCAAAGAATCTACTTCTACTTAAGTACTCTAAAGTTACTTGAAAGATTATTTTAGAAAACTACAATATGCAGATGGTTATAAAATACTTTACATGGAATTCATGCATCCCTGATGTTGATACTGTTTATTTTGCCTCTTGGAATTTAACATAGAGCAGGCCTTCTTTACCTCCTCATCTTATGGTGGGACATGAATATGGAAATCTAATTTCCATATTAAAAAAAATGGAATCTTAATCTGCATTCCACTTCAATAGGTATTAAAAATACTTTCTTAAGAGACGCCGACTTTACCAAGTTTAAATATGGAGGTAACATAGAAAATGAGAGAGAGCCCTGGTTGTTTATTGCCACTGATTGTTACAGCCACTGGCTCATTTATTGGGAGGGAGTGAACACAAGTGGAACTTGATAGTTGTCATCAAGAATGCAAAAGCAGTTCCTTGGAGGAGGTCTTGGCTTGAGCCCAGGTTGGTAGTAAATATAGGCCATTACTTGTTGATGTCTGTTTGATGGCCTGTTTGAAATGAGTTGGTGGTCTCAGTCCAGTTATTAGAAGACAGGTGTCTACATCTCAGACATCATGACAATGGGCACTAATTGGCACCCTTGTTGAGAGTCTCAGCAGAGAAGCAGAGGAACCAGTGGGGGAGGGGAGAAATTATTGTTGCCCCGCCCTTCAAGAGTTTCCTTTCCAATAACATGATGAAAAATTCCCCTGCTTAAATTAAAGAAGTCTTTGGGGATAGAAGCAGAAAAATAACACTTACTGCTGAAAGATCTAGAGGTTTTCAATATGGAAAGGGATGTTAGTTATGTGTCTGTTATCACTCTTATTTCGCTTCCTACTCACACATGTCCTTGCAGTTTAGAACTGGACTGTTGGTCCCATTTTCACTGTCCTGATCTCAGGGAACATGTTCTGAGATGAAAGAACGTCTGCTTGGGTGTCCACTACTGTCTTTTATCAGTTCAACCCTATACTTCATGTTCCCAGTTTTCTCCCTGGATTTATGATTTATTTTTATGTGCATAAAAGCACTGAGCATATTGGTTCTATGGCTACCCATCATTGAGTTTTTCTTCCAAAGCATATTTTATTTGATTGTTGTAGGACACATGTCTCTTACTGTCTGCTACCTTCCCCACTGTCCTGAGCTTCTAGAGAAAAGGACCTTTACTTGATTCATTTTACCATCCCCAACACTGGGTACCCTGTGAGGTACATATTAGGTACTCAGTAAATACGTAAAATAAAGAAACAGTGAATGAAGGAACGGATGCTTTCTCAGTCTGTAGAAGACACATACAGACATCCAGGAGTGAAGTGAGGAGTAAATATGAAAGAGACAGATTTTTTAAGAGGCAAAGTGGCAGGAATTTATAATTCTGTTCTACTTGGTACCTTTGAAATTCTCCAACTTGTGTTTTGAATGGTTGCTTAGTGTTCCAATCCATGCAAACCATTTTACACAATTGCTTTGTAATCAGCATAATTTGGTTTCCTAACCGAGGAGCCTGCTCCAGTGTGTGTTTATAAAGAGGAATTTGTGTTCTCTGTTAGAATTCATAGTTTCACCACTGCTAAATCCAGTGTTCTTTATTTCATGTGAATTAATAATTTAATGAATGTGGTTTTGATTATCCTAACCAATAAAATTATTTAAGGCAAAGGGGAGAATTTCATAAACACGAAAACTGTGACTGTATTTTGGTATTGCAAATAAATATAGCATTATAATTATTTTACTAATACGTACTAGAACTGGATAAATGTTTCCAAGTGTTTTGCTTTTGTCAAAATATAATTTATCATGAAAATTTTAAAAAAGCATTATTTTAAAATTATAAACCCCAAGATAGCTGTCCAAACTTGTCTAAAAAAGACCTTAATTTATTATTATTTTGATTATTTACTTAAACAAATGTTTAAAATAGGACTATTAAATGTAGCAAATGGTGAATATAAGTCAGTATATGTTGAAAAAATACATGATAACTAATGTACATAGACAATACAGTTTTAAAATTCTAAAAATTCTTTAAGATTTGAGTTCTAAAATGCTTTCTCTTTCTCTGTATATTAGTTTGACTTGACTAGCTCCCTAGAGATTTTTGTCACATGAATAACGACTAGAAGCAACTTCGCCAATATGAGAAATTTCATGTTTCAATTTGAGACATATTTCCTGGGTTCAACATCACTCTTTTTCTTTTGAACATTGGACTATCAATGAAATAGATAGCAAACCTTTAAAAATCCTTTAGCATTAGAAACAAATAACACTTGTATTAGTTGCAGGAGTGTGCTGTATCTTACTAGGAATCCCCATTGTAGCATACTTAATACAGGTGAGGGCAAATCCAGATGCTAAGGTTTGTGATAGAGGACCACATTCATTTGAAACCAAGGGAAATCAGTTCAGATATTGTAATCTTTAATAGCAGAATAAGAAACTCAGATGTTCCGTTGCTCTCACTCATGATTTAATTTTATAGGTAATTTAAAATATTTTGAATTATGAGCTAAATGGTACATGGAAGGCAAACATCCTATCAAGATTATAGCTTAGTGCCAAGGCCACATGTGTATTAATGTTGTGTTAGGTAATTCAAACCACTTTCAAGCAGCAGAAGTTTCTGCTAAGCACTTACCAAAAATTATTTTCAGTAAAGCATATGATATTGCAGACCCACCATAGAATTTCTATTAGCAATAATCGATTTGTAAGCTGATCAATATGGGGTCCACTATCTTCGACATCTCAATATGTTATACTTTCATGCTTCTTGGTGTCGTTACTAAAAAACTCATTGGATTTATTTCCTTGATGCTTATTGCAACAGTCTCTAGAAAGCAAAGCTCAGAGAATGGTTTTAAATTTCATCCCTTAATTTTGTGTATGAGACTCACCTCCAAAGTTTTCATGTTCCCTTAAGACATATTTGTGCTCGCTTTTCTTTTAGACAGAGTTGTAATTAGTCCTGGGGAGCAGTTGTTTCCAATTAACCAGGAAGAGAAAATCACAACTGAAGTTTTATAACAAAGAATTAGGCCGTCTGATATCAGACCAATAGATTTCTGTTGAATGTCTGTGATAGAAATCTGTTACACATTTTGAAACAATTTTGTCCATTCTTATTTATTTGTGATCATAACATTTTTGTTCTTGTTGGCAATTATTGAGAAGACAAATAATCTTAATTTTTGAAAGCTGCCTAGAGGGGTGGAATTTTTACCATGCACATACACAGCATTTTGCTATAACCAATTTATTTCACACAAACAATAAAGTGCACAACACCCATTCTCACACTTGGCTTGCATTTAACAGTTGCAGTATTAATCTATTTTAAGTTAACATATTTTTAAATGAAGGACATCAAAGTACTCTTTTAAAAAGATAAAGAAGGTGACTATATTAATGAGACAGATCTCTGATTTCATCTCACAGTTGATAATTTCATGCTGTGCTATATTTTTAAATAGTGGAGGTCTCCGCCCCATTTCTTAACTTTTTCAAAATAAATATAGTTACAGAAGTTTTGAATCTCAATATTTAGAGTTAAGATATTAAATATTTTTTTCAGGTAGTTTTCTTTCTGTATGACAAATAGTTCATCATAGATACCATTAAATATACTCAAGTAATAAAATCGTGTTACAACTTATATTTGGTAATCAAAGCTCTTTAAAGGAGGAGAAAAATGAAAACTGTCATTTAGTATGAAATAGCTTTTGATAAGCTTCTGCAGAATATGTAAAGACTGTAGGCTGCTGTTCTTGTAAAGTTAAAAATACACATACACGCACACGGCTACGAACAATTTGATGTAACGCTCACATTGATACTAATGGAATATATAGGGGCATGTTCAGGGCTAAAAGATGGCTTCTGTGGGTGTGATTTTATAAGAATTTTTTAACGTTCTATTAAAGCTGGGGAGGAAAGCTAATGTCTTCCTGACCTTGGAAGTTGGTTTTGAACTTTTACAATCTAAAAGCTAGCATTAAATAATAAAATTGTATCTGTACATTTTATCAGTAGACATGTATTTTTCATGTTCAGGCTCCAAGTAACAAATAAACAGCCTTTGATGGAAGAGAATGGATGAATTCCGTACCATTTATAGAACACAGTGTGTTAGGTTAAACATCTCCTTTGCTCTTTGGGGAACCAGATAAAAAAATTGTTGTAGGGCCCCTTATTAAGTGTGTGTTTGTGTGTGGGGAAGGGGAAGAATTTGAATAGTGGGAGTTGTCAATCAACTGTTTCTACAGCATGCCTATATGACAAAAACATTTATGTAGAATGTTACCCTGTTGTTTGTCAGATATATTTTCCCTTCAAATGCAGCAAAAAAGTTTGCTTGCTGTCTAGTCAAGCAATACTGTTTCTTCAGATTTGAAGGAGAACTCAGAAAGTTAGGTTTTTTTTTTATTCTTCTTCATTTAAGTATTATTTTTTAATTGCAGCATATTAAACATAAAATCTGGTACAATCTTTAAAAATAAATAGGACCTAACTATAAATGGGCCCTGTTGTGTTTTTATCTTTGACAAGCAAGTAATTGCTTCTCAAATTTATCAGTTTGTTTATGCAAAAACCATTTACCAAGCCTAGCTCAAAAGCATCAATTTCATCATTATCATCTTATTAATTTAGCCAAGCTATAACACAGCTGATTATTCCTGAGTAATATCCTCTGCAGCACATCATGTGTGGCAAAACCATCTGTACAGTACCTATTTAATAAATAAACCCTCGGCTAAATGTCTCTGTTTATTGAGAACTAATGTTTATAGAAAATATAATGGAACTCAATAAATAACTCAGCTTCATCAACCTGCATATGAATCAGTGCGAAGAACGCTGACATCATCACCTTTCAAGTACCAGAGAAAGCAAAATTACCCAAAAGAGCTATAGAGTCAATATTAAGGCATTAAAACTGCAATGAAGGCATATTAATGCTTAAAACTTCATTGTTGGCAGTGGAATTGGCACAATGGACATATTTTATAACTCTAGGAATACTTAGGCTTTATGGCTGCTTCTTTGTTGACTGCCTTGCACTTAATGTAGTTTTCCACTTTAAATAAAAAAAACCCTCAAGATCTTTAAAAAAAAAAACAACAAGAAAATTGCTGATTCTAAGCATTCATTTTTAAAATAATGCAAACTGCTGATTCCAATTGTTCAGATTTAAAAAAAAAAAGCCAACTCCTTTAACTCCCTGCTTCCTGAATTCATATTAGTAGCAACTAGATATTTTGAGGCAAAGGCTTTTTTGAAAAGTCATGAATTTTTAAAAAATGAGATTAATGAGTGATAGCACAGTACTGAGAGTGTGAGAATGATTAAATCACTCTGCAAAGAACGGCCAAATTAACTGTCTGGGGCCATATTAATAATAATATGCATGCCCCAAATCTAAATAAGCACAATTATTTAGTGTATTCTTATTGACATTCCTCACTAGAACTTTAAAAATTTGATTAATGACTTGAATTTTTATGTTGGGACAAATCCAATGAAGCAAAATAAATTGTTTTGAAATAGATCAAGAAAATGGGTTCATTTCCTACAACTTGTTTTAAAAGTCTGTCTGTCCACACTTTGTTTTCCAAAAGTAAAGCTTCATTGACAAGAGAAAACACCAAAACAAGATTGTCTCTACTCCTGTGCAAGGATGTCTTTTGAGCATCGACATGCTCTGCTTCTATCTTGAACCTTTCTTGTCACGCAGCTTGAAAGCATCCCTTTTCAGCGCCCACAGGCCTTCAGGTTTTCACTAAGGCCCGACCCCAACTGAAAAGCAAGGGGAATAGCAGGTACTGACCTGTTGCTGTGGACGTGTTAGCTTATTCTCCAGGTCTTGCTTCTACTTCAACTCATGCAGCTCTGAGGGCCTCCCTGCTTAGTCTTTGCAGGTGAAGACTTGTTTGCTCACCCTGAATACCTTTCTCCCTGGGCCGTAAGATCTTTGCAGAGTTTTGAATGGTAAGGACACAGAGCTGCTTATGCACCTTTCACATGTGAATCTAAAAACAGAGTGTTTTTTGTTTTGTTGTTGTTGTTATTCAAAACTTTTATTTTTAAGTCTCACCAGAGAAGGGGGAGACCTGTAATAACTTAAGAAGGGGTCAGATCCTGTAATCTGCAGACATCAGCTTTCCTTGTTAGTTGCTGGTTCCGTTATTCTAGATGGACAGTTTTGTTTTCTAGTATTTCAATTTATGCAGTGGGCTCTGTGGTTTGCACAGAGACTACCCATTCCCCAAACCTGGGAGGGCTCGGGGGTAATCCTAACAGAATCCCTGTACCTCCTAAATTAGGCGAATGCCTCAAACAAAATGCACACCACATCAAAAGGGCAGAAAGATAGTGAAATGGTGCCAGTAATTGCCTTGTGGGGCAACTCAGCTTAAACAACTTAAAGCTTGCAAACACTGCACCCACACGACCCAGAAGAATACTTTTGTTCCAGGGTTTAAATTGCAAGCTAGGGAGCCAACAACTCTGAAACCCCTCTGTTTGGAGCCAGAGCACGCAGTGTGCCTCTGACATATGCCTATAAGTAAACCTGGGTCTGCACGTCAGCACTTTGAATAGTTTGGGTTTGGTGACCAAAGTCAACTTCCCACATATTCTGTCACAACAGGGCCCAGATCAGCAAAAAGGCTGCTGGATTGACCAACTGATGACACTTACTTTCAGATGACCTATGGTTTAAAACAGCAAAAGTGGAGAAGTGCTGGCAAATGAGCCTCATATGGTCAAGTGGCCCACACCCAGAGGGCTCCTGAGATTAAGCAAAGTAGATGTTTATCTATTTGTTCTGAGTCGCCTTGGCTGTCTAGCCTCCCATTGTGTAATCCATAAAGTCACTTTGATTCCATTTTAAGAGATCAATTTTAGATGTTTCTGATGAGAGGTGATGTCAGGCCTCACTGTTTTGAGGCAAGAAGTCAAAATATCAATTCCAATCATCCACTCTGCTGTGGGTAACAGCGAGGCTGGGCATGGGATAGAGAGAGAGTGGGCCTCCCATAAAATGTGATATAGTTTTGAATCGACCCAACATAACTGTTAAACAAATCCACCTTGATCTAGCCCTGAGGACCCATTTTTAAAGGAGTAATCATTTAGCTTATATCTGTTAAGAACCAATAGCAAGGGCTACTGAGCATGACAGAGCATGATTCAAGGTTATAATGCCAAAGCCATGAAAGCAAAGACAAAGCTTTCCCATAGGCGAGGTGTACTCTTGGAGAAATCCAGAAATTGGTAAACCTGGTGTGTATCTGTGGAAAATTCTGACAAATTCTGACTTGACAAAGGGCAGGTTTATGAAATAGGTGGCACATCTTTGGCTTTCTTTCATCTCTAGAAGAAATATAAGAATTTACAGTTCTCAGTTCTAAAAGCTAAACTGCAATAAATACTAATAAGAAGATAGTAGTTTCCATTGGATGCTTTTAGCCATAGTAGAATATAGACATCTGTTCAATCTGTCTGGCAACAGTATTTACCAGGTACCTACTTTGTGCTAGGCTTCCCTGGGGGCTCAGATGGTAAAGCATCTTCCTGCAATGCAGGAGACCAGGGTTTGATCCCCGGGTTGGGAAGGTCCCCTAGAGAAGGGAATGGCAACCCACTCCAGCGTTCTTGCCTGGAGAATCCCATGGACAGAGGAGCCTGGCGGGCTACAGTCCGCGGGGTCACAAAGCGTCGGACACGACTGAACAACTAACACTTCAGATACACCAGAGAGTGCAAGGACGTTTCATGGAGCATACAATCTGATGAAAAATTGAAAGGCTGGAGAAGTAAATGCAAAATGCAATCTACAGAAGAACTGTGAAAGACAGGCACAAGATGAGGGTTGGGATTGCATTTTGAACAAAGGAAATAGCCCCTTAAAACACCCACAGTGATAAAGGAATGCACGATGCATGAAAAGAACAAAGAATGGTGTCATTAGATAGTAGATAGCAAGAGGAAGCTGGTAAGAGATGAATGTGGAGAGCTGGTAGGGTTTGATGTTAAGAACTTTGGTCTTTAGAGTAATGTTACAGTTAATCCATGTCGTCTGTGGCATTTGTTGTTTAGAGAAATTATTTCAGGGTCGTGTGGCAGAAAATATTTGTCATCAGCAAATACTAAAATTCACTCCTCCAACTTATACTTCGGTAAACACCTATTCCATGCAAGGAATAGGCATTGGAAATATAATAGTGGTCCACAAGGATGTGGTCCTTGCTTTCATGAACTTGCAGTCTATCAGAAAAGATAAACTTTGAATAAATAGAGGTGTACCAGGTGTTATTAAAGATCAAGTGCAAGGTTTACGTCAGGGGAGCCATTTCAGCAGGGTGAGTTGGCAATACTTCCCTGAGGAAATGATTTAAACTGATGGATGAAGGAAACCAGAGTTAACTGTAAGATGTCCATTTCTGACAATGAAGAAAGTGGCAGGAGGTGAACTTAAAGACAGAGAGGATGCAGGGCTTGAAGCCTCAGTGACTATTTCTGGCTGATAGTGAAAACCATTTTTTTGGTCAAACACGGACAAAGTGGCTGCCCTTTTATATGTTTTCCTCTGAACCTTCAGAAATAAGCATATTTTAAGGAATGAAGACCCCTTTGCAGAGTAGTTCACCCTAACACATACAGTTTAACCTGGGTCAGGGCCCCGTACTCATTCTTGCCCTTCCCAGCGACGGTCTGTAGTTGGTATGGATAAAAAGACTCCTGAACCAGCTCTTTCTCCATGGGCCATCTTTCGCTCTTGGATCCTAATTAAAGCAGTGGGAACACACTTCTGGGGTCAAGGCCACCTAAGCTGAGAGTCAAATGGGGCTGGAGATTATGACTATCTCTCCTTTTTTCCGTTTGTTCTTATTTTTTCTCTTTTTGGGAAACACATGGAAATACATAAACTCTCTTTCTCCCATTATCCTTCCCAGAGAAGGAAGGAAAGGAAGAGATTGGAAATCCGAGGCTGAAGCAGAAAGAATGGTGAACTGAGCTGAAATGGGACTCATTATAAGGCAATGGCACCCCACTCCAGTACTCTTGCCTGGAAAATCCCATGGACGGAGGAGCCTGGTAGGCTGCAGTCCATGCAGTTGCTAAGAGTTGGACACGACTGAGCGACTTCACTTTCCCTTTACACTTTCATGCATTGGAGAAGGAAATGGCAACCCACTCCACTGTTCTTGCCTGGAGAATCCCAGGGACAGGGGAGCCTGGTGGGCTGCTGTCTATGGGATCTCACAGAGCCAGACACAACTGCAGTGACTTAGCAGCAGCAGCATGGTTTTTAAACTTCCCAAATTTTCTGGTTCTCTGCACTGCTCTGACAAGGAATGAATTGCTCTTAAGTATTCCACAGTCTCCATCCTCTTTTGGTTGCAGCTCTGTTGCATATACGGGCTCAGACCAAAACCATTAGTCACAGGTGGAGGTATTAAAATAATTGAAAATCCATCCATTACTGCACCCTGAGCATCGATGTAAGGCATACAGTGACACAGCTCTGAAACCACTGTCCATAATAAGGAGTTTGCCTTGTGTTTCACATCACTTTTAAAGGGAATGACATTGAATTTCACACATGGACATGTTTGTGGCCTAAAGTACCACACTGTTCTAGGCCTGCAGCTTTTTTTTAAAACTGTATTTTAGGTATAGGGAAACACACTTTATTTTTATTAATTATTTATTTTGTCTTATCTTTTGGTCATGCTATGCAGCACGTGGGATCTTAGTGCCCTGAGTGGGAACCTGCAGCCCCTGCATTGGCACTGGTCAGGGAAGTAAGCCTATGTCTTACTACACTGGTCAGGGAACTATGTCTTACTACACTGGTCAGGGAAGTAAGCCTATGTCTTACTACAGTGGTCAGGGAAGTAAGCCTATGTCTTACTACACTGGTCAGGGAAGTAAGCCTATGTCTTACTACACTGTTCAGGGAAGTAAGCCTATGTCTTACTACACTGCATTCATTGTTTCAGTTATTTTACCGATTACGTATAAAGGGATGGTTCTGTTAACACATACATTAAATAAGCTGTGGCCTAGGAAATCAAAACTCTTGAGGAATAATTTGCAAAAATCCTATACTTTATACAATTTATTTTACACTCAAGACCTCTTAGTTTAGTAAATGTTATTTACTATTTTTTAAAAGTGTTCAGTGCTGTACAACTGTTCATAATGCTGAAGTAAGCAATATGGGGGTCTCTTTTCTTGCAGAAAGGAAAAAAAATAAGATTTACAAATGTTTTCTGATAATTTTGCTAAAGTTTATAATTTATTTTAAGTCCAAGGAGGCAGTTCCTACTTAATGCATTTTAAGTTATTTGTGTTTCTTTTAACTTCTTTCCTATAAATCTATAGTCATTCTGGCAAGCCAAATTATAGGCATCCTGACGGTTACTGCTCATTAAAAGTTTGATTGGAGGGGGGATGACTGAGGTGAGAAGGGCCATTCCTTCTATAGTGATAGTCTGCACACAGCACTAAAAAGCTTGTGATAAAAAGCTTGTTGGAACCATACTGGGCTATCACTTCATTATTACTTGGTGTCATTTTTGCCTCTTCATTTGCTGATAGGGTGTCTCTTGATGTGAAAGACTGATTTCTTCTGCTGTACCTGAATTTGCAAATACAAGAGTTACATTAGGAACATTTCATTACCAATGTAAGTCAGAATAGGACAATTGTTTAAAGATTTTGTAGAGTCATAGTTCTTTTTAAGAAAATTTATGTTACTTTTGATGGCACTGGGTCTTAGATGCTGCATGCGGGCTTCCTCCGGCGGTAGGAATGGGGCTGCTCTTTGCTGCAGTGCATGGGCAACTCATTGTGGTGGTTCTCTTGTTGTGAAGTGTGGGCTCTCGGGGCCCACGGACTTCAGTAGTTGCAGCAAATGAAGCTCAATAGTTGGGGCATGTGGGCATGTATGTGAGGGCTCAGTAGTTGTGATACATGGGCTTAGTTGCTGCATGGTATCTTCTCGGCCAGGGATCGAACCCTTGTCCCCTGTACTGGCAGGCAGATTCTTATCCTCTGTATCGCCAGATTCTTATCCTCTGTACCATTCTTATCTGGTGTACCACCAGCACTATAATTCTTGCAAAAAGGTAAACTTAGTGTACTCGTGATTTAGTATTCCAGAGAATGCTAAATCAGGGTAACAGAATACATTCTAATCAGCCATGTTAATATAGATGATATACTTTTAAATTTTTTGGTTACTTTCTATCATGGAGACATAGTACTTAACTACAGCTCAGTAATGTGTGTGTCTGAAAACTACATGAAAATTTTTATCAACCAAAGGGATGTTTACAGTAGAATCAGGAAGTTGTTGTTCAGTCACTCAGTTGTGTCTGACTCTTTGCAACGCCATGGACTGCAGCACGCCAGGCTCCCCTGTCCTCCACCATCTCCTGGAGTTTGCTCAAATTCATGTCCGTTGAGTTGGTGATGCTATCTAACCATCTCATCCTTTGCTGTTCCCTTCTCCTTTGATCCTCAATCTTTCCCAGCATCAGGGTCTTTTCCAATGAGTAGGCTCTTTGCATCAGGTGGCCAAAGTATTGGAGATTTGGCTTCAGTTCTTCCAATGAACGTTCAAGTGAAATTATATTCAGGTGAAATCATATTATTTATTTTATTGTTATTTGATTATTAGTCAGATACTTTGTAAATAGCACTTTGCTTATTCTAAGGGACTCTTCAAGTTAACAATGCTAAAATATTCACCAGGGCAGTGATTTTCAAACGTGTTTGACCCAAAGCTCCCTTTTGATAATATATATTTTATGATGCTTAATTTAGTACTCTGAAATTCATAGATAATACCTTCTTATGAACACACATTTTAGAAAATCTGTAATGCTGTAATTATAATACCTAGAAAATACAAAAAGAAAATATATTATAAACTAATATGTATGCAATTTGTAAATTCTCTGACACAACCATCCTACTAGGCAAAAACACCCACCAAAATGTCCAAACTGCTCCCTATGTAGTGGGGTCATCCTGCCTGAGCATTCTTTCAGGAGTCACCCCATTCCTAGAGATGAGAACACACCTGTTTTATTCTTTTCTTTATGTCCAAATCTAGACATGGTATTTGGCATTGACTAAGTGCTCAATAAATATTTATAGAGTGAATGTTGAATGGACAAAACTAAACCAAATGTTGAATGTTGAACAGGCAAAACTAAACCAAAACTGTGGAAAATTATTAAGGAGATGGGAATACCAGGCCACCTTACCTGCCTCCTGAGAAACCTATGTATGCAGCTCAAGAAACCACCAGTTAGAACCGAACATGGAACAATGGACTGGTTCCAAATTAGAAAAGGAATACGTCAAGGCTGTACATTGTCACTCTGCTTATTTAACTTATATGCAGAGTACATCATGAGAAATGCTGGGCCGGATGAAGCATAAGCTGGAATCAAGATTTCAGGGAGAAAAATGAATAACTTCAGATATGCAGATGACACCATCCTTATGGCAGAAAGTGAAGAAGAACTAAAGAGCCTCTTGATGAAAGTGAAAGAGGAGAGTGAAAAAGTTGGCTTAAAACTCAACATTCAAAAAACTAAGATCATGGCATCCAGTACTATCACTTCATGGCAAATAGATGGGCAGTGACAGACTTTATTTTCTTGGACTACAAAATCACTGCAGATGGTGACTGCAGCCATGAAATTAAAAGATGCTTGTTCCTTGGAAGAAAAGCTATGACAAAACTAGACAGCATATTAAAAAGCAGAGGCGTTACTTTGCCAACAAAGGTCCATGTAGTCAAATCGTTGGTTTTTCCAGTGGTCATGTATGGATGTGAGAGTTAGACCATAAAGAAGACTGAGAGCCAAAGAATTGATGCTTTTGAACTGTGGTGTTGGAGAATACTCTTGAGAGTCCCTTGGACTGCAAGGAGATCAAACCAGTCAATCCTGAAGAAAATCATTACTGAATATTCATTGGAAGGACTGATGCTGAAGCTGAAGCTCCAATACTTTGAAGCTGTGACGCACAAAGAGTTGACTCATTAGAAAAGACCCTGATGCTGGGCAAGATTGAACGCAGGAGGAGAAGGGGACGACAAAGGAGGAGATGGTTGGATGGCATCACCAACTCAATAGACATGAGTTTGAGAAAGCTCCAGGAGATAGTGAAGGACAGGGAAGCCTGGCATGTTGCAAAGAGTCAGGGGTCACAAAGAGTCAGACATGACTGAGCAACTGAAAAACAGCAACAAACCAAAGTAAAACTCTAAATTCAAACCTTATCCTTCATGAGTTTATCATCTAGTTGGGATGGCAGTTCCCGTTTAGTCACACAAAGCAAGGTGTTGGCTTCCCACAAGTTCAAAGGTCATGATTTGTGGTGTGGGCTGCTGGAATTTAAGGAAGGGGGATTGCCCCACCCCTCTGTTATACGTTTTCTCTGCACTCTGCTTCATGTGTTCTGTGCCAGCTGCTGGGCTCGATGCAGAGGGCAGACAGTTTGATAAGGACTTGGGGGCCTGGAGCTGCCATCTTACACAGAATTTATGGTTTCTATGCCACGTCAGAAGCCTTGGAGGAAGGGTTAAATGCACATTCCAAGGCCCAGCCTCAGACCTTCTGATTCGTGTTTTCAGCAAGTCTTAGCAATAAACTCTGATATAATTCATGAGTCTTGCTTTAAGAAACAATCAATGGGATGGACAAAACATGTAAAGTGTTCCTCCTAAGAATTTTTGGTATTTGGAAAAT
Source organism: Cervus canadensis (assembly GCF_019320065.1). Lineage (NCBI taxonomy): Eukaryota > Metazoa > Chordata > Mammalia > Artiodactyla > Cervidae > Cervus > Cervus canadensis. Next base: position 46,874,493 of record NC_057409.1, on the reverse strand, counting down.
GAATAGTAACTTTTGAGTGAATTTTAAGCATCAGCTTGAAAGGAAACTTATTGTAGTCACTTCATAAATAAGGTGAATGTAAAAGATGGGAGTAGCAGTGGCCCCAGTTCCGGGAAAGGTCAGTATGGTGATGATACCACTATAGTGGCAGAAGGCAAAAAGGAAGTCAAGAGTCTCTTGGTGAAGGTGAAAGAGGAGAGAGAAAAAGCTAGCTTCAAACTCAACATTCAGAAAACTAAGATCATTACATCTGGTCCCATCTCTTCATGGCAAACAGAAGAGAAAAACATGGAAACAGTGACAGATATTATTTTCTTGGGCTTCAAAATCACGACAGACAGTGACTGCAGCCATGAAATTAAAAGATGCTTGCTCCTTGGAAGGAAAGCTATGACAGCACACTAAAAAGCAAAGACATCTTTTGGCTGACAAAGTCTGTCTAGTCAAAGCTATGGTTTTTCCAGTAGTCATGTATGGATGTGAGAGTTGGACCATGAAGAAGGCTGAGTGCCAAAGAATTGATCCTTTTCAATTGTGGTGCTGGAGAAGACACTTGATAGTCTCATGGACAGCAAGGAGATCCAACCAGTTAATTCTAAAGGAAATCAACCCTGAATATTCATTGGAAGAACTTTTGCTGAAGCTGCAGCTCCAATAGTTTGGCCACCTGATGTGAAGTGCTTACTCACTGGAAAAGACCTCGATGCTAGGAAAGACTAGAGGCTAAAAGAGGGCAGCAGAGGATGAGATGGTAGGATAGCATCATCCACTCAATGGGCATAAATTTGGGCAAACCCCAGGAGATGGTAGAAGGCAGAGGAGCCTGGCATGCTGCAGTCCATGAGGTCACAAAGAGTTGGATATGACTTAGCGACTGGACAACAGCAACAACAAAATGAGAGTGTATTTTGAAGACCTCACGTCTAAGACTGATGCTGTTTGTAAAATACTATTGTTTTAACATTCTTGTGACAGTAAAAAGTTTTGATTATAGGTGGTGCAATTGTTTTGCTTTCTGTTGCTAGTATTGCAAATGAAAATGTATGCAGGATGGAAAAATGTTGAACTGAAAAAAAATGTTCTGTTTTGCAAGATGAATTTTTTCTGGGGAAGATATTTAAATATTTAAAATCAAGTTTTGTTTTGTTTTCTTTGTTTCCTGCCATCTTTATAAAGGCTTTAAGTTGCTGTTGTTGTTCAGTCTCCCAGCTGTGTCTGACTCTGCAACCCCATGGACTGCAACACGCCGGACTCCTCGGTCCCTCACCATCGCCCAAAGTTTGCCCAAGTTCATGTCCATTGTATTGGTGATGCAGGTGTCCTAAGCATCTATGTTTTAACTTAAATGGTGATGTCAGGCATAATTAATAAAACAAATTAGTTATAGCTCTCACTCGAAACTTAAAAAGTTGTTATATTAACACGATCTTATATTAAAATTACTCCTAGGAATTTTTTTGTATCGCTTTACAATTTCTTTCGAAAAAATACTTCAGGATTAATCGAAAAAGTGTTTACAGTTTTCTCACTAGGTTAATATTTTATTTTCATGTGCTTTGTCTGAAGTTTTTAACCACAATTAAATTCAAGTCTCTCATCACACCCACCCTTTTAACAGTATACATCTAACAAAATTTTAAATAGAGTGGTAGCTGCTTTGGCTATAAACAGAGCAGCCTAGCTCTCAATATATCCAAGGTTAATACAGGTTTCTGTGTTTTTTATTTTGACTTTATATTTTTGAGTCCACTTTTTAAAAGGATAATTGGGTATAAGCAAAATAAAAGACTTTCTGAGTTTCGTTGTAGAATATTACATAGCTCAAAATAAAGGGGAGATAGTTATTTCAATAAATAAAAGCTTACAGTATTAGAAAATTCCATTATCCCTTCCTTTGGGGGTGAGGCCCCCACCAGGGCAATAACTTACTGCTACACCCTTTCTGAAACTTATCCTCATGAAAACGAATCAACTAACCAAAGAATTCTAACTTTGAATCACCAATTTAATAAATATATTCAAATTAATCACAAATTCACAAAGTATAAAAGCAATATAATGATAGCTCAATCAATAGCTTTGTCTGTATGATGGTAAACAATTTTCTGAATAGGATTTCTTCTTCTTAAGCTGGTTTCAGTGCTATGAATATATACTATTTTTTTAAAATAAGAGAAAATTATTATAGGGCCCTGAAAATTATGATTTTCTTTCTTTTGAAACCAGAAATTCTCTCACCACATTTAAAATAAACAGAATGTTTGAAACAACTCCAAATGTTCAGTTTATTGTTTTAAGCTTGTAATTGATAAGAAGGTTGCCTTTTTATTCTTTAGAATAGTCCTGTAAGATAAACTTTATGTAATAAAGGAGCAAATGCATCTTCATAATGGTACACATTTTTACAAAAAAGTTTTCCAAAGATAATTTATATGGGAAAAATCTTTTACTCTGATGGTTGTTTTGTGGGTATAAATTCAACCAAGCATTCTGAACCATGCCTGACTTTCAGTTAGATTTCCTTATTATAATTTATTTATGGCCAGTGAAAATCTACAGAAGAAAATTTGTGTTAATTTCCATTTAGGCTTTTTGTAAGGAGATAGCTACGGAAGTGAGCATAAGGTCATGTTCTGAGAAGGCCTTCCTCTTTCCCTTGTATTCTCAGAGTGTGGACAGTATTTTAGACGATTATCTAGCATGTGTATTATTCACATAGAGAAATGATTCTTAATGTAAACATATGCAGATTTCCATAGACTTTGATGTTCACATAATGAATTAACACTCGAGAAATTAGGTACAACTACACACAGACCAGCACACACAGAGAACTGACCCAGAGCAGTCAACAGTTGTGTAGGGGACAGACCCAGATTGAATCGATGGAGTGGAAAAGTGTGAAGTCGGTAAACTCCTGCGATCAGCCCATGGTCACACGAGAGGCACTAATGTGACACAGGCAGAGGTCCCTCTTGCCTTCTGCTTCACGAAGAGTCCAAGAAAGTTTGGCAAGTAGACCCTAAAGTCCTGTCCAGAGAATCCAAATTCATCACCCATGGAGCTTAATTCCGAATTTCCGGCCCAGACAAAACTACGATTAAATTCAATGAGTGTTTCTCATTTTAGAAAGCTGTGCGTGTGCATGCCATGTTCTTTTCTTAGATAAAAACATACCCACAGCTCCTTCCATACAAAATGAAACCAAACACATTTAGAACACATGTAAGCCATTTTTCTATGGGAAAGGCCATTTGTGGTTAACACAGAAAGTATTTATGGTTTCACTGTTAATTGTGGTTTCTTTGTATTAGCCAAAAAAGGTAGCATTTTTCATGGTAGGAATAGTATGAAAGCAATCGCCTTTCTAAAAAAAATGGGCTGAATTTTCCGGGGCATGAGGAAGTGACTGAATTTATGATATCTTCTAAACACCAAAGGAGTATATACAACCTACAATTGTGTTTTCAATTTGAATAAAAGTTTATTTTAAATTGTCTTAATTGCTCTTTGGTGCATTTCCACAAGTCAAGTCTATATAATCAACATTAAATAATATTTAAGGCTTGGATGCGTTTTAGTTTTTTATTTCTAATTGTTACCTAGGGATATTAAAATTCTTTATGGACCAAAACTGTTTTTGGAAATTGTTAATTATATATTTTTTTGAAATTGTTAATTTTATAAATGTTAATTCATTTAATTAAATCAATGAATTACTTTCCTTCCCTCCCTCCCTTCCTTCCTCCTTTCCTTCCCTTTATTTTTTTGATTTAAAAATTAAAGAATCATGACAGTGTTGAAATATTTCAATTATTTCATACTACTAAAAATATCATTTAATTTTAAATTGCATTTTGGCAAAGATTCTATAATGTGGGTGAATGCATTCGAAAGGTTAATTAAATATGAAAACAGACAGATTCATTAATTTCAAAGTACATTTGTGGGGTCTACACGCTAACAATTTTTAGCAAGATTTCCACAAGGACTATGTTTTAACATCTGAGTGCATCACATATACCTTATTAGGAAGCAAGAAGGAAGAGACAATCTGTTTATTAGGTTAATAGCCAGAATACTTAGATTAACATATCAAGCAGTTTTTCTTTAGTATTCTAGTTTTTTCTACAGGAAACAAAAATATTTTATTATTTCCTCATTACACAACTTTATTAATAGTTTTATAGAAAGCAGTGATATATAAATGTTATATTATAGTTTATTAGATTTCATAAGAAAAAAACAAATATTTAATCCATATGATCCTAATTGCCTCTTTCTGAATGTGAAAACCTTCTTTATCAAAATGCTTAAAGTAAAATTTATCAATTTAATCATATATATTTATGTATGTCTCATGAATGTATGTGAAATTGAGTCTAAATGAAGATTTTATAATGTTAAATTCAGTTTTCCAAAGATCTGCATTTATTCAAAGATCATGTGAAAGGCTGTTAACTTTGATAAATATTGCTCTGTCCATTGCTAAGCTTTTATATAATTCTGGGTTTAATTTAATAGTTACTAACATCAAATATGCTGGTGTATTTAAATTATACCAATATTAGTATTTGAAATATTTCCAGTAAAAAATTTCAAGGGTTTTTGGTATATATTTTGTTTCTCCTTTTCTTTATAAATGGAAAATTAAACTGAATGTATTATTTTATATGAAATTTATTCTGGTCAATTTGTTGATATACCATAAACTTTATGCTTCTTGGATAATGTTGCAACATACATTATATAGGATATAATTTTGAATATTAATGTAACATATCTGACACAGTATTTATGTATGCATTTATGACTATTTTAAAATATGCTGTTAAGTCTTTCATGTCTTCTTGTGATTTTCATTTTGAAAATAATTAGCATTTTAAGAGATGATGTTCACAGAAATAAAACACTTCTTTGTGAAGTCTTTACAAAAAGGAATAAAACCTCAAACCCAAACTTCATTTTAATAAATATGTTACATTTTCTTTTCATGTTACTAACATCAGATGCAAATGATTTCTGATCCCAGATACCGTTTTCTTTTGCATAGGAGAGTATAATGTTCTCCTTTTCACGATTATTTTCATGTATATTCAAATCTTAATGTAAAATAACCAAAGAACAAAAACAGACTTTACTTATACATTGTATTTTTTAGTTGTTCGTTGTAAGCAATAGGTGTTGACAGCCAACTAGAAGAAAAATCCATGCAAAAGTTTGTCATTTCTTGCTGTTCAGAAACATGTACAGATAGGAATTTACAGTGTCCACATAGTTCTTAGACTTTACCGTCACATTCTCCCAGCCGAGGTTTCTTACCTTCCTTCACTGCATCCTTCTGAGACTCCTCCTGCACTATAGCTGTTCCTTCCTGGTCATCTGCTTGTGTAGCGCACGTCAGGCTGTAGGGGGCACTCCTTAGCTACCAGAAAGACTCCTGGCTCAGTCCTTTTCGCGGCTCTGAAGTGTATTTAATATTCATTACTTTATCAAGACATTTAGTCGAAAAACACTTCATAGTTCATCTTTAAAGCACATATAGCCATAATTGAGTTAGAAAAAAAAATCCTCACATAGGTATCAAGGTGTGCATTTGGATTCCTGAGAACATTAATAAAATGTGTAATACTGCACAGTGCCTGGTTTAATAAGTACTTTTCAGAGCTCTCTTCAAGTTATTCTTTTCTTCTTGGAACTCAGGGTGGATTTTATAATGCTCAGATTTTTATTACTGTACCTCAAGTCTTGTCCCTTTGCCTCGAGGACTCCCAGAGTGCGGAGTGGAGGGTGATCATGATTTATGTTTGGGAAGAGGAACCACAGAGCTTCTACTTAGAATTATGTGCCCTACACTGAAGCTTATAAACAGCTTATCTTTAATGGGAGTGAAATATTGAATTTAAGATTGTGTGTGGCCTTTTCTTTACTCTCTTCCCTCTATTTTCCCTTCTCTTCGCTCACCCTATTCCAAACAGACTCTTCTTGTGTGGCAGTTCTAAGACTCCTTCCCGAACATAATCACATGGGCCTCTCACACGTCTGTACCTTCGAGGTTCAGGTCAGCTGCTGGGGCAACTGTCTTGGCTTTTTATAGCTGTTCATACTTACAGCTTAGAGAGACTGGTAGCATTAACTAGTCTGACATGTCGGAACTTATTTTACCCTCTTACTTGCCTCTGGGCTGGGGGTCCTGGCTTCCTGCCGAGGGATGCGGTGTTGACCGCATGCCTCTCATGCCTATTGGGGACCAGCCCATCCACTTGGGTCAGAGATTACCTTGTGCGCCCTGACCCTGAATGCCACTTCAGCCATCTCATCCTTTCTCTCCTCAGCATCAAACTTTCTCCTTCTGTGCTGTAATTTCTCCCCCTTCACAAACAAAACCAAAAAATCCCTGTCTTCTACAACCTGCAGTCTCCCCAGGTCTCAGTTCCCTTTTAGAGCAAAGTCCACCCAAAAGTTGTCTTAACCTGACGTTACCAGCTCCTGCCTCTCCTTTTCTCCTCTCTGGCCGCGCCATGGATACTCTTTTCTTAAAGTCAGCAGTGCTTTATAACACCTAATGGTCAGTCTCAGCCCTTAAGCCACATTAGTTCAGTTCAGTGGCTGTAATTTTTTCCCCGCAGTAGATGACTCCTTTCTTTTTAAAAGACTTCTTTCATGGAGCATCTACAACATAGGCTCTCTGGTTGTCCTTCCAACTCACCGACAGGTCCTTGCATTAGCTGTCTCTCCTCTCCTTGAGGCAGGCCTCTCTCCTCTCTCTCTATGCTCTCTCTATGTTTATCTCATCTTCTCTGAGTCTTGAAGTGCCATCTGTGCGTGGAAAAACCCTAAATTTGTATTTCTAGCCAGGACCACTCACCTGAACTCTGACATGAATAGCCACTTGCTTTTTTTGCTGGATATTGTTGGATGTCTAACAGGCTTCTCAAATTGATCTCCAATCCATCCCTCCTAAAAATAAACAAAAAATTAACACACACATATACGACTTGTTTGCAGTCTTTCTATCTTAAAAAAAAGGAATTTTATCAAAATAAAATATTGGTTTATAGCCATTGTCATCATCCATCTTGATTATTATCTCCCTGCTTCGGTCCATTTCAGTGTAGCTGATATGAATACAGTAGCTGCCCAGTGTCATCTCATTTCAGTCCTTTTGTCAAAACCTGTTAGTAGTTCCCATCTTGCGGTAAAAGGCGCAGTCTTGGTAATGGCTCACGGTTGCCACTGGATCTGGTCCCTGAGATAACCTCTTGGCTTCATCGCTTCCTCTTGTCCTTGGTTCACTTCTCATCAGCTGCACACTCTCTTTGCACTTGCTTTTGTTGTTCAGTTACCAAGTGGCGTCTGACTCTTTGTGGCCCCATGAAGTGTAGCATGCCAGGCTATCTCCCTGGCTCAAACTCAAGTCCGTTGAGTCGGTGATGCCATCCAACCATCTCATCCTTTCTCGCCCCCTTTTCCTCTTGCCCTCAATCTTTCCCAGCATCAGGGTCTTTTCCAGCGAGTCAGCTCTTCTCATCAGGTGGCAAAAGTATTGGAGCTTCAGCTTCAGCTTCAGTCCTTCAGTCCTGAATATTCAGGGTTGATTTCCTTTAGGATTGCACTTGCTTAATAATCCAAGTAAGTCCCTGCCTCAAAAGCCCTTCACTTGTCATTTTCTTTGTCTGGCATGCTCATACCCCAGGGATCTTAATGATTCCCCCTGTCACACCTGTAAGATCTTTCCCAGAAAGCCACCTTTATAATGGGGAGAATGTCCCTGACTACCCTATTTAAAATAGCAGTCCTCCCCACTGGACACTGCATTTCATATAGCTAGCTTCTGTCTTTATTATTCTTTTCCATAGCATTTAATACCATCTGCCTACCAGATGTGTCACTTGTTTATCAGTTGTTGCCCTCCCATGATGACATGCATACCAAAGGCAGGAGTTTTCAAAAAAAGTGCTGTGCCCACATGGCGTTCCCCACTGCCTAGAAAGAGATCTGATGTGCGGTGGGCTCTCAGTCATATTTGCTGAATGAATGAACACGCTTTCCTACATCATCTGTGAAAGAACCTATGTCCAAATTTGAAACTCAGCCAGGATTTGATTGTATTATCCCTTTTTTGTTTTAAAGCTGGTTTTCTGATTTAAATAAGCTCCTCAAAGTGATGCCACGTTTTCTTGTGTTGGTGTGTGGTTTGTCGCTCAGTCACGTCTGATTCTCCTGACCCCACGGACTGTAGCCCACCAGGCTCCTCTGTCCATGGAATTTTCCAGGCAAGAATACTGGAGTGGGCTGCCATTTCTTCCTCCAGGAGATCTTCCCGACCCAGGGATCAAACCTGCATCTCTTGTGCCCCTCGCATTGGCAGGGAGGTTCCCTAGTATCTCAGCTGGTAAAGAATTGCTCCTGCGAGCAATGCAGGAGCCCCCAGTGTGATTCCTGGGCTGGGAAGATCTGCTGGAGAAAGGGATAGGCTACCCACTCTAGTATTCTTGGGCTTTCCAGGTGGCTCAGCTGGTAAAGAACCCTCCAGTAATGCAGAAGACCTGGGTTTGATCCCTGGGTTGGGAAGATCCCCTGGAGAAGGGAATGGCAACCCACTCCAGTATTCTTATCTGGAGAATTCCATGGACTGTCTAGTCCATGGGGTGGCAAAGAGTTGGACACAACTGAGTGACTTTCACAGCACCACCTGGTATCTTAGGTTATTCTCTTTAATTGACTCTGGACACCTTGGTATTTTTACTGTTAAAAAATATCTGATGCAATAGTGATTGTTAGTGGCCTTAGGATCTTGTCTTTAGTGAGAACATTTTTTTTGATGGTGTTTGAAATTGCTGAGTCTTAGGAAAGTCAAACCTTTTGAAGAAGGAGTTCCCCACTTTTTGATAAAACAATAAAGCACTGTTGAGTTGGACACACTTTGTTGAGCAGAAAAATTCTGCAAGACTTCTCAATCTACAGAATTTTATGGAATTTGGTAGAAGTAGTTGGTTACAGGCCCTTTTCATTCTTGCTCCTTCTTGCCTTCCCCTCATGCCTCAATGACCTCAAGCTTATTGTGACCACATGGGATCACATTTTAAATGTCACCTACAAAATGTGACATGTGTAATTCAGTGCATCAAATTACATGACCAAATGGTGTTACTTTACCTGAGTAAGTGCAGGAGAAGCTATGGAGAAAGAAACCAGCATTCGTGTAGGTCAAGGATTATGCTTTTTCATATATCAACTTATTTAATTCTTAATGCAATCCATTATACAGAATAAGAAACTAGAATTTGGAGAACTTCACCAAGATCACTTTACTAGTATGTAAGGGTTCAGAGATTTGTCTGTCTCTTAAACTCATCTTCTTTTCAATGTTTTATGCTTCCTTCTGCATTATCAGCTTGACATAATTTGCTGTAAACTCTGAAATGCTTTTTGGGCAGTTTTCAGAAAGTAATATGTGCTTATATTCATTTTTTACAGACACAAAGTTACATAGTTATGTGAGAGAACAGTAACTATCATTATTATACTAGGTCCTTTTCTAATCTTGTGTGGGCATTATCTCTAATCTTTACATCAATTCTAAAATGATGATATTGTCATCATTGTCATTTTACAGAGAAGAAAACTGAAGCTTATAGAAGTAGGTTTCCTGATTTTATAGATGCTCATGCCTGTGCTGCTACCTAGAACAATAAACCAGATTTTCACATCTTTTACTCTTTTACCTTAGCCAGGTGTCTGCTCAAATGCCATCTCATCAGAGAAACCCTCTCTAACCAAGTTATGTAGATAATTCTACCTAGAGATAGTATCCTCTTAGTCTTCTTGATTTTATTTTTAAAACTTATTACCACCTGTACATTGTATATTTACTTATTTGTTGTCGATTTTTCCCAGCTAAAATTCAAGCTGCGTGAGTTTAGAAAAAATGTTTGTTCTCTGCATTATCTGTTGGGCTTAAATCTGCAACATAGTAGATACTTAATAAATATTAGTCAAAGTAATGAGAAGAAGTATAGAGCTGAAAATATACATGATATTGGATTAATCTGGGAGAGCTGGATACAGAGGATAAGAGAGTCTTTGAATAAAGGACATTACAAGAGAGAGGACAAGCACATAATAGTCAGACAAGAAGCACTGAAGAAATGTGAGAATTTAGATTCTTCTGAAAACAGACATTGTGGAAGATTTTCTCTTATGCGAGGTCCAAGAAGACAAATACAATTCTCAGAATCTATGGTTGAAGAAAAGCAAGATTTAAAAGTAAAGAGAATCTCAGATTATTCGGACTTTGAGATAAAACTGACTGGAATTAAAAAAAAAATGACATATTTAGAGGCAGGCTTCCTTGGTAGCTCAGCTAGTAAAGAGTTCACCTGCAATGCAGGAGATCCCGGTTTGATTCCAGGGTTGGGAAGGTCCCCTGGAGAAGGGATAAACTACCCACTTCAGTATTCCTGGGCTTCCCTTGTGGCTCAGATGGTAAAGAATCCACCTGCAGTTCGGGAGACCTGGGTTTGATCTCTGGGTTGGGAAGTTCCCCTGGAGGAGGGCATGACAACCCACTCCAGTATTCTTGCTTGGAGAATCCCCAAGGACAGAGGAACCTAGTGGGCTAAAGCCCGTGGGGTCTCAAGAGTCAGACAATCCTGAGACTAAGCACAGCAGAAATCTTTGGTTGTGGAGTTAATCTGAAGGTATGCAAACTACCAAAGGATTGAAGATGTTTGTGCTAATTCATACTCAAAATAAAAATTAAAAAAAGAGGAAATTAGGGCACAGAGACAGTAAGTAGTTTGGCTAAAGTCACATGGTTCGTGAGTGGCAGGGATGGGATGAGAAACCCTGGCAGATGGTTGCCAGGCCCTGCACTCTTAGCCACCAGGCTGCCTGGGGCCTTTCTGGACAGCATTCTATTGCCATTGAACTTTTAATTTTTTTATTTGGAAATACTGTTTCATACATCAATTTTCTATTTTCTTACCCCACTGTGGCTTGCCACGGATGGCTCCTGTTAAGTAACTGGGTGACATTCAGCTCACAGGAGCTTCCATGCCGTGGCTTCTAAGAATGAGAGTCATCAAGAATTCTTTGAATGATGAAGTGATTATTACTGCTTGATCATTTGACAGTGGAAAATCAATGAGACCTTGGCAGGGGCAGCTTCTGGGAGAAGAGGCATTTTACTTCTCATTAATAAAATCTAGAAAGAGCTGATAGAACAGAGTTGCATGTAGCATGGGAATTACTAAGACACTAGAGGCTCCCTGTGCCATTCTCTAGGAGTTGAGGAGTCCTGAATGTACTGGAAGAACTTGGAAGGAGTGGAAGTAATAAGAAAATGAATGAAAGAAAGAAAATAATTAAGAAATCAAAGTTCTTAAAAGGTGTCAGAGAATATGTTTCAGAAAACAATGGCCAATTTGGACTTTCAGAGGAATAAAAGTTAAGGGGAAAAATATGTAAGTAATCACAGCTAATCATCCATCCATCCATCCATCCATTCTTTCAATCACATTCTACACATTTGGGAACTAAATAGTGATAGAAATGGAAACAATAAGTTGATTGGAAATGTCATTGCAGGCATCCTGTGAATCATTTAGTTCAATAAAATAAAAAAGACACTTCATTGGAATTAAATTTTTTAAAATAGTGTTACAATTAAATATTAATGAAGGCTATCCCACATATATCTTAGGCTAGTCTTGTAGTCTAGCATCAAATGTGCTACCCTATTTTTCATGTTCAATACTAAGAGCATGCACTGGCTTGGAGAACTGTTGCTCAGATATGTATTCTTTTTAGAGGGGGATAATGGCCTAACCAATATAGATACATATTTATGATTAATGATAGCATGATCTCAGCTCTCTGCATTTATAAGCTGTATGTATGATATGGAGTATGTTGGGAACTTGTCCATAAACAGGTAGATTTCTGTTTGCATGAGCCCTCTCTAGTTGTGAAGAATCATTTAGGAACATGTAAAGAAAACTGTGGAATTAACACTCTATATAAGGCATATAATTGTGACGCTGAAAATAAAAGTTGCCTCCGCTTGGTGCTAAGAGCTTTGTCTGTCTTACAGACCCAACATGTGGTATTAAGTGAATGTTTATTGAAATTTTGATTAAGAAAATGAAGAAATCTTTCCCCATGTAAGAACAGCATTCATGCATTTTGTGCCTTTCAGATTCATTGATATCTGGAGCCTTTATATTGCCATTCTCAGCTCTGCTTCTCTGCCTTCTCACTTCCTTTTGTTGATATATTCCATTCTTTGCCTTCTATGACAGATGTTTCTTGGCCCCTTCTTCAGGACACAGTAGAATTGTTCTACATTTCTTAGGTTGAGCTTGAGTATACCCATAAAGAATTATTTCTTCTTGCCCTCACTGCAGTTTTTCCAACAGAGCACATGACTTGGTGGGTATTTGGGGGTGCCCAAGAAGTGTGTGGCTTCCTGTACTGTAGTAAGCATCCATGGTGAAAGGGGCACACCTAGAATCCAGGGTTTCTGTGTTGTTGATCTTCACTTCATTTCCATTCATTTCCTTTCTGAAGACTTTTGGTTTTCTAGGTACTAGACAACAATTATTGAGGCATGCTATCTATGACTCATGGTATATATCCTGATTCCAATATGATTTTTTTTTTTTGCCATTTAGGAAGAATATCAATTTTCTTCTGCTCTTCCTATGAAGCTCATCATGTGAAAGAACAGTAACTGTAACTGGAGCTAATCTGGGTTTTGTTGGAAGCCAGCCCTGTGAGGGATGAGAAGAAAAGCTCAGGAAGTTCATAGCCTTATCTAATATGATAGAAATATTGGGATTTACTTGGAGGAGGAAAGCAGATTAGAAACAGGGCCTAGAGTAACATAGGTCAGGAAAGAGATATACTAAAACATTGTCCTTGTTAGACAATTAAATGTTTGCTGAACACCATGTGGCCAACCTCGACTTTCAGCAATCTTCTGAAGGGGAAGGCAGTAGGCTGAATAGCAATGGTTATCAAAGCTGGTGTCTGGCTTTGGAACGGGTACGTCATCTGGTCTCCATTTAGGAACAATGACATGAATGAGATTCAAAGGCTCATATCTATGAACATTTTTAGGGGGGAGGTGGTTGGAGAAGTGTAACATAGAAATGCAGAATACTCTGGAAATAAAACCACCATTCATCCCAGACATGGAAAGGTACTAGTCTGACAGAGCCTGTATCTTCCAGTGATATCCAGACTGTGGGCTGAGGATGGATTTACCATGGTTAAAATCAGTATTCTAAGACTTGAGTGTTTAAAATGGAAAAAAGACTGGTGGTTGGAAACCTCATTTTTCTTTGTTACTGTTTTTGAAACATCAGGACATCAGCTCGTCTCTTGGGACTGTGCCCAGGAGGTCTAATTTTGCTGAAGGATCCAGTCAAGGCTTTGGAGTTAGTTTAGTATTCTAAATTAGTTATATTTTGATTTTACTTGGATTTGTGGAAAAACTAAAAAAGTCAACATCTAAGAGAGGCAATTCCAGGTTCTTCCTACCTCCCATGAAATTGTATTTTGGTTGTTATGTTGAGCACACAAAAGTAAAAAATATCCCTCTGAAAATGTTCATGAAGCATGAGCAGCTCCTCTTTCAGAGCTCGTATTCTCTTGGGTGAATGGCGTAATTTCATTCCTAGAAGCATAATAGGGATTCCCTTCTCCTCTTCAGTGATTATACTGTGGGAATAAATCCTTGCCTCCCTAAAGTGTGTATACCTGAGTGAATATACTATAGATGATTGTTGCACCACTAGGGAAACGAAAGGAAATGGGAGTAGGGGTTGCAAAACAGAAATAGAGATTTAAGCTGAAACTCAAATCAGTGAAGCCTGAAAATAGTGAATCAGAGAGTCAAGGGATTGTTTGGATTCAGGAAAGTGTTGGAAACTGGAGATTAAAGTAGGGAGATGAGTCAGAACCACATCACTTTGTACATTTTTTTTTGCATTGAATTGTATTGAATTCAAATTGAATTGAACTAGAAGTAGAGAGAGTATTTATCAGAGCAAGTGAATATAAATACAAATATGAATGCTTGACCAGATAGATGACCATGGGATCATGGAACTCAGCCTCACCATATCACGTTTGGACAGAATAAGGACTGATGACTTTTGGTTTTGGTGTGAGGAGGCTGAGGGCTCAAGGCCATGCACCTGATAGCTACTCACTCTGCTATCCTAGGGGTAGGAGTAGAGAGTCCCGGAATGCCCTAGAGGTTTGCTTTTTGGAAAGGATGCCTGTGCTGTGAATCCTTGGGCTTTCTGTAAATTACATCAGCATTCCTTCATCCATGCTATTCGGAAACATGTATTGCAAATTTAATTTGCTTAATTCACAAGTCTATTTTTTACCTGTTCAATTTAATACCGTTCAAATTTGCCAACAAGTGATATGCCAGTTTCCTGCCAGACTACTCAAGGCAAAATGTGAATCATCAGTGGCTAAATGGCTTTTCTTGACATTGAATAAATTTCCAACTTCCTATTTAGCCATGATGCATGTTCATAACTGATCTTAATAGGAAAATAAGGTCTTTCTACACTTTATCTAACTCAAGTCTTCACATAATTCTGCTTTGTTGTGGACTTTAGTGCATGCTAGCATATCCAGTTTTATTCATAGATGTGTATGTATATCATGATATGAACACATGTAGATTTACTCATAAAATACTCATGACTATATAGAATAAAATGACATAAAATTATTAACTGGCTGTTTTATTTCATTTTAATTGATTCTATGTATTAAAGATATAAGAACCTTTAAGCATGTTTTGTCTAAGTCTTTTCACAGCTTTTTGAGATAGGTAATATTATTCTTATTTTCTAATAGAAGAAACAGATGCTGAGAGGTTAAAATATTTTCTACAAAACTCCAAAGCTCATGTTCATTTCCATTGTCTCCTGTGGTTGTTGTTTTTTTTTTTTTTACTGTGTTTTTAGTCTCACTGACAACATGGTTCACTTTATTTTGCTATTATAGTCCATAGATCTTGAATTTAAGTGTGAAATTTATTGCTATAAAACATTCATTATAGTTGCTGTCCTCCATTTCTCATATGAGACTGAACCCAGTGACGGAAAATTTGAAGGTAACATTTACATGTCATGTTTATCTTCCAAAGAAATTTTCAATGTGTATGTGTGTGTTAGTCGCTCAGTTGTGTCCAAGTCTTTGCAACTCCACGGACTATAGCCTGCCAGGTTTCTCTGTCCATGGGATTCTCCAGGCAAGAATAATGGAGTGAATTGCCATTCCTTTCTCCAGAGGATCTTCCTGACCCAGGGATCGAACCCTGGTTTCCTGCATTGCAGGCAGATTCTTTGCCATTTGAGCTACAGGGAAATCCTTTTCAATGTGTATGGATGAAACATATTAAGAATATATGCCTAAGAATACCAAAACTTCTGAATTCTTTTTTGATAACCACATCAAAGGTAATTCTTGAGGTTTAGAAAGACAAAAATATTCCTTGGAAAAAGAAAAGAAAATTAGCAAAAATTAGTCCAAACACAAACACCACAAGAAAAACTGTATAACTATATTCCCATAAGTATATGTTAATAAATTTAGCAACAAAAATATACAGTGCTTCATTATGTGACTCATTAAAAATGAATTTAACTAGATGGTGGCAGAATATGAGTGCATGCACAATGGTTACAGTAAATGTGCAAGTGTAGCC
The DNA here is from genome assembly GCF_019320065.1 of Cervus canadensis. Taxonomy (NCBI): domain Eukaryota; kingdom Metazoa; phylum Chordata; class Mammalia; order Artiodactyla; family Cervidae; genus Cervus; species Cervus canadensis. The sequence goes on along the minus strand of NC_057409.1, from coordinate 46,858,751 downwards.
TTTCTTTTAGACCAAGTATTAGGGAAGAAAATTGCATACTTGATGTCTGGCGGTTTCTAGAATGCTGTTTTTGTTTACGGGTTGGGAAAATGCCAGTGGTTTCAACAAAATAAGAATAGAAATCATACATTATTGTGAAGTTATTTTAGAACAACAGATGCAAGGCAGGTCATGGAATGTTTTTGTGACTGTTAGGCAAAGAAATAGAACAAGACTCTATGTGATTCTTGAAGGATCAAGGGTATAAATTTTATTTTGATATCACTAGAATTAATATTATGAATTCTTCCCCTGATGCATATGTTATATAGAAATGACAGATTATTGGAATATTTGATCTGAATGGGTAATTGAAAACTGCATAGGTTTTTCCCAGATAGAAATGGAAGTTGTTTCAAAGAAGTTGGAATGATGCTAAAATCTATAAATCTTTTTTTTCCCTTTTGACCTTTTTCTTTTCTCTCAGTGCTATTCTCACAGAATTTGTGAGTGGCATTTTAAATTCATAAGAGTAGCTCTTTAATTCGTTTTAACTCTGTGTTGGTAAGACCTTCTGTGTATTTGGTAATGTGTACATATTTCATCATCATAAACACCAAGGTAAAGTAGCGTGTGGAAAGGATGAGTCACAAAACTTGTTTCCAAAAGCATGTTCCATTGATTTCCAACCCATGGTATACATTTGAAAGGACTACTTTCTGGCTTACCCGGTAGCTCAGCTGATAAAGGATCTGCTTGAGATGCTGAGATCCCGGTTTGACTCCTGGGTTGGGAAGATCCACTGGAGAAGGGAAAGGCTACCCACTCCAATATTCTGGCCTGGACAATTCCATGGACAGAGGAATCCAAGGGGTTGCACAGAGTCAGACACAACTGAGTGACTTTTGCTTCACTGTACTTTATGGAAAAATTTAAAGAACTTAAGTGGATGTGTTCACAAGGCCTTGGGCCACCAGAAGTTCTCTCGAGGAACACTGGGATAACTCATGGATATCTTATGGTCCAAAAAATGGGTTTCTGACCTGGCTTTTTTTTTTTTTTTTTTTGAGAAGCTATTGCCTATGAGGGTTTATTAATTTCTTGGCTAATCCATTTACTATCATTGCCTTCCAGTGGAGATACATGGATGTTAAAGTATAACATGAAAACATGAAATTTTTATCCTACAAAGGAATCTCCAAATACGTGTGGTTATTACAATCTCTGTAGTTTGTAAAACAATATCTGAATCATTATATTGTCTTTCCTAACTCTATTCCAAAATACTACATTTACAACTTATATATGTGATGGTTTGATTGCTCGTTGTGACCTCTGACTGTTTCATGTATTTCCTATTGGGTTACCCCTGGTGAATGGACATTTTTTTTCCTCCTATGGTATCCGCTTGTGTCTTTTTGGCTTAACTGTGGTCAAGGCAGTAAAGGACAGTGTTGTGCTACCCAGTTGGTTTAGGTCAGGCCAGGGTGTTCATGCCTTAATTCATTCCAGCCCATTTCCCAAACCACCAGAGTGATTGTCCTAAAACATAAATATGATTGAACTGTTGCTCTTGTTATGGTTTTTCAAAAATCTTTAGGCTATCATTCCCACAGGGTATAAAACTTCAGGATCTGGCTTACTGATCTAGGCTTATCTCTGATGTCCTGAAAAGCTGGGCTGGACCATGCTGAGGTGCTACCGCCATTAAAGGCACCTTCCCTGCACCACATGGGCCTGAGACAGCTTAGCAATCTCCATCAGTCTCTTTTCCTTCTGAGGTTGCTCCCAGTGAGAGGTGCCCACAAGAGGTTTGATTGGATCTTGATGTGCTACTAAGCTTGAGGAGTCCTTCCATTTGATGACAGGATTCTCCCCTTCCCAAGGTCACATGTCCCATACATTTGCTGAACCTGGATGGGTTCTCGTACCACTTGAACTGAGGCTGGACCTTAACCATCCCTTCTCTCTGACACTCACAGTCACCCGTGGAATCTGGTCAACCTTCCAGGCATTTGTCCATATGATATATTCTCTCTCAGAGGTACTGTTATCCCTGTTTAGGATTTTTAATTTCCCTTAGGAAATCAGATAAGTATAAACCCTCAACTGTAAATATGGTTCAGTATTTATTTAGAAGGTCATCAGCCACCATGTCAATTAGTGAGAACAAAACAGTATACTTGGAGAAAGGGGTGCTCCTAGCACTACATGCCTCTGCATAACTCCCTTGTATCATACAACATATTACACTAAAATTACTTGTATGTGTGCAAAGTTGCTTCAGTCATGTCCAACTCTTTGTGACCCTGTGGACCATAGTCCACCAGGTTCCTCTGTCCACAGGATTCTCCAGGCAAGAGTCCTGGAGTGGGTTGCCATTTCCTTCTCCAGGGGATCTTCCTGGACCAGGGATCAAACCCTCATCTCTTACGTCTTCTGCATTGGCAAAATCACTGCCAAGACCAATATTATGATACTTTTCCTGTTTACCTCTAAGAATTTTCCAGTTTCAGGCCTTATGTTTAAGTTTAATCCACATTGTGATTTTCCTATCTGAGTATGGTAAAAGATTAGTATGCAATTTTATTCTTTTGTATGTGGATATCCAATTTTCTTGTATCCATTTCTTGTAGATACTATCCTCTCTTCATATTCTTGGCATCCTTGTTGAAGATCAGTTGACTGAATATGTGTGGATTTATTTCTGTTCTCTCTATTTTGTCCCATTGATGTATAGTATGTTTGTTCTAATTACTGTAAATTTATAATATATTTTTAAATCAGAAAGTGTTATGTCTTTAGCAACACCAAAAGCACAGGCAACAGAAGCAAAAATAGATAAATGGAACTACATTAAGCTAAAATGCTTTTGCATAGCAAAGAAAACTCTCAAATGAATAAAAAGGCAACCTATAGAATGGGAGAAAATATTTGCAAACCATATATCTGATAAATGGTTACTTTCCAAAATATGTAAGGAACACTTACAACTCTATATCATAAAACAAATAACATGGTGAAGAAAATGTGCTAAAGACTTGAATAGACATTTTTCCAAAGGAGACATACAAGTGGCCAACAGGTATATGAAAAGATGCTCAAAGTCAGTAATCGCCAGAGAAATGCAAATAAAAAACTACAATGAGATATCATTTCATGCCTTTTAGAATAGCTATTATATATAAAGCCTTACTGTCTTTATATATACATAGACAGCAAGTGTTGGCGAGGATATGGAGAAATTGGAACTCTTATACATTGTTTGAAATGCAATGATGTAGCTCCTAAGGAAAACAGTATGGAGGTTCCTCAAAGATTAAAAATAGAACTACTATACGATTCAGCAGTCCAACTTCTGGGTATTTATCCAAATGAATTGAAATCAGAATCTTAAAGAGATATTAGCACTTCCATGTTCATTGCAGTGCTATTGATGATAGCCAAATGTGGAAATAACCCAAATGTCATCAATAGTTGAATGGATAAAGGAAGTGTGGTGTCCATATACATGCAATGGAATACAGAATATTATTTTAAAAAGAAGGAAATCCTGTAATATGTGACAGCATGGATGAAGTTTGAGGACAATATACTAAATTGAATAAGTGAGTCACAAAAAGATGCATACTGCATGATTCCACATATATGAGGTATGTAAAACGGTCAAAGTCAAAGAAGCAGAGAGCAGAATGGTGGTTGTCAGGAGCTAGTGGATTGGGAAATAAAGAGATATTAATCAAAGGGTACAAATTTCAGTTGTGTAAGATGAAAATAATTCTAGATATCTGCCGTATTGCCTTGTATCTATAGCTAACAATACTGTATTGTACATCTAAAAGTTTGTGAAGGGGGTAGATTTCATGTGAAGTGGTCTTAACACGATGAAGAAACCCCCCAAAACCAACAACAGAAAAAACAGTGTCTATTTTCCTTCTCCTCCTCAAATCTGTACTCTTTGAGAGCAGGAATTGCATGAAATTCATTTTTATGTTCTTGGATTTTAGCACAGTCCATGGCATGACAATAATTGTCTTTGGAGGGTAACAAACAAAGGAGATGAGTTGCATCAACAGATGAAGACCGAAGTTCTCAAAGGGGAGAAGTCAGGTGGAGGGAGCGCTCTTTGTGCCTCTGAGAATGACAAGTCAAGGCATTTATTTGCTAGTTTATTTTTCAGAATGAAGTGAAAAATAATTTCTGCTGTATAGACCCATTATTAGTGGTCAGACTGTGCATAAACGTTGTGTTTTTATTCCTGGTCTTTGTATGGACTTGCTTAGTGGCAATAAGCAAGGACATTCTTAGAAATGGTACTTGCCTATGAATCTTCTATTAGTTTCTGTTGCTTATGGCCATATTATAAGAAAATGGCTGTGACAGAATTGATCAAATTTCCATGAGCTGACAGATTTATGTTTGATATATGTTTGACCATGAGAGATTCATGTGTTATGGAAGTGAATGTAGAGTAAGGGCATTTTAAAAATTACTAGTTATATTAATGTCGGAGAAGAAGAAACTGGAAACAATAAATATTGGCACTCTGTGCCTTTGTCTTCATGTAAGAACTGCTTTGTCAATAATCTTAATGAAAATAAAACTGTAGTACACTGAAAGTCAGTTGGTAGAAACATAAATAATGCCATAATCACAAAAAATGCTAAAAAGTTTACATTTTAAACATATAGATCAGGTTACATGTGGAAAAGCCTAAACAAATAGACTTCATTGCTTCATTGGCTATAATTATTTCCAGTCAATTAGCTGATAAATTCCAGGTTCTTTATTTCACAGCATTATATCATATGAATAAATACATGTGTTTTTTTTTTTTTTTTGGCAGAGGGAAAAGAGTACACTATGTGTATTGGCCTAAAGATATAAGCATCTCTCTATAATTTGTCTGTGTGCTGTTTTTTTTTGCTAGCCATATAATTTAACTTTGATAAATTACATATGAGAGAGTTGGCCCTGCTGGCTGACCACCTCCAGTGAAGATGCCTAAAAGACTCTATAATATTTTCAGAGGACATGGGTCAGTGACCACAAGACAATGGCTACTCCCAAGTAAATAAACAAGTAACAGGCCAGTGGTGGTCAAAGTCAGTAGAGCAAGGCAAGTCAGGCTACAGATGAGAGAAAGTAGGGCAGTGCAGTGCGTAGGGAAGCCCAGTTAGCCTTTAAAAAGGGAGGGGGTATATGATGGCTGGATGGCATCACTGACTCAATGGACATGGGTTTGGGTGGACTCCGGGAGTTGGTGATGAACAGGGAGGCCTGGTGTGCTGTGGTTCATGGGGCCGCAAAGAGTCAGACACGACTGAGCAACTGAACTGAACTGATATGTATACCTATGGCTGATTCATGTTGAGGTTTGATAGAAAACACAAAATTCTGTAAAGCTATTATCCGTCAATAAAATAAATAAATAAATTATATATATATACAAAAAGGGAGAGTGGCCTACTTTCTGAGTTTGCCTTATTTACCAGCAGAAGCCATTTTCTTTTGTTTCCAATTTAAAACAATGTTAAAGTTACAATATAAAAAGAACAAGGAATTAGATAGTCCTGCATTCAGATCCTCGTTTTCCCAATTTTCCAAATTTTTCTGGACTTTGGGACTATCCTTTCTGTGCCTTAATTTCCTTATCAGCAAAATAGAATAATAACTCTAATTTAGATAATAACTCAAAATTTTAGAGTTAAAAGATAAATTAGGTCATGTGGTTGAAAGTACCCAGCATAGTATCTGGCATGCCCACCACTGTTTTCTTGCCTCCATCCATTCATGCATGTGTCTTTCCATCCAACATCTCTTCATTGTATGACAATTTGTGCCAGGTCTTTCTCTTGATTCTGAGATTCCAAACCACACATCTCTAAGGGATATAGTTTCCACTCAGATCTTCTGATTCTAATTGTTTTGAATACCAAGCCTCTAAAAGACAATTTATATTTTTCAGCCAAACAGATGAGTGCAGCATCCCAAACATGATCACAAACTCCTGCCTCCTAAATCGTTGCATATGACACCTGAACCATCTCTATGATCCTCTTCACTCTTACTTTTATTTCTTCAACTTGTTTTTAATCTCCCTTTTTTTATGAGATCTTTTCAGACTAATTCTAGCTAATTATTTAGCTACTACTGTCATTTTTACAAATACCAGTAAATTTGCACTTCATTGTGTGTAGCTTTAATTGGCGATCATATCTTCGGCCATTTAAAATTTTTTCCATATTACATTTTATACAATGATGCAAAATAATTTTACTTTGGACTCCTAAGTCCTTATAGCTGCTCTCAAATCAAAGGTTAATTTAAAATAATGACTGGTCATTCATTGATCTTCCTCCATCCATTTTCATCATGATAGAGAATTAGCTGCATCTTCATATTCTTAATTTGGAGTAGTTTCATTGTTTTCACCTTACTGTCAGAACATCCAACTCTACTGGCTCAGTGGTGAAGAATCCACCCGCCAGTGCAGGAGACACAGGTTCGATCCCTGGGTCGGGAAGATCCCCTGGAGAAGGAAATGGCAACCCACTCCAGTATGCTTGCCCGGGAAATTCCATGGACAGAGGAGCCTGGTGGGCTACAACCCATGGGGTCGCGAAGAGTCAGACATGACTTGGTGACTGAGCAGGAATTCATCAACATACTTTGTCTCAATGCTATCCCCAGTCTTTACTTGAAGCCCATGACTTGAATTTAGCTTCCCACACAACACAGAATCCTCAGCAGCTCTCGGTCATGTAGATTGTTGTGACGCAATAAATGGCCTACCTTCAGTTAATATTTTTTCCATCTGAAATATTTAATGATAACTTTTAATTCAAAATCATGGTTTGATAATGATCTGCTTATTGAAAAAAATGTCAGTTCTCAAGCTTCTAGCTTCACATGCCAAGTATATATATCATAAGATTTAACTTGTGGTGGCCAACGACAGGGTTTAAGATAAAGGTCATAATTTAAGAAAATAAAAACTACATAACTATATTTACTACTTATTAGTAGTAAACATGACTTTCCATTATCTAGGTAGAAGAGCAAAGTTAGGATAGCTTATTAAATCAGAAAAAGTCCTTATATAAATCCCATTGATATATTCATTGATCTTCTAGAGAACCTATTTATAAGCCATTATTTCTGATATGATCGCCAGAAGAATTAAAGGAAGATTCAAAATCAACCATGAACACTGAAGTTTGTTCTGTTTGAAACATCTGATGTGATAGAAACTGCTGAAAATCTAATAGGCAACAGAAGAAATGTGGGTTTCAAAAAGAGAGATAAGGAAAGAACAATAAGAGCCTATGTAAATCCACGGAGTTGGTCAACAGAAGCACAGCCACAGTGGATGTGAATACAGCGATGAAACAGACACAGGGCCAGTCTGTCCCAGAAAAACACGCAAAACTGTTAAAAGGCAGAGTTTGCCTTTTAAGCAAATGTGACAACAGGCAAAACAATCAAGAAATAGCTAATTAAGAAACCTACTCGGTAAAGCATTTTGGAATGTTCAGATACCTGAATTATTCTCTAAGCAAACCCATGGGAAGTTAGGGGACAAAAAATTAGGGAGGAAAAGGAAAACCCTTTTATTTTTTTTATTTTTAGCAATAAAAGTGTAGTTAAAATGTTTGCTAAATTACCACTTTTCATATTTACTTTATACACATCTAGGTGATTCATCTAAGGAAAACAGGTTTAATCTAATATTATTGCAATGGAACATTATATTATCTGGAAATGTCATTTAAAAAACCCATATATAGTGAATTACATTAGGCTACATTCAACATCATCTGAAACTCAGTTCCATGAAATTAATTTGATTTTTTCAAGCTGGTCAGAATACATAGCAACAACAATATGTGTTTCTTTTTATTATCATGAACTCTACAATAGCAGGCCTTCCATTTGCTTGGCTTTGAAAGGATGCGTAAGCAAGATGCAAAACACCTAGGGCCTTGTTTTTTCCCCTTAAGATGCTTTGGAAGTTGTTGGTTGATTTAAGACCTGAAGTTGGCCCATGAGAGCCAATTCTTGCTCATTAATAGCCTGGGACATGAATTACCTTCTGACCTTTTGTCTCCCCTAGAGCCTAATATGCCTTGACTTGCTAGACTTTTCTGATTCAAACCAGACAACTTGGGTATGAACATTTGACTCAGAACATTGCTTAATTAACACAAAAGTGCTGGTAAAATTGACCAATGTTGCTTTTCTGAGTATTGTCAACATATTGAATTCATCTTATATGTGTTTTTAGCGGTTTTAGTTTGGGGCAAATGCAATCCTCCATTCTTCACTTCCATACTTTTGCTTAGGCAAAACCCCTTTGTCACTATTTTTCATTCTTCCCAAGGAAGGCTGAGGTCATGTATAATGTCTCTTTGGTTAGGGCTTCTGAATGTTTTCTACATAGCTCCTCTATTAGTCCTTCTATCTTTCTTATTTCTTATTCTATGACTTGATTCCTTCTCGTTCTCCCATTGCTACTTGATTGGCAAGTTCACTCCTTTTGACTTAATCATACTGTATGTCTTCCTGTGCTAAGATTAGCTGATACAAAGGTGAACAAGACATTTACCTGTTACTCTCAAGGAACTTACAATCTTATAAGGGAAAGATAAAGGTAGCTAGGAAATTACATGGTAGTGCCAAAGTTGTCAATACCTGGTAGGAACACATATGTGTGGCTGACAGGGATGCTGAATTTATCAATTAGCGGTAAGAATTTAATCAAAAAGATCATGATGAGAGAAGAATTTAGGATTAGCATGAGACAGCAGAGATGTAAGAAATAAGGGACACCAGTGGGCGGGAAAAATTACAAGTGCCACAAAAAGAGAATCAGAGCACCATGAGAGATAATGAAGTTCTTCCTAAGAGATATAATTGCTGGAAGGACTGTGGGGATGACGGGTGAGTGGAAAGGGAAGAGCCTTAGCAGTCGTGCATCTTGGAATTGTCAACTTTGAAGATATATTGATTCTGTGTTTCAGAGGGTGAAGTAGGAGATATAAGAACATAACGGTTATAAGCATTGCATCTAGAGTGATATGGTTATGTCCTGTGACTTTTAGCAAACTGACTGACTATTCCAATACTTATGCTCTTCTCTGCAAACTGGAGAAAATAATAGTGCTGAACTCAGTGTTATTTTTAGGATTAGATGAGATACTTCATGTAAAGTGCTTCGGTATAGTTCCTTGTGCATTACACGTTCTAAAATATTACCTGTTTATTATCATATTCTGCCTCAGTATACTAAAAGGTATCTAAACTGGTATTTTCAAATTGTGGGTTGTAATCATGAGGGCATAAAATGATAAATTTAGCAATTTGAAGAAAGAAGTAAAATAAAGTATTTGAGAAGCATTTTCTACAGTAAAGGTATTATTTTCAAATTTTTTTTTTTAGCCACAAACATGTGTGTGTATTGCTCTGTGTGTGTGTGTGTGTGTACACACGCTTGTATAGGATCATACTCATAAATATTTAGAGACCACTGCACGATATGAATGCCAGATGGATAATAGATTGGATCATGATTTATACAATTAATTGGTTTGCCAGCTCTCGCTCTGAGAAGGGGATACCAGTCTGTCCATTAGTGAAACCAAGGTCATGCGCAGTTTCTCCAGGGCTCAGTGTTGGCATGAGTGCAAATAACAGGGGTCAATCACTTTGCAGTTCCTGGTGCAAGGGTTTCGGGATCTCAAAAACTGTCCTTCCTTCCATCTTAGAGAATTTTAATATCCCTGCTGGGATCCCTACTATGTAGACCCTCTTCTATATCCTTTGGATAAAGAATGATAGATTTATTGAAAAGCATCTATTCCTACTCTTTCTATAATCAGTATTTAAAATTGCAGAATATATCAGTATTGAAACCCTAAAGTTCTATGTTGGGTACATCATTGATTTATCAGACTGAAATATAGACATACACTGATATGAATTACTCAGATAAAAGATTATCCAAGTATTCATCTCAGAATGCTAGTTGAGAAAGCACCCTAATCAGACAACCTATAAGTAAAAAGAGAGATCCTGAGTTGAAGATAAGAGGAAATGTGTGAATTGTGCAGAACATATACTTTAATCTAAAGGGTGCCTAACAATGCATAAAATTTTGTAGAATAAAACTTAAAGGACAGATAAAATTTCATGGAATAAAAGTGATAATACTGCTAAAAGAAGCTTAATCATAGCCTGGTGTCATCAGCACTAAATTACATTAGAAAAACCTGAGTGAAGGGGCTTAGAAAGGGGGCTAAATAAATATATTATAAAGGTCTCATTATATTGGGAGATGTGGAAAAGCATCTTGATCATTGGAAGAGAGACACCTTTGCTTAAGATACAAGGTTGGTGGTGTTTAGCATATGGATATAATTGAGCCAATAGACACACTTTCTTCTCCCAGGTAGAATACCTGACTCTCTTATTTTTCCTTCTACCTTACCAGCAGTCCTTTGGGTATCTTTTGTTCTCTAACTACATTCACATCCTTCTTGATTTCACCTAACCCCATCATATTGAAAAACATTTATCCATTGAAAACCCTGACATTTGTATATCCTACTGTGCCCACTGCCCTGAATTCAAATTCTCAGCACGGCCACCACCCCTCACCTGCTCCACCTACAGAGGTCTCTAACTCAGTTGTCAGTAACTAACATTCCGGTTACACAGGGTAAAAATCTTAGAGTTATCTGGGACTGTTTTCTATTCAGCCCACCTCCAATCTAATAGTAAACCTAGATGGTCCATCTTCAAAATACATACAAAATTCACCCAATCTCTTGTCATCCATTCATTCACTTTCATTTTTGTTACTTTAATAGCCTCCTATTGTCCCTTATGGGAGAAGGCACCCCACTCCAGCACTCTTGCCTGGAAAATCCCATGGATGGAGGAGCCTGGTGGGCTGCAGTCCATGGGGTCGCTAAGAGTAGGACATGACTGAGCGACTTCACTTTCACTTTTCACTTTCATGCATTGGAGAAGGCAATGGCAACCCACTCCAGTGTTCTTGCCTGGAGAATCCCAGGGACGGGGGAGCCTGGTGGGCTGCCGTCTATGGGGTCGCACAGAGTCGGACATGACAATGCAGCAGCAGCATTGTCCCTTATTCTCAACATGGCAGTCAAAGTAATCCTTTTAAAACCTAGGGCAGATCATGTCAGTTCAGTTCAGTTGCTCAGTTGTGTCCAACTCTGTGCGACCCCATGGATGGCAGCACGCCAAGCCTTCCTGTCCATCTCCAACTCTCGGAGCTTATACAAACTCATGTCCATTGAGTCGGCGATGCCATCCCACCTTCTCATGTTCTGTTGTGCCCTTCTCCTCCTGCCTTCAGTCTTTCCCAGCATCAGAGTCTTTTCCAATGAGTCAGTTCTTTACAGCAGGTGGCCAAAGTATTAGAGTTTCAGCTTCAGCATCAGTCCTTCCAATGAATATTCAGGACTAACTTCCTTTAGGATGGACTGGTTGGATCTCCTTGCAGTCCAAGGGACTATCAAGAGTCTTCTCCAACACCACAGTTCAAAAGCATCAATTCTTCTCTGTTCAGCTTTCTTTATGGATCAATTTTCACATCCATACATGACTACTGGAAAAACTATAGCTTTGACTAGATGAACTTCTATTGGCAAAGTAATGTCTCTGCTTTTTAATATGCTGTCTAGGTTGGTCATAATTTTTCTTCCAAAGAGGAAGTGTCTTTTAATTTTATGGCTGCAGTCATCATCTGCAGTGATTTTGGAGCCCCCCAAAATAAAGTCTGTCACTATTTCCATTGTTTCCCCATCTATTTGCCATGAAGTGATGGGACCAGATGCCATGATCTTGGTAACTTCATACAAAACCCTCTAGTGGTTATCTATGTCAACAAGAGTGAAAGCCAGATTATCTTTTTAGTGGCTATACCACCCTATGTACTATGTATTTTTTAACCTGTTAGAATGTATTGCCTGTAACCCTGTCCTTTGCTCTCCAGCACCCACTTCCTGAAAGTTTCTTCCTATAGATGTTTTGATGGCTTGAATATCCCCTCATCTCCTTCAGCTTTTTTTCACAAATGTCACCCTCCCAGTGACTGACTTTGACCACACTACTTAAAATTGCATCTCTGTGATTCCAATCTTCCTTTCTTTTTCTTTACTAGAGTTATTGCTACTTACCATACCATACATTTTGCCTTTTGTATGGGAGAGAATCCTGTATTCTCTACTAGAATGTAAGCTCCAGGGATTGTTTTTGATTGGTTTTGTTCCCCACTTTATCCTTAGTTTTTCAAATAGAGCAGTGCCTGGCACATAGAAGGGACTCACTAAATAATTATTGAAGAAGTGATAGCAAGTTAAAGATTAATATCTATGTAGAAAAAGAGTCCTTACAAATTTGTAATTAAGAAGACAACTCAATAGGAAAAGGAGTAAAGAATATTATTCTAATGGCCAGTTGGTCTACTCAATGTCCACTCTCTCTCTCCTCCTTACCACTAAAGCTCTAATTGCATTCAGGGTGTCCTGGATCCAGTTGAAGAGCTCTACTTTCCCCTGAACCTGGAGTGTCCTCATGATGTGGTTTTGGCCAAGGAGGCATAAGCGTAGGTTGTTGTGTGGGCTTCTTGAAAAAGTGCTTTTGCTTATTGCATTTCACCCTCTTCTCTGAGTAACTGGAACTTGGGAAGATGCATTCACTTCCCAAGAAGGGGTGAGGGGAAACTTGAGCAGCTCAGGTCCTGGTGGTCTAGAGACCCACTGCACCAGGGCTGGATTGCTCATCTTTGCACTTTTTTTCATTTATAGGAAAAATAAATCCTTTCTACAATATTCTTATTTGAGCTTTCTGTTAAAGACAATTCAATTTAATCCCTAACCAATACAAACATGAATAAATAATTCATTAAAGAACATACCTAAATGAGGAATAAATATTTGACAAGAAGTTCTACCTCTTTAGTATTCATTTAACAGTGAAATTAAAGGAACAGAACATATCAAATTTTACTGATCACACTGCAAAAAATTATAGCAAAAAGAGCCCAAGAGTAAGGGCTATGAAACTAAATAACCTGGGTTTAAATCTCTGTTTTTTTTTTTTTTTTTTCCAGTGACTAACTGTATATCCTTAAGAAATTTCCTTAACCCCACCGAGGCTCTGTTTAAGAGTGTGCGAGTATTGCCATTTAAATCCCTACTCAGGAGAAGTTTCACAATAAAGGGCATTATTATATATTTCTCTTCTTTTAAAGATTTTTTTTTGATGTGGACCATTTTAGAAGTCTTTATTGAATTTGTTACAGTACTGTTTCTGTTTTCTGTTTTGCCAAGAGGCATGTGGGATCTTGGCTCCCCAATCAGGGATCCAACCAACACCCCTGGATTGGAAGGTGAAGTCTTAACCACTGGACCATCCAGCTCTGATAAATTTGAGCCATCTGAGAAATCAATCTGGTGATATCTTTTAAAAATAAAAACCTGCATATAGAACCTCCAAACCAGCAACACCACTCATAGAAATCTATTCCATGGGAATAAAAGACACAACATGTAAGGATATGTGTACAAGGATAATTAGTTTGTAGTAGTGTTTGAGGAAGCAAGAAACAAGTAGCCTGTTCCCACCCCAATACCCAAACTGGAAATAAACCGAATGCCTATCACTAGAGAAGTGTGGAAAAATTTCTGCTACATTTTTATGATGAATTATTATGCAGCCATTAAAAATCAATTTGATGTACATCAGGTGACTTGAAGAAATTTCCGCTATGTACTATTGTGTGGGGATAAGAAGATTTCAGAACTCCTGTATAATCTGCATGTGCATCTTTGTAAGCAATTACATGAATGGAAAGACTTGTAAGAAGTGTTCACACCAGGCAGCATCAGCCACCACAGTGGCGATGCTGTCATTTTGGAGGGGTGGGAGAGGAAAGAAGCAAAGAATTACATTAAAGCAAGACGGTCAAAAAGGAATGTGGGTAAAATTACAAATTTGAGCAGGCTCAGCCATTTCAACAAGCAAGGAAGGGTGTTTCCAAAATGTCATTGGTAGCCAAGTCAGAGGTGTGGGTTTTCAGGTTACTTTTGCCTCCTTTTTTATTCTTTTATTTGTTGTCTGTGTATTTTATACAATAAAAATAGTTTTATTGATGAAAAAATTAAAACCAAAAGAGAATGGGACATCAGGTAGGAGAGACAGAGAGAGAGAGAAAGCTTACATAGATTTTTAAAGAGGTATTTGGCTATAAAAGTGACAGAAGTGATGTGGAAGCTAGAGTCAAACAGAGGTGTCAGTGGAAGTTTGGTTAACATGGAGTTGTCAGCATGAATGTGATGCTCAGGGTAATGACTTTGCAGAGGGGGAGAATTTGAAGATTCAGATGAAGAGGAAATAACTGAAAGAGAGGCGTACTGGAAAAGGTAAGAAGGTATGAGAGTGAGGAATCCCTGACCTTTGGCAAGGGGAAGGACACATCCCTAATCATGAGGATCCGGAAGCAGTAGTGGAGGGGGGAGAGAAAAGGGCAGGGAGAAAGAAGAGACAGGAGAATTTGGAGTTGGAAAGAGGGGGGCATTCCTAGCTGAAGGCTTCGATCCTCCCATGACGTTTGAGGAGTCTGTAACTTGTTGGAAGTGGCCCAGAAGGAGATGTGATGAGAGCTTCAGTGATCAGAGGTGTGAGAGAGGGAAATGTAGAATTATCCGACAGAGAGGAATGTGTGTGTCCTCTGCTTTCTGGACTCTGCCTTCATGTTCTGGCCATGCTGGACCAACAAACATTATCATGATCTACTCCAAGCAGTGGGAAGAGTGGCTTCATTTTGGATGTAAGCTAAAGCAAGAATTCTCCCATTGTGCAGAAGTGTGGACACCATGGCACTTCCTATATAATGTTATTTAACACCAACAAGGGGTTCCCAAGTACTCAGCTGGTAAAGAATCTACCTGCAATGCACGAGACTGCCGTTTGATTCCTGGGTGGGGCAGATCCCCTGGAGTGTATAGGCTACCCACTCCAGTGTTCTTGGGGTCCCCTGGTGGCTCAGATAGTAAAGAATCTGCCTGCAGTGCGAGAGATCTGGGTTTAATCCTTGGATTGGGAAGATCCCCTGGCAACTCACTCCAGTATTCTTGCCTGGACAGAGGAACCTGGTGGGCATGGGGTCCATGGGGTCGTAGAGAGCTGGACACGACTGGGCGACTAAGCCCAGCACAGCACCAACAGACTGTGGTGTGTGTTACAATAGTGGCAGTGAAGAAACAGAGGCGAGCTCGGCTGCTGTCACCCGGGAGGAACCAGCCCACAACTGAAAAACACTCATTGAACACCTTTTTATATGTGGAGTTGTGGGAAATAAAAACATTTAAGATATAGAACTCTGCTCATCAAAAATCACATGAGGGGGATTGCCTGGCACTCCAGTGGTTAGGGCTTCAAGCTTACACTGCAGGGGGCACGGGTTATCCCAGTTCTGGGAACTAAAATCTGGCATGCTGTGTGACCTGGCACCCCCAAAATCACTACTATACATAAAATAGATAAACCAGAAGACTTAATGTATAGCACAAGGAAATATATTCAAAACCTTATAGTAACCTATACCATAACTTATAACAACTTATTATATAACTTATAATAACCTATAATGTAAAAGAAAGAATATGTATATATGTATATATACATATATAATAACTGAATCACTTTGCTATATATCCTAATCACTGTAAATAACTATACTTTAATAAAAAGTAAAACAATAATTACAAAAAGTCACGAGACAACTAGAAAATAATCAAGTGGGAAAAGAACTTGACTCATATGTGATCACTTTTTCATCATGACTGATTTCATGGGGGAAGCAGTAATAGCACAAGTCTAGGGCAAGAGTAGTTAAAAGAAATCTGTGATCCAGCCTTATCCTGGAATATAAGACAGTTGGAGAGTTTGCATCTTTGTTCCCTGTGCTTTGATGATTCTCATTCCCATAAGTTATAAAGACTTAGCTCTGAATCTGTGAAGGGACATAGCTGGTTTCAGAACCTACTGGAAAGGGCTATTCACCCTGGCTTATCCTATACCTCTAATGTGTACTTCACCAAAGAAAGCCAGATATTTTTCTTTCTAGTAATTGTCTACCACGTTCTGCTAATCCCAGTTTTTCTTTTGTCTCTTCACACTGTACCATACCCAAAGTGCCTTCTATTTTATTACACAAATTTTATTCTCTCTCTATGTTAAGTATGTATGCTTTTGCTCTAGCTGCCCAAACCAGGAATATGCTAGTATCATCTCTCCTAGTAGATGGTTCTCTCAACATAGAAAACTCTTCATTTTCAGCTTCCCAGAGACTCTAACAAGGGTCTATTCTGTTTTCTGAACCTTTCTGGGTTGTAACAATGTGCACCATATGGCCTCAACAAACACTTCTTAGCGATGCCTAATTTTTTGCAGCCAGCATTCCCTCTTGAATGTATGTACTTGATGTGATTTTGCATATGCTTCTTTTCTATAATGATCCAGATTCTTTGCTCTTCTGTTATATTCTTTCACCATTGCTTCAAGGTCTTTAGTGTAAGCAAAAGATGACGGTGTCATCTACATATTTGAGGTGGCTCTGGTCCTTGAGTCCTTTTTCTTTATCTGTAGAAACCTTGAAAGTTTTCTCAAGGTAGGAGGTGAAGAGTCTTAGTGAGATACCACCTATTAATTCTACACTACAAACTGACCTTTACCACCCAATTTTCGAGTTAAATGTGACTGTATCATTTGTGAAAATATGTTTGGGGCACTTACCATGTGGATCTTCTATTGCTTCATTTGCAGGGCTTCCAACAAAGCGTCAGTTTCCATTAAGTCAAATTTTTTTTTGAGTCCCCTGAAAGCCACGCAAAGTGACTTGTTTGCCGTCTGCTCAGCCTGCTCTGCAGTTTGAAAGGAAATAAAAAATAATGCCCACTTGAACCACCTATATATGCTGGGTTACATCAGTTGTTACATGCTGTTTATTGTCTATAAAAGAGGTGTATCTCAAATTGAACTTCTGGGCCACAGATAGTATTAATCAAACGATTATTTAAGAAGCTACAGTCATAGATGAATAAATGTCGACTAATGGAATTGCCATACTTTCACATTGATTCAGCCAATACTGTCACCCAATTCAAAGTACAAGCATGACAAAAGAGAAAATAATAAATAGAAGCTATGTAAATATCAGAAACTCTATACAGACCCATGAAATACAGACACAACTATATCGAGGAAGACCCTGCACACACCTTCCCAGACATATAAGTTCAGAATTTCCCTCTGGGTCAGAGGATCTGCTCTGAGCTGCCTTTACCATATCTTTTGTTCCTTCCCTCCCCCGCCCCTCTCTTTCCTCCCTTCCCTCCTTCCTACCCATCTCCCACTTTGCCTTTTTTTCTTCCTTCTTTATTGCCTTCCTCTCATTTTGGTAAGGATTTTATGACAAAAATCTGTGTATGGATGGTTCAAAATGCAATATTATAGGCAGAGGCTATAGAAAGAATCTTTGTTATCTATGGCTGAGTAACACATTACTCCAAAACAGCAGGTTAAAACAACAAATATTTGTTACCTGATAGTTTCTGTGGATTAATGATCTGGAAGCTTTTGACTCAATTATCTCAGGAGATTGTGGTCAACCAGGGTTGGGGCTCAGCCAGCCAAGGAAAAGGGCAGAATCCGCTTTCAGGTCCACTTAGCTGGTGATTGGCAGATTTTAGTTCCTCACTACATGAACTACTCACTCCACAGGGCGACCTCATGATGTGGCAACTGGATTCCCTACTGTGAGTGCTCCAGGAAGGAGTGAAAAAACCCAAAATGGAAGACACAGTCTTTATCTAACCTAATATCAGAGGTGACAACCTTTCAGTTCCACAATTCTACTTATTACAAGTGAGTTAGACAGTCCTGACTGCACTCAAGGACAGGTTGCATAATGGCAGGGGTTGGGGCTATTTAGAGCTATTTAGAGGTGTTGACCACAATGTCCAAAGTTTTCCTCTGCTTCCCCACTCCTCTTTTCCCTTAAAACGAAATTGAAATTTAATTTCTATATCTCCTGAAGTTAAAAGCAGAAGCAACTACTTGTTCCCATTTTGGTGCATTGGCAAATTTAGTGCTTTTCACAGGTGGGTGATTTTCTTCCTAACCCTAACTGTGTTTCATCTTTTTAAATTAAAATACTACCTATCCATCAAGTTGACCTATCTATCATATTTTCTTTTATTAATTTGCCAGTGTATCTCCAGTGTCTAACATGTCTTGTGCCCAGCTGATGCTCAGTAGATACTTGCTAAATGGATGAACTATGCCAACTCCTTCAAGAACCATTACCAATGACCTTTTTCTATTGTGATCTCTCCTTCCATCAATCTCTTTGTGCTTTGAGAGGGAGTATGGTTAAATACACTGTCTGGAAATAGATTTCCTACATTCCTATCCTAATTCTGCCCTTTACTGCCCTAGGGGAAACTGCTGAAACACTCTGTGCCTCACTTTCTTTACCTGTAAATTGTAGTTCTGGGAGTTAAATTGAGAGAACACTTGTAAAGCTTAGTGTTTATACATAGCTGATACATTGATTATCTCCTCAATTATTTCTCACTACTCAAGTATTTTTCATTACTTGATTATTTTCTTTATATTTCTACGATGAAGCCATGCATTATTGTTATCAATGGATGAGTGATCTCACTGTGGTTGTTCTGACTGATATGTATCCCAGCAAGTGGAATATGTCAGAACAATTGCAATGGCTTCACTCATCCATCTCCTTCCTCTGCTCTGTGATTTCCGGAAAACTGTAACCTTGTCTGATTTGCCTGAGTGTCACCAGGGTAAGACTGACACACAGTTACTTTTTAACATGTATGTAATTTGCTGGACTTTAGACTAAGTAAGTATGAGGAGAAATGGTCACTTTTTGAAACTTTTAAGATTCCATAGGTAAGCACCTTTTATAAAGATGCTCAAAAATTTTTTGAATTGATTTGGATTAAGTGCATGTTCTGTCCCTTTAATTCTGCCAATACTTTTTTCCTGCAGTCATAGTGGTTTAACACAGTGAAACCAGACCTTCTACCACATAATATTCTAAGCTGCCATGAACATTTTTTAGACCAAGGTAGGACATACCTTGAAGTAAATAAATAAAACAGATTCATCATGTGTATGTTTGGTTTTGATTTCTTATTTTCCTTGGGGCAATACCTATTTCCCTGTAATCTCAGGGACACAGCATAATGATTCTTTTTAGAAAATTTTTTGTTAACCCAAAATACATAATTGCAATTTTTTTTCTGATAGATGATAGTATTTGAATATTAGTGAACAGGAAATAAACTATAAAAATGCTGCTCCAAACAGATACAAATAAGGGCGAGAATTAATGGTATATTAAATCCCTTGAACAGAGGAGCCTGGCGGGCTACAGGCCATGGGGGTCACAAAGAGTTGGACATGACTGAGTGACTAAACAATAACAACAATATTTTCCATAACTGGTTTCTCTGAATCCATTTTTTTTTTCATGCAAGAATTATTCCAAATCTATACTTTGGAGAATGAAAGCCTTGAGAGGCTGGTACATGATGTTGAGCTTGATTATGTATATAACAGGATGAAAATTTAAGGGAATTGAAAGATATAACCGGGAGAGAAATAGCATCCAATTATTTACTTTCAATGTTTTAAAATAAAAAGAGAAAGTAAAAGCTAAACAAAAACTAAGCTATTCATTGTAAGTAGGTATGTATGTTAAAGAGCCTGGTTAGATGTTGCATTTAGAAATTGCTTAGAGGTTGAATCCATTAAATTTTTTCATAGTTCAATTAGTAGCTTCCCCATTGGCTCAGATGGTAAAGTGTCTGCCTGCAATGCCAGAGACTCAGGTTTGATCCCTGGGTCAGGAAGATCCCCTGGAGAAGGAAATGGCAACCCACTCCAGTACTCCTGCCTGGAAAATTCCATGGACCGAAAAGCCTGGTAGGCTATAGTCCACGGGGTCGCAAAGAGTCGGACACGACTAAGCGACTTCACTTTCAATTAGTGTTTTTTGAGAAGGGAGTTCCAGTGAAAAATCAAACAAGAAATTTGCCTAGGTATTCAAGAAAACATGGGATCAACTTTTTAAAATAACTCATTTTACTAAAATGTAAAGTATAAATTTCCCATTTGGAGTCAGTTTCTACCAGCTGTCTTTTAAGTATTTATGATTATAGCATCAAGAAAGCTAAAAATGAATAAAGTAGCATGATTCACTTTCTATAAGTTATTTCAAAGATTATAGACTTTCATCTGAGATTTGTGCTAGGAACACATTTTACTTTTGATCACTATGAATATGTTCAGACTTACAATTAAAATTTTGAAAAGTGCTGATGATATATGTAAGAAGAAAATAATGGTATAATGCTCTGTATTTTTTAGCAATAGGAAAATCACATCATTAACTGTTCTCATTTATACAAAATGCACTCTAAAGTTCTACCCTTAGAATCATTCCAATGCTATTTCAGGTCAGTGTACTCAGTATCATTTGAGTGTTCAGATAGCCTTGGATCTATTGATGACCTGGAAATCTAAAGAAGTTGAAGAAAGAAGGATGCTTAAAACATTTCAGAGAGACATGTGTAGCAGATTAATGCTAAATAAAACTTACAACAAAGTAATTATCAATATATAAAGTTAAGAGAAAGAAAAGGAGAAAATATTTAAATGAGGCACCTGCTGTCATCCCTAAGCCATGACATCAAATGATGAAAGTATGTTTGCAATCTTTCACTCATCAACTGAAAAAAAAGTCTGCTCCTTCATGCTTCCCCTACGAGATTCCACTGTGGTACCATGAACTGCTTTTCCTATCAGAATGTACTCACCTTGCGTCCTGTTCCTTCAGGAATTGCTGCAGAATTTGGTTGGACATTCCACTGTATTAGCAATGCAGAGAGGTTAAAATATTTGTCCTTTAAAGAGATGTTTTGGGAAGGATGCTTAGGCTGGAAGCTTCTAACCCTGTGCCAGTCAGCATTGAGGAAACCTTTCTTCACCTTTCTGGCAAATGAGCCTGAGCTACTTAGAGACCTCATTGTCTCATATGAAGTAAAGTGAAGAGAAAAGTTGTTCAGTCATGTCCGATTTCTTTGAGACGCCATGGACTGTAGCCTGCCAGTCTCCTCTGTGCATGGAATTCTCCAGGCAAGAATGCTGGAGTGAGTTGCCATTTCCTTCTCCACACAGCACTATTGAGAGACAGTAAAGTATCAGGTTTTAGAAAAATGGAATATTTTGAGTCCTTACATGAGAATCCTAAGGAGAGTTCTATTGTTTTAGAAAAGTAGAATGTAAGATGCATGGGTAAAACATTGTTCCTTTTCATCAGTAGCCACTGATTCTATAAAAGTTAGTAGAATCAGTGTATCAGATACTCCAGTGTTTTTGATCAGACTATTCTAAGTGAAAAAATAACATAAATACAATCAAAATTGTGTTTAAAAATAGAATATGGACTCTTTCTGCATTTTGCTTTGTTTTTAGCTTGCATTTAATTTTTGAGTACAATAAACATTTGGTGTACTAAGTATGCACAAGGGGCTTCCCAGGTGGCACTAGTGATCAAGAACCTGCCTGCCAATGCAGGAGATATAAGAGACTCAGGCTGGATCCCTGGGTGGGGAAGATAGCCTGGAGGAAGGCATGGCAACCACTCAAGTATTTTTGCCTGGAGAATCCCATGGACAGAGGAGCCTGGTGGGCTATAGTCTATAGGGTCACAGAGAGTCTTACATGACTGAAGCGACTTAGCACACGTGTACACATGCAAGTGTGCACAACCAGGACTAATCACATTTTTGAAGAGAGACTGTTGTCATCTAAATTTTCAGGCCTGTATCAGAAATATTAACATAGGTGAAAGATATTATGAGCTGCAAATTGAGTCTGATTAATAAGGTCTTTCCCACCAGCTAATGTTAAATTCTAAGCACTGGTATTTTTCTTTGTTTATATTTTTGGCTTTTGGTTAAAATCTGGAACTAAGATAGTGTAGAAACATCAGCCTTGGCTTGTTTCAGTTAATAATGTAGAAATAGCAACTTTTTCTTTAATGTCCTTTGGGTTTACAAATTTTCATGTATTACACATTTTAAGTATCAGATATGGATTGAATGATTTGACAAGGAATGATCTGTACTCATCTAAGGCTTTGTTCCAGTGAGCCCAGACGGTTTGATAGCGTGCTACTTTCCCGACACTTGGAGGCTATGAGGTTTGCCCTTGCAGCCTCTCTGCTGGAAGTTAGTGGCTGCACACAGCTGCTCCCTACAATCTCTACTGTCTCCCAGGTGCCCCTGGAAAGTGAGGATGTTTTGATACAAATCTCGATTTGGCCTCCAAAATATAAAAAATTTCATTATTGGTTGATGTTAGGTATTGAAGAATCTTCTATTGCTGCGGGGAGGGTAGAGAAATGTTGGGTATGAGCACAGATTTTGGAGCCAGAGGTTTGGGTCACTAGCTGTAAATTGATTAACTGCTCTGAGCCACAGTATTTTCATCTGTAAAGTGGAAATTTGGGATAACTGTTCGCATCTTACAGGGTTGCAGAGGGGAGTACATTCGGTGATGGATGAAAAATGCTGAATCCACAGCTTAGTTTGTTGTAGACACTCAATATTCCTTTTCCTCTCCTGGAGTCTGAGAGCCAGATTAACCCACTGTGAGCCCTTAGTTGGGTATCCTCTTCTCATGAGTCTTCTAGGCTTTGCTCTCCAGGGAGCAATACAGATGGCATTGTAAATGCTTAGTAAATAGGGATAAACTAACACTGATCTCAAGACAAAATATGGGATAGATATATGTGTTTACCATATATATATATGAGAGACTTCATAAGGTATGGCTCATGCAGTCATAGAGACTAAGAAGTCTCATGATCTGCAATCTGCAATTTAGAGACCCAGAAAAGCTAGTGGTATAGCTTCAAGGTTGGAAAGTTTAGGCAGTCTGAAGGCCTGTAAACC
Source organism: Cervus canadensis (assembly GCF_019320065.1). Lineage (NCBI taxonomy): Eukaryota > Metazoa > Chordata > Mammalia > Artiodactyla > Cervidae > Cervus > Cervus canadensis. The sequence goes on along the minus strand of NC_057409.1, from coordinate 46,835,685 downwards.
AGGATCCCCAAGGGCAGGAAAAGATAGATGTTCCAGCTCAAAAAGTCAGGGAGAGAGCGAAAAAAAGAGAATGGAAGAGAGTGAAAATTCAACCTTCCTCTGCCTTTTTGTTCTATTCAGGCCCTAAGTGGATTGAATGATGCCCACCCACATTGGGGAGGATCATCTGCTTAATTCAGTTGGCCAATTCAAATAATATTCTCATCTAGAAACACTCTCACAGACATATCCAGAATTAATGTTTAACCAGATATCTGGCCGGGGCTTCTCAGGTGGCTCAATGCTAAGTATCCTCCTGTCAAGCAGGAGGTGAAGGTTCAATCCCTGGGTTGGGAAGACCCCCTGGAGAAGGAAATGGCAACTCACTCCAGTATTCCTGCCTGGGAAATCCCACGGACAGAGGAGCCTGGCAGGCTACAGTCCATGGGGTCACAAAAGAGTCAGATACGACTTAGTGACGAAACAGCAGCAAAGCAGCAGCCGTCTGGTACCCCATGAACCAGTCAGGTTGACACGTAAAATTAACCCTCAGTCTGCAAAGGGCAAATGTTGTATCAATTGACATTATCACCAGCAGAGTATGAGAGTGCCATTTCCTAAAATGCTCACTGACATGGGATATTTTTAATAATTAAAAAATACATATAGTTACGACTGTGGAGAGAGGTGTAATTTTTTTAGGCAAAAAAAAAATGTATCTTGTTATTATGGCTAATATATGTGAAAGATTTTGGTTTCTATTTTGTGAATTCACTATTAGTTTGTAAAAGATGTTTAATATTATTATTATTATGAAATATTTTAAATTATATGCCTAGAGGCTTCCCTGGTGGCTCAGATGGTAAAGAATCTATCTGCAATGTGGTGACCTGGCTTTGATCCCTGGGTGGGAAGGTCCCCTGGAGGAGGGCATGGCCACCCACTGCAGTATTTTTGCTTGGAGAATCCCCATGGACAGAGAAGCCTGGTGGGCTACAGCCCATGAGGTCACAAAGTGTCGGACATGACTGAGTGGCTAAGCACAGCACAGATTTCGAGGAGAAAATAGACACTGAGTTTTACTAAATATTTGTTTATTCTCTATTTAGATGTTTTCTCTCTCTCGATCTTATTTTTTAAAAGTACCGATAAATATTTGCTTGTGCTTAGCTTGTGTCTATCCAAACTGGGTGCAGCAGCCATGGTCTCGTTCCTCAAGGGTCTTGTACAGTTGGGTTTTATGAAATGAGGTTTTTACTTATCAAATTTCAGTTTCATTCTCTGAATATTCAAATACATTTGTCAACTGCTTTTAGAGAAGAGACTGTGAAAGGATGATGATAAATCTGGAAATTTAATTCTGATTTTTCAAAACAGAAAATCGTGATGCAAAGAGCAGGGGTCCAGGCGTTCTAACTCTGACCCTGTACCAAGGGGGTAACAAAATGCCCAAGTGTCAGGCCTGCCCCAGGTTGATGAGGAATTTATAGAAGAGCTAAGATATTCTTCCCAGGTTATCTCATGGGCCACCAGGACTGAAAAACAAAGGTAAGTGGATGCAGATTCAAAGACTAACTCTGCCCCTACCCAGCTGTGGCATCTCAGTCAAATTACCCAAAATGCCAGGGTCTTCAGAGAGATAAGATGAGGGTAAAGAGCTATTGAAATCTAAGCTTTCTACCTGTTCTACAAGAAGCCAGTACTTCCATGATGCATGACTGCCTACAGCCTGATGGCATCCGGAAGAAATGTTAACATTGCAGGTACACGTCTATGTATTTGATGGAGCATATTTGTGTGGTTTATATACAGAGTATATCATTTGAAATTAAAATAGAGGAAGTTTTAAGTGATTTCACTTCAGGGTCCTTGCTAAAGGCCGGGTAACGCTGCCAGTTCTTCTGTGAGAATTACAGATTAGCAAAGTGAGAATTGTAGCAGTTTGGCTGTAAAGATATTAAAAAGTCTAGTAAGTTTAAGTTATTTTCACTCCAGGAAAACTATAATCACTTGAAAGATCGAAGAACAAGAGTGAAATTTAAAAAAGGATTACATGTTCACAAATCACTGGTAAAGAAGGCATTGATAATTGTTTACCTATTTTTCTTTACACTAATGGGCTAATATCTTTATATTAAAGTCAATCTGCAGTAGCTACTATAAATTCTTTAACCCTATAAGATTTAAAAACTTCGCTTGACAGACATTTTGGTGTAGGTGGTGTTGCAGGGAAATCATCTCATTTCATACCAAGAATAGCTTTTCTTTTATTGAGATATCAATGTATTACTGGACCTAAATGTTAAAATGTCACTGAGTAACTTCTCTGTCTAGTTCTCAAGACCTGAGCAAATACAATACTCTCAAGTAATCTTTTGCACAGATATTCCAGAATTGGGAGTTTGCTGACCAAACAACTCGAAAAGAAACACATTATAACATAACATTTCAAAGTAGAGCTTAAAAAATGTCTAGCAGTTAGAAGTGTCCATATGTCTGAATTTATGTGTTGATGTGAGTTGATGTAAGTTTGCATGGCCTTATTATTTAATCTTTGTAGATGTGCATCATTATTAAGTTTTTATGCAACAACTGTTCCTGTACTGACTCAACCAGTACAAGAGGCGGAGATACTGTAAGTGGCAGGCACAGATTTCCTGATCCAACTCTTAAAGGGATGTTTGTGAGGGAAGAAACATGAAAGATGGAAGAACCCAGGTTTCTCATGAAATTTAAATTGTATAAATTCATATACTAAAATTCCTGCTTTTAGCTCCCCTGTTTTACCGGTATATTTTCTAAACTAGGGCAAGTCAGCTAAAATTCATAATTTATAAACAGTCTGTGGAAAAATTAGTGAATTATTTACAACACTTTTGAAAATGTGTTTGTATCTTATACAAAAATTAGCTAGTCTGTTAATCACAGTGGTGCCACAAACATGCTGGAAATTAGGACTTGCAAAAGTGAGTTTGGAAAAAGAAAAAAAAAAATCCTGTAACTCAATCTGAGATTGGAAAACCAAACTGATTCTGAATGGTCTATTTAAACAAGTGCCAATTATTGAATAATTCTCTGACCTAAACAGAAAGTTATTGTATATGGAAAGATTTTTTTCTCTTGGAGTGCTTTATTCCAGATGCCCTCTCAAATTGTTTTTAATTCTCTGTGGGCAGTAGATAACTAAACCTACAGAATGTAGTAATGGCAAGGAGGAAGCAATCACGCTGGCCACTTCTAGTTAAGAGTCATGGAAAAGGCATCTGTTATATATGAATTGCAGACTATAAGGACTTTGACAGTTCATAGACCAGACCTAATTTATTAAACTAAGTTTCTAATATAAACAGTAATTTGCTTCAGGCACTGACACTGCAGGTCTGGATTATGTGAACCAAATATAAAGAACTATATTTCTCTTTTGGAAAGTGTGTGCCTTTCGAGCACTGAACAAAAATAATCTAATATGTCATAATAGTAAATATGATGAACATGGCCCACCTTCCTGAGCATGGGGCTGATTCACACTCTCTCCTTTTTAAATTTTCCGGAGGTTATTTTAAAAGTACTGAGGTATGGTTTATAAGCTTCAAAGTACACCTGTGTGTTATATTCCAATGGATGAGGAAACAGTGAGCCTTACTTAGAGAGGTTCAAACTTTCCTGCACTTTAAATTTGAGATGTAGCTTGGTTTGATTGCCAAAAGCATTCTTACTGCAAAATCAACTGATCAGAAAAATATAAAGATTTCTGTCAACCGTTTTGGGTTATTTTGCAGACAATGTTTGATGGAATAAGACTCCTGAAATTTACATATAAAAAAGGCTGGTTGCTTGAAAAAGATTATGGACTAAATAAAGCTTTATTTCAAGACTTTTGAAGATATGCTTCAAATAGGTCAAATAACATGTGGCTAGATTTTGAAGTGCTGTATTCTTTGTTTGTGAAAGCACTAACATATATTCTCATATTCACCCAACACCCCTTATTAAATTGTTTATATGCTGCCAATTCCTATATAAGGCAAGAAAGAATCTACAAATGCTTATTTTTTTCTTGTTTTAAAGGGCAGCATATTAGCTAGGATGATTTTGGCTGCAAGTAACAAACTCATTTTAAAATATGGTTAAAACATAAAGGGCATTTTATTATCTTATAAGAAATAAATTGGATGGAACTTCCATGACTGGTTTAATTAAGTGACTTTCTCCTCGTGTCACACTAAACATTGCCCAAAGTAAGAAAGGGTGAGTTTCTTTGATGTTTCCCTATGGAAGGAAGAAAGGTAATCTTAATTCAGACTCACAGGTCTGTGGCTGGGTCTGCAGCCACAGCTGTGTTGACCATAGACAGGAGAATTACCCTGATGGATTAAACTAATCACCATTCTACTACCAAGCATGAATGATAAGGTTATTGATACCTAACAAAATCGGGGTACATTTAACAAGGAAGTGGGGGAAATTGCCACTAGGTAGCTAAGGAGTACTGTCTGCCAAAGGTAGGAATAGGAAATGGAATTAGTTTAGTTGTGATATTTGAACAATAGATGGTCCTCATGAAAGTTTGTACAGTATAGACATACATCTGGAAAGAACTGCTTTTGTATTTTTCTGTGACACATTCTATATAATGTAAATAGAAATCTCATATAATCATAAAGTGAAATTCCAGGAAGGGCAGTGTGATATAATTAGATTGAAATATTTAGAGCATTTTGGTTGAACTGACTATGCAGTTGATCCCAAATAAGAATAGGTTTTTCAGGCCATTTTGGTTTTTGCACCCTAGAATTGACAAATTTTTGACTGAATACAAGCAACCAGTAGGTTGTTTTCATGTTTCAGAGAGCCATTTGATTTTTTCCCCCACCTAATCACCTCCTTGTCAGGGGTAATGTTAACTTTGTGTGGGCAAAATGACAGACAGATGGGAGAGGGAGAGAAAGAGGGAGAAAGGGGAGGGAAGATAGCGCAAGCATGATGTCGGAGGATCCAGGTGCTGGGCACAGTGAGTCATTCAAGGTTCCTTTATTTTACTATATTAGGTGGTAGATATTTTTGTGCTTGCTTGTAACACGTCACTTTAAACAACTTTCCTTTAAAAAAAAAAAGTTAGGTTCAAGATATAACTTGAATTCAATATAATACACCTGAGACTTCTCTGGTGGCCCAGTGGTTAAGATTTCACCTTCCAATCAGGGGGTGCAGGTTTGATCCCTGATTGGGGAGTTAAGATCCCACATGCCTCATGGCCAAAACACCAAAAAACGTAAAACAGAAGCAATATTGTAACAAATTCAATAAAGACTTAAAAAATATCCACATGAAAAAAATCTTAAGAAATATATAAAACATCTGATGTCTTAAAAATTTATTTTGTTTTTCCTTATGAAGTGCCTCTCCCTACAGATAATGACAGTGATCTATTGGTTAATCGCTGCAACACCTTAGGGTCTTGAAACAATAGCTTAACAGAATTATCACCTTCAGGCAATAAATGTTGACCTACTAGACCTACTAGGAGCAATACGAATACTAGGTGTTTCTTTCTATAGCACAGGAATTATATGCCTTTCATCTCAAAAATTATTTTAAAAGGGTAAGAGATATAGACAGAAAAAGAAAAAAAACCTGCTCTAATCAAACACACACACTAATTTAGGGAACAACTTTAAACAGAGAGATGATATCTAGAAAATAGCTTTAGCTGTTTTCGCCAGCTATACTAGAAATAGCGCTGGTCCGTCTGTTAGGTTTAGAATGGCGACTCACCTGGCCATTGATCTGATTCTGCCCACAAATATGCTGTGTCCATGAGGTACGGTGCGCAAAGCAAGGAAGCTGGAAAATATGCGAACAAACAGCAAAAACAAGCCCAGGCTTATTTTACAGATGCACAGGTTTTTGGGTTTAGATGTGCATGTTTACATATGCAGGCAATTACTCGGGGAAGGCACATTAGTTATACATAGGTTTGTAGTTCTTAAGACTAAAATTTGCTTTGGTTGAGGTTATTACCGCTTTTTGTTTGTAAGAACTTGTTTGTTTCTTTAAAGTGTAACTTTAAATATTGTCTTTGGATTGAAAAACTTCGGCATAATAGCATCCATCTAGAGAAAAGTTAATCTCGGGTTTAAGTCAGTCAGGAGCTCACACTAAAATAAGCTTGTGTAAAATATCAATTTATTCAGATGCGTCTCCCACTTCCCCCGCCCCCCCTCAATATTCTCCTTCCCCTGTAATAGCATTATAAAAGAAATTTGTTTAGAAAAAAGCACTTTACTTGGAGTCAGGGCACTTGAATTCTTGTTCTGCCATCTCCCTGGTTTTTACTTCCATTCATGCTTTATTTATTCATGATCCACACTGATGCCATTTTGGACCTGAGACAGCCTGTTTCCGTTTCCTCATCTGTAGCAATAAGACTCATTCTTAGACGCTCAGATTCCTGTTTATGGACTAATGATCTTTGTTTTGCATGCTATGCTTAGAATCAGGAGAATTTTTAGCATTTCAATGGAAGAATTTCAATTACAGGTTCGTTCTTACTGCTAAGCATCTACAAGGCTGATCGGTTGGTGAAATGAGGGGCACCTGTCCTGAATGTGATTTTTCTAATTAGAAGAACAGCTCATTTCAAATATAGATTTTCTAAAACCTCATTTCAAATATAGATTTGCTAAAACCAAGTAATTGCAGATGTAGAATCCCACCTGCAAAAAATTCTAAATTTGAAAATTATCTGTGCATTTGTTTAGCAGTGAATTTGGTTGAAAAGAAAGTAAATTCTCTAAATTCACTATGGTATTCTTATTAGAATGCTTTTAATTGAGCTTCTTTTTGCTTCTGTGTTATTTCTGGATTCAGTGTAAAACTGTCAAAGGAATTTAAAAAGTCTGGTGTTTGCATTGCTTGTTTTCTTTGAGAGAGCCAAAAAACAAGATGCATTTTTCGGGTTATACAAATTGTGCGTTTAAGTTAAACAAACCTTTAATGTACAAACTTTTGAAGGTATCCGTTTAAATCGATATTTTTAAAAATTCCACTCTTCGTTTTAAGACATTATTATTTCAATATAAGGGAATTAAGATAATCCTGATATATCTTCAAGCATATGATTCCTTTATTTTTTCACTGAATATCAAATAAAATGAGTAATCATTGTTGCCCATTAGTTGCTGCTTGGAACATGGAATCTAGTCAAACACAATGTGAGTTTTATTTGTGATTGTTTTTCAATTTTCATTGATTATCAACTTTTTGATAGAGCATAAGAAACAGATGCAAAGGATAAGGAAGATGGATCAATCATGTTTAAAAACTTTGGGGTCAATCACATCAAAAAAAGAAACTCAATTTACAAGTTTTAAACTAGAGTAAAGAATTAGTCCAAGTATTGAGGAGATTAAATATAATTTCTAAAATTCCCAAAATTTATCTCCAATAAAATTTCTGCTAATTTTTACTTTTGTTTATACTTTATTTGGGAGAATTGGTGTGTTTCTAATTTATTCTCACAATAAACTATTTTTCCTTCAATCTTTAAAAATTACCTTAATAGCTACATATTTTCTTACCAATGATTATATTTTATCAATTAGAAAAGTAGCTACATATCAATATGTGGAACTTGATGAAATACCCTAAGTGTGGCAGGGTTGCTATTAGACAGATAGTCACCTCATAGGCTCAAGGAGCAGAAAATGATATTAGTTCGCCACTTACGGCTTGGCTTTTAAATCTTGGTAGTGGAATACGAGATTCTGGTGTGGATTTCAGTACTTCGATCTGTCTCTACCTAACTTGATCTTCAGGGTTAATAGCCAGAAATGCTCAGTGGTTGCTTTGGGTCTCTGAGAGAGGACCTGGCCAAAGCAGGCCTTGTTTTTCAGTGCCTTCCCCAACCAGGTCCTGTGCTACCTGGGCTTGCCCATCCTGTGCCCCTGGGGCCCTGAGAAGCTGTTTCTGACTCTTTCTTACAATGAGTCTCTTCCTTACCCCACGCATCATGCTTCCTGAACCCTGGGGACGCTACACTGGGAGGTGAACTAGGTAAATGGTGGTTATAGGGGTGAGAGTCGGTAGGGAACTATTACACTTACTTTGCAACAAACTGATTATCTAATTTTGAATATTATTTCCAGAGATAGCTTATAAAATAGGGCTTCCCTGTGGCTCAGCTGGTAAAGAATCCTCAAGCAATGCGGGAGATCTGGGTTTGATTCCTGGGTTGGGACGATCCCCTTGAGAAGGGAAAGGCTACCCACTCCACTATCCTGGCCTGGAGAATTCCATGGACTGTATAGTGCATATCATTTCTGGAGATAGCTTATAAAATGACACTAGTTTATGTATGTTATAGAGATCAGGATAGTAAAAATAAAGAAAATATGGTACCATGGTCTGAATATTTCTATGTATTCAAGATCCATATGCTGAAGTCCTAACCCTGAAGGTGATTGTTTAAGAGGTGTGTGTGTGTGCTAAGTTGCTTCAGCCATGTCTGACTCTTGGTGACCCTATGGACCGCAGCCTGCCAGGCTCCTCTGTCCATGGGATTCTCCAGGCAAGAATACTGGAGCGGGTTGCCATACACTCCTCCAGAGGATCTTCCTGACCCAGGGATCAAATCCGTGTGTCTTATGTCTCCTGTACTGGCAGCTGGGTTCTTCACCACTATAGCACCACTTGGAAATCCCCGGTATTGGGAGGTAAGGCCTTGGAAAGGTGGTTTGATCATGAGGCCAGAGCCCTCATGATTAAGGTTAGTGCCCATATAGTAGAAACACCAGAGAGCTAGCTGTCCCTTCTGTTATGTGAGGACACTGGGAAAATGTGAGGTCTATGAACTGGGAAGTAGGTCTGTACCTGATATCTGCCTGTACCATGATTTGAACTTTATAGCCACCAGAATTGTGAGAAACAAATGCTTGTTGTTTATAAATCACTCAGTTTATGATATTTTTGTTATAGCAGCTCAAATGGACTCAGATATATGGTAAACTATTTTGACTCTAATTCTTTAAAAAATTTTTTTTAAGCATTTATATTTTGCAAATGGTGCTCTCTTTGAAACTTTTGAGAACAACCTATGTGGAATTTATCTTCTGGAAATAAAAGTAGAATAGAAATGTGACCTTTCAGGATCAATGACAATAGCAAAATGATTTCTGGATTGGAATGAGTGCTGGGTTTCTAGATGCCTGTTTTGATTGTTCCAAAGCAGAGAGAGAGGCTTAACTTTTCCCATTGCATTAAATATAAGGAAAAGGAGGAGAGTAGAAAATAACAGGGCTATAACATAATATGATATAGACTAATATCTACTTTTGGATTTTACAAAATCTACAATGATTTTCCTAGACCTTTCCCCCCAAAACACTGTAAATATGGCCACTCAGATTAACAGGAGTGCAATAGTGTTCACATGCTTAACCCAGCCTCCCTTATGCTCTCAGCATCTATGTATCCAGTACACCTATAGTTCAGGGTCAACAAGCTTTAGTGCACTCATAGGTCCAAGAAATTAATCTAAATGAGCCAAACGTGTTGAGTGCAAGCTGTAACCACATGGGGAACATGAGAGCCTTCTCAGCTGGGTACCGGTGACAGCTTTTTGTTGCCAAGTGGGAATGCAATTTTTGAGAGAAACCACAAGTTTGGGTTTTATGGAAAAATATGGACTTTTCAATGTGAAATATAACAATTTTTAAGTGTTGGCAACTGAGTACGATCTAGAAAAAGGGAAGAATGAACCCACCTACCAGTTAGATGGAAGTAATGAGTCTGATAATTGAGATGTAGTCTGGCTGCTAAAAATGCTAACAATGATGGTGACCAGTCAGTTGACCAATATTTTTTAGATTTTCAATACCTAGAATCAACAGTACTAGTTTTTTTTAATATTCTAGTACATGTTTTTAATGAATTGAAATATCATTGTTTTGTTAGAATAATACCATTATTTTGGCATTACAAATCTGAAACTTGAATCATTTGCATTTTAAGGAATATCCAACATGAAATATTTTAAATAAGTTTAGAAAGTGTTTTCCTATACTTGCATAGCCTTCAGAAGGAGGAATAAATATAATAATTAACAAAACAAACATTTCTTTTGCAACAAAAATGTACACAGTCATAGTCTACTTCACAGATTTATAAACCATTGGAATATGTGACCATATTAAAATTACACAAATAACTACACCAAAATCTCTAACATGACAACTGATGATTATAAAGTTAAACTGGAAATGCTTTTTAAAAAAAATTAAATTATACTTTGTTACTAATACAATGACTACAGTGGTAGAATAGGTGTTTTTATGTTAAATGAAATAGTGATTGATGGCACTGCTATTTGCTCTGTATTACAAGCAACATATGTACTGAACAAATTGTGGCTAATTTGAATGAATGGATACATCATGTACAGTTCAGTTCAGTTCAGTTCAGTCGCTCAGTCATGTCCGACTCTTTGCGACTCCATGAATCACAGCACGCCAGGCCTCCCTGTCCATCACAAACTCCCGGAGTTTACTCAAACTCATGCCCATCGAGTCGGTGATGCCATCCAGCCATCTCATCCTCTGCGGTCCCCTTCTCCTCCTGCCCTCAATCCCTCCAAGCATCAGGGTCTTTTCCAATGAGTCAACACTTCGCATGAGGTGGCCAAAGGATTGGAGTTTCAGCATCAGTCCTCCCAATGAACACCCAGGACTGATCTTCTTTAGGATGGACTGGCTGGATCTCCTTGCAGTCCAAGGGACTCTCAAGATTCTTCTCCAACACCACAGTTCAAAAGCATCAATTCTTCAGTGCTCAGCTTTCTTCACAGTCCAACTCTCACATCCACACATGACCACTGGAAAAACTATAGCCTTGACCAGATGGACCTTTGTTGGCAAAGTAATGTCTCTGCTTTTTAATATGCTATCTAGGTTGGTCATAACTTTCCTTCCAAGGAGTAAGTGTCTTTTAACTTCGTGGCTGCAGTCACCATCTGCAGTGATTTTGGAGCCCCAAAAAATAAAGTCTGACACTGTTTCCACTGTCTCCCCATCTATTTCCCATGAGGTGATAGGACCAGATGCCATGATCTTAGTTTTCTGAATGTTGAGCTTTAAGCCAACTTTTTCACTCTCCTCTTTCACTTTCATCAAGAGGCTTTTTAGTTCCTCTTCACTTTCTGCCATAAGGGTGGTGTCATCTGCATATCTGAGGTTATTGATATTTCTCTGGGCAATATTGTGCTCCTTCCAGCCCAGCGTTTCTCATGATGTACTCTGCATATAAGTTAAATAAGCAGGGTGACAATATACAGCCTTGACGTAAAGTGAGATTTAATAGGAAAATGTTACTAGTGTGATTTTTCCCCTTGTCTTTTCCTTCTAGTGATTATAAATAAATAAATAAATAAATATGTGTATATATACATACATACACAGGGTATTATTCACTTTTTAAATGAACTCACATACTTTCACCTAAGTGGCTTATTCTAGATAAATATTCTAGGTCGTTTTCCTAAACTTTGCATGAAATTTTGCAATTTCTATTTCCCTAGACAGACACATTTCCCCAACATCTACTATCTGAATAATTGAAATATATCTGAAGTGTATTTTTGTATGGATGTGCTTTCAATATCCAGCAACCCATTTTCTCTCTGTAATTCACATGAAATTTTGTCATTTTTCTTGAAGCTTTCACTAGGCATTTCAGGTTGTGAGAGTAGTGAAAGTGTTAGTTGTTCAGTCGTGCCCAACTCTTTGCAACCCCATGGATTATGTCCCACCAGACTACTCTGTCCACGGAATTTTCCAGGCAAGAATGACTGGAGTGGGTCATTTCCTTCTCCAGAGGATGTTCCTGACTCAGGGATCAAACCCGAGTCTCCTGCATTGCAGGCAATCATTTTACCGTCTGAGCTACCAGGGAAGCCCCTGTGAAAGTAGTTCATGATACCAAACAGTACTGTTTCTTTGTGCGAATGAATTGTATAGGAGAAAACAGAATACCAGAACAGTAGTAATTATTAGGGAGAGAATGCAGTTCCATTTGTGAGGGGGAAAGGGCTAAATCTTGGATCAGGCAGATTTCAGATTGTCTGATGCTCAAATTTTCTCAGGTGCTCATGTGACCTGCTCTGTCCTTCCTCTTTGAACTACAGAGCTCACTCTTGGCAGTTTCGACCACCTCTAGAGATGAGTGTCAGCACATGGAAAACCCTGGGATGTCTGACATTTTTGACTAGACTCTAGTGCTTGTGAATACTCCATTCTACTTTCACAGAGATTATTGTATTTTGTAATTTATATATCTGCAATATGTTAGTTGTTTTGCTTTAAAACATCAGCATTGTTTACAGCTGAAATAGAAAAAACTAAGGTCAAAATAAACAGCTCTTGTTAAGCAGCATATATGAAGTAAATATCACTGTGATTTTTTAAAAATGTGTAAATCTCAAAGGGTTGCCTCCAGATTTTCAGAGCAAAAAGTGATACTGAGCAAAATCTAGCAAGCTACAAAAAACGTAATCTAGCAATGTGTAAAAAATTGCATTAAATTTAATAAAAGTCTTTCAATGTTGGCTAATACATCAGGCTAAACTCTCAATTAGCACTAAATATTTTATATAGGCAAATGTAACACATCTGAGGCTAATTTGACATCGACATCACCAATAAGAAAATAGCCAACAGTTATAATTATTATGTTTAACACTTGCAGTGACATGGTAGAAGTAACATTTTTCATCATAGATTTTTTAAATTCCCTTCTTTGATCCAATCCCCAATGACATTAAAATTATCATTTCTTATTATTTGGCAGTAGGAAAATAGACCACCCATATGTCACAGAGAGTTTATACCTACTGGTTGTAAGTCCATTTTAGTGCTAATACACATGATCATTGGGTATAGGTAAAAGAGACTAAAATGCTACATATTGATGATAGTCTTCTCAGGGGAAAAGTAGGCCCCTGTCTTATAAAAGGCAGAGGTCAACAGTGGCTATTTTTACAGATAAATATAAAGATATTTCCTCAAATGATCGTAAATGTTCTATGAGAAAAGAGCCGCTTTATGAATATAAAATCACCTAGATGTGTATGTCTAAACTATTGCTGAGCTGCTACGGGGAAAAATGTTCTGAGGTTTAGAATTAAAATGAATTAATTTTTCTTTCTGACTCTGCCAGATGCTTAGTATGTGGCCTTGGAAATGAAAAAGGCCGTGAGAATCCCAAGAGAAACATCCAGAACACTGCTGGTTATGCTGCTGCTCTGAAAGGTCATAGGTGGTGTCTTCAGGCAAGTCAGGCCAGGAAGAAGCCACACATCCCACTTGTAGGTGGGCATGGATTTGAGGAAAAACAGCACTCCTTTCCTCTCTAGTCGGTGTGGAGGCTTCTGCTTAGAGAGTACAGACCTGACGTACAAAGTGTGGGCATTTATGAAGTGTTGCCTTAATGATTATTTTCTTTTAGAAACTACCAGTGGAAGGTAGACTATTCTTAGATTGTCAATGACAAAGTATTAAAGAGATCATTTAAGAGTTTCCTCTTATGCACATGGAATTTGCTGTCCTACAGGGTAGAGGGTGGCAGGGAAGAACTTTTGAATGTAGTGTGAGAAATGGAATACTGAAGGGCATTAAACTATGTTCAGAAGCCCTGGGTTTTAGACCCACCTCTTCTATTTGTTTGCCCTTTGTTCTTCTCTGAGCCTTGGTTTCTTTTTTGATAAAAATAAGATTATGAATTCCTACTTTGCCTGTCATCACATTGCTATCAGGTTAAAGTGAGATATAGCATGTGAAAATTCTCTGAAAGCTTCCGAAATACTACACAGATGTAAAGAATTATGATAAAGAAATAATAGTCTTCTGCCAACTTTTCCAGGCATTTTTCCTCTCCTTTTAGAAAAAATAATATCCATTTAATTTATGAATTTTTCCTTTATAATAGTAAACTGATGTATTTTTTGAACCTGGTAATCCTTGGTGTCTAGTTGTATTCTGTTACTAGTAGACCAAGAGCCGGCCTGGCCAGTCAAGCATCAGGGTTATTATAAACCAGCTGGAGCTAGACCTAAAGATACAGCATAAGGAAGTCCCTACCACAAGGGAAGGAAAAACTTCCGTCCCTTCCATCCTTAGAGGAATGTGGGAAGAACAAAGGAAGGTTGGGTAGGAAAAGAAAATCACATGATGAAGTCCTCATTACACCTAGTTTTGAGCAAGGGCAGAGTGCTGAAAAACTACATAGAAAGATGTGAGAAAACGATAGAACATCAGGACGAATGATTCGGTTTCCTAAGCATTCTTCTCAGTGCCATATGCCATGTGGCTTTGACAACTAGAGGGACTCTGGCAGAAGGAGGAGTTGGGGTGAGGGTTGGGGCTTCTCCCGTGGTGAACCTGCACATGGTCTTTAGGGGACTGAAGTGTCATTGTGTGGTGCCCCAGTGAGCGTTGGGCAGGGGCAGCACTCAGGGATCGGGAAGAGGCATGGTCAGCGTTAGCACCAGTGGTTACTATGCTATGCTCAAAGGCCAGCAGGAGCTGGTACATCACCGAGGATGCAGGAATGACTGGGGCTCCTGCGTAGATCCAAGAGGGGAAGAAAGTCAGCAGCCTGAGAACACTGCGTAGCATCTTTGGCTTTTCTTTGGTCACTATCATGAGAACACATGATATCCTTGCTCTCAATATGACAGCAACAGAAGACAGAAGAGAAAACATGCATGTTTACCTATTCATCCAAAAATATCTTCTGAAGAAGGCAATTTAAGAAAAGTTGGAGATAAAATCAATGGGTAAGTTTTTATTGTCTCTACTACCTTCTTGTCTCACCTCCATCTAACAGGGTAGAGGCTTATGAGGTAGATAAATCTGTTCCAGAAAAAAGAAATTGCATAGTTTAAGAAAATGTGTTTCTCTTCTATGTGCCCATTGGTTTCACTTCCATGCCATTTCTTGAGGTTTTATCTTGTAAGTTGTCCTGCTTGTTTTTCCCACAGGTATTCAGACTATCATTTATGGTTACTTAACTTTTTTTAAAGACAAGTTTTTCAAAGAAGGTTAAGATTTGCAATTAAAGTGAGAGGAAAGTATAGAGATTTACCATGTACCCACTGCTTCTATACATGCATAGCTTCCATCATTATTACCATCATTCACCAAAAAAGTACATTTTTTATCAAGGATGATTGCATTGACACAATATAATCACCCATATTTTATTTTAAAGTTCACTCTTGGTGTTATATATTCTATGGATGTGGACCAATGTATAATGATACATATTTATCCATATAACATTATATAGAATAGCTCACTGCCTTGAAAATCTCCTGTGCTCTGCCTATTTGTCCTTCCTCTCCATTGTGGTAACCACCGACCCTTCTATTGTCTACATAGTTTTGCCTTTTCCAGAGTGTCATATAGTTGGAATCTTATAGTACAGATCTTACTTTTAAATGAGTGCTTTTCAAGTCTTTATTATGTGCTATGTACTGTTTCAAATGCTTTACAAGTGGTAATTAATTTAATCCTCATAATAGCCCATTTCATACTACTATGGTGCCCATTTTTCAGGTGAGAAAACTAAACTGAGGCACAAAGAAGTTAGTTTTGTAAAAACAAAAACAAAAAACGTGGTTGAGCCAGCATTCCAACTCAGAAAATTTGGCCTCAGAATGTGGTATACCACATGACCTTTTCTTCATACCTATTCAGCCTTTTTAGCTTTCTTAATCCTTTACATTTAAAGCTCAAGGTAGATCAATATTGGTATTGGATAGTTTTGATTTGTACATACCCAGGAAATATTGAGTTCTTATGTGACCTCAAACATGCAGCCCTATGTTTGAGGGGCTCAAGTAGTATATGATATTTGCCCCAATAGGCCAAATGTTGGTTAGTAGTTGATTGTCATAAAACTCACCTATTAAAAGCCACTTATTACATTCTAATAAAAAATGCATGTAGAGTGAGTATGTGACTTTTAAGCACTTGTAAGTTTTTATTTGGTAATTTTACCAAGGTTTTGTTTTGATTTTCATTATTTACCTAGAATCTCTCCTGAGACACATGAAATACACTTTTTATGTTCCATAAAATTAACATGGAATTGCAACAGAAGGCTATTTCTCGCGAGAAGAAAACTCCCTTGTGAAGAAATATACATGCTAAAAACACAAATGTCAAAGGAAGTTTATACATTACCTTAACTCTGTGGCCATATGCGTAATAATTTAAAATAATTTCTGTACATAATTATTTTTATCATATAGAATGCAAAATAATACCCAGTTACTATGAAGTTGAAAATGTTTTTAGAAAGTAAACTTGTAAACTTGGTGCCTATTTACTCAGCCAGAGAAAAGCAATATTTTGCTTACAAATGTGAAAAAGAGAGAGCTATTTTGACATAATAGTCTTGGTTCATTTCCAAGACAAACTATTCAATATCACAGTAACCCAAATCTATACCTTAACCACTAATGCCAAAGAAAATGAAGTTGAACGGCTCTATGAAGACCTACAAGACCTTCTAAAACTAACACCAAAAAGGATGTGCTTTTTATCACACAGACTGGAAAGCAAAGCAGGAAGTCAAGAGATAACTGTAGTAACAAGCAGGTTCAGCATTGGAGTAGAAAATGAAGCAGGGCACAATTTGCCAAGAGAATGTGCTGGTCATAGCAAACATATGCAGATAACATCGTTCTACCGGCAGAAAGTGAAGAGGAACTAAAGGCCTCTGGATGAAGGTGAAAGAGAGAATGATAAAGCTGGCTTCAGTTCCGTTCAGTTCAGTCACTCAGTCATGTCTGAGCGACCCCATGAACCGCAGCACGCCAGGCCTCCTGATCCATCACCAACTGCCGGAGTCTACCGAAACCCATGTCGATCGGGTTGGTGATGCCATCCCACCATCTCATTCTCTATTCTCTGTCATCCCCTTCTCCTCCTGCCTTCAATCTTTCCCAGAATTAGGGTCTTTTCAACTGAGTTAGCTCTTTGCATCAGGTGACCAAAGTATTGGAGTTTCAGCTTCAACATCAGTCCTTTCAATAAACACCCAGGACTGATCTCCTTTAGGATGGACTGCTTGGATCTCCTCTCAGTCCAAGGGACTCTCAAGAGTCTTCTCCAACACCACAGTTCAAAAGCATCAATTCTTTGGTGCTCAGCTTTCTTTATAGTCCAACTCTCACATCCATACATGACTACTGGAAAAATCATAGCCCTGACTAGACAGACCTTTGTTGATAAAGTAATGACTCTGCTTTTTAATATGCTGTCTAGGTTAGTCATAACTTTCCTTCCAAGGAGTAAGAGTCTTTTAATTTCATGGCTGCAATCACCATCAGCAGTGATTTTGGAGCCCCCCAAAATAAAGTCAGCCACTGTTTCCACTCTTTCCCCATCTATTTCTCATGAAGTGATGGAACCAGATACCATGATCTTAGTTTCCTGAATGTTGAGCTTTAAGTCAACTTTTTCACTCTCCTCTTTTACCTTCATCAAGAGGCTCTTTAGTTCCTCTTCACTTTCTGCCATAATGGTGGTGTTATCTGCATAGCTGAGGTTATTGATATTTCTCCTGGAAATCTTGATTCCAGCTTGTGCTTCCTCCAGCCCAGTGTTTCTCATGATGTACTCTGCATATAAGTTAAATAAGCAGGATGACAATATACAGCCTTGACATACCCCTTTTCCTATTTGGAACCAGTCTGTTGTTCCATGTCCAGTTCTAACTGTTGCTTCCTGACGTGCATACAGGTTTCTGAAGAGGCAGGTCAGGTGGTCTGGTATTCCCATCTCTTCAGAATTTTCCACAGTTTACTGTGATCCACACAGTCAAAGGCTTTGGCATAGTCAATAAAGCAGAAATATATGTTTTTCTGGAACTCTCTTGCTTTTTTGATGATCCATCAGATGTTGGCAATTAGATCTCTGGTTCCTCTGCCTTTTCTAAAACCATCTGGACTTTCATGGTTTATGTATTGCTGAAGCCTGGCTTGGAGAATTTTAAGCATTATTTTACTAGTGTGTGAGATGAGTGCAATTGTATGGTAGTCTGAGCATTCTTTGGCATTGCCTTTCTTTGGGATTGGAATGAAAACTGACCTTTTCCAATCCTGTGGCCACTGCTGAGTTTTCCAAATTTGCTGACGTATTGAGTGTAGCACTTTCACAGGATCTTCCAGGATATGAAATAGCTCAACTGGAATTCCATCACCTCCACTAGCTTTGTTCCTAGTGATGGTTCCTAAGGCCCACTTGACTTCACATTCCAGGATGTCTGGCTCTAGGTGAGTGTGAGTGATCACACCATCGTGATTATCTAGGTCATGAAGATCTTTTTTGTACAGTTCTTCTGTGTATTTTTGCCACCTCTTCTTAATATCTTCTTCTTCTGTTAGGTCCATACCATTTCTTTCTTTCTTTTTTTTTTTTTTTGGTCCATACCATTTTTATCCTTTATTGAGCCCATCTTTGCATGAAATATCCCTTGGTATCTCCAATTTTCTTGAAGAGATCTCTAGTCTTTCCCATTCTATTGTTTTCCTCTATTTCTTTGCACTGGTCACTGAAGAAGGCTTTCTTATCTCTTGTTGCTGTTCTTTGGAACTCTGCATTCAAATGGGTATATCTTTCCTTTTCTCCGTTGCTTTTCTTTTCTTTTCACAGCTATTTGTAAGCTGGCTTAATATTCAGTATTGAACAAACTAAGATCATGGCATCTGGTCCCATTGCTTCATGGCAAATCAATGGAGAAACAATGGAAGCAGTGACAGACTTTATTTTCTTGGGCTGCAAAATCACTGTGGATGGTGAATGCAGTCATGAAATTAAGATGCTTGCTCCATGGAAGAAAAGCTATGACAAATCTAGACAGTATATTAAAAAGCAGAGACATCACTATGCCAACAAAGATGTGTACAGCCAAAGCTATGGTTTTTCCAGTAATCATGTACAGATGTGAGAGCTGGACAATAAAGAATTGATATTTTCAAACTGTGGTGCTGGAGAAGACTCTTGGAGAGTCCCTTGGACTGCAGGGAAATCAAACCAGCCAATCCTAAAGGAAACCATTCCTGAATATTCATTGGAAGGACTGATGCTGAAGCTGAAACTCCAATACTTTGGCTACCTGATGTGAAGAGCTGACTCACTGGAAAAGACCCTGATGCTGGGAAAGACTGAGGACAGAGGAGAAGGGGGCAACAGAGGATGAGATAGTTGGATGTTATCACCAACTCAATGAACATGAGTTTGAGCAAACACCAGGAGATAGTGAAGGGCAAGGAAGCCGGACATGCAGCAGTCCATGGGGTGGCAAAGAGTCAGACATGATTGAGTGACTGAACAACAACAACAGATTTGACAGTCATACAACTCTCCATATCTGCTTTTGCCAGAATTATCTGAATTGTCTGTTTAGGGAGAAGTCTCACTCTATAAATTCAGTATGTTTCTGCTGAAGGGCTGTGGTTCATTGTTCCCTGGTCAGTCTCCTTAAATGAATGAAAAGCACACCTTACACACCAGTGAAGTGGTCACATTTTGAAGAAGACACATTTTTCTCTTCAAAGATGATGTCATATACACAGCCTCTGTCATAGCAATAAGGCCATAAATAATTGGTACAATATTTGAACTCACTTGTGGTAAAATTACATTTGGGTTTTAGACTTTCAGTTCAGTTCAGTTCAATTCAGTCACTCAGTCATGTCTGACTCTTTGTGACCGCATTAACTGCAGCACGCCAGGCCTCCCTGTCCATCACAAACTCCCAGAGTCCACCCAAACTCATGTCCATTGAGTCGGTGATGCCATTCAACCATCTCATCCTCTGTTGTCCCCTTCTCCTCCTGCCCTCAATCTTTCCCAGCATCAGGGTCTTTTCAAATGAGTCAACTCTTCGCATCAGGTGGCCAAAGTATTGGAGTTTCAGATTCAGCATCAGTCCCTCCAATGAGCACCCAGGACTGATCTCCTTTAGAATGGACTGGTTGGATCTCCTTGCAGTCCAAGGGACTCTCAAGAGTCTTCTCCAACACCGCACTTCAAAAGCATCAATTCTTTGGCACTCAGCTTTCTTTATAGTCCAACTCTCACATCCATACATGAGTACTAGAAAAACCATAGCCTTGACTAGATGGACCTTTGTTGGCAAAGTAATGTCTCTGCCTTTTAATATGCTGTCTAGGTTGGTCATAACTTTCTTCCAAGGAGTAAACATCTTTTTATTTCATGGCTGCAATCACCATCTAAATTCTGCCTCTGTTTCCACTGTTTTTCTATCTATTTGCCATGAAGTGATGGGACTGGATGCCATGATCTTTGCTTTCTGAATGTTGAGCTTTAAGCCAAATTTTTCACTCTCTTCTTTCACTTTCATCAAGAGGCTCTTTAGTTCTTCTTCACTTTCTGCCATAAGGGTGGTGTTATCTGCATAGCTGAGGTTATTGATATTTCTCCTGGAAATCTTGATTCCAGCTTGTGCTTCATCCATCCCAGGGTTTCTCAGGATGTACTCTGCATATAAGTTATATAAGCAGGGTGACAACATACAGCCTTGACGTACTCCTTTTCCTATTTGGAACCAGTCTGTTCCATGTCCAGTTCTAACTGTTGCTTCTTGATGTGCATACAGGTTTCTCAAGAGGCAGGTCAGGTGGTCTGGTATTCCCATCTCTTTCATAATTTCCCAGAGTTTATTGTGATCCACACAGTCAAAGTCTTTGGCATAATCAATAAAGCAGAAATAGATGTTTTTCTGGAACTCTCCTGCTTTTTCGATGAGCCAGCGGATGTTGGCAATTTGATCTCTGGTTCCTCTGCCTTTTCTAAAACCAGCTTGAACATCTGGAAGTTCATGGTTCACGTATTGTTGAAATCTGGCTTGGAGAATTTTGAACATCGCTTTTCTAGCGTGTGAGATGAGTGCAATTGTATGGTAGTTTGAGCATTCTTTGGCAATTAGACATTAAAGTCAAATAAAGAATAATACAATTGTCTTGATATATGATACTTATTATTAAATTTAAATAAATTAAATGGATAGGGAAACTGGTCTTTAAATATTATGGTTAAACAGTAATTTCTTCTGTTTCACTTTATTTTAGCTCCTGTTAATTAGAAGGCATTACTTGGTCGCTAATCCCTAACAACAATAATTATCCCTTAGACTAACAGTAGGTGGATAAGCCTGAGAATGCAATTTTCCTCTTTAACTAGTGTTCCTGAGTATCAAAATCAAGGTTCAGTAGTCATTTAATAAAGGTTAAGTAATCCACATTAAATGGATTTAAAGTGACAAAATGTGGTGTGATATTTCGTCTTTTCAGGTGTGTGATTGTAATACAAAGACCTGGTGGTTCTAATAAGATCAGGACTGTTGGTGGTTGAATACCACATTTTTGCAAAAGGGAGAAATTCCCCTACAAAGGAGTAACAGATGGATTGTCCTGGGTTTAAAGTAGTCTAAGACAGATGATAGAATGGACAGAGATGTGCTTCATTGAGACCAGGCACTATAGGGTGAGATATTTGCTGGTCTTCGCATCCCTTCTGATGGAGGCTATGACAGAGGCTCTATAAACTCATGAATAAAATCACCGTGTCAAATAACCAGGCCGCCCACCTCCCAGCAGGGCCTTCCAGACCCAGTGCTCATGTGCTCATCAGTGGGAAGGATAAGCTGTTAAATGGAATCTGCTCTTTGAAGCAAAATCCATTTTTCCTTTGCTTTTTCTAAAGTGTATGTTATAATATTTGACTCAAGTGAGAATTTAGTGTATGTTTTCATACATAAGTTTCAGGGTAGGATCTACAAGGGTTCTGGTAGGGGCAAGACAGGAGTCTCACCTTCAATATGCTTGTATCACAAGGGAAAACAAGGTAAGTAAATTCTAACAATAAGCATTTCATTCATTCATTCAGTAGTTATTTCATGAGCCCCAGGATGTGCCTGGTAGCACTCTGTTGGCCAGAAATTCAGTGGTTGAACAAGATCAATTCTTGTTTGGAGCTTTAACTTTGTGGAGGCTGTGAGCATGGACTTCGATAAAGATAAAGAGCTGGAATGAATCAAGGGGCAGAGAACTTGGAGACATCTGGGAGCAGCAGAACTATTCATTTGAGTTAAACCAGGGGAATGAAAGACCACGATGGTCAAAGTGATGGGGAAATGATGTGCAACAGACCTGGAAAAACAGGTTGGGACTATGTTGTTGAACTCCAGATTAAAGATAAATTCTTTAGGCAATAGGTAGCCATTGAAGAATTTTGAGCAGAGTCACAAAATAAGAACACTTTAGGAAGGTTATTGTGGCAATAGATATAACATAGATGGAAGTGGGAAAATCAAGGGCAAGGTGACCACATAAAAAATTATTGCAATATTGGAAATGAGTGGTCATCAGGCCTGATCTGGTGGAAGCAAAGTGAACAGAAATAAAGATAAAAAGTTAGAGTCTATGGGATGTTTTTGATGATCTGAGACTTTGAAAATTCTTTGAATTAATGTTTGATGCCAATATTATGGGTAGTATTATTGCCCTTTATGTATTCAATCAATATTCTCAATTTCTTTATAACTCATTTGGACTCTTTGCAGGTATCTGTAGCATTTCCAATTCCTGCTGTTTATCTGATTGCTATCAGAGAGTTCTCCCTGTGAATCATTCTTCTTTGCAGTGTTTGTGTTGTAGCTTTACTCTATGTTTTGGAAAAAAGAATATACACTAAGATTTCTGCCATTTAAAGACCTAATTAACCCTTGTTATAAATTGCTCACTATTTTCTACTTTTTCCCTAACTTTTTTCAATGTAAACTTGTGGCATTCAGCTCATTCCTGTGGCATGAGGGAAAATAAGCTCCTCTAAGTGTATGGAGAAATTTTCCTGTGGATGTGAGAGGTGAAGAAGGCTCATGAAGTGGAGGAGTGGGAAGAGGGTGCAAGACTGCCAGGCTGCCCAATGCTTTGGAGGCATCTTGCAGTTACACAGAGGGATGGTACATGCAGAAACAGTCAACTGTCTCTTGGAGTGGCAAATTCTTGCTTTTTTTATTTTTGTCTTTCTGTCTTTCCATCTTGTTGTCCTTCTTTTGTTCTTTCTTCCCTTGCCCGTCCTTCTTTCCCGCTTCCTTCCATCTTTAGTACACAACTAGAGTATAAGCATCTTAGACATGAAAATAATCGCTCTAGGCCAGAGTGACATGCTTAGTGGCTCAGTCAGGTCTGACTCTTTGTGACCCCATGGATTGTAACCCACCAGGCTCCTCTACCTGAACTTCAAGTAGAGTAACAGGCAAGTTTAATGAAGTTCAGGTGGCAGCAACAAAAGCAATCGCATCACCACTGTTCTTCTCTCTTGTATCTTTTGGTTTGCTTTCGTAAGGCTACAGATTCATAGAGTCTACTACATGTTTCAATAGATAAAGCATGAGCAGTTTTATTTACCCTTCTTGTGGACCCCAGGTATTTGATCCATTTCAGGAAAAATATTTAGAGTACTCGATATCTGACCCCTTGATAAATGCATGTGTTTGTATTGCTACTGCTGCTGCTGCTAAGTCACTTCAGTCGTGTCCGACTCTGTGCGACCCCATAGACGGCAGCCCACCAGGCTCCCCCGTCCCTGGGATTCTCCAGGCAAGAGTACTGGAGTGGGTTGCCATTTCCTTCTCCAATGCGTGAAAGTGAAAAGTGAAAGTGAAGTCGCTCAGTCACGTCTGATTCTTAGCGACCCCATGGACTGCAGCCCACCAGGCTCCTCCATCCATGGGATTTTCCAGGCAAGAGTACTGGAGTGGGGTGCCGTTGCCTTCTCTGGTGTTTGTATTACTTAACTTTAAATAATAATGTATTTTATATATGTAATTTAATAAATATAATAATGTAAGAAAATAGTATTTAAAATAATGATTAAGAAGAAATATATTAGTGTATCCTATGATAAGTGTACTACTTTACCTTTGGTACCATCTTAAAGCAAACTATACCTTGATAGTGAAGTTTATCATCAGCAATAGTAAATATAAATCCATATTTCAAGTAGTCTTTCCTAAGGCAGCAAAAAAACTGACCCTATATCATCTCAGATCATGTCCATCCTGGCTTTCACCCCAAAGGTGGTGGGTAAGCTCGGCAGGGGGAGAAAGGAAGTGGTGCCCTTGTCTTCCTTCTGTGGTTTCCCTCTGCTTACTTTGAGCTATTTCCTTTGGTCCACAGTTTCTTTCCAATAATCGTTTATGCCATTGTTATTTTTGTGAAGATTAGTTTATGTAAAATTTGATAATAAAATCTCTAAGTTCACTTTCTAAATCTCAGCCCACATACATTACTGTCCATTGGATTATGGTGATGGCTAACAAAAGATTGGGTTTCTCCATCATCCACTTCAATTTTCCCTTCTGAATATTGTGAATACCACAAGGTCCACACTACCCACTGAGAGAGACCAAACAAATGCACTAGTATCAACCTGAATGTAAATATTAGTAAAGCCTTATTTCTTTCTCGCCTTTCTGTGAACAGTAAGCATAAGTAAGCATTATAATAACAATCCCACTGTGCCATCTCGTCTGTGCTATCCATCTCCCGAGGTTTAACTCTCTTCAGCCCACCTTACTCGCACATAGTTTGACTGCATGCATATGATAATTCATTAGCTCTAAACATCTTTTATCTGGAGAAGGAAATGACAACCCATTCTAGTATTCTTGTCTGGAGAAGTCCATGGACAGAGGGGCCTTTTGTGGACTTCCTTGGTAGTTCAGTGATAAAGAACTTGCCTGCCTGTAAGGAGAGGTGGGTTTGATCCTTCTGCCAGGAAGATCCCCTGGAGAAGGAAACGGTAACCCACTCCAGTATTCTTGCCTGGGAAATCCCATGAAGAGAAGACGGGCAGGCTGCAGTCCATGGAGTCACAAAAGACTCAGACACGACTTAGCAACAAATGTATTTTATATACTGTAGACATTCCCAAGATGATTAAGTCTTTCCAGGATTCTTTTCCATTTTATAGTATAATCAGATTAGTTTTTCAAACTTAATTTAACACACACACACCTCTTCTATGCTACTGTTGCAATCAGCAGTCTGCAATGGGTTGCACTCAGCTTCTACTTCCCTGAAGCTGCCTTCTTGATGTTGATTGATTTCCTGAATACTTCTATTCCTTTTAAGATAAAGACCACCAATACATTTTAAAATATATGTTTTTAACCTAGGCTATGTTGGTATGTTATGAGTTAGAATATTTTCCTTTCTTTCTAAATGACAGAATTTTGGTTTATATCTATGAAAATAAACTCAATTTGGTAAAATGCCCATAACTAGTAGCAGAGGCTCATAAAAACAAACAAATTAACCAAATAAATATGTACAATTATCTT
This sequence comes from Cervus canadensis, assembly GCF_019320065.1. Classification (NCBI taxonomy): domain Eukaryota; kingdom Metazoa; phylum Chordata; class Mammalia; order Artiodactyla; family Cervidae; genus Cervus; species Cervus canadensis. The sequence continues at coordinate 46,810,275 of NC_057409.1, read as the reverse complement.
TGATTCATCAGTGTTTATGTAACATAAATGGGTATAATGGAAACATGCATAGATTCAGATTTCACATGTTGTTCAGCTTTGTAATCAGAGAAAAGAAAAAATGTACAATGAAAATATTGCAATGACTTAAGTTTTCATAAAGACATGAATCTGGTCTCTAAATAAGGATTCAAAGATTTAATTTCTGTGATAGAGAAACTTTTATACTAACTCATATCCAGAGTGAAGAAGTTCATTTGCTTGAACATATTATCCAGTATTTTTTTTTTTTTTTATCTTGTTGTCTAAGTGGGTGGATAGAGAGAACATTTACTCCTTGGAAGATTCATTGTGACTTTTGGTGAAAAACTGTTAAGTTTTAGATTTCTCTTAACTCTCCATTATTTTCTGTGTAACTGAAATAAATGATTTTGTTAATTAGTGATTTATTGCTCCACTTGCAAGATAGTAATGATAATTATTCTCACAGTTACAAGAGAAAAAAGTTCTAAATCCTCACTCTTGACTGTTTTGTCTTCAGACAAAAAATAATTTGCATAATGAGGTGTGTAACTGTTAGTTTTATCAAGTAAATTTTGTTTCATACAAAATATAGACTTAATATTTTTGAATAAAGAAAAATTTTATGTGAAACTAAGTAAGCAAGCTATCTAAGTAAACTAAACTATCTTACATTCAATATTTAGTCAATTTTAAAACAAGCTAGTTTTAGACTAAAGTTTTTAGACTGAAGCATTGCTACATCTTGATTACACTGCTCTAGTTCTAAAGGTATTTTATACCGCTTCCGCATCCATTAGGCAAAGACTATTGAATGCTCCATTACAAAGAATGAACATTTTTAACAGTTTTTCCCTAAATTAACATGACAGGTACTACAGTGCAATGTTGTTAATCTTTTCCTAAAAGCTTAATGTTGCTATTTAGTTGTTTACTAACAAATCAAAGAAAACATTCCTTGTCATTTTAACTTAGAAGTAGATGGATGAATCTTCATTGTCTTTGGAGATGGAGAGAAGATCTTACAAGAAAAGTAATGATAAATTTCTTACAAAAAAAAGAAGCATACACATATTCACATTGCCACGTATTGCTGAAAAGCATACACACTCACTATACCTAAAGAAGATGAAGTTAGAAGAAATCATGTGATGGAAACTTTTGTAAACTACAAAAGAGTAGTATAAATGTCGTTTCATTTATCTGTCCATCTCTGCATTTGTTTATTATTTGATCTTTTTTCTTGTTTGTTGCTTTCTGGAAGATCAACCAGAATAAAGCACTTCTTGGTAGTTTTGCAAGTTTTTGTTTAGTGTCTTTTTAATCACATTTCAGGCTTTTGTGTCCATTCCCTCTGGAGCTTTGTTTGTTTGTTTTAAAACTTTCATACAGGCCTATCTTCAGTTCCCTGAAGTTTTCTTTGATCTTAGTTAAAAATTATTCTGGTTGGGACTGATAATTTGGTATTGCAGACTACTAGGAAATAAGATAATATGTACCTTTAGGCTAACAATTTAATTTTGTTTATTTCTGTATTTCCTCTCAGTGCTCTGTGGTAATAGATGCTGAGCAAATACTAATGAATGAGGGAGTGAATGGAGTAAAGAAAGAATAGGCAATTTTGGAGGGTTGAATTATGAAACATTACCAAATATCTAAACTTAGGTTATCCTTTTTTAAGAGCATCTGAATTCTTCATAAAATTCTTGCTTTTTTTTAATGGGTGATGAAAAAATCAGAAATACAATATTTTTATCATATCAGACTAATATTTAGCCAGGTTTTGCTTTCATTTTAGTGCTTCAGCTCTTGTCTTATGCCACAAAAACATATACATTGGAAAGTCTGATTAAAACAGGAAAACTTGTCCTGAAGACCATCTGTAGCTTGATTTCTCCTAAAGGAGTTAATCTTTGAAACAGACTTATAGAGTTAGTATTGGCTGATAAAGTTTTGGCCTGATAATTACATAATAAGCTGGTGCCTTCCCAAGTTATTAAGCTTTTAGAATCATTTTCAAAATTATATTTATTGGGTTTCATAAAATGTTAATGTTAGTTATGAACTATTCAAAACCTCCAGGAATTTCAGCATTTCTCTGGTGTTCAAGAATCAAGAAGATTTAAAAGTAAACATATTGAGCAGAATAAGTAATACCCCAAACTAAGTATTTTCATCACTTTGAGCTTTGTTATCATCTCTATTAATAGTAATTTATTGACAGTCTTTTGGCAGGATTAAGTAGTTGACAAAATTGAACTATTAGAGCAATTTTTTGTAGAACTATACAAACTAGTTTAAGGAAAAAAAACTATTAATAATGCAGAATAGAGAATCCAAGTTTATTGGTAAGAAAGTCACAACAATTAGAAACATGGGAGAGGTTTTGATGGGCTTCTCAGGTGGCGCTAGTGGTAAAGAACTCACCTGCCAATGCAGAAGACATAAGAGATGCGGGCTCAGTCCCTGGGTCAGGAAGATCCCCTGGAGGAGGGCACCAACCTCTCCAGTATTCTTGCGTGGAGAATCCCATGGACAGAGGATCTTGGTGGGCTACAGTCCATAGGGTTGCAAAGAGTCAGACGTGACGGAAGTAACTTAGCATGCACACACAAGAGGTTTTGATATATGTTTTAAAATATTGTGCTTTCAGGTTCAAGAAGTCTTGGTTAGTCCAGATCAGCTCCCAGATATTAATATTGTCCCTCCTATTTCCTGACTCAGCAGCTCTTGGGATGGTGTCGGATTGGGTCAGATGGTAAAGCTTCTTTTTAGGACCCAAAGAATTCATTCCTTGTGTCAATGAAGTGGATTTACCCTCTCCTTTAGAAATATCTAGTTTTTTCCCCCTTTTAAAAAAAATATATTTTAATTGAAGGATAGTTGCTTTACATAATTTTGTTGTTTACTGTCAAACCTCAACATGAGTGAGCCATAGGTATACATGTATCTAGTTTGATTTAAGTATTTAAGAATCAGGGAGGGCAGTTCAAAGGAAGGAGGGACTGGATGTGGCTGTCCTGCTACAAAAATGCTACCATGGGCAAGAGGGAGGGCCAGTGGGAACAGGGGAGCTGTCCATAGTGAGTGATAGGAAGAAATCATGTTTAATGTGATCTCTGGGGCCACTAGGAATACCATTTAAGACTAGAAATTCATTTTGCCACAAGAAAGCATTCAAACAAAACTTCTTCTCTCCATAAACTTGACCCTCTTTCTCCTTTTCTCCTGATCATACCCCCAGTATCCTTTTTACCAAGGCTAGACACTTTACAGTTTTTCTGGTCCTTCACTTTCTACCTTATCAACATCACCAAATATTTGCCAAGATCTGAAGACTGAATATGGTACATCCATTACTTCTTTTCCTTTATTTGACCATCCCTCATCTAGTCTTTACTTCTAGTGCTTCCTTATATTCTGAAAGTCTAGCTTCTAAAACACTTCCAGACCCATCTCCAAAAGCACAAACCCTACTGATGGCCTCCTTGATGACAGAATAAAGTGGTCCAAGCTAACCCTGAGCTGACATACAAGGCTCTTCATGATCACTTGATCAATACTCACTTCATCTCAGTTATTTCCCATTACTCCTTCATGCCACTTTAACCGTGAAGTTGTCAGGTTAATCATTGTCCAAACAATCCCCAACTTCTCCACTTCATTTGGAAAAAAATTTTCAGGCTTGATATTTATTTGAAATATGATATACTCTTTAGGATCCATTTCAAATGTCTCCTCTTTCCTGATGCTTTTCTGACTCCTTTAGCTTAAAAAACTGGTCTTTCTCTTTCTTTTGAATGTCCATGACACAATTTTATTGGCATTTATCAGATTCTAGTTTTTACTACCCAGTCATTTTTATCCACTTTTTCTCAAATAGTAATATTATTTGATACATGTAAACAAATAAATAATGTATCCATGAATGTGTTCCCTTATGAGATCATTTTAGAGTGGTAGATAAAAAGGGAATTATTTTGTTTAAGTGTTTGCAATTTTCTAAGCCTATATTAACATAGTCAACGGAGAAAGGGACTTTAATAAATAGCATATAATGTCAGAAAAATCACCCAGGACAACTTAATGCCTTGCTTTGCTCACCTTACAATTTCAAAGGCCCTGATGAGACTGACATGCTAAAAACTATTTGTGATGATTTTCATCTTTATTTTATTGCTGCTGACTGACTACATTTAAAACATTGATCTTTTGTTGGCTTGGTCTTAGTTTAGATTTTCTCTTTCAGATATTTTATTTTGAATTTTGTTCTTACTTTCCAGACTGGGCCATGAAGCGTTTTGGGCTTTAACTGTTTATGAAAAAATTTATTCTAAATATGATTTCAAGAGAAAAGGATGAAATGGTATTGTCGGCTGACAGAACAATTTTGAGCAAAGATTAGACAAGGTAAAATAATGGTAGGGTCACATAGAAGTTAAAGTTCTGTTTGTTTGCCGCAAATAAAATGGCAAAAATATAGGAATTCAAGACCAGGTCATTGTGAATTTCACATTTAAAAACTTAGACCTATAGATGCCTGAGAACCTTGGAAGGTTTATCACCTGGGAAATGAATGAGCAAAGCCCCTGCTATCAGGTATATGCAAAATGTGGGTGTGAAGGGTAGACCGGACATATGAAAAGCTAGAGATGAGAAAACAAAACAAAAAGTCTCCTGTGATAGGCAGGTGGACTCTTTACCACTGGTGCCGCCTGGGAAGCCCTGATAGACTAGGCAAGAAGCCCTGAATAGGGTAATCAGGAGGGCTGCGTTTTTGGAGTTATGGCAGAGGAAGACTGAAAGGGTGTTTTGTTCTCAAAGTGTTCTCAAAATATCTTCCTGATATTTCCAGCATGGGTTATAGGAAGGACAGGGCATAGTGGATCTGCGGAACACAGGAGGATGGGAGGGTGGGAAGCTAAGAGGATGAATTCAGTTTCTGGCCCACTGAATCTGAATTCAATTCAAATTATGGACGTTGTTACGTAGAGTATCAAAAATTAAGAAATGGAATTCAAAAGATAAGGGGCTATATATTCAAATTTAAAAATCATAGCATAGATCTGATTGTCAAAACCCAGGGAAAAGCTAAAAGCAGCCAGACAAAGGTTTTTAATAGCAAGAGGAAAATGATGAAATAATAATCCTCTATAAACTGGTGAGGGAGATGGAAGGACTGATGAAGACTGAGAAGAAACACTCAGAGTTCATGAAAAGGGTGAGGTTACCTATGCTAGGTGGGGGTAGAAACAAGGTTGTAGAGTGAATGGCAGTGGTTCAGGAAGAAGTTATGCCCTATTCTTGCCTCTGAATGACTGACAATTAAGCATTCAACCTGTTTTCACATATTGGAAAATTGTTAGATGTTCTTCAGTTGTGCTGATTTTTTAGGCAAAAATGAATCACTTTTCTGTAGCCTAATAACATACAATCTTGAAAACGTTTAGCAATTTTTTCTTAGGCTCCTTAAATAAGTGCCTCCAACCTTTCACATGTCATTTCACATATGATCCCCTTATACATTAAAGAGGACTTGATTAGCTGAAGATCATTAGGCCTCTTTTCCTTGAACTGCCACTAGTTATAAAATTCCAGTTTGGGGTTTACAACCCACAGCATCACTGGACAAGCACATATTTGGTGTTCACCAACTTTCTCTTGATCTTTGTTCTCTTTGCAAATGCACATCAAGCATGAAACACTGCAATGGATCCTGAAATGAACTTAGTCTTAATCAACTTAATAGTTGTTTTTAATGTGGCATGGTGTACCTATAAATACAATGAGTTTAGAGTTAAATTAGTCATCAAACTGGTCAAGTTAATAAAAACAATTAAGGTTAAATTGATCACTTCTTGTTATTCAGACCTTCCATAAATGGGCCTAAGAATTATAAAAAATATAGGCCAAATAAGCTTGAAATACAACTTTTTTACACAGACATTTAGAATAGCTCATTCTTTCCCAGTATATGACTCTGTTTGTGTATTTTGCTATATATAGTCTTGGGTTTTAGGGAATATTTTACACATTCTCTCACTGTTTTCATTCTATATTCAGAATTATATTTACTTCCATGTATACTTTCCACCCTCTTCATCATAAATTCCTTTAGAAGCTGGGACCAGTGTCTTGCTTTCTCTGTGATCTCTATAGCACTCACCCCCATGCTTTATTTCAAAAAACATACTTAATAAAGATTTGTTAAAAAAAAATAAAGATTTGTTAAAAGAATTAATCCAAATAACATCCTCAAAAGTGTTGAATTGCTATCTCTGTTTTGTATGTTAGATTGAGATTTATTAGATCCTTGAGGTCAAAAAGGCAGAAGTGCGGCGGCTGCGACAGCGGCTCAGAAGGCTACATAGGAACCTGGAATGTTCGGTCCACGAATCAAGGCAAACTGGAAGTGGTCAAACAGGAGATGGCAAGAGTGAAGGTCAACATTCTAGGAATCAGTGAACTAAGATGGACTGGAATGGGTGAATTTAACTCAGATGACCAGTATATCTACTACTGTGGGCAGGAATCCCTTAGAAGAAATGGAGTAGCCATCATAGTCAACAAGAGTCCGAAATGCAGTACTTGGATGCAGTCTCAAAAATGACAGAATGATCTCTGTTCGTTTCTAAGGCAAACCATTCAAATATCATGGTAATCCAAGTCCATGCCCTGACCAGGAACACTGAAGAAGCTGAAGTTGAACAGTTCTATGAAGACCTACAAGACCTTTTAGAACTAACACACAAAAAAGATGTCCTTTTCATTATAGGGGACTGGAATGCAAAAGTAGGAAGTCAAGAAACACCTGGAGTGACAGACAAATTTGGCCTTGGAGTACTGAATGAAGCAGGGCAAAGGCTAACAGAGTTCTGCCAAGAGAAGGCAGTGGTCATAGCAAACATCCACTTCCAACAACACAAGAGAAGACTCTATACATGGACATCACCAGATGATTGACATCGAAATCAGATTGATTATATTTTTTTGCAGCCAAAGATGGAGAAGCTCTATACAGTCAGCAAAAACAAGACCGGGAGCTGACTGTGTCTCAGATCATCAACTCCTTATTGCCAAATTCAGACTTAAATTGAAGAAAGTGGGGAAAATCACTAGACCATTCAGGTATGACCTAAATCAAATGCCTTATGACTATACAGTGGAAGTGAGAAATAGATTCAAGGGACTAGAGCTGATAGAGTGCCTGATGAACTATGGACAGAGCTTCGTGACACTGTACATGAGACAGGGGTCAAGACCATCCCCATGGAAAAGAAATGCAAAAAAACAAAAGGCCTGTCTGAGGAGGCCTTACAAACAGCTGTGAAAGGAAGGGAAGTGAAAAGCAAAGGAAAAAAGGAAATATACACCCACCTGAATGGAGAGTTCAAAAGAACAGCAAGGAGAGATAAGAAAGCCTTCCTCAGCAATCAATGCAAAGAAATAGAGGAAAACAATAGAATGGGAAAGACTAGAGATCTCTTCAAGAAAATTAGAGATACCAAGGGAACATTTCATGCAAATAGGGGCTCAATAAAGGACAGAAATCGTATGGACCTAACAGAAGCAGAAGATATTAAGAAGAGGTGGCAAGAATACACAGAAGAACTGTACAAAAAAGATCTTCATGACCTGGATAATCACAATGGTGTGATCACTCACCTAGAGCCAGACATCCTGGAATGTGAAGTCAAGTGGGCCTTAGAAAGCATCACTAGGAACAAAGCTAGTGGAGGTAATGGAATTCCAGTTAAGCTACTCCAAATCCTGAAGGATGATGCTGTGAAAGTGCTGCACTCAATATGTCAGCAAATTTGGAAAACTCAGCAGTGGCCACAGGATTGGAAAAGTCAGTTTTCATTCCAATCCCAAAGAAAGGCAATGCCAAAGAATGCTCAAACTACCGCACAATTGCACTCATGTCACATGTTAGTAAAGTAATGCTTAAAATTCTCTAAGCCAGGCTTCAGCAATACGTGAACCATGAAAGTCCAGATGTTCAAGCTGGTTTTAGAAAAGGCAGAGGAACCAGAGATCAAATTGCCAACATCCGCTGGATCATCAAAAAAGCAAGAGAGTTCCAGAAAAACATCTATTTCTGCTTTATTGACTATGCCAAAGCCTCGGACTGTGTGGATCACAATAAACTGTAGAAAATTCTGAAAGAGATGGGAATACAAGACCACCTGACCTGCCTCTTGAGAAACCTATATGCAGGTCAGGAAGCAACAGTTAGAACTGGACATAGAATAACAGACTGGTTCCCAGTAGGAAAAGGAGTACATCGAGGCTGTATATTGTCACCCTGCTTATTTAACTTATATGCAGAGTACATCATGAGAAACGCTGGGCTGCATGAAGCACAAGCTGGAATCAAGATTGTCGGGAGAAATATCAATAACCTCAGCTATGCAGATGACACCACCCTTATGGCAGAAAGTGAAGAGGAACTAAAGAGCCTCTTGATGAAAGTGAAAGAGGAGAGTGAAAAAGTTGACTTAAAGCTCAACATTCAGAAAATTAAGATCATGGCATCTGGTTCCATCACTTCATGGCAAATAGATGAGGAATCAGAGAAAACAGTGGCAGACTTTATATTTTGGGGCTCCAAAATCACTGCAGATGCTGACTGCAGCCTTGAAATTAAAAGACATTTACTCTTTGGAAGGAAAGTTATGACCAACCTAGACAGCATATTGATAAGCAGAGATATTAGTTTGTCAACAAAGGTCCATCTAGTCAAGGCTATGGTTTTCCGGTGGTCGTGTATGGATATAAGAGTTGGACTATAAAGAAAGCTGAGCGCTGAACAATTGATGCTTTTGAAGTGTGGTGTTGGAGAAGACTCTTGAGAGTCCCTGGGACTGCCAGGAGATCCAACCAGCCCATCCTAGAGGAAATCAGTCCTGAGTATTCATTGGAAGGTCTGATGCTGAAGCTGAAACTCCAATACTTCGGCCACCTGATGCAAAGAGCTGACTCATTTGAAAAGACCTTGATACTGAGAAAATTGAGGGCAGGAGGAGAGGGGTACAACAGAGGATGAGATGGTTGGATGGCATCACCGACTCAATGGACATGGGTTTGGGTGAACTCTGGGAGTTGGTGATGGACAGGGAGGCCTGGTGTGCTGTGGTTCATGGGTCGCAAAGTGTTGGACACGACTGAGTGACTGAACTGACTGACTGAGTTCAAAAATATTTCTAAATTATCTTTGTGATCTTTTCTCCTGCATCTAAAATATTCCGTTGCCCATGGTAGGTGTTCAGTTCAGTCAGTTCAGTCGCTCATTCGTGTCCAACTCTCTGTGACTCCATAGACTGCAGCACTCCAGGCTTCCCTGTCCATCACCAACTCCTGCAGCCTACTCAAACCCATGTCCATCACGTTGGTGATGCCATCCAGTCATCTAATCCTCTGTCGTTCACTTCTCCTCCCACCTTCAATCTTTCCCAGCATCAGGATCATTTCCAGTGAGTCGGTTCTTTGCATCAGGTGGCCAAACTACTGGTTTCAGCTTTAGCATCAGTCCTTCCAATGAATATTCAAGACTGACTTTCTTTAGGATGGACTGGTTGGATCTCCTGGCAGTCCAAGGCACTCTCAAGAGTCTTCTCCAACACTGCAGTTCAAAAGCATCAATTCTTTATTGCTCAGCTTTCTTTATAGTCCAGCTCTCACACCCATACATGACTATTGGAGAAACCATAGCTTTGACTAGATGGACCTTTGTTGGTAATGTCTCTGGTTTTTAATATGTTGTCTAGGTTGGTCATAGCTTTTCTTCCAAGGAGCAAGTGCCTTTTAATTTCATTGCTGCAGTCACCATCTGCAGTGATTTTAGAGGTGCAATTATTCATAAAGCAAGGCAGTACTGCTACATGTTATAGTTACTGTGCTAGGCACTGGGATATGCAAAAGAAAATGCAGGATCATTCCTGGACCAGTGCCAGGAGTGGGATCCACACATTTTCCTGAGTAGATGTTTGGATGTGAAGAAAGCTAAACGTTTATGGGACATGTAGTTTAGGCATAGTTACAAAATTTCAAGATGTGAGGGATCTTGAAAGCCGTCTTAAGTATAGACCGAATTCTATGAACAGAAATATTTTATTTTGTCATTAACTTTCTTTAACATTGCAGGTTTGTTAATTCCCATTATAATGCCTTTGCACATAAAGGCTGTAGTAGAGACTGCAATATATACTTTAATACCCATTCTTTCTTTGTTTCTTAGCAATAGATCCTGATCTTTAGCTGGATACCTTGACATCTGAAAGTCTCTATCTCCCAATTACCTGTATTTAGGGGTATCCATGTGATAAGACTCTGACCAATAAGATATACATGAAAGCAGTTTGCAAGTTTTCTGGGAAGGCTGATTAAAGGAAGCTGTCTCAACTGAGAGGACCCAGTCTTAGGCCTTTTGTCTTTTCTTTTTATTCTGGCTTGTAACACTGATGTAATGACTGGAGCTCCAGCAGCCATTTTGGGCCATGAGATGATGTTATATTATAATCCATATACTAGAATGATGGAACAGAAAGGAGATTGGGTCCTTGATGGAGCTGTCTTACCAGTCTTAGACTGCTAATCTCCAGATTTCCTTACATAAGAGAATAAGTAACTTCTATTGTATAAACTTCATTTATTTTAGAATTTTCTAAGCAGCCTCACTAGAACAAAGGGCCATTTAAGACATTTTGTATTAATTTCCTTTGAGACATAGAAAAATGTTATAGACATAATAGTTCCTCTTAAGGCTTTGATTTCTTAAACTTTGATTTATTGGTACATAAAACTATCTGAGTGAGGATACCACCTGAAGATTGTTTTCACCTGAAGATTGTTTACTCTGGTTACAGCAAAAGGACTTAAAATATAATTTGTTAGTTCCCTATCTTGAGCAATATCTTGTGAGGGAGGGCTATGTGTGCAGTAAAAAATGGACCTTAGTTTGAATTCTTTCCAGTAGTGTGAATACAAATAAGTCGTGGTCTCATCTGTAGAAAATCAGTTGCATCTAATGCCTCTCTGGTTATGAATATTAAATGATTAAATGAGTAACATAAGAAGTAACAAAATGATTTTATTGTCCCCATTTTTCTCTAAGAATAAGAAATTAGAAACTTATAAAATAAGCCAGGTTGTTTCAGATGATTAAAAAAGTCATTTTTCTTAAATATTGATATTAATATCTTTTTGGTGCTAGTATTGTAATGTTTTGTCAACAGTCAGATTTTTGAAGCCTCAAATTATCTTAATTGCCATTTGCAAATGTACAACTTTGCTTTCTATTTGTACTATATAAAAAGTTGGGTTTGAAAATTCAGTTCAGTTGTTTAGTCATGTCCGACTCTTTGTGACCCCATGGATGACAGCACACCAGTTCTCTATCCATCACCAACTCCCAGAGCTTGCTGAAACTCATGTCCATTGAGTCGGTGATGCCATCCAACCATCTCATCCTCTATTGTCCCTTCCCCTCCTTCCTTCAATCTTTCCCAGCATCAGGGTCTTTTCAAATGAGTCAGCTCTTTGCATCAGGTGGCCAAAGTATTGGAATTTCAGCTTCAACATCAGTCCTTCCAATGACTACTCAGGACTGATTTCCTCTAGGATGGACTGGCTGGATCTCCTTGCAGTCCAAGGGACTCTCAAAAGTTTTCTCCAATACCACAGTTTAAAAGCATCAATTCTTCAGCACTCAGCTTTCTTTACATCCAACTCATATTCATACATGACTACTGGAAAAACCATAGCTTTGACTAGATGGACCTTTGTAGGCAAAGTAATGTCTCTGCTTTTTAATATGCTTTCTAGGTTTGTCATAGATTTTCTTCCAAGGAACAAGCATCTTTTAATTTCATGGCTGAAGTCACCATCTGCAGTGATTTTGGAGCCCATGAAAATAAAGTCTGGCACTGTTTCCATCATTTCCCCACCTATTTGCCATGAAGTGATGGGACTAGATGCCATGATCTTTGTTTTTTGAATGTTGAGTTTTAAGTTAGCTTTTTCACTCTCCTCTTTCACTTTTTTTAAAATTTATTTTTATTAGTTGGAGGCTAATTACTTTACAATATTGTAGTGGTTTTTGTCATACATTGACATGAATCAGCCATGGATTTACATGTATTCCCCATCCCGATCCCCCCTCCCACCTCCCTCTCCACCCGATCCCTCTGGGTCTTCCCAGTGCACCAGGTCCGAGCACTTGTCTCATGCATCCAACCTGGGCTGGTGATCTGTTTCACCCTAGATAATATACATGTTTTGATGCTGTTCTCTCGAAACATCCCACCCTTGCCTTCTCCTACAGAGTCCAAAAGTCTGTTCTGTACATCTGTGTCTCTTTTTCTGTTTTGCATATAGGGTTATCGTTACCATCTTGCTCTTCAGTTCCTCTTCACTTTCTGCCATAAGGGTGGTGTCACCTGCGAATCTGAGGTTATTGATATTTCTCCCTGCAATCTTGATTCCAGCTTGTGCTTCATCAAGCCTGGCATTTCACATGATGTACTCTGCATATAAGTTAAATAAGCAGGGTGACAATATACAGCCTTCATGTACTCCTTTCCCAATTTGGAACCAGTCTGTTGTTCCAGGTCCAGTTCTAACTGTTGCTTCTTGACCTGCATACAGGTTTCTCAGGAGGCAGGTAAGATGGTCTGGTATTTCCATCTCTTGAAGAATTTTCCAATTTGTTGTGATCTAAACAGTCAAAGGTTTTGGTATAATCAATAATGAAGAAGTAAATGTTTTTCTGGAATTCTCTTGCTTTTTCTATGATCCAACGGATCTTGGCAATTTGATCTCTGGTTCCTCTGTCTTTTTTGAAAATTATGACTAAACAAATAGGGATGTTTTATAAATAATTATGATGGCGTATAGCAACTGAACATTTGATTTTGCATAAAATTTGGAATGATTCTAAGTCAGCATTATAATGTTTGTCCCAATGTACTATCATTAATACTGATTACTAAGACATTTTCTTAACTAGCTTCCTCATCTGATTCCATATGGAATTTTAAGTACTAAAGCTATTTTAATGACATTAACTTCTAAGCACTATATATTATATCCTTGTAAAATTTTAATTCTCATCTTACAACAAACCTAATTTTACCATTCTAATTTAAACATAAATAATCTTATTAGATTTATTTCCAGAAGTGTTCAGAAGTACTCATTTTTTTCTTATGATTTGAAATTCATATATCTATCAACATATAACAGGTGGCAATAGAGAAAACAGCTATCATGAATTTATTATTTTTACCATATATTTAATATTTGGAAATTAACTACTTTTTATATGAAGGGAAAATAGAACAGAGTCTGGTACAGATTAGAAAAATAGAGGATGATATGACAAATTAGCATATGGGTTTCAGAAGAGATTTTCATTAATCATTAGCAACTGTTATAAATATTTTAGATTTTTATTAAAAATCTAATGCCAAATATTTTATAATTTGCATGTTGAGGAGTGAGAGAGCGGTGCTTGGGAAATGTTTCATAAAATAAATTCAGTCAGCTGGAATTTCAGAACTGAACTTATAAACTCAAGTTTTGTTCACTTGATCAGTAATTGAATGAGCCTGTAAATAACTGACACAAATAAGCATAAATATTCCTTCTGAAACCTTGGATTGATTTTTTTATTCCAAATGTGATGTAAGCTTTGTATAAATATGGAATTTTTTCTTAAAGTATCATAAAAACTTTAAAATTATATAAATTTCATTTAAAGATTTTGTTATGAATAAGTTTTGTTAAGAGGTAATTTTAAAGAAAGCCTTTGGAGGATCACTGTCAGAAGAAAGTGAAATCTCAGAACGGCTTGCCCACCACTTCATGCTGGCTGGCTTCCACTTTCTCTCACTTCCCTCCACACTGTACCCACCATCGTGAGCTCCTATGCTTGCCCTGGGCAGGTGTGGTTTCTCTTCTCTCTGTTTCGCAGAGTTGGTCCCTGTGGCCACAACTGTCCCTCTTCCACCTCCCACTCTCCCTGCCTTTGCCTCGTTTGAATCCTCTTCACCTGCAGTATCAGCAAAGAGGTTATTTCTTCCACAAGACTTCCTTGAGCCTCAGCCCAAGCTGGGAGTCCTGCCTGTGTTCTCAAAGGGCCCTCTGCGTCCCTGTAATTGGAACTCCCATGCCTAGGCCACACTCTGAAATTGCCTCTCTAAATCTGGACTGTAAGCCCATGAGCAAGGTCCCCACCACTCCATGGCCCTCGCTCCCACAGTAAACCTCCATCTTCTAGAATACCAGCTACATGGTAGGCCATTAATACTTACAGTGAGTGAATGAATGAATGAATGAAAAGGAAGAAAATGCAACTTCCTCAGCTTCAATGTATATATGCATGTAAAATGCTAGCTCTGACCACATTTGTTCCCTGTTACTGAACTGGATTTCAGCATGGCCAATTTGATTATAACCACCTTTAAGACTATTTCTTGATTTATTTAGTCACAGTTTTGGTGCCAGTTGTGAGGATGATTTGATTGTCAGAATGACATTCACATAGCATTATGCTTGAGCTATTCCATTGAGATAGATCAAAATCAATATACATTAATAAAATATATAATTTATCAAGGTTGAGGGAAACACTGATCTTTATAAATATGAATTCAAACGGTTTTTAATGAGTGACAGGATATTTTAAAGGAAAAATTTAAGTAGAAGAAGTCAGTAGCAGAATAATTTAGATAGTTTGAGTAAGAATTGAATTAAAAAAACCTTTGTCTCAGCATTGTCTCCATTTTTATATCAGATTTATGGATGATTAATTCCACTTAAAATAAAGTTAGGGTAAATGCAGGAAACTAAACATACCACAAAACATTGCTAGGCTTTCTTTTCAAAATCTACAGTGACTTTTCTTTCCTTTCCATGTTTATCCTTCAACAGTAATAGAATTGGAAGCACTGAATGATGTAATCATGCTTCCATGGCCCCATTTAAACAACTCCATGGGCTTCCCTGGTGGATCAGATGGTAAAGAGGCTGCCTTCAGTGAGGGTGACCTGGGTTTGATCCCTGGGTTGGGAAGATCCCCTGGAGAAGGAAATGGCAACCCACTCCAGTATTCTTGCCTGGAAAATCCCATGGATGGAGGAGCCTGGCAAGCTACAGTCCATGGGATCTCAAAGAGTCAGACATGACTGAGTAACTTAACTTTCTTTCTAGTAGACTTCTGGGCTTGTCTCCAGCCCAGAACGAGATTGGGCACATCTTCAGGCTGCCAGGCCACCGGGTTGGACACTGAGGTGGCAAGGTCACCAGGGGTGACAAGCAAATCCAACATATAAGATCTGTAGCTTAGAAATTGCACACATCCTCAGAAACTTCTGTGTTGACCATTTAGAGGCAAATCTTCATCTCCTTTCTGGTTTTCTTTCTCTCTCTCTCTCTTTGTGCTCCCTTCATCCGGCTCTGCCCTTGTTTATTTTCTTTGCATTTTCTGTCACTCTGTTTCTATCTCCCATCATCTGCCTGATCTGTATAATACTATTAGTCCCATAGTAAGTGATGTATCACTAGTGCCTTGAAGGATGAACCCACCTGCTGTCAAGGGCTGCAGACTTGACAAAACCCACAGCCACAGTTTCAGAGGAATGTCAGAACAAAGAAAGAAACCTATTCAAAGGGATAAATAATCACATCGATTACTTCTTCACACTAGTTTGCACCAGGGTGCTTTGTTCTGAGAAACTGCCCCTTGAGTGGAGAAAGCCTGGGGCAGACCCGCTGCTGCAGGTGGCAGGTGGGGCCCCAGCAGCAGTGGCTGTTATCTGGAACGAGGCTTTGGGAGCTGCACGCCAGGCTTGTGAGACAGTGTGATTGAGGAATCTGAGCCCACAGACAGGAGAGGCATTGTAGAGTGGCTCACATGTCTTTGGGTGGGATAGGGCTGTCGTGAGAATGGTTCCCTATAGCTCTATCCTAAATCAGAAAGAGGTTGGGAGGGAAATTCACGCAGTGAATTTTGTGTTTAGTCCTGCTCCTCTCAAGCTCAGATTTACCTGCCCCACCCCACTCTACCCCACCCAGGGCAGCTTCTTCTGCTCCAGGGCACCAGGAAATTTCAACGGAATCTCTTAGTGGTACTGAATATGTTGTCTCTGTGGCATAACAAAGGTGCCAATCAATTGCCCTGCCCTGAAATCCTCACTCCAGTGCTACTGGGTCTTATTTACCATTGCAAGCTATGATGTTCTTTAGCTATGGAGATTCTGATATCTGGTGAAAGCAGAGGGTGGTGGAGGTGAGGACAGACAAGCAGAGGTGGGTGGGAGGGAGTCGAGGAAAGAGAAGTAGATAACAAAGAACACATTTTCTATTTCCTCATTAAAAAGAAAAACAAAACACCTAAGTGTGTATAAGTATGTATATAATCCTCTTGAAAGCAATTCTTAAATTTTAATTCTTCACTTATCCTTTTGATGAAAAGATAGCATATAATTAGAACATACAGCTATGGAAAAAATGACTTTATATTCTTCAGGACAGATACAGTCAGAAAAACTAACATGGCTTAAGTTTTGCTCATAAGCATCCCATTCTCTATTTTATCATTGAGTCTAACCCTGAGCCTGATTCTAATATTCTTTATCAGGGAGAAACTACTTATAATACTTTTGTTCAATAAAAAATTGTTAGTTTATTACTCAAAAATAATAATATAATGGCTGCTATAATGAAACTGTTGTTCTGCATAATTCTTTAAACCCTCTTTTCCCTCTTCCATCCTTAAGGGTTTATTATACACAGCTTCTCTCTGCTTCATTAGATCTTTCTGCTGCTCTGGCTCCTAGGGGGACTGGACATTAAGGTGACACGGGGAAGCATTGTTCTGGCTGGGCCATACAAGTGCTAACATCTGTTTTTAATTCTCCTGGTTAGGGTCTGAAATGGTTGGGAAATAAGCTCATATGTGACAAATGAAATAGATATCTGTTCACATTGAAAACGTTACACTATGGGATGAGGTTGAAAACTTCTGAGGTTCTCCTCCTGGATCTCTATCACCAACTGCTAGAAATGGAGCTGTTTTAGAAACATAGACTGTCCACCAGGACTTTTCCAAAGTGGACGGTCAGTATGGTGTATTTTAGTATGGTAAACAGTACATTTACCAAGTCCATTTGTGACTGTTATTATGAACTTATAAGAAGCTTGGCCACGAGCAGAAAATTCAGATGAACTATATGAAATTTATAGCAAGGATTCTATTTTATAAAATCTCTCTCAGATGGAGCCAGATAAATTAAAATGGAAAAGACAGTATATTTTGTGCAATAAAGTCTAGAGTAAGATGCTGCCACACGCTGGCATTCAGTGATGCCACCCATCACCGTCATTATTCTGCCAGCGGCCAGAAGGAGCAGCTGCTCTTGCAACCGACATATGACAAAGCATGTTCTAGAATTTCTCTTGGTTCTTGTTAAAGAAATAGAATCGAGAATATCTTCTCTAAAAGACGAGCGATTTCAACATGCCCCACTTCCCACCTGATCTCGGCCACTGCCTTCTAGTCCCAACTCTACAGTACTGTGCCCAGCCCTCCTCCCTTGGGCTTCATTCACATCCCACTTCCCCAGACTCTTCCAGTCTGTCTATTGAACATCCCTTTCAGTGTCCAGCAACTTCCCATAATTCCTCAACCTTTCCTTGGAACAGAACTCTGTCTCCTTGCCTTGAACAGAAAACTGACTATCCCACTTTATCTGCAGCTTCTCTCAGGTACGTCCTCAGGCTCCCTGGGTGAGGTAGGCACCCTCCTGTCTCTTGGTAGCCTTTATTCACCTTGAACTCATCTCACTTCTGCACAACCCATTGCTACTCTAGCATATCCATCCTCCAGCTTTCCTCATTTGAGACCAGAGGATCCCACTTGATTTTTTGCTTTCTTTACCTCCACCTGTAAACCATCAGAAATCCCTGTTGATTTTACTTTCAAACTATATTCTTGAGGGTCCCTGCCTCTGTCTCTATGCCCACAACTACCTGGCTAGTCCAAGCAAGATCATCTCTTCCCTGAATACCTGCACAATAAAAGCAGGTATTCAGGTATTTCCTCTTCAGCTGCTTCTACTATTGATCTTTTAAAAATGTCAATCAGATGATGTGGCTTTACTGTCTACAACCCTTTAAGATTTTCTTACTCCTGTGAAATAAAATCCAGCCTCCTATGGACAATAGGCCCCTACATGATCTGAAGTCTGCCTACACTCAGAGTTTCACTTTAGTTTGGTCTTCTCCTTGGTAACTATTCTTTACTGACTTTGACTTTATTTTTAAATTACTTTTTCTTTCTTAGCACAAGGCCTGTCTATGCTTATTCTTCTACCAAGACTGCCTGACCTCTCCTGCTGTTTCAGAAGCAATCCCTGATCCCTCAGAACTGACCCCTTATGGTCAAGGTCTCAGTTTAAAAGTCAATCCCTCAGGGAAATTTTCGCTGACTGCACTATGTAAGGCTATGGTTTTACCAGTGGTTGTGTATGGATGTGAGAGTTGGACTGTGAAGAAAGCTGAGAGCCAAAAAATTGACGCTTTTGAACTGTGGTGTTGGAGAAGACTCTTAAGAGTCCCTTGGACTGCAAGGAGATCGAACCTGTCCATTCTAAAGGAGATCAGTCCTGGGTGTTCATTGGAAGGACTGATGCTGAAGCTGAAACTCCAGTACTTTGGCCACCTGATGTGAAGAGCTGACTCATTGGAAAAGACCCTGATATTGGGAATGGTTGAAGGCAGGAGGAGAAGGGGATGACAGAGGATGAGATGGTTGGATGGCATCATTGACTCGATGGACGTGGGTTTGGATGGACTCCGGGAGTTGGTGACAGACAGGTGGCCTGGCGTCCTGCAGTTCATGGGATCGCAAAAAGTTGGACATGACTGAGTGACTGAACTGAACTGAACTGAACACTATGTAACACAAATCCACTCTTGATAATCTTTAACATGTTATCTTGGTTGGTTGTTTCCTTTATGAAAATTATGCTAATTTATGCTTATTTACTTAAAAAAATATGTATCTAAGTTACCATATCCCTCACTAAATCATAAATACCATGAGGTCAACCATGTCTCTCTTGCTCACCGCTGAGCCTATAGACCTAGCACAGTTTCTGGTATATAGTAGTTGTTAGATGAAGTCTAGCAACTGCTAAATATACTTGAATTTTTTTCTTACATTTCTTCTCTTCATTATATCATATTAAGTAAAATATTTTCCCTGTTTTATATATATATATATATATATATATGCCACCATGGAAGCCCCATATATATACACACACATATATATACATATGTATATATGTATACATACAGATATGTATATAAAACCTACCTAAATTAGGTAGTTGCTGCCTAAAAGCTGCTGGAAAAACACCTTGGTTGCTTGTATTCTATTTGTCGCAATAAAGCCTCCACTCAAACAAGTGAGTTTTCTGAAAGACACACACTGCTTGAAACTACTTGCTAGGAACTTGTCTCAGAAAACCTAGGCTTAACCATGGTAATCACAAGTATGCCACGCACACCGCAGAGAACAACATGCACACACAAGTTTCTTTATAGAGGGTCTAGTGTGGCCTTATGCATGTATTTTCACTGCTCAAAAGCTGCAGGGAAACATGCTGTGTGTTAGCTTGGAAATTGGGGCCTGCTGGCAAATACAACATTTTACCCTTTGAGTGCTAGGTAGTTGCAGTCTCAAAGCTGCGTGAAAAAAATTACATATATATTCAAATATTTACATCAAATATATATATTCAAAACAGATTCTATATAGAGTTTCTTTGGATAATTGTGGCTTCCCAGGTGGTGCTAGTGGTAAAGAATCTGTCTGCTAAGGCAGGAGGTGCAAGAGATATAGATTTGATTCCTGGGTCAGGAAGAACCCTGGAGTAGGAAATGGCAACCCACTCAAGTATTCTTGCCTGGAAAATTCCAGGGACAGAGGAGCCTGGCAGGCTATAGTCCATGGGGCTCACAAGAATTGGACATGACTGAGCTACTGAGCACACAGCACAATCTCTGATTATACACGCTTGTATGCTCTCTGATTATGTGACACCTATTTTAGGGCTCTAAAAACTTTTTAGAAATAATAGTTAATAAACAGGCAGTTTTAGTGATACTAGGTCATTATTTTACATATAAATCCTACTTGCTTTCTTAAGAACCCTCCTCTATCTAACATACATGGAGTTTCTGATTCAGGACTACAGTTGACTGCTTTGACTTAGTGATCCTCATTTAGTGAATTATGTGACAAGCTGAAAATCAACCAAGAAAAGTTTTATAATTAAAGATCCATTGTGTACTTTCACTGATACCCATGGAGTGAAAGATTCCTAATTATTGGGGAAATGCTTAGAATAATAAGAATAATAATCAGATAATTATACTCCTCTTGTCTGACATTTATGGAGTACCCGTTGTATGACAGAAAGCTTTCTGGACTCTGGGACTGTAACACTGAATGTGACATGGTCTTTGAATTATTGTGGTGGGGAGACCTGTCTACCAACAAGAAATTATAGTACAGAGTGGTAGGTGCCTTAGAAGAGCATCGTATAAACTCCTTTGCTCCATAAAGAAGTCAGGAAAGGTTCCACACATGAGACTTTTGGACTGCTATTTGAGAATGAGTAGGAGTTGGTCAGATAGGGAAGGTGAAAAAGAAAGAGGAGGACATTCTCAGGAGAGAGCCATGCAGATGGGAAAGTGTGTTTCGTGTTAATGAGAATGATCATTGGGGTTGGAACAGAGGATGTAGAAAGGGAAATGTCAAGGAATGGGACCCATATCCTAGCTGCACTGATGTTTTTGCAAAAAATGATGAGGATTTAGCATGCTCCATCAGTAAGTGAGAAGGCTGTAAAACATGAAAACTTCATTCTGTGTAAGTTATCTTCATTTACGTTTTAGGTTAAAGTCATGATTTAAGAGTTCATAGTCTCGATAATGTTATTATAAAACTGTTTAAATAACCAGCCTGAGCATTTCCTGTCATTTTTCTTTAAGAACAGGGGTCATTAAGTCCACTCAAACATGGTGGTCTTTTATCTATATATTTCTGCATCTTTAGATGATTTAGGTCTTAAGTTTTAGGCTATCAGTTTCAGGATCATTTAAAGATTAAATTGAAAAAGTTTGGCTTATCAAAGCTCCTGCCCATGACTTGTTTTTTACATATGTGGAGTGGGTGGTCATCTGTGTTACATGATGAGGAGATTCCAGCAATGCCTCCTCACTCATTTTTTTGCAACCCATGAGTCACAGTGATAAACCTGTCATATTAGAAATTCCTTAGGGTAAAAATATTATCCCCAAACCCGAGTTTCTTTATGTTTCTTTTCTTGTTCTTTTTAAGACACAAATGGCTTTCTAACTGTCACATTCCAAGGACATTCTTAAATTGTCATCTTACTTGATTTCTTCTGCCAAATTTGAGATTCTGAGTACATCATTTTTCTTGAGATTTTTTCGGTTTTTATGTTCTCTAAATAGTCTTGGATTCTTTCAAACTCATGCTTAGAAGATATGAGCCAAGGTTCAGAAAATAGACTTGTATTTAATCCCACTCATTTTAATACGTTGCCTCACTGCAGCCTTCTGCTTGTTTGGCGTCCCCAAGACAGGGCAATTTAACTTTTCTGGAGTCCACCTTCTCTCTTCTGTCTGGGTACCAGAGGGCTTTGGTTCTGGCTGAACGTGATGGTGAATGTGAGTCTGAGATTTAAGTTCTTCTTCTTCCAAGTTTCAGCCAATCTTCCTGTTTTTGTTTGCAGCCTCCTTTCCTATTCCCAGAGGTATTTGGTTGCTCTGCTTCATGGCCTTCACAGGTTTTGAGAGTGCAGGTCCACTTTTTTTCCTTATTGGCTTCCTCTCCTTTGGCACTTAAATCCCTTTCAGCTTTTTAAAATCAATAGCCACTTGCTGAACTTCTTTTTGTTTTTCATAATATAGTTGATATCATCTGCCGTCAATGGCTCTTCCATTCTTTTGATCTTCTGGGATATTAGCAGTTTTATTCCTTTTAGTAGGGTTTTGAGAAGGATCTAAGATAATTGTCTGGCTTTAGGCTACCATGTTTAAATGGAGATCATCAGAACTATTTTTCTGGCATCAAAGATGATCCTATTAATCCAATGTTTAATTCTTTAAATGAATTAAAGAATTAATTCACCTACCTACAAAAGCTAAGTCTGAATTCCTACTGGATGCTTTCCAAAGTGCTTCAGGCTCTTGGCCCTTATTTATCTATATTCTAGGAATGTCCTATTGCCTTTTTCAATTTTGGTCCTGTTACAAAATTGCTGGTATGTGTTCTAACGTTCCGGGTTGAAAGGTACAGAAAAGTAGGAGGAAGACAGTGAATAAGCCTTTAACACAACTTATGAAATAAAAACGTTGGAAACTTCTTGGTATATTAAATAGTGAAAACATGAGCAAAGCAGAATGTGTAGAAGATTTTCAGCAGAGGAAAGAGGCATAGGATACTCACCAGAACACTGAAGAGGATCCAGGATCAGGTACAACAGGTATAATAGAGGACATGAGAAGAAGCTGGCATAAAAATGACTATATTTGTGAGATTGTCTATTTATACCATTTAAAATTCTATCAGTTTTTGCTTCAGGTGTTTTGAAGCACTGATGTTAGGTGCATAAGTGTTTAGCATTGCTAAGTTATTTGATTAAATGAATTCTTTATGAAAAGACCTTCTTTATCCCTGGTGATATCTCTGATCAGAAATAGATTTGTCTGATTAAATTAGGCTAACCTTATTTTGATTAGCATTCACATGGCATATATTTACCTATCTCTTCCCTTTTATTGTGTATATGTCTTTATATTTATTTATTTAATTTTTAAAATTGAAATATAGTTGACATGCAATATTGTGTTTTAGGTTTATCACACAATGACTTGATATTCATATACATTGTGGGTAGCCTATCCCTTCTCCAGGGCATCTTCCTGATCTAGGAATAAAACTGGGGTCTCCTGCATTGCAGGCGGATTCTTTACCAGCTGAGCTACCAGGGATGCCCACATTATGAAATTATCACCATAAGTCTAGTAACCATCTATCCTTATACAAAGTTATTACAGTATTATTGACTGTATTCCTATGCTGTATATTACAACCCTATGTCTTATTCATTTTATAACTGGAGGTTTATACCTCTTAATCCTCTTCACCAATTTTGCCCCACCTCACCACCCTCCCATTTGGCAATCACCTATTTATTCTTTGTATCTATGAGCCTGCTTTTGTTCTGTGTGTTGATTGGTTTTGTTTATTAAACTGCATGTATAAGTGAAATTACATGGTATTTAGCTTTCTCTATCTGACATTTCACTTAGCATAATATCCTCTATATCCATCCATGATGTTTCAAATGACAAAATTTCATTTTTTTTGGCTCTGATTTCATTTATATTTAAAGTAATTATTGATAGGTATGTACTTACTGCCACTTTGGTTTTTTTTAAATTATTATTTTTATAGTTCTTTTGATTCTTTTTTTCTCTTGCTCTCTTCTCTTGGTACTTGATGACTATCTTTGGTGTTATGTTTCGAGTCCTTTCTTTTTGTGTGTGTGTATCTTTATTGGTTTTTGATTTGTGATTACCCTGCATTTAATATACAACAGCCTACATTTGTGTGTGTGTGTGTGTGCACGTATATATGTGTGTGAGATTATTTTAAGTTGCTGATTTCTGAAATTCAAATACATTCTAACAACCATAGGTTTTCACTTCCCCCTTCCCACCGTTTACTCTTTTTGATGTCATATTTCACTTTTTCATGTGTGTGATCCCTTAACTACCTACTGTGAATATTGATGATTTTCCTCCTTTTGTCTTTTAACCTTCCAATTAGCTTTATAAGTGATTGATCTGCTATCTTTTTTTATATATTTGCCTTTACCAATGAAAATTTTGTGTTAATTTTCATATTTCTTTTTGTGGCTTTTTATTTTACACTTAGAAATCCCTTATTTCTTATAAGACTGGTTTCACAGTATTGAGCTCTTTTAGCTTTCACTTGTCTGCAAAACTTTTGTTCTCTCTATCAAATCTCAATGAAAGCCTTGCCATGTAGAGTATTCTTGGTTGTACGTTTTTCTCTTTCATCAATTTAAATATATTGTGTCACTTCCTTCTGGCTTGCAGAGTTTCTGTTGAAAAGTCAGTGTATAATCTTGTGGGAGTTCCCTTGTCTGTAACTGATTGCTTTTTCCTTGATGCTTTTGCTATTTTCTCTTTACCTTTAATTTTTGCCATTTTATTTATAACCTGTCTTGATGTAGACCTCTTCGGGTTCATCTGTTTGGGACTCTCTGAACATCCGGGACCTGGATGTCTATTTATTTTCCCAAGACGAGGAGATTTTTGGCTATTGTTTCTTCAAATACATTCTCTCGCCTTCTCTCTCTCTTCTCCTTCATAATTAAATGTTAGTATGCTTGATGTTGTCCCAGAGGTCTTTTAAACTGTCTTCATGTTTTAAATTCTCTTAGTGTTTTTCATGTTCACCTTCGGTGATTTCCAGTACTCTGCTTTCTAGATCACTGATCCTTTCCTCTCTATCATCTGAGCTACTATTGATTTCTTCTAGTGTAGTGTTTATGTCAGTTATTGTATTTTTTTCAGCTTTGTTTGGTTCTTCTTTGTATTTTCTGACTCTTTTCAAAAATTCTCACTGTGTTCATCCATTCTTCACCCAAGTTTGGTGAGCATCTTTATGATCATTGCCTAAATTTTTTGTTGGGTAGTTTGATTATCTCTACTTCATTTATTAATTTTTTTTTTTTAAATTTTGTCTTTTTCTTTCATTGGGAACATATTTCTCTGTCTTCTCATTTCCCCAACTTTTCTGCATTTATTTCCATGTATTAGCTGGGTTGGTTTCATTTCCTGACCTAGAGAAGCGGCCTTGTGTAGAAGATGTCCTACGGGGCTCAGCACAACTCTTCCCTCTGGTCACCAGAGCTGTGATCCAGGAATGTCCCCTATGGTTTGCATGCACATTTCTGCTGTGGTGCATCTGGCTGCTTTGAGTGTGCTGGTAGGTGGGCTGTCCCTTGGTCTAGCTGGCTATAGGGTCTTGCCTTGGGTGGTGACTGTAAGCCCAGTGGAAGGCAGAATAGGCTTCCCACGCAGTTGGCTGTTTGACCCAAGAAGGTGCATAGCTGTCATTGGCCCACTGCTGCTCGAGACCAGGTTTCAGTGAAGCCGTCTCCATGGCTGAGGGAGCTCTGGTCTAGTGTTTATCTGCTGGTGGACGGAGCTGTTTCCTTGCACGGTCAGGGGGATTTATGCTTGATATCAGCATGCTAGTGGGCAAGGCTGAGTTCCCTCCCACTGTCTTCATGGCCTGGGGGCAGGGCTTGGGGTTGATGCTGGCCTGTGGAAGGACATGTAAGCCCTGGTCCTAACAGGCTAGAGAGGGTTCCAAAATGGTACTCACCAGCACCATTGTTAATGCAGTAGATCGAGCTCCTGAAGCATGGCTGCTGCCACCTTTTCTGTTCTTACAGGGGGTTCCAGTTGTCTCCTCCTCTCTGAGAGGCTCTCCAAGATCAGTGAATGCCCTGACCCAGGATCCTTTCAAACTACTGCCTCCCTGCTGAGACTTGGAGCACTTGAGGTTTTGTGCATGCCCTTTAAGAGTGGCATATCTACTTCCTATAGCACTCCAGCTCTCCCAAGCAAAAGCCCTGCTGTTCTCCCAAAACGGGGAGCCCAATGTGGGGCTTGGGTCCCTCACCCTTTGGAGAGGGTCTCTACAATTGTGATATTCCCCCATTTTGGGTCACTGATCTGGGGGTGTGTGTTCTGGCTATATTACATCTCTGCCCCTCTTACCTGTCTCATTATGGTTTCCTCTTTACGTCTTTAGTTGTGGAAATTTTGTCTGTTAGTCTTCAGGTTGTTGTCAGCAATAGCTGTTCTGTAAGTGTTAGTAATTTTGGTGTGTCCAGGGGAAGAAGTGAGCTTGGGGTCTTACTGCTTCTCCATTTTGACCACCTCCTCTGCATGTGTCTTTATATTTAAAGTGGGCGCCTTGTAGTCAGCGTATAGTTGGGTTGTGGTTCCCCCTCCCTGTTTTACTGGGATATAATTGGCAAACAACATTGTATTATTTTGAGATGTACAACATAATGATTCGATACATATATTTATTGTGAAGTAGGTACTGCAGTGTTTTGTTAACACCCATATTCTCACCTAGTTACACACTCTTTTCTTACAGTGATAACTTAACTCTCTCAGCAACTGTCAAATATACAATCCAGTGTTAATGACAGTCACAAAGCTTAACAGTATATCTCCAGAAATTATTCCTCTTATAGCTGGAAGTTTGTATCTTTTGGTCACCTTCACCCAATTCATCCATGTTCCAACTCCCACCTCAGTTAATCTGTTTTTCTAGGAGTTCAGGTTTTTCATTTTTTTTTTTTTTTTTTTGTTTTTGTATATAAGTGAGACCATATATTTGTCTGTCTAACTTATTTCACTTAGCATAATGTCCTCAAGATCCAGCCATATTGTTTGTTGCAAATAGCAATATTTCCTGTCATCTAAAGCTGAATAATATACACACAAACACATTTCCTTTTTCCATTGTTTGTCAGTGGACACATACGTTTTTTCCATGATATCGCTATTGTAAAGAGTGCTGTGATGAAGATGGCTGCATATATCTCATGAAGACAGCAATTTTGTTTCTACCGGATATATACCCAGACATGGCATTGCTAGATCGTATGATATTTCTATAATTAGATTTTTATTACATCAGATGATCTCTGATGTTTAGTGGGCTGTTTTGACTATTTACATGTAAGGTGATTATTAATTTTGAGCCTTTGTTCTTGTGATATTGTAGAATTTTCATGTGTAGTTCACAAGTCTTGCAATAACACGCTTTCATATCTTTATTTCCAATCTGTTTTATTGTCATACATTTAACTTTTATATATGTTATAAACCCTACACTGCATTGTTGCTTTCATTTGAGTCAAATATCTTTTAATGACACATATATTTACTCCTATAGCCTTATCTCTAAGTGTTCTTCATGCCTTTGTCTATATTCATATTTTTATCTGATATTACTTTTCTTCCACTGGACAGACTTCCTTTTAAAATTTCTTGTTGGGTAGGTTTACTGATGATGAATTCTTTCAGCTTTTGCATATCTAAAAAAGTCTTTATTTCACTTTCATATTTGAGCATTTTTGGTGAGGTAAAGAATCTTAAGTTCTTATTTTTTTCTTTTAAAAATTTAAAGAGGTTGTTCCACTATCCTCTCATTTGCATTGTTAATGACATCATATCTGCTGCCTTTCTTAATTTTTTTCAATACATAATACATAAAAAGTTTTTTTTTCCTGGCTGCATTTAAGATTTTCTATTTATCACAGGTTATGAGCAACTTAATTATACTGCACCTTAGCATAATTTTATTCATGTTCCTTGTGCTCTAATACTTTTGAGCTTGGATTTGTGTATTATTTTCATCAAACCTGTAAAACTTCCTGTCACTATTTCTTCAAGTATTTTTCCTGTCCCCATCTCTCCCTCTCCTTTCAAGAACTTTAATTACATGTGTTGTTCTCTAGCTCACTGATATTTTTGGAAAATTTCATTTATGTAGGTGTCTGTAGTTTGTCTTTTTAGTATGGATATAATTTTATATTAATAATAATATTAGCCATTTACATTTTGAAAAAAGTAAATATGAATGCCTAGACTGGTGGCTCAGGTGGTAAAGAACCTGCTTGCAATGTGGGAGATATCAATGTGTTTGATCCCTTGGTTGGGAAGATCCCCTGGAGGAGGGCATGGCAACCCAGTCTAGTATTCTTGCCTGTAGTATCCCCATGGACAGGGGAGCCTGGAGGCTACAGTTCGTGGGGTTGCAAAGAGTTGGACACAACTGAGCAACTAAGCACATACATTATTAGAAAAATAAATGCTGGCCATCTATTCTTAGAGTGGTACAGTGTTTTCATCATATAACAGCAGAGACAGAAACCCTAATTAAAATAATTGATAAATTTCAGATAAATCTGAAAGCACTCATGTGCTTCATAAAAATAACATAAGCATCTTCAAAGCAAATGACAAACTAACATATTTACAAAAAGTTAATAATTTTTATATAAGAACCATTTACTTAAGGTCAGCAATAGAATAATGGAATGAATATTGACTAAAAATTTGTAAAACAAGGATGCAAATTCCAACAAATATTAAAAAAAAGGTCATTACTATTAGTCATTTAAAATGCAAATAAATACTGCAACATTGAATGTGTTTATTAAAAATATGGTATAATAGTCTCCTTTTGGATAAATATCATGATGTTGAACTTCTGGGATACATCATGTAAATATTTGGGAGGCTTTTGATATACTGTATGTCATTTTCAGTGTAAGAAACAGTGCCAGACATAACAATACAGTACTTGTATGAGTCTGTGTGTGTCTGTAGGCTGGAGAAGCAATATGATATAATAGTAGCAACAATAGCCTGTGGAAACAGACTCCTGGGCTGAGTCCTGCCTTTACTACCTACTACATTGCCAAGTATTATTACTAGACATTACTAAGTATTATTACTAGCCTTTGGTCAAGTTACACTGTTGCTGCAGGCCTTATATTACTGAGCTATAAAATAAAGGTATTAAAATAAGGATTAATCAATAATTTATGCCATAGGTTTCTTTTATTTTATTTATTTTAGAAATAAATAATTTAGTACATGTAAAGCACTTAGAAAATTATGAGGCACACAGTAAGTGCACCATGTATTTACTGATTATTATTATAGAAAGCTACTTACATTGTCAATCAACCTGTAGAATAATATTTAATGGCAAAATTTTGAAAATTATAGTCTCGAGAGAGAAAAGTAAACGATTATATATGTTAAATTCATTTTTCAAAAACAGATTATGTGCTAAAACACAACAAAATATTTCAATGAATATCTCTGGGATGCATTTTTTGTATGTGCATGCTAAATCGCTTTAGTTGTGACAGACTATTTGTGACTCTACAGACCGTAGCCTTCCAGGCTCCTCTGTCCATGGGATTCTCCAGGCATAAATACTGGAGTGGGTTTTTTACTTCCCTGTATTTTCTGCGCAAGCTTTATAATTAGAAAAATCGCTAAATTAAACATACACAAACAGCTTAAATGCCCTCTCTTTAGGTGCTTTCCCTAGCTTCTTGGTCAAAGTTAATCGCTCCCTCGGTTCTCGCAGAGCCGCTGTTGAGGAATCGCATTCTAACGGCTTGTTTACTTTCTGTCTCCATCACTGGACTCTGAGCTCCTCGAACTTGTTTACCTTTACGTTCCCATGTCTGACACACAGCAGACATGTTGGGTATTAAAATTACCTTAATAAGGTAAAACCCAAACCCCCTATAGCAGCAACTGTCAATCAAGTCGCAGGGGGAATGGTGCTTATGGTATTTAAAAGGCATATTCTATGGTAAGACATAATTTTATATGTGGAAAATGAAAAAGATGCCAACTGCAGAAGGTTAAGTTCAACAAGTCATCTTGGGTGGTGGTGATAGATTGATGTGTTCACTAGGGTATGGGATAAGCCACCCTTGAAAGCTTAAAGAATATGGGCTGGTGAGATATCGGGTGTGTGTGTATGTGGATGTGTGTGTGTGTGTGTAAAGTGTTTACATTTAGGAAAGAGGAATCTTGACTTTGAAAAATACTGCTCCTTTGATATGCCTTTGGAAAGAGAATCTCTAAGAAAAGGGCACACCTGCGCCGCCTGAGTTCTTTGGATGTCTCTCCTAGTCAGTCAGTTCAGTCGCTCAGTCATGTTCAGCTCTTTGCGACCCCATGGACTGCAGCACGCCGGGCTTCCCTGTCCTTCACCAGCTCCCGGAGCTTGCTCAAACTCATGTGCCTTGAGTTGGTGATGCCATCCAACCATCTCATCCTCTGTCATCCCCTTCTCCTCCTGCCTTCAATCTTTCCCAGCATCAGGGTCTTTTCCAATGAGACAGTTCTTTGCATCAGGTGGCCAAAGTATTGGAGTTTCAGCCTCAGCATCAGTCTTCCCTAGAGTCATGTCCACACTACTGTCATGGGGTGTACTGCTCTTTCTAAGTAGATTATGTCCAGAGCAGAGTCAAAATCCTTTCCTCTGGGGCTGAGGTATCCCCATGACTCCAGATGGTTTTACTAAATATGTAGAAGGACAAGAAAGTACATATCAGTAGTCAGGAGGGATTCCCAGCCTCTGAGATCTAAACGGCCTGACGATCTGTGGTGGAGCTGATGTAATAATGATAGAAATAAAGTGCACAATAAATGTAATGTACTTGACTCACGCTGAAACCAATCCTCCCACCCCATCCAAGGAAAAATCGTCTTCCACGAAACCAGTCCCTGGTGCCAAAAAGGTTGGGGACCACTGGTCAATAGGGACTGTAAATTGTCTCACAAAACATACATTTTTTTTTTATCCTAACTGACTCACTTTCAAATTTACATCAGAATCTGGGAATGGAATAAAGCCAGCCAGAGAACCCCACTCACTCTATCCCCCATCCCTGCCCTAATTTGCCCTTTGGATTCAAGACCTTTCTTCCAAGCTTGTCCTCTGGCCTGAAAGACAGTGTCCTTCTCACTAACTGACATCAGAGGCAACTTACCTTTAGGTGAGACACTGCCTCTTAGCAGTAGGGATGTGGACTTATTCTGGAGTATTGATCATAGCATTCTGAAGCAAACATTGAATGAATGTTAACCAACCAAAAATTCCGTCATAGCTTGCACTGTGATTCTATAAAGGAGAATAGCTATATTCTTTTATTCAGGATCTGAAGAGCTATAGAAAATATTTTTGAGGTGCTAACTGATATGTTTTGTTCTTGGTATCTCTTTCTACTCCCTAACCCTCTTCAACAGGCATTTTATCCTTATTGCCTCAGAAGTGGAGACACAGAAGCGGGGGTCATTTTTGACATTAGTCTCAAAAGCTTGGGCACTTCTGAACCAGAGTAAAAATGGAATATAGCATACACTTCTACCTGCACAGGTAAGACTCCAAGGAGGCAACAGGCCAGCGGGTTCTCTGTGCCCAGGATGACAGAGGCGGGGGTGGCAGATGTGGCATAGGTTGTCACGTGTGGCTGCACCCTCTTCTCAGATTTCCCTGCGAGCCGCTGCAGGCAGAAGGTACAGAGAATGCCAAGGCTCTGGATGCTGAAGGTGCCGTTTACTGAATCCCAGAGCTGTGCCAATGTGGGAACAACATTTTCCAAGGCTGGAGGGTGACATGTTTGTGGGACAGAGAGCACAGTGAGACCAGGTCTTGTAGTGGAGAATGAGGGTGAAAGGGTTAGCCGTTCAGTCATGCCAGACTCTTTGCGACCCCAGGGATTACAACCCACCAGGCTGCCCTGTCCATGGGATTTTATAGCAAGGATGCTGGAATGGTTTGCCATTTCTTTCTCCAGGGGACCTTCCTAACCCAGGGATTGAACCCAGGTCTCCTGCATTGCAGGCAGATTTTTTACTGATAAACCCTAAATATATCTGGGCTCCTTTGAATCATTTAAAACCCATGCTTGTTCTTTGTGATCATATCAGATTATGAGCACAGAAAAAGGTTAGAGCTCAAAGTAGAACAAAATTTCTTTTCTGATTTGAAAAGTGCACTTGATACAAAGAGCAACATGCTAAACAGAGAAACTAAAAGGGGAGTGGAAATTTATTGAAAATAGTTTTGCTTATAAATGGTAGTCATACAATTAGCCTAGCACACAAATACAGTATAATTAGTGTTATTAACCTAAATGTATGCTTTAAAATATCTAGGAAAATGATATAAATATAATGTAATTGAATCTATTAAAGGTGAAGCTTTGCCCCCTTCTCTTTGGTCTTGGAGATTCCATTGTCACACCCACGTTTTCTGATACAAAAAGGTTAAATATGTTGAGGTATTTCAGATCTCTAGGCTTCTTTTCCTCTGATAAACTGACTTATATTTAGCTTGTTCTTATATCATTGTTACCCATGATCCAGTGTCACATAAAATTCTCACTCACAAAATACATGTGTCCTTTTTATGAAATTTATAACTAATCTCAACATTATATGAAAATCCCCTACGTAGTTACAAAAATAGATAATAGTATGAGTACTATGAATAATCAGTCTTTCTATGGTTAAAGCAGTGTCAGTGTTTTCATTATAGTCCCTATTTCAAAAATTATAACTTGACCAAAGGATTTTATACTAAGATTTGATGTGGTTTTGAAGCTCTCAACCAGAGCAATTTTTTTCAAAATGCTTTTTCAGAAAGATTTGCCATTTCTTAGTATTAGACATGTATGGAGGCAGGGCAGATTCCCATTGCACCATCACTTCAAATGTCCTTTTGTTACTGAAACATGCTTGCCTGCAAAAATAGAGGGATAAGCCACAAAGGGCTACCTTGTCCTTGGATCTATGTCATGGGCTGTCTTATAAGGAAAACAACTTTCCAGTGATGAAATTGACGGATACAAAACTGCATATTTCCTTTGTTACTAAATTGTTATTTTTTTATCTGGAGTTTCTTCAATAGTTCGTTAGTTCTTTATTTCAAAATCCATCAATTCTAAGAATCCTTTTCCCTCTGAAATCCTGTTAAGTCATTAGGTCATCTCCCTAAAATTATAAGGCCCTTTCTATTATTGACATTCTTTTTGCTGTTTGTTTTCAACAGATATATTCCTACCTTTTTTCGCTTTTGAAGACATGGGCTAAATGAGTTTCTCCAAATCTAAATTCCCAGTGACATAACTCAGTGCATTATAGCCTTATATACACAGAGATCTAATTCCTCCTAAGGACCTAAGCTCCTAGGACACATCAGTTAGAATGGAACTTTTAATGATAGCAATAATAATAATTATTAATTAATTAATTAATTTTTTGGTCCTATGTCCTCAGTGTTCTTATAACATTTTGTCCAGGTAATTTCTATAGCACTTGGTCATTTATAGGACTTCTGCCCTGGGAACTTCTCAAAGGGAAATTCTGTCCTAATTTTGCCCCCTTTCATGGCCCCCCTTCACCTATAAATCAGAGGCTAAATATAAAATAAAGACTTTTAACTTTGACCTACTCTCGGCAACTGCTTGGACTCTTAAGTAGCTCTGCCTGAGTTGTTGCTATGTGAGATAAGCAATTTGAACTCACTGATCTAGCACTCATATCTTACCATGGAAGATCTCTATAGTATCAGTCATGCACTTCCTTCTTTCCCTCAAGGTAGGAACTGGATAGGGATCAATACTTATTCCTCTCTGTATGTCTAGAACTATACTTTCTGTGACTCCATGAACTGTAGCCCATCAGGGTCCTCTGTCTATGGGATTTTCCAGGCAAGAATACTGGAGTGCGTAGCCATTCCATTCTGCAGGGGTTCTTCCTGACCCAGGGATCCAAACTGGATTGCATTGCAGGTTGATTCTTTACCATCTGAGCCACCAGGGAAGCCCTGTATCTAGAACTAAGGACATAGCAAAAGTACATTCTATATTTTCTGCATAGGTGAAATAATCTACTAATCAACAAATTGAGATTTGTTTATCTGCCATTACTGGTAATTAATATAATAAGTCATTAGAATAAGGGACCATCTCTCTGGCCATGAGGCAGAATGAATGGGAATTAAATACATGATTCTATCTGTATTAGCTCTGTTCACCAACCAAATGAACTCGCCATGTGCAGACTGTTCTGCATAAAGTGTTAATTCACAATGATTCAAATTAACATTAATATTTGCAGACATTGCTGTTCATTTATCTTAGCTCATTTACTTTATCATAAAATAAAGCTGAGTTAAACATTACTATATGCAGAAGAAATTTAAAATGGTTATGTAGTACAGCAAGCCTTATAAGGCATTAATCTTCATTACTGAGGAGACGTTTGATAATTCCCTTAAGGATACACCACTTGAGTTACAAGATTCCTCAAGGGAAAAGATGAATGCTTTAAGATATAAACATCCTGCATGTTATAAGATGTCTTACAATAGATAGAGGATTTCTTATGATAGATTTGAGGAGCCCAGGAAAAACTGGAAAGTTTATGTGCTAGATGGATTGAATTGACGGCCCCAACTTTTTATATATCCTTGTACCCATATCCTTTGCTATCACCCTCCCACACTGATCTTAGATTTGGTCACATAACTTTCTTTGACTAAAGAGACAGAATAAACCTGACATAAGCAGCTTAAAAAATATTTGCACTATTTCCACTTATTCACTTAGACTTTTGCCACTACCTAGAGAACAAGCCCAGTCTGGTTGATTGGAGGAAATGGGAGAGTGTGGAAAAGATGAAAGTTGTCCTAACTGAAACTTCTCAGACCAGCCAATTCTGGTCCACTCACCAACTGACTGGATACATGAGTGAGCCCATCCTAGATCAACTGAACTCAACCCTGATCAGCAAAACTGCTCAGCAGAGCCATAGTTTTGTGCGAAATAATTAAAATTATTGCATTAAGCCATTAACTTTTAGGGTGATTTGTCAAATAGTATCATGTGGCAATAGACAAAATCGATACAGTGGCCAATTTTCCTGTAAGACAATTATGAAAGTTATAATTCTTATAAGATGTATAAGGAATTTAGATTTTTAACTTTCAGTAATTTCAAGTAGAGAGTAGGCATACAAATTAAAAAGTTGAGCTAGAAATTAAAAGTTGTTTTGTTTTCAGAAGGGATAAAAAAAGATTGGAGAAAATGAGATAATTTTCAGAGTCAGTTTGTTGTTTCAGTAAAATATAGGCTCTGGAAGCAGATTTTGTGGGCTAGAATTCTGACTCCAACTCTTTCATGGTAGTGTGACCTTGATCAAATTACTTAATCTCTCTATGCTTCCTTTTCCTCATCTGTAAAGTTGGAATACCTACTGATGGTAGACGGTTTTGAAAGTTATATGAGGAGATACATGTCAGATACTTTGAATAGTTTGACATATAATAAGCAATCAATAATGTTAGCTTTTATTGTATAAGAGGTAGAGTGGCTAAAATAGGGTGACACCAAAACATTACTGTGTGTTAAGTTTCAGGATATAAGGTAGAACTTCAAATAAGACTTCTGCGAAAGTGAAAGTGCTCAGTCTTCTCTGACTCTTTGCAACCTGATGGACTGCGGCCCATCAGGTACTAATTGTTTCTTTTCTGGGTATTTTAAAAGGCTGGTTTCAGTTGCAAGGGGCTTCCCAGGTTGCTCAGTGGTAAAGAATCTGCCTTCCAATGCAGGAGACTTGGAAGACACAGTAGACAGGGGTTCAATCCCCTGTCAGGAAGGAAGGGGAAGATCAGGTCAGGAAGATCCCCTGGAGAAGGAAATGGCAACCCACTTCAGTATTCTTGCCTGGAAAATTCCATGGACAGAGGAGCCTGGTGGGCTACAGTCTATGGCCTTTCAAAGAGCTGGATATGACTGAGCACACACATACCACACATCAGTTGCAAAATCATTAAACAAAAGAGGAGTAGTGGGTTATAGGTGACGGCAAATATGAGTTTAAATTATGTGATGATAAGCAAGTCATTGCGTCTTCCTGGAATTTGGCTTATTCATTAGTACATGAAGGCCTGGCTGAACAATGGTCTCTAAGGAACTGTACACCTTGATAAATTGTTACTCCTAAATTTACAGTGAAAGTGAAAGTCCCTCAGCTGTGTCCAACACTTTGCAACCCCGTGGCCTATACAGTCCATGGAATTCTCCAGGCCAGAATACTGGAGTGGGTAGCTGTTCCCTTCACAAGGGGATCTTCCCAACTCAGGGATCAAACCCAGTTCTCCCACATTGCAGGCAGATTCTTTACCAGCTGAGCCACCAGGGGAAGCCCCTTACAGTAGTAGAACTTATAGTAACCGAGTACTAAAAATAAACAACTGGTGATTTTCTTAATGCATGAACAGTTTTAAACGGTAAGAAAGAATAGCAGTGATAACATTTTAAGTAAAATTCCATTGTTTTATACAAAGACAAATAATATAATATGTATTGGTGATGTTTCCTGGGACCTGCGTTATACAAGATACTATGATAGATGCTGAAGACTAAGAAATAAAACGTATTTTCATTGAGTACCTATGAATACCTGTAGGTACTTAAGTGTGAAGACAGGAACAGCTGAGAGAGAGAGAAATAATTTTCTACTTAAAAAATATGTTGTATCTTATTCTTCATTAAAGGTTGGCCTTGCTGACTTATGTGAGATAAAGTCAAAACTTGTGTTTATGGCCACTAGTATATAGACCTGGAGAAGGCAATGGCAACCCACTCCAGTACTCTTGCCTGGAAAATCTCATGGATGGAGAAGCCTGGTGGGCTGCAGTCCATGGGGTCGCTAAGAATTGGACACAACTGAGCGACTTCATTTTCACTTTTCACTTTCACGCATTGGAGAAGGAAACGGCAACCCACTCCAGTGTTCTTGCCTGGAGAATCCCAGGGACAGGGGAGCCTGGTGGGCTTCCGTCTATGGGATCGCACAGGGTCGGACATGACTGAAGTGACTTAGCAGCAGCAGCAGTATGTATTTAGTGAAAGAAATCCATGTGTAAGTGGACTCCTCCCGTGCAGGGGAAACTGTGCTGTTCAAGGGTCAACAGTACTATAAACTGGATAGCATATGAAAAATAAAAGTTTCCTTCTCACAGTTCTGCAGCCTGAGAAGTCTAAGACCAAAGGCTCTGGAAGCCTTAGTGGCTGGTAAGAATTCACCTTTTGGTTCATATGTAGCGATCTTGCTGTGTCCTTATCTGGTGGAAAGGGTATGATAACTCTCTTTTATAAGAGCACTTACATGACTGGGATCTCTTTTCTAAGGGCACCAATCCCATTCAAGAGGGCTAACCTTAATCCATGACCAAGTCACCTTCCAAAGGTCGCATCTCTAAATATCATCATATTGGGGATTAAATTTCAACGTGAATTTTGGGGGGCTACTACCATTCAGTTAGCAGTTCAGTTCAGTTCAGTCAGTCAGTCGTGTCCGACTCTGCGACCCCATGAACTGCAGCATGCCAGGCCTCCCTGTCCATCACCATAATAGCAGTGTATAAATCTTAAATTTAGAGACTGATGTTTTTGTATGTATATATATATATGTATATATATATATGTATTCATCATCTGAATGAAAACAAAGATCATGGCATCTGGTCCCATCACTTCATGGCAAATAGATGGGGAAACAGTGGAAACAGTATCAGACTTTATTTTCTTGGGCTCCAAAATCACTGCAGATGGTGACTGCAGTCACAAAATTAAAAGACACTTGCTCCTTAGAAGAAAAGTTATGACCAACCCAGAGAGCATATTAAAAAGCAGAGGTGTTACTTTGCCAACAAAGGTCCGTCTAGTCAAAGCTATGGTTTTTGCAGTCGTCATGTATGGATGTTAAGAGTTGGAGTATAAAGAAAGCTGAGTGCCAAAGAATTGATGCTTTTGAACTGTGGTGTTGGAGAAGACTCTTGAGAGTCCCTTGGACAGCAAGGAGATCCAACCAGTCAATCTAAAGGAAATCAGTTCTGAATATTCATTGGAAGGACTGATGCTGAAGCTGAAATGCCAATACTTTGTCCACTTGATGAGAAGAACTGAGTCACTTGAAAAGACTCTGATTCTGGGAAAGAGTGAAGGTGGGAGGAGAAGGGGATGACAGAGGATGAGTTGGTTGGATGGCATCACCGACTCAATGGTCTTTGTCAGGAAGCATTTAACAAGAGGCTTCCTGTGTGCTGTTTTGGATCTGTCAGGAACCCACTGGCCCTTATTGATTCCTGAATATTCAGGAATTGAGAGGCACGCCTTTCCCAGGGCTGAGGAATCAAGGCATTTCTCATTACAGTGATAAGTACCCTCTTCCTTTTTATGAGCCAAATGGTAAAAGGTGATTGTTTGCAACTCTCTCTTTGATGGGGATCATCTTATGTTTTGTAAGTCTGGAATTTTAATCTTTGTCTTTGCTGAGAATAACCACCCAGTAAGACAGTGTATATGCCCACGCCATGTTGATTAAAACACCTTTGCTCCATCAGAGCTTTGGTCCCCTTTCTTTCTTTCTATTCTTTCTGTTTTTCTCTCTCTCTCTCTATTTCTGGCTAATTCCTTGGAGTGCAGAGGCCGACTGAGCTCACTTTCTTGCCCGGGCTTCTAAGACCCTCTCGAGAAGGCGCACTGTGCCTTCACTCACTCGAGAGGGCGCCTGGTGCCTACGTGCCTACGCGAGCCCTAAGAACAGGGCTCTATGGGCTTTCCGCGTAAACCAGGGGATGTCAGCCTCTTTCTCTCTCTCACTCTGCGGAACACCAGGTTCCGGTCCATTAAAGAACCACCAAGTCATGAGTTTGAGTAAACTCTGGGAGTTGGTGATGGACAGGGAGGCCTGGCATGCTGCCGTCCATGGGGTCGCAAAGAGTTGGACATCACTGAATGACTGAACTGAACTGATTCATCATCTGGATCAAAATATAGAAAAATTATGGTGCTTGGATGGTTTTGTGTGTCCTCTCCTAGTTAATACTCCCTACAAAGATAATTACTATTGAACTTTATATTATTAGAATTATACAGTGTGTAATTGTTTACGTGTCTGGTTTCTTTTATTGAATAGAATATTTTTGAGATTCATCATGTGTAGTTTTTTTGTTCTCTTTCATTAGCGTGCTTTATTTCACTTATGCCTA
Source organism: Cervus canadensis (assembly GCF_019320065.1). Lineage (NCBI taxonomy): Eukaryota > Metazoa > Chordata > Mammalia > Artiodactyla > Cervidae > Cervus > Cervus canadensis. The sequence continues at coordinate 46,771,451 of NC_057409.1, read as the reverse complement.
TCATAATTTTTTAATTCATTTTCTTGTTGATGGACATTTCTTTATAGTTTTTGACTGTTTTGAAAAAAAGCTTCTATAAGAAGTCTTGCACAAGTCTTTTGGTGAGCATAAGCCCTCATTTTGGGGGTATGTGTCCCAAAATGGAATGGTTGGGCCATAGAGTATATATATTTGTTTAGCTTTAGCAACTACTGCCAAACTGCTTTCCAGGTCAGTTGTACTAATGTACACTCCCACCCGCACTGCCTGAAGTTCCAGCTGATAAGCATCTCTGCACTTATTTCTTTAAATACTACTTCTTTCTCAATTTCTCCTTCTTTTCCTTCTGTGATGGGATAAATAGAGGTTGGAGTTATGCACCACATATTACTTATATTATGTTATTTTTTAAATTTCTTTTTTCCTTTATGTGTTTCAATGTATAGATTTTTAATTTATATGACTTTGAGCCTATTTTCCCAGTCTTCGGTTGTGTCCAATCTGATGTTAAACTCATGAGTTCTGAATTTCAGATATTGTATCATTCAGTTCTAGAATTCCGATTTTATTGTTTTGAAATTCACTTGTAAAATTGACCATATTTTCATCTATTTTGTGCATATGATTTATATATATTAATTAATATTAATTACAATTATTTAAAAATCCTTTCTGATCTGTTATCTCCTTTATCTGAAACATCTTTAGATTTATTTTGATTTTCTATTTCAGTTGATATAAGTACATTGTTGAAACTACATAGAGTTTAATTGCCATTTAAAATATCTCCTGAAAGATTAACCTATGACTTAGTGTTGAAATGCAAAGTTATCATGTATTTGGTAAGGCACAGAAGCTGGAATAAAATATACTCTTTTTTTTTTTGAGCGGCCAGTTTTTGGTTTTTGTTTCACTAATTTTTCTCTGTTGATCTTCTGTTACTCACTTTCATTGATTTGGCCTTAGTCTTTATTATTTCCTTTCTAGGGCTTGATTTCAGTTTAATATTTTTTTCTTATTCTAGTTTCTTAAAATAGATATCCTGATTTGAAACTTTTCTTCTTTTCTAGTGTAAACACGTTCTGCTACAATTTTTTCTCAAACAATGTGTTAGCTACATTCCACATATTTTTGATGTATTTTCATTTTAGTTCAATTCAAAATATTCAAAAATCTTCTTTGAAATCTTATTTTGAACTCCAGTTTTTTGAAAATATGTAGTTTAGCCTCCAAATATTTGGGGGTTTTCCAGATTCTTTTTCTCTTAATGATTTCTAGTTTAATTCCATTATAGCCCAAGAGCATACTCTATATGATATCTGTCCTTTTAAATTTGTTAAAATTTGTGGGATTTTTTTACCCAGTATATGGATTGTTTTAGTGATTTGTTTTATGTGTACTTTAAGAGAATGTGTATTTTGATATTGTTGAGTGGGGTGTTCTATAAATGTCAGTCAGATCAAGTTGGTTGATAGTGTTGAAACCATTTGTGTACTTAGCAATTCTACCAATATTTTTGATTTGCTTTACCAATTACTGAGAGAGGATTATTGAAGTCTTCAACTCTAATTGTAGATTTGTCTGTTTTTCCTTTTGGTTCAATCAATTTTTCTGTCATATATTTTAAGGCTCTTTTATTAGGTGCATGCTCATTTAGGATTCCTATGCCTTCTTGGAAAATTGACCACAATTTATAATGTCTTTCTTTATTGCTAATAAATATCACTGTCTTTCTGTTTTCCTACCTTCTCTGGTTTTATTGCATTTGCAATTTGATTTTGTTTTTTCTTCTGATTTATTATTTATGTCTCTTTTAAATCATAGTGGTTGCCCTAATGTCTAAAATATACACATTTCATCTATCACAATCTACCTTCAAAAAATATTACACTACTTCATATATAGTGTAAGAACTTTATAATAATATGCTCTCAATTTATTCCTCCAATTATTTGTGTTATTGTCATATATTTAGGTTGTAAATTCACTATAAATATAAAATAAATTAAATGGTATCATATTGTTTTCCTGCGACAGAAATACATTGCTTCTATATTTCTTGGAGAGGAAGATATTTGGTATTGAATTTTCTCAGTAATTATTTACCTAAGAGAATCTTCACTTTTGTTTGGAAATGTATTTTTGTTCAGTGTAGAATTCTGGATTGAAAGATTCTTTTATTTTTCTCCCAACAATTAGAAAATGGCATTCATTGTCTTCTAGTTTGCATGGTTTCTAACTGGAAACTGCTATAATTCTTTGTTCATCCATAGGTAATAAATCTTTTTCTGTCTGATTGCCTTCAAGATTTTCTCTTGATCTTTTTAACACTTTGCTTATAATATGTAGTTTGCTTTTTTATATTTACCTGGTCAATCTTTTCTGAGTTCCTTCAGTCTGTGGTTGGTGTCTGTTATTAATATTGCAAAATTCTTGGCCATTATTTTCTCAAATATTTCTTTGGCCCCCTTCTCTCTTCTTTCTAGGATTTGAACTATGTGTATGTTAGACCTGCTGATAGATTGATATTGTTCCATAGCTTGGGGCACTCTGTTTTTTGTTTGTTTACTTTTATCCTCTTTTCTTTTTTGTTTCAGTTTGGGTAATTTCTGTTGCTTTATCTTCAAATTATCCGTAGGTTCACTGATTCTTTCCTAATCTATGTCAATCTTAATAATGTCTGTCAAAGACATTCTTCATTTCTGTTATTGTATTTTAACTTCCAGAATTTGCAGTTGATTCATTCTTATAGTTTTCATCTCTGTCCTGAAATGACCCAGCTAATCTTGCATGCGGTCTACCACTTTCATTGGAGACTTTAACACAGTTACCTTACCACTGCTAATCACAGTTACCTTAAATCTAACCTTAAATTTTAATCACCTTTACCACTGCTAATCACAGTTACCTTAAATCTAACCTTAAATTTTAATCACCTTTACCACTGCTAATCACAGTTACCTTAAATTTCCTCCCTGGACATTTTACTATACCTGTGTCATACTTGAGTTGGATTCTGACAATTATTTTTTCTCTTAGAAGTGTATTGTCTCTATATGTATTTTTGTTGTTTGTCTTATAATTTTTATTGTTGAAAGTCATCTCTCTTATAGGCCCTTTTGCCTAGAAATCAGCATAATTTTCCTTCTGCTAGACCTAGATTATGGGAATTTGAATTAATGCAGTTAGGAGGAGGGCCTAGTTTTAGGGAAGGGCACCCTTTGGGCACCACAGCATTTGAATTCCTCCAGATTTCTTGTGTTAGAGTGGTTTGCAAGAGGCTTTTTTTTTTTCCCCCAGTGAGTTCTCCTGCAATAATTTTAGATTTTTCATTGTACTATGAATGTTTCTTTATCTACTCTTGTTCCTCACTTTTTCTTTCCAGCTGTATTCTAATGTTGTTACTCGGTGCTTGTTAGCTTGTCTCTAGGATGTGGTAATGGGTATCTTCTCTTATTCACATTGTCTTAGTTGGGAATGATATCAGGTCCCAGGTCCTGGAGTGTGGTCTCAGTGAAGCTCCTTTCCAGGCTCTGGCCTTGGGCACTGCGTGCAAGCCCACCCTCTCTTATGAGAGGTAGGCTTTGTTGCTGTTGTCATCCTTCCCCCCAGCTGCAACTGGTTTTCACCAGTGTCCTAAGGGTGACATCTGCCCTAGGAAGCTATTTCTTATGTCATCACTTTCTTAGATTTTGAGCTAGTTGGTCGCCCTGTAATCTCAGCTATCCGTAGTTTCAAGAAAACTCATGAATTTTTTTGGCTCTTTTACATTATATGGGGTGTAAATGACACTTTTTATGGCTTTCCACATTGCTGGATGGAAAATAAGTTTTATATGAATAAAGCATCATTGTAGAAATGATCAGAACTTCATAGCTTCTTACAAATTAACAACCAAGGGTTTTATGGACCTAAAAAAGGAAGATATCTACAAGTAGATGAAGATGTGTTATGTTTTGTTCCTGAAATACTTGCAAAAAAGATTATTCTCACACTCTAAGCACTGCAACTGAAGGTAGGGTAGATTGCCAAGTTCTTTGGAATAGATGAAATCATTTCAAAGCAATGAGGGACTGATGTTATCGATCCGTGTGTTGTACAGGATTATCATTATGGCATCATGTCATGGTTTAAATAGAAGCATTTTTCTTCCTTGGTGGTTTATAAAATAAAGGTGTGCCCTAAAATTGATATTCTGTGTACTGTTAACAATATAGTGGAACTTCATGTAGGTAGGGTGATAGATGACTTTCAGATTAGGCATTGAGGCTTAAATACCTACAAAATAAAAAATATTTGTATAACGCTGCCACTTTAAATCCTTTTCATTCGTGATTTCCTGAAAATAAACTTATTCATGAGGTTACAGCTAATACACTGCAAAATGGATAAAAGGTTTTATTGACTTGGAATGCAGATCAGGTATATTTTCAATGAGAGAAACTAGATTAAAAGTCAATACAAAGTCCAGGTGACTCAGTGGTAAAGAATCTTCCTGCCAATGCAGGACACACAGGAGATGCATGTTTAATCCCTGGGTTGGGAAGATCTCTTGGAGAAGGAGATGACAACCCACTTCAGCACTCTCGCCTGGAAAATCCTACGGACAAAGGAGCCTGGCAGGCTTTAGTCCATGGAGTCACAAAGAGTCAGATACAACTGAGCAAATGAACACATTGGCATAGAAGCAGTACAGCGTGGGACATGGGTGGCCCGGAATAGAAAGGAAGGAAAAGGACTGAAACATAACTCAAGGGCTAGTGAATAGAGACATGCAAACATCAACAATTTTCAGCTTCTCAGTGCTACCTGAATCATCTCTTCTTCAAGCATTATTCTGTTAATAATAAAGTGAGTGTAAATTTATGGGACTGATCCCTTTACTGTATATCCAGAGGAAATCTGAGTCCTTTCAACAGCCTTGGGGAAGGGGTTTCTTAATCAGGGGAAGGATTCTTAATCAGTAAATTGACTTTTGTTCAATCTGCTTTGCCAAAGAGACATCAATGTACTGTGGTACTGTATTTGCCAACTTCTCTAAGTAAACTGGTTCATGGTTAGAGAAAGTCTTTACTTACAAAAAGAATCCTTTAGCATTTTACCAAATCTTTGCAGTTCTTGACATTAAAACAAAAACTACATCTCTATCCCAAAAGCCCATTATAATTTTTAAGACAAAAATAAAAATTAAGAGTTGTGTAATGTTGAGGCTCTATCCTTCGAGGGATGTTTTATATTTTTGTTTTACATTAAGATATTGCCTTTAATCTTTGACTCTAAACACATGTAAGATGTGTACATATATGTTATTGAATAAGGTAGACTTAAGACCAGAAAATATTTTATTTCCTTGTGTCTAGTTAGTTTTATCATTCATAAAAATTCCAAGTGAAAAGATATGCCACATGCTAGTGTATTTTTTGTAATGCATTTCTTTGGTAGTATTTTAAATAACAGGGAGTACCAAAAAACTGATCATTATGGAGGGATTTAACCTCAGCTAGCTATTTTATAACCAATGCTTTATTCCAGCTCTATAATTAACATCTAAAATTAACATTTTTCAACATGACTTTAAACATTAAGGAATCAAAGTAGATATAAATACTTAGAGTACTATTGCTTTGCACTTTTTAGGCCTTTCAAAACGGAACTGAAGGCAATCTCTCTCCACATGAAATATGGCACAGTACATGCTTTGGAACTGTTTTATAGTTTTAAATGTTTTTTATGCAAGTGGGTATAATTATTTCCATATGTTTATAAAGAGTAAAAGGAGGTAGTAGTGGAGAGTGCTGAAATAGTCTATGTCCCTTTCTTTCACTAGACATATAAGCGAACTGGTCCCTTCTTATCTCTAGTCTATTGGTAAATAGAATTTATTCACTTTCCCTAATATTAACCTGAAGATTCTGTTTAATGCACTAAAAACAAATCTTATGAATTTTTTACATGATTAAAATGGTCGTAACTATCCAATGTTTCCTGCTGATTGAATCTGCCACTTCTGTTTACTAGGAAAATAAATAACACATGTTTGCTCTCTTTCTAAAAGGTTCCTATTTATTCTGTGGTCATTTCCCACTTATAATATTTCCAGCTTAATTTCATAAAACAGCTTTTATATGATTTGAAAAAAAGCCCTTATTGTGCATTGTCTTATATTTTTTACCGTTGAGCACTGGACTTTTATTTGAAGTGCTTTATTTGAAGAAATATCCAGCCATCCAGTTTTTTTCTTTCTTTTTTTTTTCGCTTGAGCTGGAATTTAAAAAGTGAAACAGCTGCATGCCTTGCATATACACACAGAATAGGCAGAATTCAGCTGTTTGAGAACTTCTTCCCCCCGCCTCCCTGCCCACCATATCAGCAACGCATGTGCCCAATTTCTAGTTGTCAAACAAAGAAAAGCAAAGTTTACAGGGCATTTGTCTTCTAGAGTGCTCATTAAGATGAACACATATGCAGAGAAAACTGTCTAGCAGGAAAACTCTCACTGTTATCATTTCTTAAGGCATGGGTGCCATAAGAAATGCTTTTTTTGTTTGTTTTTTTAATTTTAGTCCCTTGCCTAGTGATTTAGGGCCTCGATAAGGTCATTGAACATGGATAAATCATATCTTCAATATATAAATTTGTAGCTTGTCATAAACTCTATGTCATAAACTAGACATATGTTCAAATTGAGAGTCAAGTTCTGTTTCTTTACCTTTGCATTTATGTTAAAATGTGAAGCATTTTGGATACATATTTCAAGGCTTTTCTCAAATTACATCTCCTCTCAGATGCTTTCCTATCATCCCTGTTGGATATGACCTCAAATTTTTATGTGACATGTTCTGCCTTATTTTATAATTATTTGTGCATTTGTCTTATTTTCTTTCAATTCCACCACATCATTTTCTACTCTTGCTCTTTCCATCTCTGCTACCTTGTACAAAAATATCTCTCTTGGTAATACTCCTTCAATCTAGAGTAAGGGTTAAATGTAGGTGTTCTTTATCCACAGAATTGAAGTAATGGTCCATTGTTTCCTTTTCTAACTTCTGATAATATCCTAATGTTGGGAAAGTTCAATTTTAATGCAAATAAAGAATATATATAATATAATAATACACAATATCATAAAGATCTATTAAAAGTGTCAATTACGTAACAAGCTTAAGCTGACATTTCTAAGTAATTGTATGAATTTCGTAAAAGTCAATGAACTCTAGAATGGAAAATACTTTAAATTCAAGCAACTCATGTTGCAGAAAGAGCAAACTGACATTCAGACTTTAGAAACACATAAGAACTTTATTTTGCTTTCAGTTAGGAGTATTGTAATACAACACAATGGACTTCTGATTCAATTACTAATGACTCTTTTGCTTGAAAATTTTCTCTGTTAACCTTGATGAAGTAGGAATTATGCCATTATCACCCTGCTGTATTTATTGTTGAACTGTACACCCATGATTTAATCATATTACTAAGGCTTTAAGAAGCAATACTATTACTATTATTTTTTATTCCTGCCATATTTGATTATAGGTGTTTTCCAAGTGATTCACATGGAACTTTAGCCAGTCTAATTCTGCCCCAAAGTCTGATATATCTTGGTGTTGCTAATTGATAAGGATAATCACTTTCCAGAGACTCATGATAAGAAGTAGAGTCCAGAGTAATCCAGGTACTTTGGTAGCATGTGAGCCAAATTCAGGTACTTGGGTAGCATGTGAGCCAAATTCAGCTTACAGTTACTCCAAAGCCTCTGCCCATGTAAGGAACACATTCTATTATGGGCCAAATTGACCTGAAACATTTTACCTAAACCATGGAGTCCACAGTTTTAAATTGTTTTGCTATAAGTGAGATATTATGTAAGTGAGATATTATAAGGTTTGCTACAAGTGAGATTCCCCATTGAAAAGGGAAGAGAGTTTTGCATGATATTTTTCCAAACTTTCTCTTATAAATTAAATTTTAAGCTAGGTTTATACATTATTTGTGTGTGTGTGTGCTGACACAGTAGACTCAACTGTGTGAGATTCTAACAGAGAACTGTAACAGCCTGTGAGTGGTACTAGTACTGATCACATCAAGTATCCTCATACATACCCTACTTATGTTATCTCACTTAACTTTCTTAATAACCCTGTGATTTTGGTGTCATTCCCATTTTACACATGAAGTGCCTGAGGCTCAGTCATGTGAATTAGTGAATGATGGCATTGAACAGATCAAGGTTTGTCTTACCTGAGACTACATACTCTTCATTACAACAAGCTGAATTCATCCTAAATTTAGTTGTAGGTCTCTCACCACTTAGAAATCTCAGCTTGATTCAAACTCATTTGTGTGAAGGAAGAGGCAGAGTTAGTCTGATTTGTAAGTGGAGTTGTCATATTATGTTCCATAATCAACACAGTCTGCACCAACTGCCTTTTGCATATCCAGACGTGGCAAAAAAAAAAAGTGGGTTATGTGAGTTATGTGAGATTGAGTTATTTAACAATTAGCAAGTTGCATGCTATAGAATATTCTGTGGAGTTTATACAAAAAAAAAAAAAAATGAGACTATGGAGTGCTTTTATCTTTCAGGAGCTTACATCAAAAGCATCATGGGAGAAACCAAAACTATGCAAGTAAGATTTAAGGTGGGCTGAAGGGAGTAATGTCCTTCCTGGGAGTGAAAAGCCATTTTCAGGGCCAAGTCAACAAGATAAGGTTGGGGCCCTGGGGAAGTATCATAATATGGCTTTGATTGTGGGATGATATGGCTTTGACTGTAACAACTGAATAGAATGAATTAGATAAGCAGCTGATGTAAGCCAATCTTGCCATGCACAGTCATTTTGGTTTTTTGTAGTTAGTAGGAGCCAACAACAATTAGTACAAGGGTTAGATAGTGCCCTACAAGCTCTAACCACCCATCCTCAGCTTTCCCCTATATTCCACCTTTCTACCTCCTTTCATATAAATAATATTCCTTCCTTTCTAAAGCCAGTCTTCCACTAGTGCAGTAGATCCCATTATATCTCTCTTACTCAATGATACTGCTCCAGAATTCTCCCCTCTTTCTCCTGCTCATCCTTTTTAACTCTCTTCATATAAATCTGATCTTATTTCTTCCTGTCCATACTTTCCCTGCCATATATTGATCCAATTATTAAATAGATAGTCAATCTTTGAGGAAGATGATGTACTGAAAAGGAGAAGTAAATGTTTTGACATTTGAGACTGATTGAATTTATAAAGTTTTTTATAGTGAAGTGGATGAAAGAGATTTGAAGCTTGAGTGGCTGATTCTTGTAGATTTAAGATATATAAATGAAAATTTCCATTGAGAGGTGAAAAATCACTAGGTCTGATGTTGATTCATAGTTCAGCTCAAATCATGATGAAAATACTCCTGGAAATATACTATTGCTTTTATAAAGATGAGAAAACTCTAAAGATAAAAGGTCTTCAAGTGAATGACATGAAATAATGGAATAGTTCTTCCCTAAATGTACTACAAGGAAATGGAAGATCTCCTGAGTCTGAAGACTGTCTTAGAGTTAAGGAATTTAGGACTTCAAACTAATAATGATGTTAAGAGTGGCAAGGACATGTGAACAATAAAGGAAATCCATCAGAGTAAACACTGTAGCTTCCAAGATATACTGGTGATATATTTGTAGTAATAAAATTGGAGCTGCCCGAGTATAAGGCTAAGCAATAGGCCTGGGACAATTATACCTGTTGCCCCTGGCAATGAGAGCAGATGATTGAATCTTCGATGATTTTGAAGGATGGGAGAACCCCAGAGAACTGGTACCATGAGAAACTCAGCATCTGAAATTTGGCAGTGGAAATGAAGATAGTAGATCTAGCCTTTATATGAGGAAGCAACATTATTTCATTTCCCAATTTGTGGATATTTGCGAGGAATCTATGTGCAAAAAAAGCTATGAGAAGTAAAAAAATATATGAAAGAAATGTCTCCTGATTTTATTATATGGGTAAGCACATGAGTATGTTCACTGAGCCAACCACAAAGATTAAAAATTAAGTTCTCTAGAATTTATTAAGCAGCTGCTATATGCCTATTAATATTCCAGGTATCTTTCTTGGATCTCATTTAATTCTTGTAGCACTCCTGAAATGTTGGTATTGGTAACTCCATTTCTATAGAAGGCAGTCAAGTAACTTCTTCAAAGTAAGGCAAGATTATCTGTTTTTCAAGTTTCAAGGGGAAAAAAAATATTCACTCTAGACTAAAAGTGTCAAAGATTTAAGTCTTATATTGGACAATGAAGAATGAAATAAATAGGTAAGAGAAGTGGAAAAATATTAGAGGTCAGTGTATGGAAGGAATATCAAAGCCTGTAAATACCAACTTGACTGGAAGAAAACATATGTTTAAAAGCAGATAGAAAATACTTTGGAAAAGGGAGTTGAGCTTAAATTACAATAAGTCTATATACTTTTAAACAACTCCTTCCTATCTCTCATCTTTCTAATTTTTCAGTTCCGTTGAAAGGAAGGTGGTTTAGTTTTATACTTTCTATTTTATAGCTATTTGGTTGATGAAAGAAGAGGATTTTTGTTTAAGATCCTCTATCTTGTAGTGATTTGGTTTTATAAAAAGATGTCCAAGCTACACTATTTGGATCTAGTTCATAATTTGTGCCTAATATAGTCTACACCTCAGATATGTATGCATATAAAACCAATTCCAAGCAACTTAAAAGTAACACAGGAAATTCAGGTTAACATTTGTCACAGTTTCCAGTGGAAACAGCCTCTTCTATTTAACTTGTGATGAAATGAAAATGCTACACCTTGCTTCCTCTCTCAGTGTAATGCCTTCTCCCTCTGTTCTAGCCAAAATTTCACAGACTTGGACATTGCAGAGAATACTCTCTTCCTGGCCTTTCTTGGGAGACACTGAGAACCATTTTCTGTAAAGGACCAAAAAATATGCATTTAAGGGATGATGAATGTTGCTCAGTGGTAAATCTTTGTGTAAAAATGTGTTAAATTTTAGTCATTTTCTGTGGGATTGTAGCATCAGCAACTGGCATGAGATGAATCAGACCGATGATTCCAGTTCTTTGCAAAGCAGACAGCATGATATAATGGCAATGAAAAAATCTCCCTTGGCAACTTTTGTAGCCACGAAGTGCAAAAGAGGTGTTAGATATTACTATACTTGGAAAGAGCAGGAGTCCTCATTTCAACTATTGAAATTATTTGAAGCCATCTTTTACCATTTCCTTTAATGCTCATAACGTGGCTATCATCAGGATTTGATTTTGATTTCTTGAGCAGGACAGCCTTACCTTGGTTTTCTGTGGAGTCTGGAGCCCTTCAGAAGCCTAAGAATCTATCAAGGGATTGTTTGAGCAATATGTATCCATATATATATATATATGTGTATATATATATATACATTTCTTTGCACACAACATTGCCAAGTATCATTTCAAGAATTGAATGTTTAGATTTTTTGCAACTGCCATAGTCTTACTTGGAAGGTCACTTTCTGTGAGAGTTGCATAGATGCAGTTCTTTCAGGGAAGAATTTAAGATCGGTTGTGTATTCATAATTTAAAGAGAAACACACATGTTACGGAAACCACGTAAAGCAATTTTCCTCAAGCGAGAAGTTGTAAATGCTGTCAGAACATGTTAACTTGGGTGTTGCAAGGATTAACTGACCACCAGGAATTTTTAGTCTATTCACTAAGCCTACCGTGGATGTTCAGAGCGGTGAATTCTAACAGAATTGTTATCAAAGTTCTATTGGAATGTAGAGCAGAAAGAAACCAATTCCAGCCAACATGGCATAATTGTCTCTTGCTTGATATTATGAAGCTATTGACTATTATAGAACTGGGAAAACTGGTTTTGGCCACTGTTGGCCTACAGCGGCCAACTATACTTCCCTCAATCCTAACCAGACTAAATCCTAAGGAACCAAGTTTAGAAACCACGTGGCTTAGAGTTTTGAAAAATAGCGCTGACACCAGGTGGCTTCAACGTCGACCATGCTACTGGCCTGTGTCTAAGTGACAGAAGCACCTGTATGCCATGAAAGAGTTTAGAGAGCTCTCCAGCTGCTTCTTTGACTATTACTATTGCCATTCTGTTTTCCATGAGGCTTTGTCTGTCTATTCTTATTTTCATAACTATGGAATATATAACTTCAAAAGCTTCCTCCTTATGTTCCTGATTCATATTCTGTTATTCAGAAAGCCACATACTGTGGCCCTTTGAACATTATTCAGCAATTTTAAGCTTATTTCTGACAGGTGCTGTATAAACAGTCTTTTTGTAATACTGATATTTCAGATTTAGAGAGATATTTCATTTTAATTATTAATAAATATCATTTCATATTTAAGCATGCTTTTCAAAGTAAGGGGCTTCCCAGGTGGAAGCACTTTGTGCATTTATCATAATACATACTTCAAAGGTCCAGTTCTTTCAAAAAGACCAAAAGGTGCTATATGCAAGTTGTTAATCTCTTCTTCAGACAGTCTATGAATTGGTGTAGTCTTTAATATTTGTCAATTTGCCTCCACAAATTGCCAAATTAGGTAAGATCAACAAGTTCATTTCTTACTCCTATGAGAGTTCAACACAAGTGTTTCAGGAGTGGCTTTTCATGTGTTGATTAGGGACTCAATTTCCTTCCATTTTCTTATACTACTGTCCTTTAGAGCCTCATAGGCCTTTGCTGAATCCTTTTCCTCCAGTTATCAAAGGGATGAAGAGAGAGTGGACCATTCCATGGAAGGATATTTATAGATCAAGATACAAGTGGTGTCTGTCACTTCTGTCCACATTCAATTAGTTACAATTCAGACTCACATTCTCACCTACTTACAGTGGAAGCTGGGAAGTGTTGTCTAGTTGAAAAGAAGCGAAACAGAAAAACAAGGTAGTCTCTACTACAGCCGTTCTACCTGGATTTGCTCAGCTTACATTCCTGGTAGTGAATAATTTTTCATAAAAATTTGCTTTCATATAGTAGTAGCTTTACATTGCACCCTGATCTTCCAAAGAGATAACTTCACAATCCAATCTTTAAAAATAATTTACTGAAAACTTTATTATCAAAAATTACGTTCTCAAACTCTGCTAAATATGAAAGCTTTTCTTTCAAAGGATAATAAGTGTCTCTTGTGGTCGAATAATTGGATTATTCCTGGCTAAGACTGTGAACTTGTTGAACATTTTTTGGACAGTTTCCTCTTTGACTTCTTTCTAATGGGTCCACAGTTTACTAAATCTCCAAAATCATATACCCATTGCTGTGGTGTTCCCTCCCAGCTACTAAGGTCTTCATTTGGACTTCCATTTCTGGCCCCACTTGTTAAGGACATTGACATTAATGGATATTTACTGCTTGAATTTTAAAGGTGAATTTGGGGGTTTAATGACTAAGCTGTTTCCTCTCATGCATTCCCAGGAGCACAGATTTCAATGCAATGTTAATAGATGTACAAAAATATGCATATATAGACAAACACACAGCCACATCCTCACATGGATTCTATGGCCCTCTACATTTGGGAAATTAAAAACAAATTTTTTAATTTTAGTTTTATTAGAGTATAGTTGATTTACAGTGTTGCATTAGTTTAGGTTAGGGATACAGTTTTAGTTAGGGATACAGTGAAGTGATTCAGTTATATTTTCATTCTTTTTTAGTTTCTTTTTTCATATAAGTTATCATGCTAAGTCGCTTCAGTTGTGTCCAACTCTTTATGACCCTATGGACTGTAGCCCGCCAGGCTCCTCTGTCCATGGAATTCTCCAGGCAAGAATACTGGAGTGGGTTGCCATTTCCTTCTCCAGGGGATCTTCCTGACCCAGGGATCGAACTCACATCTCTTGTGTCTCCTGAATTGGCAGGTGGGTTCTTTACCACTAGTGCCACCTGGGAAGTCCATATAGGGAAATATCGATTTAAACAAAATAGAGCAGATTTATCTTTTATATACAGTTTAATGTCTTATATATTACATTATATATAATATCTGTATATATATTTTCTACCTTAGGGTCTATAGTGTGTTAAATGTGCATTTTGATGCTCCAATAATTAAAAACATGTGTGCTCAGTTGCTAAGTCATATCCGACTCTTTCTGACATGATCTGTAGCCCACCAGGCTCCTCTGTTCATGGGTTTTCCAGGCAAGAATACCGGAGTGGATTGCCGTTGTCTTCTCCAGATGATCATATCAATCAAACCCACAGTACCCTGCTTTGGCAGGCAGATTCTCTACCACTGAGCCACCTGTGAAGCTGAATAATCCCCAATTCTCACCTACAGAGGCCTGCCACAGCATCTAAATGTTTGATATAAAAACCATTTCTGTGTATTAAAGCGATATTTTCCAGTGTTTTACTGCAGGCTGATCCCTTAAGGAGAAAAAAGTAAAGTTTTCAGGGTCAAAGAAATGTGTGAAATACCACATATTATATTTGCATTTGTATTTGTTTTTTTGAAATATTTGAGATTTTTAATGCAAGATTTTAAATCTTAATACAACTACAAAATGAATGGACATTTTCTTTTTTAAAAAATTTATTATTATTATTTTTACATCTCAGTTTTATTTATTTATTTTTTTACTTTACAATATTGTAGTGGTTTTGCCATACAGTGACATGAATCTGCCATGGGTGTACATGTGTTCCCCATCCTGAGCCCCTCTCCCACCTCCCTCCCCATCCCATCCCTCTGGGTCATCCCATTGCACCAGCCCCGAGCATCCTGTATCATGCATTGAACCTGGACTGGTGATTCATTTCACATATGATAATTTACATGTTTCAATGCCATTCTCCCATATCATCCTGCCTTCACCATCTCCCACAGAGTCCAAAAGACTGTTCTACACATCTCTGTCTCTTTTTCTGTCTTGCATACAGGGTTATCATTACCATCTTTCTAAATTCCATATATATGCGTTAGTTAGTATACTGTATTGGTGTTTTTCTTTCTGGCTTACTTCACTCTGTATATTAAGCTTCAGTTTCATCCACCTCATTAGAACTGATTCAAATGTATTCTTTTTAATATTCCATGGTGTATATGTACCACAGCTTCCTTATCCATTCATCTGCTGATGGGCATCTAGGTTGCTTCCATGTCCTGGCTATTATAAACAGTGCTGCGATGAACATTGGGGTACACGTGCCTCTTTCAATTCTGGTTTCCTCAGTGTGTATGCCCAGCAATGGGATTGCTGGATCATATGGCAGTTCTATTTCCAGTTTTTTAAAGAATCTTCACACTGTTCTCCATAGTGGCTGTACTAGTTTGCATTCCCACCAACAGTGTAAGAGGGTTCCCTTTTCTCCACACCCTCTCCAGCATTAATTGATTGTAGACTTTTGAATAGCAGCTGTTCTGACTGGTGTGAAATGGTACCTCATTGTGGTTTTGATTTGCATTTCTCTGATAATGAGTGATGTTGAGCATCTTTTCATATGTTTGTTAGCCATCTGTATGTCTTCTTTGGAGAAATGTCTGTTTGGTTCTTTGGCCCACTTTTTGATTGGGTCATTTATTTTTCTGGAATTGAGCTGCAGGAGTTGCTTGTATATTTTTGACATTAATTCTGACAATAATTTTGACATAATTTGTCTGTTGCTTCATTTACTATTATTTTCTCCCATTATGAAGGCTGTCTTTTCACCTTGCTTATAGTTTCCTTTGTTGTGCAGAAACTTTTAATTTTAATTAGGGCCCATTTGTTTATTTTTTGCTTTTATTTCCAATATTCTGGGAGGTGGGTCATAGAGGATCCTGTTGTGATTCATGTCAGAGAGTGTTTTGCCTATGTTTTCCTCTAGGAGTTTTATAGTTTTTGGTCTTATGTTTAGATCTTTAATGCATTTTGAGTTTATTTTTGTGTATGGTGTTAGAAAGTGATCTAGTTTCATTCTTTTACAAGTGGTTGACCAGTTTTCCCAGCACCACTTGTTAAAGAGGTTGTCTTTTTTCCATTGTGTATCCTTGCCTCCTTTGTCAAAGATAAGGTGTCCATAGGTTCGTGGATTTATCTCTGGGCTTTCTATTCTGTTCCATTGATCTATATTTCTGTCTTTGTGCCAGTACCATACTGTCTTGATGACTGTAGCTTTGTAGTATAGCCTGAAGTCAGGCAGGTTGATTCCTCCAGTTCCATTCTTCTTTCTCAAGATTGCTTTGGCTATTTGGGGTTTTTTGTATTTCCATACAAATTGTGAAATTATTTGTTCTAGTTCTCTGAAAAATACCGTTGGTAGCTTGATAGGGATTGCATTGAATCTATAGATTGCTTTGGGGTAGTATGGTCATTTTCACTATATTTATTCTTCTGATCCATGAAAATGGTATATTTCTCCATCTATTTGTGTCCTCTTTGATTTCTTTCACCAGTGTTTTATAGTTTTCTATATATAGGTCTTTTGTTTCTTTAGGTAGATATATTCCTAAGTATTTTATTCTTTTCATTGCAATGGTGAACAGAATTGTTTCCTTAATTTCTCTTTCTGTTTTCTCATTGTTAGTATATAGGAATGCAAGGGATATCTGTGTGTTGATTTTATATCCTGCAACTTTACTATATTCATTGATTAATTCTATTAATTTTCTGGTGGAGTCTTTAGGGTTTTCTATGTAGAGGATCATGTCATCTGCAAACAGTGAAACTTTTACTTCTTCTTTTCCAATCTGGATTCCTTTTATTTCTTTTCTGCTCTGATTGCTGTGGCCAAAACTTCCAACACTATGTTGAATAGTAGTGGTGAGAGTGGGCACCCTTATCTTGTTCCTGACTTTAGGGGAAATGCTTTCAATTTTTCACCATTGAGGATGATGTTTGCTGTGGGTTTGTCATATATAGCTTTCATTATGTTGAGGTATTTTCCTTCTATTCCTGCTTTCTGGAGGGTTTTTTATCATAAATGGATGTTGAATTTTGTCAAAGGCTTTCTCTGCATCTATTGAGATAATCATATGGTTTCTACCAAAAATTTAGAGAAGAGCTAACACCTATCCTACTCAAACTCTTCCAGAAAATTGCAGAGGAGGGTAAACTTCCAAACTCATTCTATGAGGCCACCATCACCCTACTACAAAAGTCTGACAAAGATGCCACAAAAAAAGAAAACTATAGGCCAATATCAGTGATGAATATAGATGCAAAAATCCTTAACAAAATTCTAGCAAACAGAATCCAACAACATATTAAAAAGGTCATACATCATGACCAAGTGGGCTTTATACCAGAGATGCAAGGATTCTTCAATATCCACAGATCAATCAATGTAATACACCACATTAATAAATTGAAAAATAAAAACCACGTATTATTTTTTATTATTAATTATTATTGTTTTAATTATTAATGTATATGGTATTCCCCAAATTTATTTGACCCTGTTGGAAACTTCACTTTTTTTTTACTTCAGGGGAACAGCCTGCAGCAAAACACTGTTTGGAAAATACTACTTTAATCCACAGAAGTGGTACTTATATCAAATACTTAGATGCTGTAGAAGGCTGGTGTAGGTGAGAATTGGGGACAAAAAAGTATTTTTGTAAAAGGAAAACCATCCACATGTCATATCAATTATTTTTCTTCTGTTCAGAAGAAATTATTTCACCTGGAGTATGATTTGTTCACAGTATACACTACAGTTGAGAAATACCATGAGGTATGATTTCAACTTCTATTTTAAAAAAAGCAAACTAAAGTATTCTTGGTATGAATTCCATAAACAACAGTTACTTAATACTTCAAAGAAGAACCAAGAAGTTCTGACTCTTCTTATTTTTAATAACTTTATATTGTCCATATCTTTGAGAGGTAAAAATAATAAACATTTAATTTTACAGTGCAAGGCAATTCTAGTGGACTTGAAGAAGATTTCTGGTCTAAAGAAGGAACTCTAATAACTAGTTGATAAGAGAATGAAATGTTGCTATTCTTTTGAATCTAAGTAGCAAGGTTTTGGTGAGGGATTTCAAATCATGCTATTTGTAGCCAAAACTGGGGGAAATGACATTATAATATTTTCTCACCTATGGTGCAATTACAAGTGTCAATTCCATTGGTTATGTACTTGTAGTTGGTATAGAATAATTTAAATTATTAATTTGCTATTCATTTCCTTTCTATATAAAATCATTATAAATCAATTTTTGTTTTTTGGTCAGTAAACAGAGTTATCAGTATTAGGCGACCAATCAGATACATTTCAATTTGAAGAAATATTGAATTCTAAACACTTCATTTGTATTTCTTTGTGAAAATGCCAAGGACTTTTTTAAAATTCATTTTCTTAAATCTTCTTTGGATGAAGATTATATATATTTGAATAAAGATGAACATTCAAAGACCTTCTAAAACTAAATACTGTAATTTTACCAGTAGGCTAAACAGAGTGCATTGGAGAAAACACCCTGGGGCTTGAGCATCTTTCAAGAGACTGAACTTAACATTTTAACAAGAGACTAAACAATGCAAGCTACTCTTGTTAATGGTTGGGCAGAAAAGAGGATAAATGAAAAACACTAAAAAAGTGTAATTGAGTCTATTTCTTGACATCAATTGATGACATGCCAGCAAAACCTAGGCATTTTCAAATGATATATTTGTTGACATCAAAGAGTCTAAGCAAAGGTGAAATATCTATGTAATAGGAATATTTTAAACTTTATATTGGCCACTGAAACATGCTTCATTCACAGCTACCAGAAGAGGAAATTGCTGATTTATTCACTTAGTTAACATGGCAAATATGTACATACAAGTAGCATGTAGTGTTTTTCTGCCAATAATCCACACTGTTTTCCATTAGTGGTTTTATGTCTATGTTTCTCACAAGTATGGATAAAAAATTTACATTAAATATAATTCTTTTATTTATAGAAAACCTTCTCGACTAGACATCAAAATCCTGTCAGCCATTATGTAACTGTACTATAGGGAAGATAGCTAATGCTTTAAGTTTAGGAAATCACTGGAAATACCTAAAACCATTATGTTCTCATAACTCTTCAGTAGCCAAATAATATCCGAATTTCTATTTGATCATTGAAAATCAAATTTGCATCTTTTCTAACAGTTTGATTGTATTAAATAGGATTTTCAGAAATTTTATCATGTTAAAGTTTTAGAATTTCACAACCTTGTAAAATAGTGAACAACCTTGTATTAGTCTATTCTGACCTATATGTCGGGGTTATTTTCTGTACAAGTGAGGCCAGCTCTATTTTCTAGTCTAAAGACAGCTTTCATCTTTTTGAAATGGATTTTACTATAATAGTTAAGGAGATATTAATAGGCATAAAGAATATTTTTACTCAAAATTAGTAATCAAACTTCCTTTAAAAAAGTTAAAATATGTGGGAACTATGTAGGAACCCTACATACCAGATACCAGATAATGCACAAGTTAACTTGAAAAAAATACTTTATTGAGGTGTTAAATATATATATATATACATACAAGTGAAAAGTTTATAAGTATACTGCTCAATAATTAATACAAAGTTAACACACCAGAGCAACCAAACCCAGATCAAGATAGAATATCACTAATACTCTAAAATTAGCAATCATGTGCTCTAAGATTATTTATCTGTCCTTCCTGAGACACCTTCTTGATTTCTGATACCATGTATAAATCCATTTTCATGATTTTATAAATTCCAAATATTATCCATCTTTTTCTCTTTGATTTCTTTCATTCAATATTGTGTTTGTGGGATTTATTCCTATTAGCTTTAATCCATTCATTTAAAAAATAATTTCAAAATGGTTTATATTTATAAAAATGGAGAAAAGATAGTATAATGTTTTCATGTATGCCACATCCACCTTCTTTATTTACACTGTAACCTAGTGTGACAGATTTGACACTAGTAATGATGCATTATTATTAACTAAAGCCTATGATTCATTCCTTTTTCCTCAATTTTTGTCTAATGTTCCTTTCTTGTCCCAGGATCCCAACTAGGACACCATATTATATTTAGTCATCATGTCTCCTTAGGCTTCTCCTGTCTGTGATAGCTTCTCAACTTTTTTTTTTTTGTATTTGAAAGCCTTAACATTTTTTAAGAATAATTGCCTGATATTTTGTAGAATGCTGCCTATGGAGATTTGTCTGCTGTTTTCTCATTGTTTAGACTGGATTTTTTTTTGGAGGAAGACCACAGAAACAAAGTTCCCTTCTCCTCACATCATATGAAGGAATACATATGGCAGTTTCTTATAAAACCAAACATATACTTGTCATTTCATCTAGTAATTCCATTCTTCTATGTTTACCAAAGGGATAAGAAAAATATGTCTACAAAAACACCTACATAATATGTTCATACTGCTTTATTCATAATAGCACCAAACATAAATTTTCCAATGTCCATCAATGGATGGCTATATTAACAAATTGTATTTTCACAAGATAAAATATTGTATCATTGTTTAGTTTCTAGGTCGTGTCCAACTCATTGCAAACCCATGGACTGTAGCTCACCAATCTCCTCTGTCCATGGGATTTCCCAGGCAAGAATACTGGAGTGGGTTGCCATTTCCTTTTCCAAGGGAGCTTCATGACCTAGGGATTGAACCCACATCTCCTGTGCTGCAGGCGGGTTCTTTACCTCTGACTTACAAGAGAAGCCCCAATGGAATATTACTTAGCACTAAAGAGGAGTAACTACTTATATACACACAATATAGATGAATCTCAAGATCTTATTCTGAATAGAATACAAAAATAACACATACTATTTCATTTACATAAAGATCTAAAATAGGCAAACTCAACTTAAGTGAAAAAAATTAGAATGATGATTACTTTGGGCATCAAGGTAGGAAACGGCTGGGAAAGGACACAAGAGAACTTCTGGGGATACAACAGTGTTCTGTGTCTTCGTAAGGATTTGGTTGTTTGTCAAATGGTGCACTTAAGATGTGTGTATTTTATTTTAAATAGATTTTGTGTGTGTGTGTGTGTTCAGTTGCTTAGTCATGTCTGACTCTTTGTAACCCCATGGACTGTAGCCCACCAGACTCCTTTGTTCATGGAATTTTCCAGCAAGAATACTGGAATGGGTTGCCATTTCCTTCTCCAGGGGATCATCCTGACCCAGGGATTGAACCCACGTCTCTTGTGTCTCCAGCATTGGCAGGTAACTTCTTTGACACTGCAGCATCTGGGAATCTCAAAAGAAAAAAAAGTACTGTTAAAAAAAATTAATGCTGTGATATACATGCATAAGTATTTGAGGGGAACTGTACTGATATTTGTCAACGGCACCCCACTCCAGTACTCTTGCCTGGAAAATCCCATGGACGGAGGAGCCTGGTAGGCTGCAGTCCATGGGGTCGCTGTGAGTCGGACACGACTGAGCAGCTTCACTTTCATTTTTCACTTTTATGCATTGGAAAAGGAAATGGCAACCCACTCCAGTGTTCTTGCCTGGAGAATCCCAGGGATGGGGGAGCCTGGTGGGCTGCCATCTATGGGGTCGCACAGAGTCAGAAATGACTGAAGTGACTTAGTGGTAGCAGCAGGACTGATATTTGTAACTTTGAAAAGCATAAAAATAATATGGGTTGATAGATGGATAGAAGCATGGGTATACAGATGGGTGTTTGATAAAGCAAGTATATAAAATTTTAATTGTAGAAACTAATCTGCTGCTGCTGCTGATGCTAAGTCGCTTCAGTCGTTTCTGACTCTGTGTGACCCCATAGACGGTAGCCCACTAGGCTCCCCCCTGGGAGTCTCCAGGCAAGAACACTGGAGTGGGTTGCCATTTCCTTCTCCAGTGCATGAAAGTGAAAAGTGAAAGTGAAGTCGCTCAGTTGTGCCCGACTCTTAGCGACCCCATGGACTGCAGTCGACCAGGCTCCTCCATCCATGGGATCTTCCAGGCAAGAGTACTGGAGTGGGGTGCCATTGCCTTCTCCGAGAAACTAATCACTTCATGGCAAATAGATGGGGAAACAATAGAAACAGTGGCAGATTTTATTTTTGAGGGCTCCAAAATCACTGCAGAGGGTGACTGCTGCCATAAAATTAAAAGACACTTGTTCTTTGGAAGAAAAGTTATGACCAACCTAGACAGCATATTCAAAAATAGAGACATTGCTTTGCTGACAAAAGTTTGTCTAGTCAAAGATATGGTTTTTCCATGAGTCATATAAGGATGTAAGAGTTGGACTATAAAGAAAGCTGAGCACCAAAGAATTGATGCTTTTAAACTGCGGTATTGGAGGAGACTCTTGAGAGTCCCTTGGGCTGCAAGGAGATCCAACCAGCCAATCCTAAAGGAAATCAGTCCTGAATATTCATTGGAAGGACTGATGCTGAAGCTGAAACTCCAATACTTTCGCCACCTGATGCAAATAACTGATTTATTGGAAAAGACCCTGATGCTGGGAAAGATTGAAGGCAGGCGAAGGGAAGGGCAGAGGATGAGATGGTTGGATGGCATCACTGACCTGATGGACATGAGTTTGAGCAAGCTCTGGGAGTTGGTGATGGACAGGGAAGCCTGGTATGCTGCAGTCCATGGGGCTGCAAAAAGTCAGACACAGCTGAGAAACTGAACTGAACTGAACAGTGAGTATGAGTATTCACTGAAAAATTCTCTCAATTTTTTTCCTCTTTGAAAACTTACATTAAAAATATTAGGAAACAAATTCAGAATTTAACCAAGATTTTACAACCTCCTCCGCTACCCCCTGAACTATGCCATACATAACTCTCTCCCGAATACTGCGTTGATTTTGCCGCATGTTTCCCTGCTTCTGTCCTTACTCTTCTTCTGCAATCCATTTTCACTGCAGTAGCCAGATTCTTTTGAAAATATAAAAGTGAGATCACATTAACTCAAGTCCTTGTAATAATTCCCAGAGTCCTCCATGATCTATCCCCCTGCTAGCCAACTGACTTTCTCTCATAGTTTTCAGTGGATGACATCCTCCTTATGTTCCTCCAATAGGTCAGACTTGCTTCTACTTTGGGTTTGTTCTCTCTACTTGGAATGCTCTTTTTCAAATGTTTTCCTTTCCAACCTTCATATCATTGTCCCTATTTCACTTTTTTAATCAGAGTCACTCTGAACACTCTTTTCAATAATGCAACATGTATCCTGATCCCAGTACTCCTCACCACCCCAATTCCCTATACATTCTTTTTTTTGCATTTATTTTTATTAGTTGGAGGCTAATTACTTTACAATATTGTAGTGGTTTTTGTCATACATTGACATGAATCAGCCATGGGTTTACATGTATTCCCCATCCCGATCCCCCCTCCCACCTCCCTCTCCACCTGATTCCTCTGGGTCTTCCCAGTGCACCAGGCCCAAGAACTTGTCTCATGCATCCAGCCTGGGCTGGTGATCTCTTTCACCCTAGATAATATACATGTTTCGATGCTGTTCTCTCGAAACATCCCACCCTTGCCTTCTCCCACAGAGTCCAAAATTCTGTTCTGTACATCTGTGTCTCTTTTTCTGTTTTGCATATAGGGTTATCATTACCATCTTTCTAAATTCCATATATATGCATTAGTATACTGTATTGGTCTTTATCTTTCTGGCTTACTTCACTCTGTATAATGGGCTCCAGTTTCATCCATCTCATTAGAACTGATTCAAATGAATTCTTTTTAATGGCTGAGTAATATTCCTATACATTCTTTTTATTTTTTTCCATGCCATTTATCACTTTCTAACATTTATGCAATATATTTCTTATGCTTATTATTTATCATTATTTATTTCCCTGTTGTGGCAGGATTTTTATTTACCTCACTAATACAGCCCAAGCACCTAAAAGAATGCCTGACTGGTGCAAGACTCTAAGTTAATATTGGTTTAAAAATGTATGAATGGGTAAAGTTGGACTTGAAAGATGGTAAATATATATTTTCCTGAAAATAAAACTTTTTTTTAAGCAGAAAATGTCTATGATAAAAAAAATTACAATATTAAAAAAAAAAAGCAAAACCAAAGTAAAACCCTCCTACCCTCATAGCTCAGTTGGTAAAGAATCTGCCTGCAATGTAGGAGACCTGGGTTCAATCCCTGGGATGGGGAGATCCCCTAGAGAAGGAAATGGCAGCCCAGTCCAGTATTCTTGCCTGGAGAATCCATGGACAGAGGAGTCTGGCGGGCTAAAATCAGTAGGGTCACAAGAGTCAGACATGACTTAGCGACTAGACCACCACCACCAAGCCAACCAAGCAACCATAATCATTGCTGATAACCTGATGTACATTTGCTTTTCAGAAATATATATATATACACACACATGATCAAATGGTTCATAACAATGTTTACTTTTTAGGATTATTTATAATAAAATAAAATTCTCCAATCTAGGCTTCAATACTACATGAACTGGAAACTTCCATATGTTCAAGCTGGATTTAGGAAAGGCAGAGGAACCAGAGATCAAATTGCCAACATCCATTGGATCTTAGAAAAAGCAAGAGAAGTCCAGAAAAAAACCATCTACGTCTGCTTTGCTGACTATGCTAAAGCCTTTGACTGTGTGGATCACAACAAACTATGGAAAATTGTTCGAGACGGGAATACTAGACCACCTTACCTACCTCCTGTGAAACCTGTATGCAGGTCAAGAAGCAACAGTTAGAAACCAACATAGAACAGCCTAGTTCCAAATTGGGAAAGGAGTACATCAAGGCTGTACTGTCACCCTGATTATTTAACTTACATGCAGACCACATCATGTGAAATGCTGGGCTGGATGAAGCACAAGCTGGAATCAAGATTGCTGGGAGAAATATCAATAACCTCAGATATGCAGATGACACCACCCTTGCAGCAGAAAGTGAAGAGGAACTAAAGAGCCACTTGACAAAGGTGAAAGAGGAACGTGAAAAAGCTGGCTTAAAACTAGACATTCAACAAATGAAGATTATGGCATGTGGTCCCCTCACTTCATGGCAAATAGATGGGGAAACAATGGAAACAGTGACAGACTTTATTTTCTTGGGCTCCTAAATCACTGCAGATGGTGACTGCAGCCATGAAGTTAAAAGATGCTTACTCCTTGGAAGAAAAGCTATAACAAATCTAGACAGCATATTAAAATGCAGAGACATTACTTTGCCGATAAAGGTCCATCTAGTCAAAGCTATGAGCTTTCCAGTAGTCATGTATGGATGTGAGGGCTTGCCTATAGAGAAAGTTGAGTGCCAAAGAATTGATGCTTTTGAACTGTGATGTTGGAAAAGACTCTTGAGAGTCCCTTAGACTGCAAGGAGATCAAA
The DNA here is from genome assembly GCF_019320065.1 of Cervus canadensis. Taxonomy (NCBI): domain Eukaryota; kingdom Metazoa; phylum Chordata; class Mammalia; order Artiodactyla; family Cervidae; genus Cervus; species Cervus canadensis. Next base: position 46,746,172 of record NC_057409.1, on the reverse strand, counting down.
CCAGTCAATCCTAAAGAAATCAATCCTGAATATTCATTGGAAGGACTGATGCTGAAGCTGAAACTCCAGTACTTTGGCTACCTGATGGGAAGAGTTGACTCATTAGAAAACGCCCTGATTTTGGGAAAAACTGAAGACTGGAGGAGAAGGGAACAACAGAGGGTGAGGTGGTTGGATGGCATCACTGACTCAATGGATATGTTTGAGCAAGCTCCAGGAGATGGTATAGGACAGGGAAGCCTGGCATGCTTCAGTCCTTTGGGTCTCAAAGAGGTGACTGAACAACCACAAAAATAAAATTATTTTATAACTTGCTTTTTTTTTTGCTTAATACTACATATTCCAGTTAGCATATTTTCCATTAGTAACTTAAACAACATCATATTAATGGCTGTGTTAGTTAATCCCTTGTTGGTAACTTAGGCTATTTTCAGTCTTGCACAACTAAAAATAATATTTTAACGAACATTCACATAGCTTACTTTTTTGCACATATTTATAATATTTTCCTTAGTATAAATTCCAGGAATTGAAGTTGTTGTATCTGAGGGCATTCTTTTTAAGGCCCTTAATAGGTATCCCCAAATCTCTTACTCTTGAGATTCATAAAAGCTTAAAGTTTACACTCTCACCTGTAGTGTAGGAGTGTTTCCTTTTGGTGGAAAGAGGGATTTGGATAAAGAAGAAACAATGGAGACCATCTGACCAGTTTTTGATTGGATTGTTTGTTTTTTTATGATATTGAGCTGCATGAACTGTTTGTAAACTTTGCAGATTAATCCCTTGTCAGTTGCATTGTTTGCAAATATTTTTTCCCATTCTGTGCATTTTCTTTTCATTTTGTTTATGGTTTCCTGTGCTGTGCAAAGCTTTTGAGTTTAATTAGGTCCCATTTGTTTATTTTTGTTTTTATCTCCATTATTCTGGGAGACTGATCAAAAAAGATATTACTGTGATTTGTGTCAGAGTGTTCTGCACATAGTTTCCTCTAAGAATTTTATAGTATTAGATCCTACATTTAGCTCTTTAATCCTTTTTGATTTTATTTTTGAGTATGGTATTAAAGAATGTTATAATTTCATTTTTTTACATGTAGTTGTCCAGTTTTCCCATCACCATTTATTGAAAAGACTGTCTTTTCTCCTTTGTATAGTCTTGCCTCCTATGTTATAGATTGATGATGATGTGAAGTCACTCAGTCATGTCCAACTCTTTGCGACCCCATGGACTGTAGCCTACCACGCTCCTCCATCCATGGGATTTTCCAGGCAAGAGTACTGGAGTGGGTTGCCATTTCCATTAGGCAACTGTAACTTCATAGGTTTATTTCTAGGCTTTCAGTTCAGTTCAGTTCAGTTGCTCAGTCTTGTCTACTCTTTGTGACCCCAAGGACCACAGCATGCCAGGCCTCCCTGTCCATCACCAACTCCCGGAGTTTACCCAAACTCACATCCACTGAGTCGATGATGCCATCCAACCACCTCATCCTCTGTTGTCCTCTTCTCCTCCTGCCCTCAAGCTTTCCCAGTATCAGGGTCTTTTCAAATGAGTCAACTCTTCGCATCAGGTGGCCAAAGTATTGGAGTTTCAGCTTCAGCATCAGTCCTTCCAATGAACACCCAGGACTGATCTGCTTTAGGATGGACTTGATGGATCTCCTTGCAGTCCAAGGGACTCTCAAGATTCTTCTCCAACACCACAGTTCAAAGGCATCAATTCTTTGGCACCGAGTTTTCTTTATAGCCCAACTGTCACATCCATACATGACCACTGGAAAGACCATGGCCTTGACTAGATGGACTTTTGTTGGCAAAGTAATGTCTCTGCTTTTTAATATGCTGTCTAGGTTGGTCATAACTTTCCTCCCAAGGAGTAAGCGTCTTTTAATTTCATGGCTGCAGTCACCATCTGCAGTGATTTGGAGACCCCCAAAATAAAGTCAGCCACTGTTTCCGTTGTTTCCCTATCTATTTGCCATGAAGTGATGGAACCAGATGCCATGATCTTAATTTTCTGGCTTTCAATACTGTTTGATTCATCTATATTTCTGTTATTGTGCCAGTACCATACTGTTTTTTTTTGTTTGTTTGTTTGTTTTTTTTTTATGATGGCAGTTTTGTAGTATAATCTGAAGTCAGTGAGCCTGATTCCTTCAGCTGTGTTTTTCTTTCTGATTGCTTTGGCTATTTGGGGTCTTTTGTGTCTCCATTCAAATTTTAAGATTTTTCTCTTCTAGTTCTGTGAAAAATGACATTGGTAATTTGATAGAGATTGCAATGAATCTGTAGATTGCCTTGGGTATATAGACATTCTGATACTATTGATTCTTCCAATCCAAGAACATGGTATAGCTATCAATCTGTGACATTTTTTCATTCTCTCTCCAGAGTCTTAGAGTTTTTGGAGTATAGGTCTTTTGTCTCCTTAAGTAGGTTTATTCCTATGTATTATAGTCTTTTTGTATGTAATGGTAAATGGGATTATTTCTTTGATTCTCTTTCTGATTTTTCATTGTTAGTGTATAGAAATGCAGCATATTTGTTTTTTAAAAGGGTAGAAAAAGAGAAAAAGTAGAAAAGAAACAAACAAGGGCTTCCCTGCTCTGTGAGCACCATATGCAAAAGCCTATAGGCAGGACAGGGCACATGGAGCTCCTGGGAGAGGAAGAGGCCCCGCCTGGCCCACACTGCACTTTCACACTGGAGACTACCCTCTTCTCTGCAGGCTGCCATAACAAAATGCCAAAGACTGGGTGGTTTAAACAACAGGAATTTATTTCTCATAGTTCTGGAGTCTGGAAGTCCAAGGTCAAGGTGAAGGCAGGCTCGGTTGCTCCCGAGGCCTTTCTGTTTGGTTTATAGATGGCCATCTTATCCTATGTTCTTATGTGGCCTTTTCCTTGCGTGCACCCCTGGTGTATCTTTCTCTTCTATAAAGACACTATCATATTGGAGTTGGGTCCCTATACTTATTGGCCTTTTTTTTTGGCCTAGTAACCCTTTTGAAGGTGCTACCTCCAAATATAGTCACATTCTAAGGTACAGAGGGTTGGAACATCAACATACAAAATTTGTTTGGTTGGGGAGGGTAATTCAACTTATAATAGGAATTCTGGGAGAGAGAATAAAGAACATCTTAAAAGCTTTTTTCAGCTAAAGCATAGAGTACTGCTCCAAAAACAAGGGCTTTTGACCAGTTGCGGTGATTCATTTGTGTCGATAGCATCTTAGCACAGCCCACTGAGAGTTGCTTCCAGTTGTGCCTCACTAACCTTCAACTAAAGCATCTTGTCCTTAGTCCTTGTCGTCACATTGTAGGCATAAAGACAGCTTGGGCAGAAGACTGCCAAACCTAAAGCATCTGAAACCTAGACCCTGAAAAAGAAATACCATAAAAGCAGCATTGTTCCTTTAGGGAAAACGGGGAACAATATTAAAGAGTTGTTTGATCTGGAGTTTTCCTCTGAATTGTTACTAAAAGAAATTTCCATAACATGTTCTCTAGATTCTTCTTTTTTTGGTAAATATTTTTCTAGTCAAGAGGGATTAGAGAATCTGGGAGAACAAAAGTCTATTAGGACAATCTAAGAAAAAAGAAACCCCAAATTTGTTCTTTTAGGAAGTGAAAGTATTTATTTAGGTCCTGGGAGACTAGAATTATAATGTAAATTTATGTTCTAGTCCATGTAACAGTGGAACTCATGACATCTCTTGGATGTTCTCAGACTCAGTTTCTACTCGTCTCCCTTGCATCCTGTGCTAATACAGGTATGCAGACGTTGCAAGAACTCATAATTCAGCTGATTAAATATTAGCTTGAATCCTTATGCTATGCATCTCAGAATCAGGCATGCTCAGAGGAAAGAGGCATTTATACATTACCTCTCTTCTTTTATTGGTCCGTCGTTGTTCCACGGACTTCCAAGTTGCATGTGGGTAAGTGTCAAAGGAATATCCCACACCAAATTCTCAGTGAAACTCTGGGAAAAGAAGATGAAGCTGATCAGGTGCTGTTAGGTTGAATCTAAGTAACAGGAGTCAAAACAGATGCAGAGTGATCACCACACGCATGATTGGGAAGAGAATGCTGTGCTCCAGAGGATGTGAAGTGAGGCACAGGTGTCCCATACATCAGGTATACTAAAAAAGTTAAAGGTGGAGTTTTATTCATTCTACAATAGCTATTAGGGGATGAATTATGTCAGAAAAATGCAAAACATTGTGGTAAAAGTTACTCTTGACTACTCCATTACCGTCAATAATATTTAATGTTACTTTTGCTTACAATCAAGCAGAAAACATATTTAGGCCCCAGGGTGCCTGCTGTGAATGGGGTGCTTGAGCATATGTTTCCCTAGAAAATTCAACTTGCTTCCCATTGAAATCATGGACTCAACTATGAGAGTACTTTGATCAGCCCCTACCCCACCAAAAAAACAAACAGCCACTGATCACCATTTCCAGATGGAAAGTCTGCTTGGAGTATTTACAGGTTAAAAAATGAGTTTTGTATTAAACTAGCTGTATGTTACTGGAGACACTTTTAAATTCAGCAAGTGACAGGGAATTAGCCAAGTGATAGAGCTCTTAAAAATAACCCAATTATATAATGAAAGATGAAGAGGATAGTTTTTTAGAGGATAAAAGTTTAAATAACTTTTCCCCTGAAAGGCAGATATCACAACACATTTGATTGAAACTAAGCATTTTTAGTTATTGTCTTCTAAATGTTTTTAATGTTAACTATTATGAAATTATGGCAATTTAGAATATAATGAAATATTTCCTTATGTCACAAATACCGTCTCTTCCAGACTGCAGAAATGGTTTGCTGAGCAGTTGTGAAGGGTTTATTTTCCAAAGATAAATATTAGCCCACTTTCATACAGATTTTTTTCTCCCAGTACAAGGAAGGGCTAGGCTTCTTTCCTACATGGCTGAAGTATTAGAGCAAACGATCATTATAATTTCTCCCTCTTCTACTACTATACCCTGCAGCATTAACAAAAGTCTTGATTCATACAATAGTGCAGATTTTACAGATTATCGTAGAATCTCTATAATTTTTTTGGTGCTTTTGCAAATAGTGTTTGGAATGCCTTACCCACTGAAGTTAGGTTGCAGGTTAATATCTATTTGTCTATCTGTCATATAAAAAGATGCTATATTTTAAATCAAGACCATCTATAATTTAGCAAAGTGAGGATTTACATTTAGAACAGCACAGAATTAAAAAAACAGAATAATTAACTACTTAATTTATTGTCTAGAACTATGTAAATAATTTTAATTGGTAACTAAAAGATCCTTACATCTTATTATTTATGAAACTTGTTCAACATTAACAACTGGACATTTAAGCTTCTTGTAAATGTTAATGTACTGAAAGACCTTTATTATGTCCACTTGTCATTTAAATTAATAGGACAGTGATTATTAAAACTAATATTTTTCTTGGGAAAATTAGTGTAGTTATTACTACTTGATAATTGCCTTCTACACAGTCATAGTTATGTTCAATTTCTCACAACACTATTTTGTAGACACCATGATTAGATTTGAATCAAGCTTAGAGTAGGCTGGTCATATCAACAAACTACATGATTAAGTAAAGTTTCAAAGATCTATTAGACATTTTAAGAATAATTTACTTTTATTAAGTCCTATACTTATGGACTGCTCGACTTTCAACATTTTTTGGTATATTTTATTTTAAGGAGCAATATATTTAGAAGTGTTCCTCAAGTGTGACTTAAAAATATGTAAAGAGAAACTAGATGAGGTTTATTTTGCAAATTTATGAACAAAAGAATAATTTTTAAGAATCTGGTTTTCTAGAGTAAAATTTTAAATGAAAGGAACCATCAAGAAAGGTTTTCCATTTCTTTTTGATCCTATACATTTTGTCTTGCTTATCAGGGAACTCTGCTAAATATTTTAAAGGCTGTTAAGAATTTTAGAGGGAATAACAGAAACAAAATTTATCTTCCTGCTTTAAACAACTAAGAAAACCCAGGCACATGTAGATGTTTTTAACAAAGGATTTGGGTATTGGAAGGCAAGTAACCCTGGAGAGTAATTCCTGAGAGAAATGCTTCTACATGCAACTGTTTTAGCCCACTGCATGAACGGTGCTGCAACGCAGGGAGAGAGAATCCCCAAATACCCCAGTGGGCTCTACAAGATGAAAGTGAAAGTCGCTCAGTTGTGTCCGACTCTTTGCGACCCCATGGACTGTACAGTCCACAGAATTCTCCAGGCCAGAATACTGGAGGGGGTAGCCTTTCCCTTCTTCAAGGGATCTTCCCAACTCAGGGATCAAACCCAGGTCTTTCGCATTGCAGGTGGATTCTTTACCAGCTGAGCCACCAGGGAGACCCAAGGATATTGGAGTGGGAGGAGACAGAATTTGAAGTGGCCAAAAAGGCTACACTTTGGACAAAATGCTGGTGAGACAAAAGAGACACAGTGAGAGAGACAGAGAGTGCAGTCTCCAGGTGAGTACTGATCACTAGAAGAGTGTAAAGAAACTCTATGAAGCTAAACAAAGATCCAGAAATCCTGAGTTAGACAATTCTTGGTGCTATATCAATTTTCTACAATCTCTTTAAGAGGTTAAATGCACAGGGAATACTTCCTAACTCACTCTATGAGGCCAGCATTATTCTAATATCAAAATCAGACAGAGATATTATAAGAAAACTATAGGCCAGTGACTCTCATAAACATAGCTGTAAAAATCTTCAAGAAAATCTTAGCAAATCGAATCCAAAATAGTGTAAAAAAGAATTCCATTTCATGACCGAGTGGAATTTATCCCAGGTATGCAAAATTGATTCAACATTCTAAAATCAATAATGTAAACTATCACATAAAGACTGAAAAAGAAAAATCACATGATCGTATAAGAATAGATGCAGAAAAGTGTTTGACAAAATCCAAAACCCATTTATGACAAACTCCTGCCCCAACAAAACTCTCTGTAAACTAGGAACAGAGGTAAACTTTCTCAACTTGATAATGACTACAAAAAATGGACAGCTAACATCATACTTAAAGGTGAGAAATTCAGAGCTTTCCCACTGAACTCAGGTACAACGCAAGGATGTTTCCTCTCATCACTTTTTTTCCCTCATTATATTGGAAGTCCATGTTAATCAATAAAGAAAGGAAATAAAATATATTTCCTTTGGGAAGGAAATATTGGAAATGAAGACATAAAACTATCTTTGTTAGACAGCCAGGTGACATGGCTGTCTAAGCAATAAATTTGAAAGAAGCAACAAAAAACCTGGAACCAATGATAGCCAGGTTGCCAGATGTAAGATTAATATGTAAAAGTCAATGGCTTTCCTATATACCAGCAATGACCAAAGTAGAATTTGAAATTAAAAATGCAATATAATTTACACTAGTATCCCCTACAAAATGAAATGCTTAGGTATAAATCTAACAAAGTATGTACAAGATCTACATGAAAAAACTATACAATTCTTGTGAATGAAATCAAAGAACTACGGAAATGGAGAGATATTTCTTGTTCGCAGACAGGCAACTCACTTTGTCAAGGTGTCAGCCCTCCCCAACTTGATCTATAAACTCAATACAGTCACAGTCAAAATTCAGCAAGTTTATTTTGCGACTATTAACACACTCATTCTAAAGTTTATACAGAGAGGCAAAAAGATCCAGAATAGCCAACACAATAGGAAAAGAGAACAAAATTGGAGGATTGACTTTAGGACTTACCACAAAGCTACGGTAATCAAGACAGTGTGGTATTAGCAACAGAAACAAAAACAAAACCAGTAAATAGATCAGTGGAACAGAATAGAGAACCACAAAGCAGACCCACATAGATATAAGCAATGGATCTTTCATAGAGGAGCAAAGGAAATACAATGAAGCAAAAATAGTTTTTTCAGCAAATGATGCTAGAACAAGTGGACATCCACATGCAAAAGCCAAATCTATATGCATACTTACAACCTTAACCAAAATTAACTCAAATGAATCGTATACTTAAATGTACGACTGGAAACTATAAAATTCCTAGATGATACCATAGCAGATGTTATGATTTGGGATATACTGTTATCCTTGCAAATATAATACCAAGAACTTGATCTATGAAAGAAATAATTTATAAGCTGGACTTGAGTTTCAAAAAATCTGCTCTGTAGAATTAGAAAACAAGCACAGACTAGGAGAAATTTTTTGCAAAAGACTGTCATCCAACATATACAAAGATAAATTGTTTTTTTGTTTTTGCTACAAAAACCCTACAACAAATGTATATGATCTGAGTAAGTGCTTTTTCCCTTCCTAGGTGCCTCAGTGGGTAAAGAATCCATGTGCAATGCAGGAGACGTGAGTTCGTTCCTTGGGTCAGGAAGATCCCTTGGAGGAGGGCATGGCAACCCACCCCAGTATTCTTGCCTAGAGAATCCCATGAAGAGAGTAGCTTGGTGGGTTACAGTCCATAGGGTCACATAGAGTTGGACATGGCTGAAGCGACTAAGCACGCACGTACTCTACTCTTTGGAACAATGTTTAGATGTATGCTCTTACCACTTTTTTTCAACTTTATGCTAAAGGTCCTGGCTAGTTCTGTTAAAATGGTAAAATAATTAAAAAGCACACAGATGTAGAATACCAACATTGCTAAATAAATGAACATAGGGGTAGCAAGTATTCACATTTAATGAAACCTTGATTGTTTCTGGTGCAGATGAATGTAGATTTCTCTATTTTTGCAAATTTAAAGTTCCTTTTCATCCTTAGATAAAATAAAGAGGTAAATGAACTTCACAGTGGTATTTTTCCAAATGAAACCTTTTCTTCTTCTACCAGTGAAGAAGAAGTGTTTTTGAAAGGCTGATGTCAAATAATGTCTGTGTTACAAGCCTGTTTTATAAAGTCTGTTAATATTGACCAAATAAGTATTTTCATATTCTTATATGGCAGTTAGCCTACTAATTTTTTGGCTAGCTCTGTAATATCCTAGTATATTCTTATAGACATAATAGCTGCCAGGAAAATGCTTGGCCAGGCCTCATTCAAGCAAGGGAAAGGATATTCATGATTATGTGACATGTATATTTAGAATATAATATTTCAAGTTAGATTTGGCAAGAAAATAGTCATGCACTAAAACATGTGAGATATCTTGAATCTTTCTGGAAAAACCCTCAAAGGAAAACGATTTAGGAGTTACAAACATTTCTCTTAACTCTGACTTCTCAATAAACTTTTGGTTCATTTGCATTTCTGTTGACTGGTTTCCTATCTAAATGGTCATTAAACATGCTTTTCTTTCCAAATGTTTTTTGCTGTAAGAGATCATGTGATTTATATTTTCTTACGAATTTGTATAAGTGAGCATAGATCATTTTATGTATTTCTTTGGGAGACTATCCTGGTGACAGGGAGTTTCTCTCCTAATTATGTAAAAATAACCTGAGGACTAGGAATGTAGGTATAGGTGCATCTATACTTGGAACATCATAATAAACACATTTCTTGTGTTGATTGACTACAATTAGAAACCTAGGACATCAACTATATTGCAGTCCTGGCCTCCAATTGTCTTCAAGCTACGTACCTGGAACCAAATTTGGCAAAAGACATTGCAATCTGACATACCACTTACTGCTTGAGATCACGTCTCTCTGGTTGAATTTGAAGTAATTTTTTGCATAGTACATTGGAGCTACCAAAAAAAAAAAAAAAAATCCAGCTGGTTTGATTTCAAATTGTTTTGACTTCATCTCTCTATTGTAGTATCTCTTGTCAAAACCAATTCTAGTCTTAGGTAATAAAAAAAGGTACCCCAAATCAAGGAGACATTGATAATGTGATCATTGAAGTGTTGGTGACTGTTGCAAATATTAGAGAATATAAACTTGATAGTGAGGGCTTGAAAAGGCTTATTGGTATGGAGACTGGAAGATAAAGAGACCAAGCCCATTTGTCTCTTCTGGCTGTGTGTTTGTGGAGACAGATCTTCAGTTCCACTAACATCACTCAAGAATATGCCTGGGGAATCTAGCCTTCTATGACTTTCTGCCAAAACAGCTTGGGAAACAGCTGGTGATAATTCTGGCTTCCTTCCCCCGCTCAACAGCTGATGTTCAGAAGCAGGGAGGCAATTGAGTGGGTGTGTTCTGAGCCATCGTATCACTGCTTCTCCTTCAGCTGCTCCTGCTCCCACGCTCAGGAGCAATCGGAAGGCTGACTTCCTAGAAATGGCCTCAAAGGGAGGACAGTCCTACAGATTTAGGTACTGGGGGGAAAATGATTTTGGCAAGAAGAGGTCCAGGGGCAAGGGTAATTATCCAGAGCTTCTGGCATCTGCAGAAGGAACCCTTATTTCAGATACACTGTTAAGAATCTATTCTGTTGCAGTAGAACAATGAGTATGGAGTTTGACGAGTAATTATCCAAGACTAAAACCTCTCAATTAATACCTTTCATTAATTATTTTAAATGTTACTTTTTCTGAACCCTAGGCCCGATTGACTAAAGGGTGGCAGCTTTAGATAAGCATACTCTTGTCAACTGTCCATCTTCCCTTTTACTAGTCTCATGTAATGAAAAAAGCCCCTCCTTAACTGGAAGTTTTTAGGCATGTATTCCAGTCTCAAGTTTACCAGCATCTAAAAAGTCACTGTGAATAAATCGCTTCATCTCTACAGCTGAGTTTTCTCCCAATAAAATGAGAGAATTAGTTTAAAATTAATTCTAACTGTTGAGCTGATATTAATACCTTGTAATGATGATTTTGGATCAATGTAGACTTTAATCCCTCTTTTGCTTAATAGCTTTTACCATATTTGAAGAACTCACTTTTGTTCTTTTTATATTTTTTTTTCCTGGAGCTCATATTTGTTCTTCTTGCATATCTTTTTCTCACAAATTAGTTTCTAGTCAAATGAGTTTGAACATGCTCAAGAATATCAGACTGGGTCTTAAACCATATGTGTGCTTAGTCGCTCAGTCCTGTCTGACTCTTTGCGATCCCATAGACTATAGCCCACCAAGCTCCTTTGTCCATGGGGATTCTTCAAGAAAGAAACCTGGAGTGGGTTGCCATGCCCTCCTCCAGGAGATCTTCCCAACACAGGGATCGAATCCAGATCTCCCACACTGCAGGCAGATTATTTATGGTCTGAAACTATAGCTTCAAATATTACATATGATGTTGCAAGTGTGATCTGGTCAACCCAGAGTAACATTAATTTGGGGGCAGTTATATCTTTCTCTTGATTTTTACTGAGCTTTTAATCAACCCAAGTCATTTTAAGATGTTACCTTTCATTACTGTAATGTTTTGAGCCCTACTTTTATATTTATATTACTCATCTTTTTAAAGTGCAGATATTTTGTCTCTATTTAAAATGTAGACTTCACTTCCATTTTAAGAGGAACAGAAATTTTTGTTTAAAAGCAAATATTTTTCTTGTCAGACTTCTGTTTAAATCCTAACTCTGATGCTTCATGTCTTTCGGACTCTGTCATCTATAAAGTGAGAATATCCCCTTAATAGTTTTGGGTGAACATTTCCTGAGTCAATGTGTGTGTAGCACTTTGGTACAGCACCTAGAACTTAGTGAACAGTCACTAAGGATAACCATTATCATTGCCACTAGTTCCATTTCCCTTTGTAACAGTGTATGGAAAAAACCCAAATGAACATTTTGGTCAAGCCTATATTTTCTATCTCATTGAAATTTTCTAAATAAGCCATCCATATTTTCATCTAGGGCTGTGATAAAAATTTTTAGTAGAAAAACACTGAAGTGTGAATCCTAAAGTATGCTATCTGTGATCTCTAGTCAAGAGTTGAGGGATTTTTGTTTGTTTGTAGTACTTTTTATTAAGCACTCCTTGAACCACATTATTCAATCATTAATCATCTAATGGTCATCTGAATTAAATTCACCATTCCAGTCCATCTTAGTTCGCTGATTCCGAGAATGTCGACGTTCACTCTTGCCATCTCCTGTTTGACCACTTCCAATTTGCCTTGATTCATGGACCTAACATTCCAAGTTCCTATGCAATGAGAAAGTTGGCTTAAAGCTCAACATTCAGAAAACTAAGATCATGGCATATGGTCCCATCACTTCATGGCAAATAGATGGGGAAACAGTGGAAACAGTGGCTGACTTTATTTTTGGGGGCTCCAAAATTACTGCAGATGGTGATTGCAGCCATAAAATTAAAAGACACTTACTTCTTGGAAGGAAAGTTATGACCAACCTAGACAGCACATTAAAAAGCAGAGACATTACTTTGCCAGCAAAGGTCCACGTAGTCAAGGCTATGGTTTTTCCAGTAGTCATGTATGGATGTGAGAGTTGGACTATAAAGAAAGTTGAGCACCAAAGAATTGATGCTTTCTACTGCGGTGTTGGAGAAGACTCTTGAGAGTCCCTTGGACTGCAAAGAGATCCATCCAGTCCATCCTAAAGGAGGTCAGTCCTGGGTGGTTATTGGAAGGACTGATGCTGAAGCTGAAACTCCAATACTTTGGCCACCTCATGTGAAGAGCTGACTCACTTGAAAAGACCCTGATGCTGGGAAAGATTGGGGGCAGGAGGAGAAGAGGATGACAGAGGATGAGATGGTTGGATGGCATCACCGACTCTGTGAACATGAGTTTGGGTAATCTCTGAGAGTTGGTGATGGACAGGGAGGCCTGGCATGCTGTGGTTCATGGGGTCGCAACGAGCTGGACACAACTGAGCAAATGAAATGAACTGAACTGAATCATTTAATAGTATTTTCCAAATCTCGTATCGTTATCTTGTCCATAAGAAACATTTAGTTCTGACCTAATGTATTCCTCATGATGTTATTCCAGCTTCAAGTGACCTCATTTTCCATTCTACGTTCTCACAAACAATCTTTTAATAATTTGTTCTAAATTCTTGTCTAAATTGACGGCAAGTTTACTGACACCGTACACTGCAGCATTTCCTTTATTCCTCATTTCTACTGTTTGGCACTGCACACCATCATTCCTGGAAAACTGTTGCTCATAACGAAATGATTTCTTCCTACAGTATTTCTATTTCCTTGGGCCAGGTCAGAAAACCTGCCTCTGAGGACAGGTTTTAGATGTTATTGCTATAAACTCACTGATTCGGGTTTCAAATTTCTCCTACCTGTGTTTTTTAACACTATGCAGTGTGGTGATACTTCTCTTAATGTTTACCTACTTCCTTTCTTTTCCTTTCAAAATCATTTTGTTTCGAGAAGCTTGGAAGCTTCTTTTGTAAAGCATTATGAATTAGTTAGGGTTCCTTTGGATGCCAGTAACAGAAAATCCAATCCAAGGGAGTTTATTGGGAAATAACTGAACAGTCTAGGGACAATATGGCTCAGATATTATTGGCAAGAGGGAGTCAAACACTGTCTTCAAGATCTAGCTTATCTTTCCCTGTGTGCATGCTTGTTACCTTTTAAAATTTACTCCATTTGCAGATATTTGTCATCCTGTGTATTAAAGTCTGTGGCCATTCCGATATGTAGGTTCTCTCAAGATCAGTGGAAAGGGGCACCTGGCTTTCTGGCAACTTTAGCAAAGATTTGCTGGTGTCTCTTTTGGCTCTGCTGAGATCACATGCTTATCCCTAAATGAATCCATGTGATCAGGGAAATTTGAAGTTCTGTTCACTAGGCCTGACTGTCTGCTATTCCATGAGACAGGAAGGGTCCGACTTCGACAGAATAATGTGGAATGTGAATGAGGACCAAGCCACATTACAATACTATCTCTCTAAATTGATGTAGTAAACCAGAGAAGCAATGTATAATTATAATCAAACTAAAACCTTATTTTTCCTGGTTATAATCCCTCTCAAAGGCATGTGTGCACACATATTTATACACATGTGAGTGTGCCAGATACTCATTCACTTGTTTTGCTCTTCTAAGTCTTCTGTGCATCTGTTTATCCCTTTTGCTATTAACTGGACTTTTGCAAACAAAGAAATATCCTTGTTCTTAACATTAAAGTGATAATTAGCAGTTAAGTATAAAAGCTTGAATAAATTTACCTCTGTTCTCTCCCCAAACTGGAGCAAAATTACAGTAATGTAATAAGTACACAAAGAAAAAGAGAGTAGGAGTAGAGACAATTGAAGATTAGAGATGTAAACAAAATTTTGGAAGATGGAAATTTTATAGACAAGCAAAATGAAGAAAGTAAATATCTCATGTTCTAGTGAGAGAGGACAGTATGGGAGAACTTGCATTGGAGAACTACAGAAAGAGTCAAGAAGTGAAGATATACACATCTGAAAGCTTCAGTGTGAAGTTGGGCTGAAAATGAGATGGTTGATTGAGACTCTGTGTTAAGAGTTCTTAGACCACTCATGTTTCCTCTCTTGTACCTACAGAAGACTGGTAGAGGGTGCATTTTATATAGAGATGTACTCTGGCCTTGGAAGTCCCTAGCACAGAAGATGGTAAGGTGAGTTTCCAAAATGAAAAATGTGAAGATTAATCCTTCTTACTGAATCTTGAGATTCAGCCTCCTTTTACAACTTAGCTGTGGAATGCTGGTAGCCCAGTATGTAACACCAGAGAGGGGATTAATGCATTCTGTAGGAAAATTACCAGTGCAAGAGAAAAAAATTACATATATTAATATTTGGAAATCCTTTAATAAAGCTTGAAAATCTTGCCAATGTACTTAGAACTTACAATCAGCATTTTAGAACTTTACCCTTAAAAAGTGAATGGTGAGTTAAGGAGCACAGATGTATGAGGAAAGCCCATAATTTAAATGGCAAAGATCAAAATATATAAATAGAGAAAATAGGCAATTCAGAGAGGACAGAAGACTAAGAGTAAAATCTCTCAGAACTGGAGAACATGGAATCCAGATTAAGAGCTCATGTCCAGGGTAATTAATAATAATAGATGTATCACCACATTTCTACTCATACATGGTAGGGAATAGTGTCTATTTGCATCAGCCAGAGTGGAAAATTGTATGATTTATGGGACATTTGGTATAGAACAGAAGATCTTGCCTCAGTAGTAGGCCCTTGACTAAGAAGTACTCTGATCCTACATAATAGATCTTAAAATCAAGAAAGGATCATACTGTTTCCAAGTAACTAAACCACATCTAAGAACAAAGATCAAGAATATTATAAAAGTATCTAGTACCCGATAAGGTGTAATTCATGTATGCTGTCCAATCAAAATTAAGAGTCAGACAAAGAAATAGGAAAACATGATCCATATTGACTCATGATAGGGAGAAGAGTCAGTCAATTGAAACTGACCCAGAATTGATACAGATGTCAAAATTGGCTGAGAAGAACATTAAAAGTCATTATAATTATATTTCCCAAGTTCAAAAAGTTAAGTAGAATCATGAAAAATTTTAAAAAGCTCTAAATCAAACTTTTACAGATGAAAAGTATAAGGTCTGAGATGGAAATTATCCTGGATGGAACACACAGCAGAAGGGAAAAAATAGCCAAATTTAATGAGTAATATTAGAAACTATGCAAAATGATAATTAAAGGAAATGATAATTAAAGTAAACATAGCTTCAGTAAGTTATGAGACAAATTCAGACAGTCAACTGGAGTGTTTAAAGCACTAGAGGGATGGTAACAGGAAGAATACATGAAAAAATTAATGACTATAAGAGTTCTAACTTTGGTAAACACTATAATCTTGGATATAGAAGAACCCCAATGAACTTCAAGTTTATAAAACCTGAAGAAAATTACAGGAAGGCAAATTTAACCAAGTTAGTTAAAACCAGTTATGAAGAGAAAAAATATTAAAACAGCTAAAGGAAAAAAACCCCATATGTTACATATAGAGAAATAAAGATAAGAATGAGGACATATTTATTGTCAAAAACATTGCAGGGATAAGACAGTAGAACAACATACTTAAATTGCCAAAAGCAAGAAGACAAAAGAAAACAGTACAAAATTATTATTAATAACATAGAATTTTATACCCTGCAAAAATGCATTTTAATAACAAAGGTGACATAAAGGTTTGGCAGAAATATCCTCACAATGAGAAAGTCTGTCAGGTACAAGGAAAATGATTTCAGATGGAAATGTGGGTTACAAAAGGTAGTATAGTGCATTGGAAATGGAAACAAACTAGGTGAAGATATAACATCCTTTCTTATTTGAATATATTTAAAAGATAGTCAACTATTTAAAAGTAACATAGTGTGAATTTTACAGCATGTAAAAAATGTGTAACAATGATCAGCAGAGATCAGGAAGGGAATAAAGGAAATGTAGTAATATAAAGTGATTATACATATACAAAGTGGTATAATAGCCCTTGAAGGTAGACTGTGATAAGTTACAGATATATACTACAAGCCAAGCATCCACTCAAATAATAAATGCTATAGCTAACAGGTCAACAAAGGAGATAAAATGGGATAATAAATATTCAATTAAACCAAAAGAAGAAGAAAGAAAAGAACAAAGGAACAAACTAGTAGATGGAACAAACAGAAAATAGAACAGAATATAAAGGTGATAGTTTCAAACCTAACTATATCAGCACTCAAATTAAATACAAAATTTAAACATCTAATTTAAAAGAGAATAATTTTTGAATTGTATAAAAAATCAAGACCCAACTATGTGTTGTCCATAAGAATGTACTTTAAATATAAGACACAAGTAGCCTAAAAGGATAAAAAAAGATATGTCATACTCACACTAATTTACAGAAACTGAGAAGGCTGTATTAATATCAGAAAAAATATATTTCAGAGAAAATGATGTTACTAAAGATAAAGATCATTTCATAATGTTTTATCATGTAGAAAAAGCAATGTCAAATTTTTGTGCACCTCATAAGAGAGCTTCAAAATATCTGAAACAAAAAGAATAAAACTTCAAGTAGAAATAGTCAACTCCAAAATATATTTGGAAATTTCTCTATCCTTTCTCAACATTGATAAAATGAGTAGACAATGTCAATAAGGATATAGATTTGATCTGTACTATCAATTACCCTGACCTATTTGACACTTATTAAAAATTCCATGCCCAACAACAACAGAATTCATATTCTTTACAAGTGCACACAGAATATTTATTGACATTGATCATGTTCTGGATCAAGTCTCAGTAAATTTAAAATGATTCAAGTCATATAATGCCTATTTTCTGAGAATGATGTAATTAAGTTTAAAATCAGTAAGTGAATAATCTTGGAAAATGTCTGAATACTTGTAAACTAAATAACATAATTCTATATAACCAACTGGTCAAAGAAAAAAATTACAAAGAAAATTAGAACATTTTTTGGACTGAATGGAAATTAAAATACAACATCCCAAATGTGTCAAGTGTACTAAGACAGTAATAAAGAGGAGATAAAAACACACACTTAGTGCATGTATTAGAAAACAAAATAGTCTCAAATCAGTGACACTAACTTCCATCTTAAGAAGCTAAAACTGTAGAACAAATTAATCCCACTGTGGGCAGAAAATAAGATATAAAAACCTAAGCATCAAGCAATGAAAAAACAAAAAAACAACAGAAAAGCAATAAAGAAAATCAAAAAGCTATTTTTTTGGAAGATTAATACAAATGATGAACTTCCAGCTTTATTGACCAAGAATAAAGGAGAGGATACACATTACCAACATCCAAAGTGAGGAGTGACATTAGCACAGTCTAGAGATACTTAAATATAATGAGAATATTGTGAACATTATAGCAATAATTTGACAGCTTATTTGAAATAAGTAAATTCCATGAAAGCCACACACTACTAAAGCTCACTGAGAATAAATAGATAACATGAACAGGTTATTCTCTTGCCCCACTTTATCACAATTCTAGCTTTGACTTATTGACTATAGAAATTCTTTTTATATTCTGGACATTAGTCCTTTTGTCATATGTATTGAAAATAACAACTTCCCTATGTTGTATCTTACTCTTTTCACACTCTTAATAGTGTTTTTGATGAAAAATTAACATTAGTAAAGTCAAATTTATCAACCTTCTGCTTTATGATTTGTGCTTTTCTTGCATATGATTTCAGAAACTTTTTACAAGATAATACCGATATTTCCAATGTTAGTTCAAGACACCTCATTATTTTATATCTCACATTTATTACAGGTCTACTGCAGTCTGCAATTGATTTGGGAGTATAGTAAGAAGTAGATGTCTATCTACCCCTTCCCCCAGTATACAATTGCCTCTATCATCACCATTTATTCAAAAGATTTTCTCTTTTCTTTGTACTTAAGTGACAATAAAGAAAGGAAGAAAGAGAAAGAGAAGGTTTTAAGAGAAATAAAGGAGAAAGAAAAAAATAAAAGAAAGAAAATGAGAAAAAGAGAAAAGGTTAAAGAGAATAAATAAGTTGGGCTGTTGATTATTATTTCAACCTTATTTATATTTTCTTGCAATTGCCTATTGGAATT
This sequence comes from Cervus canadensis, assembly GCF_019320065.1. Lineage (NCBI taxonomy): Eukaryota > Metazoa > Chordata > Mammalia > Artiodactyla > Cervidae > Cervus > Cervus canadensis. Next base: position 46,727,713 of record NC_057409.1, on the reverse strand, counting down.
TTCCAGAGAAGCAAGTTGGTAAAGAATTTGCACATGACTGTGTGACTAACTTTCACTTTTCACTTTCAGAGAAGCAAAACCAATCTACAGACACACACACATAAAAGTATATAAGCGAGAGTGTTAGTCACTTGGTCGTGCCCAACTCTTTGTGATCCCACGAACTGCAGCCCACCAAGCTCCTCTGTCCATGGGATTTTCCAGGCAAGGATACTGGAGTGGTTTGCCATTTCCTTCTCCAGGGGATATTCCTGACCCAGGGCTCAAGCCCTGGTTTCCTGCATTGCAGGGAGTTTCTTTACTGACTGAGCTATGAGGTAAGCCCAAAATATGTAGAAAGACATTTATTGTGAGGGATGGATTTTGGTTCATGGGATTATGGAGATTATGGACTAATAAATCCCATAATCTACTGTCTACTGGAAGGCTAATGGTATAATTCCAGCCTAGACCCCAGTGATTATGTACCAGGTGGGTAGAGATAAATCCCAGTCTGAGTCTGAAAACCCAAGAACCAGAGACATTCTGCCCTTAGTTAGGTTGGTGTTATGTAGAAAATCTTGACTAATGAACTGTGAATAGAAGTGAATTGTGCCACTTTGATCTGAGGCAGTTAAGGGTGGGCATATGTTCCCCATGTACTTTCTCTTCCAGTGATGCAGCAATTTCTGGTGCTGCTTCTTGATATAGCAGCATCACAAGATGATGTTAGTCTGGGATTCTAAATTACTGTGTGGAGCAGTGTTGCCTGCCAACCTTCACTGAACATATAACATGAGCAAGAAATATAGCTTTGTTTTATTAAGCCACTGAGAATATATGATGCTTTGTTTCTCCATCATATTCTAGACTTTCATAGTAACTTTATGAGTAATCGTGGCCATGTAGTAAGTATTCTTTATGAGAGAGTTGCTATTTGAGTGTTATGATACATATGAAACATGCCTTTTTAGAGCTTTGAAGTTTTAAAGTGTTTTAACATATTATCATTTGGCTTCACAATAATCGTACGAGGTAGGTAGAGAGGTTTTACTTTCTCTGTTTTACAAATTAAGAAAATGCAGCACAAATCTGTTAAGTGACATATTCAAGAGCCCACTCATAGGAGCCAGAATTGAGACCTAGACATTGCAAGTTCAAGTCTAGAGATCAAATATTCTAAATTTATAGCAAACTCTGTATTCTAAATTATTTTTCTATGGTGAACATTCATATTTCTCACCATCGAAAGTCACTTTTGTAAAAAGAACTCATTTATCTAAAGAAAATTGATTTTCCATTGTTTCCTGTCCTTTGGGACCTGCTATTCATATTTAAGAATTGCACATTCCTTAGGAAGCATGTAATTAATAACTGGTTCATTTCACTATATGATATATTTATGAGCACAATATCCCTTTACAGATTTTTTTGCATCTTTATATATTGTAACAAATTTAAATATTTTTATATATTCCACTGAATTCAACTAGCATGTGAGTTCTTATATTTGTTTCTGGGATAAAAATCTTAAACTTACTCACCAAAGATATCTCGGTCACAACCTGTTTTAAAGGTGATCGATCTGTTTTATCTGATTTAAATTGAGTCCAGTAGGCATTTTCTATTGCCTCTTTTTTATTCTTCCCTGGGGCAATCTGCATGGGGAGTGCAGTCAGGTGGAGAATGAGTTTACACAGCATCCTTCTTCAGAGACTGCAGGGGAGTAGAACAGCTTCTGGTCAGAGAGGGACCTTGGGACCTCGGGGCCTTGCTGACTTCTGCTTTTTCCATCTGGTCCATGGATATGCCATGCTGCCATCTGCCTCCAATGTCCATAGTCCCTGCCATGATGCTGGTCACAATGTTAACCACCCCTGTCCACCTTGTCCCCACCTCAGCCGCCTTCTGTCCTCCCCAGCGTTCTGAAAACTTACCTGCCTGAGTGTGGGGAGAATTGCAGTGGGGGGAGTTTGGGACAATTTAGGAATTCTTTTCCACGTGCCCAGCTCCTCTGAGCTTCTAAAAGGCTGCCCTCAGGTCCCCATGTAAAGATACCTCCATCTAGCAGTTTCTTGGACATTCAGCTTCTCCAAGTGACTTGAGCTTTCCTGGGCTATGCCCTGGCTTTCATTTTTATCAAGCTCCTGCTTCCTAGATCTTAAAGGTCAAGAGCTTCAAAGCTTAAAAAGCTTCAAAAGCTTAAAAGCACAAGACTTGTGCTTTTAAATGATAATGCTGAGCTGTGAGAGGGGAAAGAGAAAGCAAGCTAAAATTTCTTTCTTATCAACAGACTTCTTTGTCAGTAGCTATCAACTGCTTTTCCCCTGAGGGTGGTCTATATAGGAAGCTGATTTATTTTAAGAGTATTAAATGAAAATAGTTTACCATCAGTATACTGTTCTTCAGTATACCTAGATTTTTCCTGTCATCAGTGCTTTCATTTTCCCCATGCCTTAAATTCTATTTTTTGGCATTTATCCTAAGGATAAATCCTTGATACCTTTTGCCTCCAGTGCCTCCTAAGGTACATAGTAGCTACTTAGTTCATACATGCTGATTCTGCTTGTTTGGATGGATGTCACATTGTACCTTGGTGTACTGTCTCTAAACTTACTGATTCTTCCAAATGCCTTCAAAAGTGGTGAACATAAGTAATCATGTATGTTTACTGATTCATTGATAGCTGACTCATAAGTCTTTTGACTATAAGGATTAGAAAGATGACTTTATGTGAGGCAGAAGTAAATTACTTGAAGGATATTGTAGTATTCAGCATAACTCAGAACAAGGGTCCAGTCAGCCCTCCGGGTTAAAGATACCACAGAGATGAATCCTCCGGATCACTGTTCTCATCTCCGCTCTAAATCCTGGCTTCAGTCTCTCAGTCCATATGGCAGGAAACATGACCACTAAACTCCCAAACCTCACATATCACAACTTGACCCCCAGAGAGGAACTATTCTTCATCCCTTAGTTCATTTTTAGAGCCTTTAGGGTAAAACACTAGTTGATTTATATTGGGTCAGGTGTTTGCCTCAGAAACAATTAATACTGATAATAGGTTGTTATTGCTGATCCTATTGGACTTCCCTGGTGGCTCAGATGGTAAAGAATCTGCCTGTAAAGCAGGAGACCCAGATCGATTCCTGGGTCAGGAAGATCCCCTGGAGTAGGAAATGGCAACCCATTCCAGTATTCTTGCCTGGAAAATCCCATGGATGGAGGAGCTTGGTGGACTACCAGCCCATGGGATCACAAAGAGTTGGACACGATTGAGTGATTAACAGTTTTTTCACTGATCTCACTAAAGCTAAAATGGTTGCTGTTTTTTCTTAATTGAGGTGACCTAGAAGGAACAAATAATAATGACATTGTATCCCTGTGTTTTTAACATGGTGTTGAACACATAGTGTGTGTGCTCTGTTCTTAGTTGCTCAGTTGTGTCCGACTCTTTGTGACCCCGTGGATTATAGCCCACCAGGCTCTTCTGTCTATGGGGATTCTCCAGGCAAGAATACTGGAGTGGGTTCCCATGCCCTCCTCCATCTTTCCAACCCAGGCATTGAACCCAGGTCTTCCTCATTGTAGGCAGATTCTTTACCATCTGAGCCACCAAGGAAGCCTGAACATGTGGTGGGTATTTATAATTATTTGCTGATTAATTGAATATCTTGTTGATTGATTAAAGTTTGTCCATATGGCAGTATCATTTAAAGGAACATTATCTTTTTGTCATTGTGTTTCCTCGTATGCATCCAACTTTATTGTGCACTTTTTGAAAAACCATTTTCCATCTAATTTATGAAAATAATCACTGAAGTGATAAATATCCATTAATATGGATTAATAAAGCACATCTAAACCAAGCCCATAACAGTTTAATTTGAAATGCATTCAGACAGATTTTCCTTAGTTTTGAAGCTTTTACAATTCCCTACCAGATCCTCCTTTTTGGATAAAAGCCCAAAATACTCTCTTTTGGGTTTATTTAAGTAACTGATGATAAATGACTATTTCTTTGACATATATTGTAAAAAAAAATCTTTCCTAGTGTTTGTGCACTTAATTTTCCCACCATATACCTTAGCACTACATGTGCATATTGTTTCACAGGGCATGGAGTTTGGTTGCTAGTTCTACTTAAATACTATAACACAATCTCCTTTGACCTTTTAAAGATGAACCACTCTCCTTTTGGGGGGCTTGTACACTTAATGTAATTTAAATAAGACTGTTGATTAATTAATTAGGTTGCCATTAACTATGGTTTTTCTAGTAGTCATGTATGGATATGAGAATTTGACCACAAAGAAGGCTGTTGGAGAAGACTCTTGAGAGTCCCTTGGACTGCAAGGAGATCAAACCAGTCAATCCTAAAGGAAATCAACCCTGAATATTCATTAGAAGGACTGATGCTGAAGCTGAAGCTCCAATACTTTGGCCACCTGATGCAAAGAACCAACTCATTAGAAAAGACCCCGATGCTAGGGAAGATTGAAGGCAGGAGAAGCGGATGACAGAGGATGAGATGGTTGGATGGCATCACTGACTCAGTGGACATGAGTCTGAGCAAGCTCTGGGAGATGGTGAAGGACAGGGAGGCCTGGCATGCTGCAGTCCATGGGGTCGCAAAGAGTCAGACAGGACTGAGCGACTGAACAACAACAGCAACCCTTGTTCGCAGCTAAAATGACAGACGGTTAGAAAAGAGAGCGTCTAAATGTTCATGGAAAAGAAGAGATGGAGATCAAGGGTCTCATTCCCATGCTCAGATAGTAATACTACACATGACCCTAAATTGTTTTTGGATTCTAGATGAAAGTATTTCTAACTGAACTTCTCATTTAGGGATAAAGTTGTGCACATTAATCCCAAACCAAGATAGTTTTTACTTAGGATAGGTGTTATGATTGTGTAAAATGCTAAAGTAGGATATATATATATGTATATACATATACACATGCATATATATGCATATAATACATATATTTCATATATACGTACATATATCTGTATCTATATTCAGTGTAAGCCATGTCTCAATGCTGTTTCATAGTCTGCCAAAGGTATCAAAGAATTTTTTTTATTTCTTCTAAAATTGTGAAAAATTAAGTAGGTCTGTTGAAACAAAGACTGTTAGTCACTTAAATTTCCCTGAAAGGAGGAATTGAACATATCACTATTCAAAGGCTTTGTTTCTTAGGATGAGGATGTTGGAATTTTATTAAATCTAGCATGCTGTTTTATTTGATCAAATTTATGGGGACACCTAAAAAACTTAAAATTGTATGACAACATAACATAATTGACACTGTGACACAATATTAGAATGATTCATGGGATAATAATTACTTTATTCCAAACAACTATCAGTGAAATTCTTGGCATCTAACCAGATTTTCTGTATTTCCCAATTGCAGTTTATCTCTAGAATCTGTAAACCTAAAAATTATTTCCTCAGAATTAAGGAATTATTACATAATGGAAAAGAATTAGACCATAATTCATTTTCTAATTGTGTATTTTTCATCACTTTCTTTCCAAAAATCAAACGTAATTGTTTTTCTAACTTTATTTTTGTGAAATGCAAATTAGAAGTGTTATAGCTAATCAATGGCACCAAAATAGTTCTTTTAAATAACCAGGACATGAACCCTTTAACAAGATTCAGTTAGTTCTATTTATAGTTCCCCTAAGCTATGAACTATTTGTACACCCATGTTTCTGCATAATGACTTTTCAATGTGGTTTCAGTAATCATTCCAGAAGGCACAATCTCAAAATATCTATATGCATAAAGAATATATTTAAAATAAAGGCTAAATTGGCTGGCCATGCATTAAACCATTTGCTTGCGAAATCACTTTGTGAAATATCTCCATACAGGAGATGTTCCAGCCGAGTATAGGACATAGCAAACTTTTTTTTTTTTTTTTTGCTTACCATATTGTATCACCATAACTTCTTTTGGAAACACTTCTTTCTCTAAGTGTCCTCTTCAAACACTTCTTCCTTCTTTCTCTAAGATGACAAGCCATTTTGAGAATTTGGACTTAATTTAGCCCACACAGGATTAGCAGAAGAGATTCTCAAACAACTTGCCCTTAAATACTTAATAGCTGAAATGAGAGGTGCTGATGATTTGGGGGGGAAAGAAAAAAAAGTGTGTTAGCATCAGACTCACTCCCTCAACTTCAGAGACAAGAAATGCAAAGAATAAAAATTATGGGTTTCCTCGGAAGAATGCAGAATTAGAAACTGTTCTTCCTTTTTTTCAAGGACTTTGGAAGGAAAGGCATTTAAAAGAACCATATTTTGAATTTCAAAACAAGAATAATTCATTTATTTTTGAGCTTTCTTTTTTTCATTGAGAATGTGAGTGAAATCTTTTGGCAGAAATGAATTACTCTCTTAAAAGACAATATCAAGGTAAGTACATTGTGCTTCTTACTGCCCTTTTTCTATCTTTGTGAGTATGAAGAGAGACATTAGATCCAGACTTGCTTATGGTTTCAAATCTCTAGGCATAGAGAAAAAACTTCCTGCGTTATATCCTTAACTTTCGAATTTGATCCCTTGCTCTACCCAAATAACATCATGTTCTTAAATTATTGCAATCAGATTGGCCAGAAAATAATTCACTGTGCTTATTGTATTACATTTTTCTAAATTTTAAGCAAATCCATTCCCTGACATTAATCTTTGACCAGTGTTTACAGAGGGAAAAGATAATTAGTAAATTCATTATGATCTCTTCTCAAAGTAAGTTTTATTTACTAGCCTCTGTTGTTTGTGTGCCTTTGGAAAATAAAAATGTAATTCTACACACTTGGCTATTTCCTGAAGTCTTGTTTTCCATACCATGGGTGAAGGGTCCACACCAACTATACACTAGGGATCTTAATCAAGATACTGGAATATGAGTGAATAAAGACTTGCAATTTTGAATTTGATCATTTTTCTTGCTGCCACAAAATTTTTTAAGTGTCTATTCTGGCGGGGTACAGTTGACGGGGTTGCAAAGAGTTGTACACGACTGAGTGGCTAAGCACAGCATAGCATCCTTATCTCTGCTATCTGTCTATCTATCTATACGGACATACATGTCTTTACATGATACATGATGGTAAAAATTGCGAAGATGTTGAAACATGTAATTTAGTTTTAGGTGTACATGGTTATAGCTTCTAAATGGAGGTACCGGCTTGCTGTCTGTTTTAGGTAAAAATCGTTTTATACTTCCCCATCCAATAACTACACCTATTTTCCTTATATAAACACATGACATCATCGTTTAAATCAAACCGATTTCGAAGCTCCACAGCTGTTACTAGTTATTTAGAAGTCTAATTTGAGCAGAATGTGTCACGCCAACTTTGCACACACACGCTCACACAGGCAGTATTCACATTAAAACTTTCACCTCTATTAAATAGCAACAGTTCTTCAAAAATTCCAACACTCTACTCTTAACAACTAAATAAAATATGTGTCTTTGAAGAGTAATGTGCCTATTTTATTTTTATTCCTAGAGGCAAATCTTGTAGCGAGTGGTGCAGTTTTGTTACCCTGCTGTCGCTTTAATCCGCTCTCAGAGATGCATGTGACAAGGAGTGAGTTTAGTCTTCCAACAGCATTGTTTCACTCTTCCTGAATTAAGGGTAAATCTCTATGACTTTGTTTTCAATGGAGGTCACATAGACATAGCCATCAATATTGAAACAGCATTTTCTCATGCAGACAGAAGCTTTAATAGCCTCTACAAGGGTTTGCTCCTTAGGGAGACTAAATTCAAAATGGCACAAGCCATCTGTCGTGGGGGGATTTTCAGTTCCCTTTGTTGCAACCTCTCTCTCTCTTTCTTCCCCTCTCTCTTTCCCTCTCTGTCTCTCTTCCTATCCCTTAATTGTATAAAGTGACAGTTTTATAATCCATTCTTTCATGTTGACTAACTCATAAAAATATTACAGTTCCACAAACCTTTGTAGAGAGACACACTGCCTACCCAGATCAACTGAAAAAACAAATCTGCCATATTGAGCCCAATAGTGAGTTCAGGGTCTGCTGAGGAATCTTCACATCGCTCCGGCCATGGGGTACTTTGGGAGACAGGGAAGCTGTGGATGGGTCCAAATGGATGTCTATTATAGGATCTCTCTGTTGGTACACCCCTAAATCCTGATCTCAGAAGACTTTTAGCTGATCTGGAATTAATATGAAAAGCATTTTTTTAAGAAGAATTTTTCTTTGACCCAAAGCAACCGTTCTTCAAAAATTCCAACTCTTTGCATGTCCGACTCTTTGCAACCCTATTGATTTTATCCTGCCAAGCTTCTCTGTTGATGGGATTTTCCAGGCAAGAATACTGGAGTGGATTGCCTTTTCCTTCTCCAGGGGATCTTCCCCATCTAGGTATCAAACCCATGTCTCTTGTCTGCTGCATTGCAGGCAGATTCCTTACCTGCTCAGCCATCGGGGAAGCCTTCCTTTGAGTAAACCTTAGCAATTTCCCCAAAATTTAGAGATTAAATAATTGATGAACGAAAATTTTTAAATCCTCATATCCTGAAATTGCACTACTACTCCATACAAAAAATAGAAATAATTATAAATTAGTATAGGCTTTCATGGGTAGATTTTAAGCTTAATTCGAGCTGACACTGTCTCATTCATTATATAACACTAGTCTCTAGCAGGGTACCTGGCACATGTTAAGTATTTAGGTAACATTTGTGGAGGGAAGGAAGGAGGGAGGTGGAAAAGAAATGAAAGGAAGGGAAGAAGGAGGGGAAAGATGGGAGGACAGGAGAAAGGAAAAAAAGAAAATCCACAATGGAAAGTTAAAAGCTCTCAGCTCTTTAGAAAGATTTAACCTGTGGAATTCCAACTGTAAGCTAAAATACTAAAAGAATGATGTAAAAAGTGAAATGTACAAGTTATGGAAAATGTTCTTAAAACTAAATATCAGCATTTGTGTTACACTAGGTGTGGCCTCCAGATGTGACATCTTTTTCTTGGAGTCATTGGCTTCCCAGGTGGTGCAGTGGTAAAGAATCTGCCTGCCAATGCAGGAGACACAAAAGATGCGGGTTTGATCCCTGGGTCGGGAAGATCCCCTGGAGTAGGAAATGGCAATTCACTTCAGTATTCTTGCCTGGAAAATTCCATGGACAGAGGAGCCTGGCGGGCTACAGCCCAAGGGGTTTCAAAGAGTCGGACACGACTAAGCATGCACACACACATGTCTTTTGAGTCTAGAAGAGGAAATAATTTTTGAAAAACTTACAACTTTAGCTGGTCTAAGATCATGTCCGCAATAAGAATGGGACTGGACAATGCTTTGAGTGAAAGTATGATTACTCCTGTTTTACAAATCTCTGTGTTATCATGAGGGATCCACCAATCACCGTTAACTTTCAAACTTTATTTAAAAAAAAGAAATTCTGGAGTATGTCTAATTCAATTTTCTAGACTGTGTTTTTGTATTCTAATTAATTTTTAGTGACAAGATTTACAGGATATGCCAAAGTATTTTATATCAGACTATATGAAAAATGTTATGCATTTCTATACAAGTGCAATATTCTCTTGGGACATGCGCCTTAATTTTCATTTTGTTTCATTAGAAGGGAACTAGAAGTCACAAGCTGTATAAGGAATATAGTACATACAGAAGGGGACAACGATAATCATAGAAAAACAGACCGAGGCCAATCTGCTAGTGTTGCTCTGTGTCATGCCTTAGCTAGTCTTCCATATTTGATCTGGTTTTCATCTGGCATACAGTGAGACTGCATTCAAGCCTCCATGCTCCCCAGCCTGATGTTATGCCATTTCAGTGGACTAAAATAATACAACATTAATCTTGAAAGAATGAGAGAAAGAGACTTCTGAGATCATCCAGTACGTGGTAGAATGCTTTTTGGCAGCTTATTATTTCTTCAAAAGTTTTTTTTTCCCCAGAAACTGCAAACAAAACGTTGATAAATTCCAAGTCACTCTGGTTGAAGCCAAGGTGGGCTGTCACCCGTTCTCTTATTGTAGCCCAGCTCAAATCACTTCTTCCAGGAGGGCTTCTGTGATAGAATTATTTGACTTTTCACCCCTTCTCCATGAAACGCTCCATTATTTTCAACTCAATCTATACAGATGCTATTGTGTGGATTTGTTCAGTCGTAGTTGGGCACTTTATGATCCCGATATATGTGCTACATTGCTCACTAAACTGTAAACGCGTTTATGCCGAGGATGGGCCCCGCTGACTTCAAGCTTTTCTAATATTCACCTCTGCCTCGGCCTCGAGCAGCTGAGGACTATGGAGGCTTCCATTTCTGTTCTAAAATAGTGACAGCGCTTTAGAGTTTATAGTAATTAGTGATACACAGACTTAATTTCAGCACTTATCTGTATTCACTACATGGGATATGGCTTTGAAATTAAACTATAAAAGTTCTGGAGATCTTTATTGAGGCCTGAATATGCTTAACCCTAAACAAGCATGATTATTTAGTAGTATTTAAGGAGAAAACTCTTACCATTATGTTTAATATATAATTTTTATTGTCTAAAGTTGCACAATTTGGGGAGTAAATAGGGGCACTCTGAGTGATTGCCAGACATACAAGATTATACCAGGCATATTACCCATCCTAGAATATTGGCTCACTATCTTTCATCTATTTATTCAGAAAATAGTTGTTGAGAGCCTATTGTTGTTAATATGATTCCAGGGTGTTGTAGGAGAAAGTAAAAGCCCTGGATGGGAATTTAGAGATTCTAGCTGTGTGAGCTTTGGCTAAGCCATTGAATTTATAGGCTTTGGTTTCCCAAAAGGAGCCTTTCAATTCATATAGAAAAACTTAGTAACTCACTCAACCACAGGGGAGTTAGTGGCTAAGCTTAGAACTTGGACCTCCAGACTCTCCCGAATAATCCTGGATGTGAGGACCACAGGACATCATTTCCTGTCACTGTATCATCTCTCACTTAGTTTTCACATCTGTGAAATGGAAGTGCATTATCCAACTGCACCTAGGGTTACTTCATGCTTCCAAGAACTAGGATAAAAGGTCAACTTGATTGATGACTTCTTTAGCAACATAAGGTTTCCCACTTGATATTGGTTGGAAAGTGATTATATACTAATGCCTGAAGGTGCCATTACACAGGAGCTGCTGAATGATAATACACAGGAATTGCTTAAATGGAAGACTCCCATTCATTATGTGAGTTCCATTAACAGAGATGTTCATTGTTAACACTGGAAACAGTGACAGACTTTATCTTCTTGGGCTCCAAAATCACTGCAGATGGTGACTGCCGCTGTGAAATTAAAAGACACTTGCTCCTTGGAAGAAAAGCTATGACAAACCTAGACAGCATATTAAAAAGCAGAGACTTTGCCGACAAAGGTCAATCTAGTCAAAGCTATGGTTTTTCCAGTGGTCATGTATGGATATGAGAGTCGGACTACAAAGAAAGCTGAGTGCCAAACAACTGATGCTTTGAACTGTGGTGTTGGAGAAGAATCTTGAGAGTCCCTTGGACTGCAAGGAGATCAAACCAGTCAATTCTAAAGGAAATCAGTCCTGAGTGTTCATTGGAAGGACTGATGCTGAAGCTGAAACTTCAATACTTTGGCCACCTGATGCAAAGAACTGACTCGTTGGGAAAGACCCTGATGCTGGGAAAGACTGAAGGCAGGAGGAGAAGGGGATGACAGAGGATGAGATGGTTGGATGGCATCACCAACTCGATGGACGTGAGTTTGAGCAAGCTCTGGGAGTTGGTGATGGACAGGGAGACCTGGCATGCTGCGGTCCTTGGGGTCACAAAGAGTTGGACATGACTGAGTGACTGAACTGACTGAACAGAGACTTTGAACTAAAGGCAGGTGAACCCAATCTGATTTTTTGCTTCAGATTATTTCCCTCTAGATATGTTAGCGGTTCACCAAAATCCATTACCCACTTTTTAAAACATAAAATCTGGCTGACCATATGATTGTCCTGCTATAGGGTACATTTCCTGGCCTCTGTTTCAGCTAGGTGGTTCAATGAGATTAAATTCTTGTCAATGGAATGTACACTCAGGTGATGTGTTCTGTTTGTGCACAAGATGTTCCACTTTGTCATTTACACAAAAAGAAATTGCTTTATCCCATTTGATTTTTCACTTCTATCCCATGTGCTAGAGATGTGACCATGACCCAGCTTAATCAAGCAGATGACAATGATGCCCTAGGAGACTGGGGAGGAATAAGATTAAGGTAAACTGAGTCCTGAATAACTTCCTGGAGCAGAGCTGTGCCACTAGTCAGAACTTTCCATCTATTTCTAGTCTGGTACTTAAAAGAGAAATAGAATGTCAGTCTTTCTCAATTCACTCTTTGGGGTCCATTTATTACAGAGGCTTAGACTGCAACCTGATTAATGGTGTATAACTCCCAGCTGGAGGAGAGCACATTCACCAAAGCTAGAGACAGAGGGTTGATTCTACATGTGAGAGAGGCAGTGACCCAGCTGCCCTTCCACAGCTCGTGTGTGTAGGGCAACAGTCCCTCAGAAAAACTCAGTTCCTAAAGACTAAGCATTGAGCAAGTGCTAAATCAAAGTATAAGACAGGCCTTCAGTTGACAAACAGCCATAATAGGGCAATCAAATTGTACTGAATTAAAGCAATAGGAACTATATTAAGATAAAAATGTTGCATAAAATGTCCCTTAGTCAAATCAGTTGAAGGTTATCATCTATTCCTTGGTGAGGAGGAACTGGAGAATCCCAAACTCCTATATACCCTTTATAGTTCATTGGATAGATGAACTAAACATATTTTCATTACTGATGGAATTTACTTTCTTAATAACGTCACTGTTATCTTCATGACTCCATGACTTTGTTCATTAAACAATCCATACGGGAACTGCAATATTTAGATACCTATTCAACAAACCCCATATGGCATTCAGAGTTGATAACAATAATTAGTCAATATTTGTTTTTCTTTTTCTGGGAGTTCTAGGTTCAAATTTTATGGAATATGGTGACCTCATCCTTACTTTGATAGCAGAATGCAAATAATATTCATTCATTTCTTCATACAAAGAATCTTTTTTGTTGCATGTCTATTGTCTATCCAGACAGTGTCATGGATACTAGAGGTTCAAGGTAAAATCATGGCCCTCCCCCACTATAGGGAAGAGGATGATAGCATTCACTCTAATTACTGCCATAAAGATTTCTGGACTTTGTTCTCCTGATTATTTTTGTTTTCTTTATCCTTTATTCCAATCACTTCAGCAAGGTGTTTTCTAAGTACTGTAGTAGTCATAAATCAAAGGCGATGATCATTCTCTACTCATTATTAAAATTTTCATATTTTGTAGTGCTCATATTGATATTGACAACAGTTTTAATTGGGATCTTTATTGGTGTCCTCATAAGTAGCTGATTGTAAGCAGTGGTCATTTTGGGAAGTATTTCCATTAAAAAAATATTTCAAATATTGAAGTTGATACATATTTATATGTCATCTTTTTATGTTTAAATGATTAGTTCAAAGATAAGCTAAGCTCACATTGTCTTTTAGGATGTCCCAAGCTCATATACTTATTTCAGCTTTGGTATTATTGCTGCTGCTGCTGCTCACTTGCTTCAGTTTTGTCTGACTCTTTGCAACTCCATGGACTGTAGCCCACCAGGATCCACTGCTCATTGGGTTCTCCAGGCAAGAATACTGGAGTGGGTTGCCATGCCCTCCTGCAGAGTGTCTTCCTGACCCAGGGACTGAACCTGGGTCTGCTGTGACTCCTGCACTACGGGCAGATTCTTTACTGCTGAGGACTGGGGCAGCCCTCTATATATGACTTGGTGAAGGTAAATCAGGGGTCTTAGATATTGCTGTCATTTGACTATGTGTTATAGCTAGTTGGTGGTTTGGGGAAAGCAGCTTGTTTCTCAAGGTAGGTTTTCCTCATCTGCATGCTCCAGGCATCCCAATAGTTAATACCTAACAACTTATATTGGCTGAGTTCCTTCTTCCATTTGATAGCTCAACTGAAGCTTGATGTTTATGGTGGAAATTGTCTTGATTTCTTTAGATGAGATGAGCATCCAAGGAGTTTGAAAATGTGTTTTAATTAAGATTCTGCTAAATTTTACCAGACACCTACTTGGAAAACAAAGCAACTGAATAATTAACTCTGATGAGAGCAGATGCTGGTCTAATGACAACCTGTTACCGCTCAGGTGCGTCATTAGTGGTTTCACTGTGCTCCTTTAACAGGTCCGGAGCTCTGCCCTGTTAATGAATACACTGGTAGCTCTGTACTTAAAAATAGCTCCCCATTCTGGACTGTTGTAAAAGATATTTCTAGCATCTGCAAAATTCTTCATTTGAATAATTTGGTCCCCACCCACCAACCCCCCTTCCTTCATCTATGTGGCATGTGCTTGGAACTAAGCACTTCTTTAGTTTTCCTTGTGGGATTATTTTAGCCATACATCAAGCGAAGCTTACAAATTGATGAGAAACTAATGATGCATTTATTTACAGATGTGCATTTCAGTTCCCTGTTATGTTGTTGAGGGGTAGAAGAGTTTAAAGACTCTCTCCCCACTCTACCCCCACCAGTGTTGCGGGAATAGCTGAGCACTTGACAGAATAAGAAATAAAAATAGCCTTATGTTTGATTTTTACATAAAGTTGTCAAATACGAATTGGTATCAAATTCCTTTTAAGTGCATAGTCCATCTTTCAAATTAGCCAAAGACTATTTTATTCCTTTTTTATCCTTTTTAATGCTACACCATCACTCTGTATGGTTTCCTGCTAGAGCATACCGTATTTTTATGTGAAAAATCATAGGCTCATTTATTAAGCCTTAGTCACAGCACATGGAGAAGGCACTGGTGACCCACTCCAGTACTCTTGCCTGGAAAATCCCATGGATGGAGGAGCCTGGTGGGTTGTAGTCCACAGGGTCGCTAAGAGTCGGACACGACTGATATGACTTAGCAGCAGCAGTCACAACACAAAACAACCTGACCAGCGTTAGTCATCAAACTGCTGCAAAGCAAGGACATGTAGAAACCAATTTGGATTCTGTGTTCAGAGCACAACTTATATACTCTCATCTTGAGACATTCAAATGGTTTTAGGGAAACTCATGAATAAAAGATGAGTATGAGGAGATGTTTTAGAGCACATTAAATAACATGCTAATCAAACCAAGGCAAGGAGCACAGAAATAGGTGTGAGGGGGAAAGATAATGATTTGCCTATTGTGTTCCATGACATTCTGGGCTATGCTTCCTTCATTTTTATTTTATTTTTTATTCCTATTTAATTTTTGGCTGCGCTGGGTCTTTGTTGTTGTGTGTGGGATTTCTCTAGTTGCAGTGTGCGGGCTTCTCAATGCAGAGGCTTCTCTGTGGAGCAGAGTGTAGGGTAGATGGGCTTCAGTAGTTGTGGCTCATGGAGTTAGTTGCCTCGTGGCATGTGGAATCTTCCCAGACCAGGGATCGATCCCATGTCACCAGCATTGGCAGGCAGATTCTTATCCACTATGCCACCAAGGAAGTCCTATGCTTCCTTTAAATTTGTCAGGAAATTTCTTGGGAGTTGGTCAGACACTGTTCAGGGCCAGGAAGACTGCAGAAGAGTGACTTCTCTTCCCTTGTGCTTCCCAAACCCAGTTGCCTTCATTTGATAGAAGTTTTAGCATTCTTTAAAGATTTTTTTTAAGAGGAAAAAAAAAAAAGAGCTGTACATAAAAATGGCTGAAGCATTTTACTTTATCAAATCATACTTCAGAATGGCCCTCTATCTGTAGTAAGCAAAGTTTCAAAATACTTCCAAATCTTTTTGATGTGGAGAGCAAAGGGAAGCAAAGCACATCAGTAATTTGCTTTATGAAATGTGCTTTAGAATGGTTTAACACGTTCACAATGATATATAACTCGCCTTACTCATTAAAAATCCTGGTTGATAGCCAAAAACATTTTAATATAGATTGTGTGGGAAAAACCACCTTTCTGCTTTTGCCTTCAACCTATCTATGGCAAAGCTGTGTTTAGAACGTGCCTGCAAAAGCTGGTTTCCCTCCTGTTAAACCATAGTCATTTCACTGCTAGAGCTGGGCACAGCAAGGAACCTGCTGTTTGCTTATTCTCCTGGTAGAGAAGAAGACACCACTGACTGCTTCAATTCCATCCTTTTCTACCTACGGTTCCATACCATGGCACCCAGAGGTTATTTTAACTTTCTACCTTTTCAAAAAATGGGCAATGTGTTCCTTGTCACAGATATATGATGTACGTTCTGTTTTATGTGGCTTATTGTATGTTCCATCCTGTTTCAAACAGTTTTCATTCTTCCCTATTTTGGAATGTGGAATGTGGAGAGATTATGGAAAGAATGGAAGCTAATGCAGTGGGGGTTGTGAGGAGTCACTGTGACCCCATGAAAAGCACCAAGCCCAGAACAGGTGCCGAGGAATGTACTTCACCCCTAGATCCACTCCCACCCTTTGGTTTAGTGTATCCTCTGATCCCAGGAGAAGCAGACGGTGAAGCAGCCTGAACTTCAAAATCTCAGTTTAGCCCAGACGTTCACACTCCGTTCGATTTTGACCTCTGGAAACTTTTTATCCTCATTTATAAGATGGAGACAGTAACATTTAATCCAACCATCTCATAGAATTAAATGCAAATATGCTTTATTGACTGTCACACACCTTACACATTTGAAGTATCATCCTCATGAATCACTAGAGCAGAAAGAAACATTGGGCAGTTTTCCCACTCTGCACAGAAGAAATAGTAAGAAACAGAACCAAATGCCCCCTTTACGTTTAAGAAAGAAGGAAAACAGATTTGGTATATCAATCTATTATGGTTTATGGTGGTGAATATGACTTTAAAACCTACCATTCACGTATGCTTTCAGTTCAGTTCAGTCGCTCAGTCGTGTCTGACTCTTTGCGACCCCATGGACTGCAGCATGCCAGGCTTCCCTGTCCTTCACCAACTCCCAGAGTCCACCCAAACCCATGTCCATTGAGTTGGTGATGCCATCCAACCATGTCATCCTCTGCCATCCCCTTCTCCTCCTGCCCTCAATCATTCCCAGCATCAGGGTCTTTTCCAATGAGTCAGCTCTTCGCATCAGGTGGACAAAGTACTGCAGTTTCAGCTTCAGCATCAGTCCTTCCAATGAACACCCAGGACTGATTTCCTTTAGGATGGACTGGTTGGATCTCCTTGCAGTCCAAGGGACTCTCAAGAGTCTTCTCCAACGCCACAGTTCAAAAGCATCAATTCTTTGGTGCTCAGCTTTCTTTATAGTCCAACTCTCACATCCATACATGACCACTGGAAAAACTATGTGCTTTACATACTATATTTACATATGCTTTACATATTATAAAAGTTCTAATATTTAAATGTACTTTTCAGGTAATTTTTCTAAATTGCAGGAAGAGGTGATTGGTATATTTAATGACTAAAGATATTCTTTAGTTTCAATCCTATAAAATCTTAGATTTGTTGCCTGTGACATTCACATATTTTAAAATGTGATGCCTGAGGAAAGACTCTCTTAGGATGATATTTACTAAGGAAACACACAAGATGGCATTTCTGGGGAGTAACAGTCCTGTCCTATGACCTCATCTACTTTGTAAGTGATCTGGATTACACGTATCTCCTCTATGTGCCAAGAAAATAAACACTGAACTGAACTGAACTGATTAGATATTAAATAGTGAATTGATACATACCGCAGTCGGTAATTTTTAATATACATGTCTCCTTGTAGATGTGCAGTGTATTGGAACCATCAAGAACCTCAGCGATCAGGTAGTTCAGTGTATTTAGCTTACAGAGAAGGAGAGAGATGAACGGGTTTATGCCGGGTCACACAACCTCTTAACGGCGGAGGAGGACTAAAAAGCTTGTGATTTCTTCAATCTAATTCGTATTCAGGGTGCATTGAGGACCTGAAGGATAAGTAAACTGTTTTACATTCTTATAGCTATTGTGGCTGCTGCGTTTACCTATTATGGCCTAATTTTTTGTCATAGTTATGATTTATGTGATGCGTCTTTTGGTTAAGAATGCAAAATTCCAGTCATCACACCTCTCTACAGAGCATGATCTACTTTATGACGCACTGTTTCCTGGCAGTTTCCAGAGATCCCTTACAAGCAAAAGGGACAGCCTGGGAAATCAATGTCTCCAATAAAAAAGTCTCTAGTTCTACAGTTGATACCCCTTCTTGCATACATACGAGGTCACGAATATGCCTTCCTTCAGGTCCGGCGCTGTGGGTTAGGACAGATTGCATAGGCGCATGCGTGGTGGTTAATGCAACAGGACTTGAATCATTTTCAGTTTCCTTTCGTCAGGCTGTACCCAAGAATCTGAACTCAGGAGCCTGATTTTCATTTTGCGTCTTCATCTGGCAGATCTCCTTTAGGTCCAGGGTTACCATTACTTCAAAGGGAATGCTCTTCGCAGAGGAGGTATCCAGTAAAGGAAGAAAAATGAGATTCCACCTCATTATTTTAAAGACGGGTAAAATAAACAAATTGGCAATGCATGTTTTCTTTTAAACTACTCAATTGGGATCTTTTTTTGTCAAAGAAGGTTGACTTTAGAGGCTTCTATTATCTGATCGCCACGTGAAGGGGATCAAGTATATTTTTCATTTGATGAAGTTGGGTAGAAGTTGAACTGAACTGAATTACACTGATTGCTATTTTCCATAATTTCCAACAAACTTTTAAAATACACTTACCTATTATACCCCTTCATTTTCTATAACTGCAGAAGAAGGAAAAAGACTCGTACAGATACGGAAACTCAAAAAAGCAAGCCAGTCACTTGTTTTTATACAGAACCCAGCATACTGACATTTTAATGATGCTGGGCTACTGCCATAGTGTGAAATTTTGTATTCAGAGCATTTAAAAAGGGAGTGGTGCAAAGACAAGTAAGCCTCCCATGGAATGGATTCGATGAGTTTGTGTAGGAGACAGGTACCAGGTAATGCTTAGCCTCCTTGGGTCACCTTTCCTCCTGAAAAAATTAGAGGAGTCCTTTAAATTTACGGGATTCACAGCTGACTGTAGTGCCTTTTACGGAGACCTCTTTGGGTCTGATTAATTAGTAATTGGGGCGAGAGCTATGCACTTCAGTGACTCTTGCTGCCTTGATTGTAAATCGCAATCTGGTGCGAAATCTCAGCAGGTCACATTGCTGTTTTTGCTGTACCCCAGTGACACAACTGATTAAATCTGTGTAAACAGTATCATTATGAAAATATTTTTGTTATAGGCATGAGGAGTTAACACATTTTTATTTTGGATGGAAATTAAAATTATTTGTGGGAGCTTTGTATGTTTTCATCAATTGTCAGTCATCCCAATAGAGCATGTAGCGAAGTAAACTGTTTTAATTTTCACAAAGGAAAAAAAAAAATAGCTCTCAGACAGAGGGCTTTTAAAACTGAGAATTATGATCATTATGTCATTCATAATACACATAGAGACATTACAGGCAAGTATTATGTCACTTAATAGTTAGTTAAACAAATAAACAGAAATATGGGAATTCACCAGCATATTCCCCTTGCAACGGGGGCACTTTTGAATGAATAGATATATTTTAATGGATGCCAGCACACACACACACAATCTCACACACACACTCCCAGATGCCTCTTTTGTATTCTACATGTTTCTTAAATTAGCTTTAACAGAACTTTGAGTTGCCTGTGGATAGGAGAACCAGGAGCTCATCTGTTCCTACAGAAGACACAGACTGGGGATGATGACTCTGGGATGCTAGGGATCAAGAGGAAGTTCAGTAGAGGAATAAGGTGAGCCGTTAGATCACCTTGAGCACCCCATGTAATGTGTTTACACTTGATTCTGAATCAAGCAAGTTTGATTTTTTTTTTCACTATACCCACTTGGCAGTCAGACTACTGGCACCTCTCAAAAATTTTTTTTGTGGAGGGGTAATAAGGTTGAGCAAATGTGCAGTTTGCCAGGATTGTAAACTATGTAAACTTCATGTTTCTTTTGTTCTGAATGGTGACCTAATTATAAGGGAGCAAAAGACTATGTTTGATAGTCTTAATGAGGATTTCACCTCTACTTGCTGAGATTGGTGGTAAGTCAACCCAAGCAGATGGATGTTCTCCTGTTTGCTTCATTTCACAGAGCACTTATTGGGAAAAGCTTAAATGAACTTTAATCAAATATGTCTATTAGCTTACTGAGACTCGAGTTGCTGGTCATCTACTTGCTAGCAACTAGAATGTAGATAAAAGAAAGGTAACATTTTATTTTTCTTCCCTTGAACCTGTGAATATCATGGTCGAAATATCAAAAGGAGAAAGAGGGAGCTAACAAATCACCAAATTTGCCATGTGCCAACTTCCAGATTTAAACAAAGAATTGGCTGTATACATTTCAAATGACTGCCTTCATATTATCTAGGCCTAAAAAACAAAGAAACAAAACTGCCTTTGAAGAGAAGAGGAAGCATTTACCATACCCTTTAATGCTGTGCAGATGTTGTAACTGCTCTTGCCAGAGGTGGGAGTAACTGTGTGTGAATGGACTGGCTGCAGGATATTGGTTATCAGTAGAATATTCAGAATAATGAAATTGTATATTATTATTGGAGCATTTGCATTTTCCCGATAAGTATTTTGCTTGGGGTTTCCAAAGATCTTTGAGCATGGGTCCCTCTAGAGAAATCTGTTTGTTCACAACTCTCAGGGTGGTTTTTTTTGTTGTTGTTGTTATTTGTTTGTTTTGTTTTACTGTATCCCATTGGCAATATTTGTCACTAATGGGAACTCAGAATCAGCTGATTAGATCATATTTGGAATAGTTTTGTGCATGTTACAACTATCTTTCCAGACAGCAACAGGCAAAGATGTTTAAAGAATTAGTATAGAGGGAGAGGTAGAAAAGAAAAATGTTATTAATATAATTGACTTTTTAGAAACTACTCACCAACCTAGTTCAAAGCACAAAGCGAAATCTAGATTTAGCTTCTAGAAAAGAGATATTAAGGAAGAACAGTGCAAATCTGAGTTACTCAAACAGGAATGAAGACTAAGAAAATGTGAGGATAGTTTATTGTCAAATATAAACAAATTCAGAGTGATTCCATTTTCTTGTAAAAAATTTTTTTTTTGCTAATTCCAGCACTCCACCTTTGTAATGTAACTTATGCAATGCCAGTAAAGTTTCCTCTAGCTAAAATCTTTGAGAAATAAGATTTTACAGTCTACAAAGCAACTTTCCATCAGCACTATATGCAAGATAATTGAATTTTACTTTCCTATTCGTAAAATCAAGAGTCACTTTATGCAATAATAAATAAAATAATTACTCTTTCCTAGTAAGTATTTGCACAATATTTTTTTCAGAATATATGATATATATCATATAATATATTCTATCACAATATTCTGGCTGTGAACTGCACCATAGTTTTGCAAAATGCTGCCTTTGGGTGAAGCTAAGTAGAGGGTACATGGGATCTCTATGTTATTTCTTACAACTGTAGCTGAATCTGCAATTATCTCAAAAAGTTTAATGAAGAACATAAAACTGATTAGTTACTTTGTCTTTGCAGAGGCTTAATTGCTAAGTCGTGTCTGACTCTTGCAATCCCATGGCCTGTAGGCTACCAGGCTCCTCTGTCCATGGGATTTTACAGGCAAGAATATTGGAGTGGGTTGCCATTTCCTTCTCCAGGGGATCTTTCCTACCCAGGGATTGAACCTGGGTCCCTGCACTGCAGGCAGATTCTTTATAGACTGAACTACCAGGTAATTTCACCTTTAGAAAAATGGATATATGCATATCTACATGCTTCTGCACAGATGACCTTCCTAAATTCTTTTAGGACTACATATTTTTATGTCAGCAAAATGAAATACGCAAACACTTGCCCATGCATTGTTTATGTTGAATATATTTAACCTGCTTTGATATTTTATTTAATTTGAAGAGTTATTTATGTATTATTTTGAAGACCTTAAAGATTGTTTCTGAAAGCATGGAGCAGTGTCATGGTTAGAAAGCATGAACCTGGAAGTCAGATTGCCTGGTTTGAATCCCCTCTATCGCTTATAAACAATGAATTTGAGTAGGTTATTTAATCAGTCTTCTCCAATTTGCTCCTAAAATAATGATAATAGTAACTATCTTATAGCATTGTTATAAGGACTAGACAAATTAATACACAGAAAACACATAGAATACAGCCTGACATACAGTAGAACTATGTGTTAGCTGCTGCTATGAAGATAATGATGATGCTGTTTTACAAGCATCAACTTATAGAAAACTCATGTTAGCCCTAGTTGTAGGTACCCTGATTGGTCTCATCTTCGATGGCTAGGTGAGATGTCTTGCCCAGGTAAAGCTTGTCCTGTTTGGAAGGACTGTAATCACTCGACTATCAGTTTTGCTAGTGAGATAGTGCAGAATTTTATTTTGTTGTAAGAAAATAATGTTATGTTTTATTAGGCAAAGAAACATCTGATTTTCTATTTAAATAATAATGACTTTAGAAACAACACTAGAAAACATTTTTCAAAAAGCCAACAGGTTTTCTTCTTAGGTTTCCAGTATTGATTCTGCTGGATCTGGAAGGCATCTTCCCTCTGGTATTTTGGTCTTTCAGTTTTTCAGCCCGGATAAACCCACAGTGAAGAGGTGTAGAAAAACAAAGGGAAGGAAGCCAACCCAAAGTTCATTTTCAAAGCTTTGGAAAAGCTGAGGTTTGGTTTCAGTCCAAAAAGGGTCAAGATTCAGGTCAAATCTTATTTTATATAAAATGACTGGCTTCGTTTTAAAACAATCTAGTAGTTAGAATTGTGGTAGTTTCTGGTTTTAGCTAGCCTTTGAGAAGAAATGCTGAAATTAATCTTTTCAATGGGAAGGGGACTCAACAATGTACCACAGCTACCAAAACAGGGACTTCCTGGCAAAGAATGACCATTTGTTAAACTGATTATCATGTGTAGTAAAGAGATTTTTTTGTTGCTGTTGTATTGAGTATGTGAAAGTGGGCATATATGTATGTTTGCCAGGTATATATATGTGTGTAAAAAATCATTTCCAAATTGGAAAATTGAAATCTTCATCAAGTGATAGTGTAGCATGATTATTAAAAGTTCAGACTTTGGGCCCAGACTTGGCTTTGCACTTAAACATATGTGACCTTATGAGAATGAGAATAAAATAATAGTAGCTGCATATCAACTGGTTTTAGAGAATAAATAGTGAATTTATATAAAGCAACTAGAAGATTATATGATAAATATTTAGAAAAGGCTTAATAACATTTAACTGTGCTACAAAATGCATAGTTAACTGCTGCCCATGTGCTGAGTTCAGACTGCCCATGTGCTAAGTTCAGACTTTGCCTTATTTATATAAATAATTTTCCTTAATATTAGTCATTTCATTCTAGTTGTAGCAGTTAAACATATGCAAAACAATATATTAATAGGATAATTAAAGCACACAGAAGAAAGAAAGTGAATCAGTTACAAGTGCATTTGGCTGCAAATTACAAAACACCTCCACTATAGATTTTTTTTTCAAAATAGGGATTGAATTTCCCACATACAGAGTTTAGGGCTAGTTTACTGCTAGTGTTAGAATACTGACTATTGCCAATGTTTTTGCAGATTTCTCAACATCTTCCTAATAGGCAGTGCATCACCTCTTCCTTTAAATCAGGAAGATATTAGGAGAGGCAGTGCATCTCTTTAGGCAAGCTAAATCTTTCCTAGAAGCTACACTTTTTTTTATGACTTTTCCAATAGTTTTCCAACATCCCTTAAAAATGCAGCAAATAATATTTT
Organism: Cervus canadensis; assembly: GCF_019320065.1. Taxonomy (NCBI): domain Eukaryota; kingdom Metazoa; phylum Chordata; class Mammalia; order Artiodactyla; family Cervidae; genus Cervus; species Cervus canadensis. Next base: position 46,703,827 of record NC_057409.1, on the reverse strand, counting down.
TTCCCTGAGTTACATGACATGCTTAGTTGCAAGGTAATCTGGAATGGGAGGTCCTAAGGTAACCATGATTGACCTAACCCATTTATGATCCATTACTTTGGGTCTGTATGTATTTTCAGCAAAAAAAAAAAAAAAAAGAACAACAAGAAGAAAGAAAGAAAGCAGAGTTCTGTTAGCAATTATGAGGAAATCACTGTTAAGGAGACAGCCAATGGTGTTTGCCATCCATAGCCTTAGGCAGCACAGTGAAAGAGAATATGGGTTAATGAGATAAGGCTTTCAAGGGGCAAAAGGTAGAAGAAAGAATGTTTTAAATGAAAAGTTGACTGTGAATCAGCAGAAATATCTCCAGGAAAAAACAGAGTCGAGAAGAAGCCTTAAGGTGTTTGAAATGAATAAATGTGAAGCCATGTGGAAGAGTTAGTTTTGGAGGAAACAATTTATTAATTTCCTTGTTTCACTCTATCAAACTGACCAGCCAGTAAATGGTCAAGAATTTGAGATTTCCAGACCTCAATACACGTTTCTCCAAAGAAGACATACACATGGCTAACAGGCACATGAAAAGATGTTCAGCATTGCTAACTATCATCAGAGATATGCAAATCAAAACTGCACTTTGATACTGAGGTACCTTACACTGATCAGAATGGCCATCATCAAAAAGCCTAAAAATAATAAATGCTGGAGAGGGTGTGGAGAAAAGCAACCCTCCCAAACTGCTGGTGGAAGTGTATATTGGTACAACCACTATGGAGAATATATGGAGGTTCCTTAAAATAAAAATAGAGTCACTATATAATCCAGCAATCCCACTTCAGGGTATATCTGTGGAAAACACAAAAACTCTAGCTCAAAAAGATACATGCACCCCAGTGTTCACCTCAGCACTATTTACAATAATCAAGACATGGAAGCAACCTGATTGTTCACAAACAAATATATATATATATTATCCATTCCTCTATGAATATATATATTATTATGCATACATATGTATTATATAACCATAAAAAAGAATGAAATAATGCCAGTGTCATTTGGAGAAACATGGATAGGGCTAGAGATTCTCATACTGAGTGAAGTAAGTTAGAGGAAGGCAATTATCATATGATATCACTTATATGTGGAATCTTTAAAAAAATGATACAAATGAACCTATTTATAAAACAGACACAGACTGACAGACATTGAAAACAAAATTATGCTTACCAAAGGGGAAAGGGGAAGGGAGAAGGGGCAGAGATTAGGAGTTTGGGATTAACACACTACTTTATATATAAAATAGATAAGCAACAAAAACTTACTGTATAGTACAGGGAATTATATTCAATATCTTGTAATAACCTATAATAGAAAAAAAACCTGAATCACTTTCTGTATGCCTGAGACTAACACAACATTGTAAATCAACTATACTTTTATTAAAAAAAGAATTTGGGATTCTGGAGATATGCAGATAAACTGGAGATATGCCTTATTTTCAAGCATCCACCATTTGCAAAAATGGAAAACCTCAATAAATTTCAACATTAAACTGCATTGTCTAATATCAACAAAATAAAACTAGAATTTAGTAAGAGACGTATGAAAAATAAACTTGGATATTAAGTATATGTATCCATATTTATACACACATAGTACATATAAATACATATATGTATGTGTATTAATTAAAAAATAAATCACAACTGCAATTATAAATTATTTGCAAAATAAAAAATAATTTGAAGCTCTTTTTGTCAAGATATGTGAGATATAAACAAACACTATTCTCAGAGAAGATTCTTTACCTGAAAGGTTTTCATTATTAAGCAGAAACCAAAGGAAACATCATTAAGCAAGAAGCCAAACAGGAAGAAAAGTGAATTAACTGATCCCACTTGGAGAAGTTGGAAAAAAGCAGGAAACAAAGGAAAGCTTGAAAAGGAATTACTAAAACAGAAAATAAAGTAACAAATTAGATACTAATAAATTGATAATATTCATGAATCCCCTTCATAGATTACAGCCTTATCATGGCAAAGGGGCTTGTGTAACTCAATGAAGGTATGAACCATACCGTGCAAGGCAACCCGAGATGGATGGTCAAGGTGAAGAGTTCTGACAAAACGTGGTCCACTGGAGGAGGAAGTGGCACCCACTCCAGTATTCACGCTGTGAGAACCCCACAACAAGTATGAAAAGGCAAAAAGATATGACTCCAGAAGATGGGTGCTGCAGGTCAGGATGGTGTCCAATCTACTACTGGGGAAGAGCAGAGGACAAAACATCAATAGCTTAAGAAAGAATGAAGTAGCTGGGCCCAGTCAGAAATGATGCCAAGTTGTGTATGTGTCTGGTGATGAAGGAGTCTGATGCTTAGAGAACACTATTGCATAGGAGCCTGCAATGTTAGGTCCATGAATCAAGGTAAATTGGATGTCATCAAGCAGGAGATGGCAAGAGTGAGTATCAACATCTTCTAAATCAGTGAACTAAAATGGGTGGGAATGGGTGAATTTAATTCAGGTGGCCATTATATCTACTACTGTCGCAAGAATCTCTCAGAAAACAATGGAGTACCCCCCACAGTCAACAAAAGAGTCCAAAATACAGTGCGTGCATGTGTGCTCAGTCAATTCAGTCGTGTCCGACTCTGCGACCCCATGGACCATGGCCCGCCAGGCTCCTCTGTCCATGGGATCTCCAGGCAAGAATACTGGAGGGGGTTGCCATTTCCTTCTCTAGTGATAAAATATGAAGTGAGTGAAGTGAAGTCGCTCAGTCGTGTCCAACTGTGACCCCAGCGACTGTAGGCTACCAGGCTTCTCCATCCATGGGATTTTCCAGGCAAAAGTACTGGAGTGCTTTGCCATTTCCTTCTCCCCAAAATGCAGTACTTGTGTGCAGTCTCAAAGATGACAAAATGATCTTGATTCATTTCCAGGGCAAAGATTTCAACATCACAGTAATCCAAGTCTATGACCCAACCTCTAATGCCAAAGATGCTGAAGTTGAGTGATTCTATGAAGATCTACATAGGACTAACACTAAAAAAGATGTCCTTTTTATCACAGAGGATTGGAATGCAAAAGTAGGCAGTCAAGAGATATCTGAAATAACAGGCAAGTTTGGCCTTGGAGTACAAAATGAAGCAGGGCAAAAGCTAACAGAGTTTTGTCAAGAGAACACACTGATCATAGAAAACACTCTTTTCAACAACAGAAGAGATGACGCTACACATGGACATCATCAGATGGTCAATACCGAAATCAGATTGATTATATTCTTTGCAACCAAATATGGAGGAGCTCTATACAATAGCAAAAACAAGACCTGGAGCTGACTATGGCTCAGATCCTCAGCTTCTTATTGCAAAATTCTGTTTTAAATTGAAGAAAGTAGGGAAAACTACTCGGCCATTCAGGTATGACCTAAATCAAACCCCTTATGATTATACAGTGGAGGTGATGAATAGATTTAAGGGATTCAATCTGGTAGACAGAATGCCTTAAGAGCTATGGACAGAGGTTACTAACGTTGTACAGAAGGCAGTGACCAAAATCATCCCAAAGGAAAAGAAACGCAGGAAGGGAAAGTGATTGTCTGAGGGGGCTTTACAAACAGCTGAGGAAAGAAGAGAAGCAAAAGGCAAGGGAGAAAGGGAAAGATATATGCAACTGAATGCAGAATTCCAGAGAATAGCAAAGAGAAATGAGGGCCTTCTTAAATGAACAATGCAAAGAAATAGAGGAAAATAATGAAATGGGAGAGACTACAGATCTCTTGATGAAATTAAAAGATGCTTGCTCTTTGGAAGGAAAGCTATGATAAACCTAGACAGCTTATTAAAAAGCAGAGATATTACTTTGCCGACAAAGGTGCATGCATGCTAAGTTGCTTCAGTCCTGTCTTACTCTTTGCAACCCCAATCCAAGGCTGTCCATGATTTCACAGGCAAGGATCCTGGAGTGGGTTGCCATGGCTTCCTCCAGGGGCTCTTCCTGACCCACGATTGAACCCCTGTCTCTCAAGTCTCCTGCACTGGCAATCAGGTTCTTTACCATTAGTGCCAACAAAGATGCATATAGTCAAAGCTCTGATCTTTCTAGTAGTCATGAACAGATGTGAGAGCTGGACCATAAAGAAGCCTGAGCACTGAAGAATTGATGCTTTCAAATTTTGATGCTGGAGAAAACTTTGAGAGTCCCTTGGACTGCAAAGAGATCAAATCAGTTAATCAAAGAGGAAATTCAACCCCAAATATTCATTGGAAGGACTGATGCTGAAGCTCCAGTAGTTTGGCCACCTGATGCTTAGAATTGACTCATTGGTAAAGACCCTGAGTCTGGGAAAGATTGAAGGCAAAAGGAGAAGAAGCCAGTAGAGGATGTGTTGGTTAGATAGCCTCACCGACTCAATGGACATGAATTTGAAAAAACTCCGGGAGATAATGAAAAATGGGGTCTCAAAGAGTTGGGCATGACTTTATGACTGAGCAACAACATGAATTTAACTTGTAAATATTGAAAGGTTGTTGCTGAACCACACAAAGACACCAGGATTCTTGGCCTCCGGAGGAGAAGAATTCAATCTGGGGCCAGAGACGAGGCTTGATTGCTCAGAGCTTTGTGTAATAAAGTTTTATTAAAGTATAAGGGAGACAGAGAAAACTTCTGACATAGGCACCAGAAGGGGGCAGAAAGAGTGTCTCCCTGCTAGTGTTAGCCATGGAGTTATATACTCTCTAATTAGTTTTTACAGTGAATCAGGAGAATGTCTGGAGGTTGTAAAGACCTCACTAGACCTACTCCCACAATTTACACCTTAAGATAACAGGATTAGCCAGAAGGTTTTTTCCAGAGACTGTCCTCAAGCAGGATCCATGATTGTTATATAATCCTAAGGAATGTAGAGGGACAAAAAAAGTTTGTCCTTTCTTCCTCCTTGAGAATTCCAGACACCTCTCTCCTTGGGGACCCCTGGACTTCTTATCAACCTGCCTAGGAAATGACTCTCTCAATATTATTAAAAGTTATAACAAAACCTGTATATGTTTGTAACCATAGCAAATGCTAAGAAAATTATCAAAGAAATTTCCCTTTGTTAAAATTACTAGGCTCACAGAATTTTGTGGAGAATTTTTTTCAGAAAAGCTTGACAGAAAATTCTTAAATCACTCAACAACTTTTATAGGATAAAAGGTAAAAGAAAATAAAAAGCTTTCCAAATGTAAGAAATTCTGGAAATTCTGAGAGCGGAGATCTCATCATCAGAAAATATAATCAATAAAAGATATAAGAGAAAGAGAAAAAAATAAGTATGGTTTAAACTCACTTAAATTGTAGAACAAAACTCTTTAGTGAATTGTCAGAGATAGAATTCAGCTATTGATTCAAAGAAAGTTCAATATTAGGAAATTTATTAGCTGAGTTATCATACCTCTAGGATAAAGAGGAAAAAAATCACAATCACTTTCTTAGTTGCTATTAATATATTTTGTAATATTGAAGAACATCTATATTATAGTTAGTAAAAACCACTTTTTGTATACTAAAATTTTTAAGATTGTTTTCTAACAAGATAAATAAACTTTATAGCTAGTTAACATTCAGCATCACACCTGTTGGTGTAACATCAGTGAAATGAAGTGTTAGTTACACAGTCATGTCTGACTCTTTGCAACCCCAAGGGCTGTAGTTGGCCTCCTCTGTCCTTGAAATTCTTCAGGCAAGAATACTGGAGTGGATTGCCGTTTCCTACTCCAGGGGATCTTCCCGACCCAGGGATTGAACCTGGGTCTCCTGCATTGCAGTCTGACTCACAAGGGAAGCAATACAGTCTTTGCAGTCTGACCCTCAGAGGAAGCACTAGAAGAAATGCATTTAAAATCAGGTAAAACATGAAATTAACACAATTTAGTAAATCAACTACAAGTTTGAAAAATTAAAGTAATAGGACAATATATTATAGAAATGCAGTAGATCATCTAATAAACTTCCCAAACTACATAACTATCTTGTATGCCCATCATTACCTTTAGAAAAAAATGACATAGCCAAGAATCCCATTAATTATGATAGTTAAAAGAACTAAATGTCAAGTGTCAAATTTGTTAAGAAGTGTCCAAGTTTTATCCAGAACTTATAATTTACTAAAGGGCTTTTCAAGAAAGACATAATTAAATCAAAACATATCTTATTCTTAGCTATAAAATTTTAATACTATAAATATATACAATCTTCTGACTATAAATTTAATTTAAGCCTGATCAAAACATAGGTGAAATTTATCTTAAAAACTTGAAAATATATCCGACATTTAAGGATATGTCATTAAGAAAATTCTGAAAGAAAATATGCATTGGAAGCAATGAAGCCTCCTTTATACCACATGTTCAAGGTCAGGAGTGGTGGCCGTGAGGAGATATCCCACGTCCAAGGTCAGGAGGGGCGGCCGAGAGGAGATACCCCATGTCCAAGATAAGGAGCAGCGGCTGTGCTTTGCTGGAGCAGCCATGAAGAGATACTCCGTGTCCAAGGTAAGAAAACCCCACTAAGATGGTAGGTGCTGAGAGAGGGCATCAGAGGGCAGACAGACAGAAACCACAAGAAACTAACCAATCTAATCACACGGACCACAGCCTCGTCTAACTCAATGAAACTAAGCCATGCCGTGTGGGACCACCCAAGACGGGCAGATCATGGTGGAGAGGTCTGACAGAATGTGGTCCCCTGGAGAAGGGAATGGCAAACCACTCCAGTATTCTTGCCTTGAGAACCCCATGAACAGATGAAAAGGCAAAAAGATAGGACACTGAAAGATGAACTCCCCAGGTGGGTAGGTGCCCAATATGCTACCTGGAGATCAGTGGAGAAATAACTCCGGAAAGAATGAAGGGGTGGAGACAAGCAAAAACAACACCCAGTTGTGGATATGACTGGTGATAGAAGCAAGGTCTGATGCTATAAAGAGCATTATTGCACAGGAACCTGGAATGTTAGGTCCATGAATCAAGGCAAATTGGAAGTGGTCAAACAGGAGATGGAAAGAGTGAATGTAGACATTCTAGGAATCAGCAAACTAAAAAAGACTGGAATGGGTGAATTTAACTCAGATGACCATTATATCTACTACTGTGGGCAGGAATCCCTTAGAGGAAATGGAGTAGCCATCATAGTCAACAAAAGAGTCTGAAATGCAGTACTTGGATGCAATCTCAAAAATGACAGAATGATCTGTTTCTAAGGCAAACAGTCAATATCACGGTGATCTAAGTCAATGCCGCGACCAGTAATGCTGAAGAAGCTGAAGTTGAACGGTTCTTTGAAGACCTACAAGACCTTTTAGAACTAACACCCCAAAAAGATGTCCTTTTCATTATAGGGGACTGGAATGCAAAAGTAGGAAGTCAAGAAACACCTAGAGTAGCAGGCAAGTTTGGCCTTGGAGTACAGAATGAAGTAAGAAAAAGTCTAATAGAGTTTTGCCAAGAGAATGCACTTGTCATAGCAAACACCCTCTTTCAAAAACACAAGAGAAGACGCTACACATGGACATCACCATCTGGCCAACATGGATTCAGATTGATTATATTCTTTGCAGCCAAAGATGGGGAAGCTCTATACAGTCAGGAAAAGCAAGACTGGGAGCTGACTGTGGCTCATGAACTCCTTATTGCCAAAGTCAGACTTAAATTGAAGAAAGTGGGAAAACCACTACACCATTCAGGTATGACCTAAATCAAATCCCTTATGATTATACAGTGGAAGTGAGAAATAGATTTAAGGGACTAGATCTGATAGACAGGGTGCCTGATGAACTATGGATGGAGGTTTGTGATATTGTACAGGAGACAGGGATCAAGACCATCCACAAGAAAAAAAAAATGCAAAAAAGCAAAATGGCTGTCTGAGGAGGCCCTACAAATAGCTGTGAAAAGAAGAGAAGTGAAAAGCAAAGGAGAAAAGGAAAGATATACCCATTTGAATGCAGAGTTCCAAAGAATAGCAAGGAGAGGTAAGAAAGCCTTCCTCACTGATCAGTGCAAATAAATAGAGGAAAACAATAGAATGGGAAAGACTAGAGATCTCTTCAAGAAAATTAGAGATACCAAGGGAACATTTCATGTAAAGATGGGCTCAATAAAGGACTGAAATGGTATGGACCTAACAGAAGCAGAAGATATTAAGAAGAGGTGGCAAGAACACACAGAAGAACTGTACAAAACAGATCTTCACGACCCAGATAATCATGATGGTGTGATCACTCACACTCACCTAGAGCCAGACATCCTGGAATGTGAAGTCAAGTGGACCTTAGGAAGCATCACTACGAACAAAGCTGGTTGAGGTGATGGAATTACCATTGAGCTATTTCAAATCCTAAAGGATGATGCTGTGAAAGTGCTGCACTCAATATGTCAGCAAATTTGGAAAACTCAACAGTGGCCACAGGGTTGGAAAAGGTCAATTTTCATTCCAATCCCTAAGAAAGGCTTTGCCAAAGAATACTCAAACTACCACACAGTTGCACTCATCTCAGACGATAATAAAGTACTGCTCAAAATTCTCCAAGCCAGGCTTCAGCATTGCATGAACTGTGAACTTCCAAATGTTCAATCTGGTTTTAGAAAATGCAGAGGAACCAGAGATCAAGTTGCCAACATCTGCTGGATCATCGGAAAGGCAAGAGAATTACAGAAAAACATCTCTCTCTGCTTTATTGACTATGCCAAAGCCTTTGACTGTGTGGATCACAAACTGTGGAAGATTCTGAAAGAGATGGGAATACCAGACCTCCTGACATGCCTCTTGAGAAATCTGTATGCAGGTCAGGAAGCAACAGTTAGAACTGGACATGGAGCAACAGACTGGTTCCAAATAGGAAAAGGAGTACATCAAGGCTGTATATTGTCAGAAAGTGAAGAGGAACTAAAGAGCCTCTTGATAAAAGTGAAAGAGGAGAGTGAAAAAGTTGGCTTAAAGCTCAACATTCAGAAAACTAAGACCATGGCATCTGGTCCCATCACTTCATGGGAAATAGATGGGGAAACAGTGGAAACAGTGGCTGACTTTATTTTTCTGGGCTCCAAAATCACTGCAGATGGTGACTGCAACCATGAAATTAAAAGATACTTTCTCCTTGGAAGGAAACTTATGACCAAACTAGACAGCATATTAAAAAGCAGAGAAATTACTTTGCCAACAAAGGTCCATCTAGTCAAGGCTATGGTTTTTCCAGTAGTCATGTATGGATGTGAGAGTTGGACTATAAAGAAAGCTGAGTGCAGAAGAAATTTGAACTGTGGTGTTGGAGAAGACTCTTGAGCGTCCCTTGGACTGCAAGGAGATCCCACCAGTCTATCCTAAAAGACATCAGTCCTGGGTGTTCATTGGAAGTATTGATGAAGCTGAAACTCCATTACTTTGTCCACCTGATGTGAAGAGCTGACTCATTTGAAAAGACCTTGATGCTGGGAAAGATTGAGGGCAGGAGGAGAAGGGGACGACAGAGGATGAGATGGTTGCATGGCATCACCAACTCAATGGACGTGAGTTTGGGTAGTCTCCGGGAGTTGGTGATGGACAGGGAAGCCTGGAGTGCTGCGGTCCATGGGGTCGCAGAGTCAGACATCACTGAGTGACTGAACTGAACTGAACTGAACTGAACTTATACCACAGAGCAAATGTACACATGGCACCCTGAATCTCCCCTTCTCAGCACCTGCCTTACTTTGTGAGTATAAGTTTACTTGTGAAATTATTATTCTCCACCTTCTCCATTAAACTGCAAGCCTCATGGTGGCAATAGTCATGACTCTCTTGCTCATGGTCCATGCTTGCTAAGTTGCTTCTGTCGTGGCCCACTCTATGCGACCCCATGGACTGTGGTCCACCAGGCTCCTCTGTCCCTGGGCTTCTCCAGGCAGGAATACTGGAGTGGGCTGCCTTGCCCTCCTCCAGAGCATCTTCCTAACCCAGCGATTGAATCCATGTCTCCTGCATTGGCGGCTGGATTCTTTACCACTAGCGCCACCTGGAAAGCCCTTTGCTCTTTGATAGTGAAGTGAAAGTCACTCAGTTTTGTCTGACTTTTTGAGAACCCATAGACTATACAGTCCATGGAATTCTCCAGCCCAGAATACTGGAGTGGGTAGCCTTTCCCTTCTCCAGGGGATCTTCCAAACCCAGGGATCGAACCCAGGTCTCCCGCATTGCAGGCGGATTCCTTACCAACTGAGCCACAAGGGAAGCCCTTTGCTCTTTGATAATCTGCAATAAATATTTGTTGAATAGAAAATAATTATTTTCAAAATTACTGAATCATCATAACAAAATCTGTTTGATGTTGTCATGAGGATATAAGGCAAGCCAATGGATCAGAATGAAAAACCCTGAAATTTAACTGTCTGTTGACCCTCTGTTACCTGCCAGTTCCTTACTAGTCTTTAGCTATATCCTTCCATAACAATGGGCAAATAATGATGGGGAAAGATGGGACATAATCCCACCAATATTATTATTAACTTTTATTATAAATTGTATTATATTGAACACAAAGTTTAATCATGAGATCCTTGGAAGCCACAACCAAACATTGTAGTATTGATTAAAAACAAAAAAATAAATTCACAAATCTTTAAGAGTGACTTTTCATAAGATGAATGTCTAAGAGAAATGTTTATGTGGAGTTCTACATAGTGATAATTAAATAGCTTATGGGTAATGTCTCTAGTTTTCCTAGCAATACAAAATGTTTTTCATATAGGTAAGTCTCTAATCGACTGAATTAAAAGGTGAGAAAAGTGAAAGTGTTGGTCACTCAGTCATGTCCAACTCTTGAAGACCCCATGGACTGTAGCCCCACCAGACTCCTCTGTCCATGGAATTCTCCAGGCAGGAATAATTGTGCCACCGGGGAAACCCACTTAAATGCGTAGTCTTTCCTTTCTCCAGGGGATCTTGCTGATCCAGAGATCAAAGACAGGTTTCCTGCATAACAGGCAAATTCTTTACTGTCTGAGCCACAAGAGATAAATGTAGCCAGATATTTCAGCAGAAAGATAACTAGTCTGGGCCACTGCTTTTATAGTGAATTGGAAACTAACTTTTAGGATATTTTGGGAAATGGGTGGCTATACTCTATTTTAGACTGTTTCCCAAATGTGTTTTTTCAACTGGATATCAGGAATTGAATAGAATTCAGTTCAAATCTGAGTTCATTGACCAATGCCTGGGACACCAGAATTTGGTGTTGTCAGGAAACAGGACTTTGGTGTTGAAACAGGACTCAGAATCTGATTGCCAGATTTTCAAGTCCCAAGTTGACTTTCTATTATGACTACTGTATTAAAGATTTTGATTTGTATTATTTTTCCACAGAATAAACAATCTCTCTACATGGGGGGGATTTTTTTTCAGTGAAAAGCTTTTTCTTTTTTATTAAAGTATAATCCACATAACATATCATATTATTTTCAGGTGTGCATAATAGTGATTTGATATTTATATGTTTTGAAATGATCACCATGATAAGTCTATTTACCACTTGTCACCATACAAAATTATTACAGTATTATGAATATATTCCTTATACTATACATTACACTCTGTGATTTATCTATTATATAGCTGAAAATGTATACTTTTTAACCCCCTCTGCCTATTTAGTTTCCCGATCCAATTCCTTCCCCCTCTGGAAACCATCAGTCTGTTTTCTGTATCTACGAGTTTGTTTCTCTTTTGTTTTGTTTTTTAGATTCCAGATACAGTATATGTGAAATCATATGCTAATTGTCTTTCTTTGACTTATTTCAGTTAGCATAATACCCTCTAGGTTCATCCACGTCATTGTATATGGCAAGATTTCATTTTTTAAAATAAATGAATAGTATTCCATTGTACATATGCCACATCTTCTTTATCTATTCAGCTGTCAGTGGACACAGGTTGTTCCATATTTTGGCTACTGTGAATAGTACTGTAATAAACATGGAATGCAGATATCTCTTTGATATCTGGGTTTCATTCCCTTTGGTAAATACCCAGAAGGGGGTGTTGCTGGGTCAGATGGTAGTTGTATTTTTTTTTTTTTTGAGGAGCCGCCCTACTTTTTTGTATGTTGCTGAGACAGTTTACATTCCCACCAACACAAGGGTTATTTTCTCCACCCACATTCTCGCAACATTTGTTATTTGTTGTCTTTGATTTGTTGCCATTCAGACAAGGGTCAGGTGATATCTCATTGTAGCTTTAATTTGCATTTCCCTGAATATGTGAAAAGATGTTCAACATCAGTCAAGGTCTTAATATGACCAGGGACCAATTGAGGAAAAAATAGTAGAACATATACTTTTGATTGTGAATGTGCACACAGCAATAAATGACATCTATTAATAACGGCCAACATTTATTGCGAAAACATGTCAGGAAATGTGCCTTACATGTATTGTCTCATTTAATCCTCACATCTATCTGTGAAGTTAAGATTATTTTCCTCTGCATTTCATGGGAAAGTTAGACAAGTCCTTGAATTGCACAGTTAGTATAATTTGGTGCCGAGATGGAATCAGGTTGTCTGTCGACAGCACTCAAGTCCTGACAATTCTGCTATCTGCCTCTTATAACCGTTTGTCTCCAATCTCCTGCCACCACCTTAGTTCAAGTCCTCATCACCTCTTGCCAGAATTCTGAGCCAGAGACACCCTTCATAGGTGTACTGCCAAAATTTGAAATGCAAATCAGTTTTGCAAACATTATTTTTAGTTAGAAGATATCTTTTTTTTTATTCTCGGGTCCACAGAATGTTCTTTCAAATTTATCAGTTTCACATTTTGAAATGTCATTGCTTTTGTTTTTGTTTAAGTTCAACCTGGAAAGGGCAGAAAGAAAGAAATTAACATTTATTAAGTCCTAATATAATAAATGTGGGTATTTATTATATTAGGGGCTTATTTTCAATATTTGCTTAGGGTTCCTTGAAATAACCCTGTAAGGGGAATGGAGACTGAGACCTATGGATTGCCTCTTCTGGGATTCATGCTGAGCACAATGCTTTGCACGTTAATTAATTTGGCAATTTTAGAGTTTAGGCTATGAGGTAGATGGTCAGCGACATCTGCCCTCTGACATGGAGCAACCAAAACACGGGAGATCCTTGGGTTTCAAACAGTTAATTTTTAAGTTTACTGATTGTTTCTCTCTGATTATTAATTATGGTGAACCCAAGTGAGGACTAAAGTAGTCAGAAAATAATTTTGCTTTGAAGATCAAAAATTGTTATACACTTTTTCAAAAAAAAAAAAAATCACCCAAAAACCTGTGGTTAGATTTGTAAACATTTCATTAAATTTGGGTTTGCCTGCTTTTTGATTTCTGCCAAATGTCCTTCTTTTCTTTTACATCCCCTATAGCACTTAATGGCGTGATGTCTCATGGAAGAGTGAGGCTAGCTTTGGTAAGTTCTTAAATAATCTTGGGACTTCAGAATTCACAGAGCAATCCAGAGTTAATAATTCTATCTTCCTGCCAGAAACCATGCTTAAACAGTGCCTTTGTTGACCATAAATAGCTGCTTACCTGTTCTTGCCATAGCTTCTTCTGAAATTGCCAGGTTGAGCACCTAATGTTAGGAGTGGGTGGGAGGGTATATAATAAACACAGATGGTTGATTCACAGAATACCAGTCATTTAATTTAAATAATATGGATTTAGGGTTCATTTGGGTGCTAGTTCTTCAAAGTGGTTATTAATTTATCCCAGGTATCTTAGTTCAGGCTGCTATAACAAATACCATAGACTGGGTGGGTTAAAACAACAGACATTTATGTTTCACAGTACCAGCAATTGGGAAGTCCAGGATCAAGCTTCTAGCAGATTTGCTGTCTGGTGAAGGCCCTCTTAAACTGATTTGCAGATAGCCTCCTTGTAGCATGCTCTCCATTTCCTTGTAGAGAGGAAAGGGAGAGCAAACGTTCTTTTAAAACTCTTCTAAGAGTGCTAGTCACATCATGAGAACCCACCCTCATGATCTAATCCTAGTTACCTTTGAAAGGTTTTACCTCATCACTTTGGGGATTAGGGATTCAACATACAAGTTTTGCGGTGACAACACATGTTCAGTTCATAGCACTGGGGTTAAATTTCAAAGATTTTGATTTATTTTCATTGGTCTCCTTAGGGGAAGATACATGCAATTGGGGAAGAAAGGAATAACCTACCACTCATTCAAGCCTTTATTATTTTGGTGGCACTCATGTTCACTACCATGTTCAGAAACAGTAAGAGAAAGTTCTCAGCATAAAGTTCCTGCCTATGGAAATGTCTGCCTTTTGCTGAATTAGAGGACAATATTAGTATCATCTGATATCTCTACATTTTCAAAAACTGTTCTTAAAAGTGCTCCCCTCTCTTTCTCAATCTGCACACACAGACAGACACACACACACACAGGGAGCGTGGGGAGGGTACTTTTCCTTTGATGCTGTGACATTTGTCAACTACATAGGATGCTCACAGCCCCACATAAGGTTACTGCCAGGCAATACAGAATTGGGGCCAGGAGTCGTATGGGAGTGAGGGGGCAGGGGGATAAGGGATGTCAAACCAATTATTGATCAATTTACTACGTCTATTTAGTAAGTCAGTCAGTCTCCAGATACTTTTGTAGTCTTTAAGGAAGACAAATGTTCACAGTTTAAATATCCCTAAATATATAACAGATGAACAAGCATGCTTTGGTGTGTAAATGCTGCATAGATTCAGAACCATCAAAAAGCCCCTCAAAAATGCTTTTCCATCTGCTGCTTCTAACTACATATCGCACGTCCTGGCAGCGCACTTCACAGTGGTGTGAAAGATAGGTTCAGAGCCAACCTGGCAAAATCTATTTATCTTTTTTTTTCTTCTCCAAAATGTGTTTCTTTGTGCAGCTAAACTAGCAAACATATATAGGAACAAGGAGCCAGGGCTAAGAGGAGGCACTTGTCAGGCCTTAGCTGTTCAAGAGAAAACCTGCTTCATGCTATGTCCTAAAACACTGACACCAAATTGCATCTTCTTCGAAAGTATGAGCTGGAGAAGCCTTGATTTGCCTTCTCGATAAAACCTGTTTCTGAGGGTTGCCTCAGTGTCCAGGGAAAATTGAGGGCTCCCTGAAAAAGCCATAGATGGAGCAGACAGGAACATACTTTTGGGAGGTGTGTGACAGCTTCCTTTAGAAGAGTATCCATTGGTTTTCTCTGAAGTATTGATATACAGGAGAGCAGATTCATGAGAGGCATGCTCTGCTTTTCGTTATTTTTTAAAAGAATTTTTTGGCCTTGCCAAGGGGCATGTGAGATTTAAGTTCCCCCACCAGGGATGGAAAACGCGCCCCCCACTCCCCTACATTAGATACATGAAGTCTTAACCACTGGAGAGCCAGGAAAGTCCCTGCATGCTGTGTTTTTATGCAAAGTAGCTCTCAAGTGTAATCCTTCTCATACCCTGCTTAGAAGTGTGGCCTTTGTAATCATTGTGACAATCCAGGTGAATAGTGATTGGAGTTAGTGACCTATTCATAAAGGCTTCTTTGAGATGGTAAAACAGTTAGTTCCTCTACATAGTGAATATTCTTATTTCACAAGGTAAAAAAGTCTCTGCAAGGACACCATTTATAACTGCCTCTTGGATTATGTTATATTGTCAGACTGTGTTAATATCACAGATATGACCAATTTCTCCTTCTTTACAGGTTACTGATACTCCAAGCTCGTAGAGGGTAGGAGTATTGGTATTAGTGTTTGAGCACATTCGAGCATAAGAGATGGTATTATACTTTTTATCAGTCAGTAAAAGTGAAATGAAATAATCATATCTTTACCTTACAGTGAAATCATAGCTCCCCTCAAATTCACTAATCATGTTTGACAAACAGCAAGAACAATCCTAGAATTATACTATGATTTATGTTGATACTCTTTAAGAGTTGAGATTTTGCTTGCAATTCAGTTACTGTTATTGTGATCATTTAATAATTGTTACTACCTGAGCAGAGCAACATGGTGTTCAAGACAGTGATTCTCTCATGGTGACATCATGAGGCATTTTGTGGGAGCACAGAGGTTTGCTTCGTGTCATTAGCATCAAATAGTGATGTACCTTTTCTGGTGACACATTTCCTCTCTGCAGTGCAGGGCTTGACCTGTGGGTGGTCAGAATGTTCTTTGGCAGTCACTTTTAATCATCCTTAATTTTTTATGCTTCATGAACATTTTATCCTTTTTGAACATTTTCATGGTTTTAGTCTGGGAGACTTTTTACTCATGCATTGATTCCACAAATGTTCAATGCAGTCTTCTCTAGTCAGTAGGGATGATTTGGTGAAAATAAAACAAACATGGTCCCTTCAGTTGTGGGGCTTATAATCTAGTAAACAAAGTAAATGATAACTGAAGTAAACACACTGTGTGTGCATGTACATACACATATATTCACTTATTCATTCTTACTCACTTATCCGTTTATGTAATTGCTGAGTATAACAACAATTACAAATTACAAATCATAAAGGAGACAGTCAAGTACAGCAGCAGGGAAGTATGGGCAGAGAAATCTCCCTATTAGGTAATTATAAGATCACGTCTTTGAAGGCCTGATGTAATCCCAATGCATAGAATGTGAGAAGAGCTGATCATGTAAGGGAGAATGGGCCGCCTAAGCCGAGGAGACTGTATGTATGAAAGTCACAGGCAGGAAAGGCTTTCCTGTGTTCACGGAACCAAAAAGAGGCTAAGTTGTCTGGAGCCAAGTATGAGAGTGATAAGAAATGAAGCTAGATTTGGGAACCAGCTCAATTTGTTAAGAAATTTAGACTTTATTCCAAGTGCAATGAGCAGCCATTGAAGGGGTTAAGCAGGATATGACAGGATCCAAATATTTGTTTTTGTTTTACCATGCTCACTCTGGTGCTGCCTGGAAAACAGATTGGATAGAAACAAGAGTAAAATCTGGAAGACCATTAAGAAGGCAGGAGACCAAATGAGATATAATAGTGTCTTGGACTAGGAGAGATGAGAGTATGAAATGAGAGAAAAAGTATTCAAGAAAGATTTTGGAATGAAAGAAAACATTAATACTGATTATCAGTTTACTGAGGATGGGAGAAAGTGGGCATATTCAAATTTATGACCAACACAATTCTAGATTATAATTTCCTGAGAGGAGAGAGACCTGGGAGGATCAAGTTTGCAACAAAACCAAGGATCAGTTGTGAACAAGTTAAGTTTATGACCCTTGGGAGAAATAATCCCATTGCCTCCATTCCATTTCAGTGGAAACATTAATAACTAATGTTTATTGAGAAGTTACTGTGCCATCAACTATTTTATTTCTATATAATAACTTGTTAGTCCTCAAATAGCCTTGGGAGGTAGGAACTACTATTATTTTCCTTATCCTATGAAGATATTGAGGCTCACAGAGGTTTAAAAACCTTGTACAGAAGCGTGCAGTTAGTAAACAGAGGAGCTAGGAGTCAAACCGGTGTAATCTGGCCCAAGAACTCATCATCCCAACTGACTTGCTACCACTTCTAATTGCAGGAAAATTAATGACTAGGAAACCATGCTCCCAAGTTGAGAAGCATTAGCAAGTAAATGTTCTGTGAAGTGGAATAGATATAATCCCATGCAGAAAAAAATGAAAGAAGAGTTCTCTAGGTGTCTCTTCCATCTCTGTTACAAATTACGTTTTTGTTGTTTAATTCTAACTCTTCTTCTATGGAGCTACAAGGATTTAAGTTGTCTGAGATTTGAGGGGCTAATATGGCTCTCCTAGTCGTATTTTTTAGTGTGAAGGTACATATAGAAATTCTAACATTCATTATAGTAGCAAGGGTAACTTCTGAAATTATTTTTAACAATAGCAACCTATATTTCAACAAAAATTGTTTGCAGATATATAAACGAAACATTTGTTGCTATTGTTCAGTCAGTTGCTTGGTCACATCCGACTCTTTGCAACCCATGGACTACAGCATGCCAGGCTTCTCTGTCCTTCACTGTCTCCCAGAGCTTGTTCAAATTCATGTCCACTGAGTCAGTAATGCCATCCAACCATCTCACCCTAAGCTGCCCTCTTCTCCTTTTGCCTTCAGTCTTTCCCAGTATCAGGGTGTTTTCCAGTGGGTCGTCTGTAAGCATCCGGTGGTCAAACTATTGGAGCTTCAGCTTCAGCATCAGTCCTTCCAAAGAATATTCAGGACTGGTTTCCTTTTAGGATTGACTGGTTGGACCTCCTTGCAGTCCAAGGGACTCTCAAGAGTCTTCTCCAGCACCACAATTTGAAAGCATCAATTCTTTGGCACTCAGCCTTCTTTATCGTCCAACTCTAACATCTGTACATGACTACTGGAAAAACCATAGCTTTGACTATAAGGACCTTTGTCAGCAGAGTGATGTCTTTGCTTCTTAATATGCTGTCTAGGTTTATCATAGCTTTCCTTTCAAGGAGCAAGTGTCTTTTAATTTCAAGGCTGCAGTCACTGTCCACAGTGATTTTGGAGGACAAGAAAATAAAATCTGTCACTGTTCCCCCTTCCTTGCTTCTATTTGCCATGAAGTAATGGGACTTGCTGCCATAATCTTACTTTTTTGAATGTTGACTTTTAAGCCAGCCTTTTCACTCTCCTCTTTCACCCTCATCAAGAGGCTTTTTAGTTCCTCTTCACTTTTTGCCATTAGAGTGGTGTCATCCATAGGAAAGATGAGGCTGACTAGAATGGAGGGCTGGCAGTGTCCTTGCTTCTGTTTCCTCCCAGTCAGCTGCACTCCTAGCTGCAGGAACCCTTCTCAGGATTTCAGAAAGAATGCTTGAATGAGTATAGCACTTGAACAAGCATTGAGGCTAAAACACTTACAGTGGACAGCCAAGTAAATAAGTCAGGGAAGGAAAAAGATTACTGAATTGTTATAATGGTAATGGACAAATTGTTTTAATTCTGTTATCTGAGTTAAAAGAAAAAAGTATTAAAAGCAACTATAACTAAATGATGTTAATGGATACAAAAGGTAAATAGATGCAATTTGTGTCATCAGTAGTGTATAATGTAAGGGGAAGAAAGATAAAAACAAAGAGTATGCAAGTAAAGTTTATTTTTTATTAGGTTAAATAGACTTATAATTTTATGATATTTTATATAAACCCCTTGGTAACTACAAAAAATACCTATAGAACTCACACACACACAAAAAGACATAGGAATCAAAACCTATCAATACCAAGAAAAAAAAAAAAAAAGAAGAAACACAAAGGAAGACAGCAAGAGAAGAAAGAGGGACAAAATAACTACAAACAGAAAACAGTTAACAAAATGGCAATAGTAAGTCCTTCTCTATCAATAACCATGTTAAATGTAAATGGACTAAACTCCCCAGTAAAGAGGTAACAAGTGACTGAATAATCTAACTGTATGCTGAATACTAGAGCTCACTTTAGATTCAAGGATACACACAGCGAAAATAAAGGATAAACAAGATATTACATCCAAATTGTAACCCCCAAAATGCTGGAGTGGCTATACTAATATCTGATAAGTTAGATTTTAAGTAAAAAACTGTTTCTGGAGACAAAGAAAGTCATTACATAATGATACAAATGTTCACTCAGCAGGAAGATATAACAATTGCAAATATATGTGCACTCAACATCAGAATTCCTAAGCATTCCTAAGTCCCACCTTATCCTTGGTTTTGCTTTTTTGCCGTTTCAGGCACCCATAGCTTATCATAGTTTGAAAATACTAAGTGAAAAATTCTAGAATATTGTCTGTTGCTCTGTGCAGGCTTTCTCTAGCAGTGGTGAGCAGCGGCTCCTCTCTAGTTGTAGCACACAAGATCCTCACTATGGCGGCTTCTCCTGTTGTGGAACACAGGCTCTAGGTCTGTGGGCTCAGTAGTTGTGATGCAAAGGCTTAGCTGCTCTGTGGCATGTGGGGTCTTCCCTGACAAGGGACTGACTTCATTTTCCCTCTATTGACAGGCAAATCCTTAACCATTGGACCACCAGGGAAGTCCAAAAATTCATAAATCTTAAGTTGCACCCTATTCTGAATAGCTAGGTGAAATCTTATGCCATCCTTCTCTGGCCTGCCTAGAATGTGAAATATCCTTTGGTTCAGCAAATCCATGCTGTATACAGTACCAGCCCATTAGTATAGAAAAAGCATAGTGTAGATGTATATAGGGTTTGGTACTACCATAGTTTCAGACATCCACTGGGAGTATTGAAAATATCTACACTAAGAAAGAAGAAAGATCTCAAATAAACAACTTAACTTTACACATATCTGAAGTTGTTGACATTTCTCCCAGCAGTCTTGATTCCAGCTTGTGAGTCATCCAGCCTGACATTTTGTATAATGTATTCTGCATGTAAGTTAAATAAGCAGAGTGATAATGACAATATACAGCCTTGACATACTCCTTTCCAATTTTGAAGCAGTCCGTTTTTCCAAGTCTCTTTCTAATTGTTGCTCCTTGTCCTGCATACAGGCTTCTCAGGAGACAGGCAAGGTTGTCTGTTACTCCCTTCTCTTTAAGAATTTCCCACAGTTTGCTGTGATCAAACTGGTCAATCCTAAAGGAAATCAACCATGAATATTCATTGGAAGGACTGATGCTAAAGTTGAAGCACCACCTGATGTGAGGAGCCAACTCTCTGGAAAAGACTCTGATGCTGGGAAAGATTGAAGGCAGGAGGAGAAAGGGGTGACAAGGAATGAGATGCTTAGATAGCATCACCAACTCAATGGACATGAATTTGACCAAACTCTGGGAGATATGAAGGACAGGGAAGCCTGGTGTGCTGCAGTTCATGGGGTTGTGAAGAGCAGGTCACGACTTAGCAACTGAATAACAATTTCACATATCAAGGACTGAAATAGGAAGAAAATTAGCCCAAAGTTAACAGAATGAGGAAATAATAAGGACCAGAAAAGACATAGGGAAAAGAAAAGCGATAGAAAAAGTTTTAAAATTGAGTTGAACTTTAAAAAAAATTAACAAAATTGACAATCCTTTAGCTACATTAATAAAAAAAAGAGCACAGACTCAAACAAATAAGTTAGAGAAGGGTACTCGGTGTTATATATTAAATGTGTGAGTATGTTTTTCATTTTCACAAAGAAATATGCTTTCCAGGCTTATAGAAAACAGTCCTCCAAATACGTTTCTTATTTATAACTTTTGGTGGTGACCTGGTATTAGAGACAATAGGATAAATGTGATTTTTCAAAGGCAACCTACAACCTCAGGATGGCAGTGGTATCAGGAAGCATTGCAAGCCGTGGCAAAGAGAAGACAGGCAATCTAACAGGGACGAATGCTACCTGGCTTCTGCCATGTACTGACCTGTGAATATATGGGTATAGTATTGCTAGAGTCTTCTGAATGTTTAAAAAGGATTTCAAATCCAGGTTTTTGTGTGAAATATCTTGATTTTTAAAAAATTGACTCAATATTTTTAAACATTTTGCTAGTGGAGTAAAACAACTACAAATCAAATTTGGCCCAGTCTGTGAGATGCTATCAGTAATTTGTAACCACTCTAACTTTTTTGTTTGAGTCTGTGCTCTTTTTATTTTTTATTTTTTTAATCTAACTAAGGGATTGTCAATTTTGTTAATTTTTTAAAAACTTCAACTCAATTTTAAAACTTTTTCTATTGTTTTTCTTTTCTCTATGTCTTTTCTGATCCTTATTATTTCCTTCATTCTGTTAACTTTGGGCTTCTTTTCTTCCTATTTCAGTTTCTTGATGTGTAAAATTATTGTTGTTCAGTCGCTAAGTCGTGTCTGACTCTTCGAGACCCCATGAACTGCAGCACGCCAGGCTTCCCTGTCCTTCACTGTGTACCAAAGTTTGGTCAGATTCATGTCCCCTGAGTCGGTGATGCTGTCTAAGCGTCTCATCCTCTTTCCTGTCTCCTGAGAAACCTGTGTACAGGTTAAGGAGCAAAAGTTAGAACACTGTATGTAACATCTGATTGGTTCAAGATTGAAGAAGGAACACAACAGGGCTGTCTGCTGTCACCCTGTTTGTTTAATCTGTATGCCGAGCACATCATGAGAAATGCCAGGCTGGATGAGTTACAAGTTAGAAGCAGGACAGGTGGGAGAAAAGTCAACAGTCTCAGATATGCAGATAACACCACTCTAATGGCAGAAAGCGAAGAGAAACTAAAGAGCCTCTTGATGAGTGTGAAGGAGGAGTGTGAAAGAGCTGGCTTAAAACTAAATATTGAAATAGATGGAAATCATGGCATCTGACCCCATTCCTTCCTGGCAAGTAGAGGGGGAAAAGGTGAAGGTAGTGACAGATTTCCTCTTCTTGAGTGCTAAAATCACTGCAGGTGGTGACTGTAAGCCTTGAAATCAGAAGACATTTGCTTCTTGGCAGGAAAGGTGTGACAAACCTAGACAGTGCGTTGGAAAGCAGAGACATTACTCTGCTGACAAAGGTCTGTATAGTCAAGGCTATGGTCTTCCCAGTGGTCACGTACAGTGGTAAGAGCTGAACTGTAAAGAAGATGGAGTGCTGAAAAATTGATGCCTTTGAACTATGGTGCTGGAGAAGACTCCTGAGAACTCCTTGGGCAGCAAGGTGATCAAACCAGTCAATTTTAAGGGAAATTAACCCTGAATACCCATTGGAAGGACTGATGCTGAAGCTGAAACTCCAATATTTTGGTCATCTGATGCAAACAGCTGACTTATTGGAAAAGTCCCTTGATGCTGGGGAAGGAGGGCAGAAGGGCAGAAGGAGAAGAGGGTGTCAGAGGATGAGATGGCTGGATGGCATCACCGATGCAATGGACATGACCTTGGGCAAATTTTAGGAGATAATGAGGAACAGGGAGGTCTGGCATGCTGCAGTCCATGGGGTCACAAAGAATCAGATATGACTGGGTGACTGGACAACAGCAACAACTTGCTTTGAAAGAATCTATGTTTGCCAGTTGGGACAAATTAAAACAGTCAATATTTAGTTTATTTGAGCTGAGTTCCTATCATAGTCTGTAGACAAATTTGAGTAATAGTTAGAGGTTTGAATTTAAACTATGTAATAAAAGCCATATAATGAAAATGGGTTTTCAAATTCAAGAAGATGAGTTTAATGCCTGGGTCTATCACCAAGATTTAAAGCACTTCAGACACATTGAGCCCCTAAAAAAATTCCTTGTGAAAACAGAAAATTTAATGTCTTTTGTATTTTGGAAAGAACACAGATTTTGGTAGTGGAACATGAGTTCTTGAGTCCTAGATCTTCTGTGTGACTTTCGGCAAATTAATTAAGGTCTCTTAAGCTTTTCTCTTCAAACACAGCCATGGTGAAAATGGTACTCTTCTAATGAGTATATAAAGATTACACTAGGCAATAAATATTAATGTCTGGCATTTAGTAGATGCTGAGTACATGTAGATATATAATTATCACAGACTATATCTTTATATACATTGCTTTCTCATGACCTAACATGTCCCAAAGTTTGTAAGGATGATTAAATTACATAACCTATATGACATATTGAATACAATGCCTGCTAAATCTTCAGTCGATGTTGGTTATCTTTGTTATTATTTGTAACAACAGTCCCATGTTACCCAGAAATGTACAAAGAATAGCGCATGAAAAGCACAATATTGTATCTCTGGTCAGTGGATTCACATTTCTCCCACCCAAGTACTAACTAAGCCCAACCCTGCTTGGCTTCAGAGATCAGATAAAATTGGGTATGTTCAGGATGGTATGGCCACAGAGGGATTCACAGTTCTGATTAATCCTCATAGTGCCCAGTGGTCATATTCTTAGGGTCTGAATAGCTAGTAAGCATCTAATTTCTCTAAAATCAAAATGGATTTTTTTTGGTTGTTTTGTTTTTGTCCAGTATAGTTCTCAGAGTATCCTACATAACAAGAATGAATTCACCAAAAGATTTTGGGAGACTCAGATTTTATAGGAATGTTCTCTGTGTCGTGATCTATTTTAGAAAATTTCAAAATACCCTTCTACATAAAACAGTCCTTCTAGAAGTTTCCACCATAGCATGACCAGATCTCTTACTTTGTCACTCATTTTACAATCATTAAGAGGCACGCTGAAAAGGTTCTTTCCATTCTGTCTAGACACCTTTTCCTAGACAACATCCTGAAACATAAGAATACACACAAAAATGAATATATTACATCAAACGTACCATTGAGGGGAATGATAAGTTTAACCATTTCCCACGTGGGAGGCGTATTGATGGTAATTATCTTTCCTCCTACTATACTCAGCTTTACGGGTTCCTCTGTCATGGCTGGGAGGCTCTGGTCATGCTTAACCACATACTTGAAGCATGTTTTAATTGGCTGGGAGCCTACTGTGGTTTGAGTATGGGGAAGGGTGCTGGGAGTTTAAAGGGAGTTGGGTGTTCCATGGTGGGTAGGCTCTGTGCTGCCCATCGCTAGTACTCATGGGAAATTTACTCTCATAGGGACCCAGTGAGGAAATAGTGTTATAAAACACTTTTGTCAGTTGGCAAGATTTTTTTCAATACTATGAAGAATTTTTTCAAGGACGTTTAACTACCTATGGGAAACAATTCATTCTTCATGGTAGGTAATTTAACTCAAGATAGGAATTATTAAGCTAGCAAATTAAGCTAGCAAAACACCAGCTGACATGTAAACCCTCTCTCCTGTGAATTCTTTTTTTAGCTGATAGGCTTGAAATGTTACTGCCTAGGAAGACCTTCACACCAACATTTGACCAGATATAGTAAGAGAAGAGTCTTTCAGTAGAACCTGAAGCCTTTCTAAACAGTGTTCAGGGAAACAGGTAGTTCATAAGACCACTTAACACCTCTTCTTGAAGGCAAATGCTTGCAGGACTGTCCTTCAAGTTTTTAAGAAGATTGAATACTTATTGTACACCACATCCAATAATACAAAATAACCCTAATACATTTTAATTCCTGCCAAATTTTAATGATTGATGCATAATCACATTCCCATTAATTAATAAGGATATACATACACACACACACACACACACACACACACACACATAGCATCAGAAAAAGAACAACACCATGACTTCAAATTTTCAGACATTTTTTTGAAGTTTTTATATCCATGAGAGAAAATTAAGATAATTTAAAAAATTTAACTCTGATCCTCTATTTGTTTTAGGGAAAAATGCATCTATCTCCAAGTGGAAACTTTTATATGATGTAATGTTTCTGAACACTTCCTATTTTACCTTATTTTTAAAAACATTTATTGTGTCTTTGAGTATAGCCAATTAACAATGTTGCGGTAGTTTCAGGTGGACAGCAAAGGGACTCAGCCACACATACACGTATTTCTCCCCCAAACTCCCCTCCCATCCAGGCTGCCACATAATATTGAGCAGAGTTCCCTGTGCTATACTATAGGTCCTTGTTGGTTAAACACTTCCTATTTTAGACTTAAAACTATTCTAAATGCTTTTTTCCCATTATCTTTCACATACATATGTGCACACATGTATATATTTACATTTGGCAAGTATAATCTACCACATGTAAATATAAATTTATACAATACAAAGTAAATTAGATCCTAGAATGATACCTGCCACATGTCATTCAATAAAATGGTGACTATTCACATGTAGTGCATTAGTAAAACAGAGAAAATGTGTCTCTTTACTTTTCCTTGCTTAACAAAATGATTAAAATATTCAGCCAGTCTAGGAGGCAGGGGTGTGACCTGTGACATTCGTTGACACCATACGACCAGTGTCCCATTCATACAGTGTTCTGCCTCCTCCTCATCGCCTTTAGCAGTTGAAGCACCACATGAACTTGCTTACTGCAGATCCCACACCTCATGATTATGGCTCTGTGGAAACCATTCTAAGTAAACCCGGACGCATATGTTTAGGATTGTCCTTTTCTTTCATGGAAGAATAGTTGATTTACAAAGGTGTGTTAGTTTTTGGTGTACAGCAACGTGATTCAGTTGTATATGCATACATATATGTGTGTGTGTGCATATTCTTTCTCAGATTCTTTTCCATTATAGTTTATTACAAGATATTGAATATAGCTTCCTGTCCTATACAGTAGGACCTTGTTTATCTATTTTGAATACAGCAGTTTCTATCTACTAATGCCAAACTCCTAATTTATCTCTTTGCTCACCCTAGTTTTCCCTTTGGTAACCATCATTTTGTTTACTATGTCTCTGAGTCTGTTTCTGTTCCATAAATAAGTTCCTTTGTATCATGTTTTTAAGATTTCACATATAACAGATATTTGTCTTTCTCTGCCTGATTTAACTTCATTTAGTATAATCTCTAGGTACATCAATGCTAAATCACTTCAGTTGGGTCTGACTCTTTGCAACCCTATGGATGGTATCTGCTCAGGCTCCTCTGTCCATGGGATTCTCTACTTAAGAATGCTGGAGTGGGCTGCCATGGCCTCCTGCAAGGGATCTTCCCAACCCAGGAATCGAATGAGCATCTCTTACATCTCCTGCATTGGCAGTTGTGTTTTTTACCATTGCTGCTGCTGCTGCTGCCAAGTCACTTGAGTCATGTCCAACTCTGTGCGACCCCATAGACGGAAGCCCACCAGGCTCCCCCGTCCCTGGGATTCTCCAGGCAAGAACACTGGAGTGGGTTGCCATTTTCTTCTCCAATGCAGGAAGGTGAAAAGTGAAAGGGAAGTCGCTCCGTCATGTCCAACTCTTAGCGACCCCATGGACTGCAGCCTTCCAGGCTCCTCTGTCTATGGGATTTTCCAGGCAAGAGTACTGGAGTGGGGTAGCACCACCAGAAAAGCCCTCTAGGTCTATCCATGTTGCTTCAAATGACATTATTTTATTCTTTTACCTTATGATCCTACAATCCTACTTCTGCGTATGGATCCAGAGAAAACTCTAATCTGAAGAAAATACATGTACCCCAATGCTTATAGAAGTACTATTTTACAATAGCCGAGACATGGAAGCAACCGAAGTGTTCACTGACAGATTTTGTGTTGTGTATATATATATATATAGACACACACACATACACATATGTATATGTACACATATGTATATATGTATGTATATACATGTGTGTCTATATACACACATGCATATGTAGATATGTATGTATATATATATTTGTGTATGCATATATATATGCATATATAGGTATATATACGTATATATGTGTGTACAGAAGGGCTGTATGTTTTTAGACTAATAAATGTGTTCCAGATTGACTCACTGCTCTATTTAACCCCCAAAATTCCTTCCAGCAGTTATTCCATTTGTTCTCACTGCCTGAATCATGTTCCTATGAATCATTTACTTTTCTCTGAAAATATAGACCCTATAAACTAAATTGGATATTAGTAATGAACAGCCTCATCAACTCTCTTGAATCAGATTCCAGCATAGGGAGAAAACCATATCTGGTTATTGTACGCCTGGAATCCAATTCCAGGGGAGATTTCCCAACTTTTTACAAAGAAACATAACATCATGTTTCAAAAGATGACATTTTTTGAGAACATATTTGGTTCAGTCAGTGAAGAATCCTCCTGCAATGTTGAAGACCTGGGTTTGATCCCCGGGTTGGGAAGATCCCCTGGAGGAGGGCATGGCAACTCACTCCAGTATTGTTGCCCGGAGAATCCCCATGGACAGAGGAGCCTGGCGGACTACAGTCCATGGGGTCACAAAGAGTCAGACACTATTGAGCAGCTAAGCACATTTGGTTCTCTTAAAATAAAATGAAAAACATTTTATTTTCTTCTGTTTTCTAGGCAGATAAAGTCTCTAGATCTTTTTGTGAGCCACCAATACCTCTCATATACAAAAAGCAGTTGCAGATTTGCTTGGCAAACAAAGTATGAAAGAATTAACAGAGGTGGTATCATTCAATAGTAATTTAGCCTCCGATCTAATGTTTCAATTAAAACTTAATAAGCATGCATGAGATGTATTTGCAGTGTATGTTGAGTAGTGGTAAAAAAAACTTGTTTTGCCCACTTTTGCAAACTGGTAGATAGAACATATTTGTTTACTTGTAGCATGATAATTCCTAGAGGTGTGAACACTAGGGTATGGAAGAGGTGAAGAGACAAACGTTGTAACAGGTAATCTGCAGAAGTGTCAAGAGATGCAGAATGTTGCAACACAAACAAAAGATGGCGAATTGAAAATGATCTGTCCAGGGGTTGAACTAAAATTCTAAAAATGGCAAATAATCACATTATGTTGCTTGATTCATGAATCTTCAGAAGCATTCAATGTGGATTCAAGAAGGAATGTTGAATTTAGTTTTTGAATAGATATTATTTCATTATTAATGATTAGTGCTTATTAAGGGAAAATAAGCACTAATACATTTGTCCTATCACATAAGGCAAAAATAATAGCCATGTTCTATTGCCTTAATTTAAAGCATGATTTTTTTGTACAGTAAGTAAAATTATCACCTACTTAACTGAAGCCACCAATACAGACATCTATATTGTACCTTAATAATAATTAAAATGGTAATAATTGAGTATAAAATGCATTTCCAAAATATCAGACAGTATCAAGCCTTTTATTTTCTAATTTCCAATAAGTTTAAATCTTTTACATGGACCATTTTCTTTATCTGCAATGAGCTATCATAAACTTTATTTTTTTTTAATTTGAAATGTTATTATCAAAATCAGGCATGTTTTACATATTTAATAAAATGGTAGAATCATAACATAATGCCAAGTATAACTCAAAACTTCCTCTCCTTTCGCAAATTCTAAAGTCAATGTTTAAAAAGCCTACTAGTTTGTGGAAAGTGATTTTTTTTCAAAAATTGATCAAATTTTGTTTTATTTTATTCTTTCTTTTGATGTAAAGAGACATTTCACTTTGGGAAGAGAACACATGCTTAAGAAAAAACAGCAAATCTTACTATTAAATAAGCATGTTTCAAAGAGAAAAGTAATATCTCAGTATATCAGGGAAGTATCTGATGTAAAAGGAAAATGGCATTGTTTGCTCTCCTAATTCCATCTTTAACCACATTTTTTGAAAAGTATAATTCTTCAAATTATATTTTTAAAAAATCTACCTGATTTAAGAAAGCAAGCTCTTTAGCTCTTCAACCTACAATATATATTTTTCACTCTAATGCTAGGCACTTCATTGAAGAAAGTGAAACTTGCTACATGTAGCCAAGCAGCCAGGCAAGCTAATGATATTTTTCCCTCTCTACCAGGTTGGTTTGGCACTTTGTAGACACTGCTAAGCCAGCTCGAGCTAGTGCTTGAAGTAAAGTGTTTTGGAGTTTTGCTTAGTTATTTTTTCTCATTTTGATAGAACTTTTGTTTTCTGGAAATCTTCAAGAAATTTGTTATCCAACACTACTAAAACAACCTGTTGCTTTTTAAAATTTTAAATATCATAACAAAAAAGAATAAATCAAATGTGAGAAGAGCTAAGGTTTTTAGAACATTTCAGTCTTTTGCTGCAACATAACACTCATTGTGATGATAATGACTAAGAAACAGGAAAAGATTTGTAAATGCTGACAAAAGAAGAAATGTATTTGCTGGCTCCACAGGTCAACTCTAAAAGGTAATTTCATGTAAGAGTACTTGCCATCGTTACAAAGGTTAAAAAAAGTAATACTAATGTAAAAATGCTACTAAGTAATTAATAATTAAGTTACTTTGTTAATTTATAATTAATATCAGACCAAAAATTACTTTAAACCACTTCTAAAAAAGTAAATTGTAGTCATAAAAGTAAAAGGTCCTTTTTTGGTTTCATATAAATTTGACATCCAATATTAAAATATTTGCATTGATAGCTGAAACTCCAATACTTTGGCCACCTCATGTGAAGAGTTGACTCATTGGAAAAGACCCTGTTGCTGGGAGGGATTGGGGGCAGGAGGAGAAGGGTTCGACAGAGCATGAGATGGCTGGATGGCATCACTGACTCGATGGACATGAGTTTGAGTAAACTCCGGGAGTTGGTGACGGATAGGGAGGCCTGGCGTGCTGTGATTCATGGGGTCGCAAAGAGTCGGACACGACTGAGCAACAGAACTGAACTGAACTGAACTAACTGGTTTTATAGTGATTTATTTTATGTGATTCTCTTTAATTTCTTAAGAGCACACAAACACACATACTTACACACACAGTCACACATCCTGATACATACACACACCCTCATACACGTTCTCAAACAGCACACTCACACATGCATGTATTTGCACACACACACTCAGAAATGCATATAGTGCTTCTGTACCAATGAAAATGAAACCAAAGGAAATACTGAGAAGAACAGATGTAAAGTGAGGTGATGATGTGAGGACATACTACTTGATCTTATGTCTAAGAGTGAACAAATTCAGTAAAAAGGAAACAACTCATTTGTCTGTACTAGTTAGATTCAGAATGTAAGACCTGAAAACATAAATTGAAAATCATATACGTAGTCCTGAAGTAAATTAAGAACATAAATTTGTCAATAAAGTTTCACCAGTGTTAAAATATAGTCTAGAAAAAAAACTTAGGAGTTCAACCACTTGCTGAAATGGTGAAAAACATCCTGGAGATGCCTTGTGCATTCCACTGATTTTTGACAATTGTTAGGTTGGGGAATCTTGACAACAACCTGCAACCGAGCTTCTTTCCCAATCAGTGCCACAGACAAATTGATCTGGCTCTTCTAATGATTACCAATATTTTCAGCATATCCTTCCAGATTTCCATGTGTTCTTTGGCAGAGACAGAAGCAGTTTGAAGATTTTCGCTTTAAGCCTTTGAAATTTTGGAATTCCTCTGCAACATTTGTCAGTATACTCATGTCTCTGACATCACACCAACCCCTACCCAATTCTGGATATTTCTCTGAAGTTCTAATCAGAATTATTGAATATATCACTATTCTTGATATTTCCCTGAGCCAGAAATAGTGAATATAGATCATTAGGTATTAATTAATTCCATAATAGTGCTAAATTTGTTTCAACTTTGGATTAGTAGTTGAAAGTGAATCTCTCTGCCTTATATTATTTCTGTGATTAATTGAGAGTAAAAGTGGAGTTGTGGCTTATTTTCATTTCCTGACCTATATATCCTCTTTGAGACAGTATCTAGATTTCCACTTTAACCGCCTCTCGTCTTTAGAACGCAGCCCACAGTATCCTAGGCATACAGTGCAAGTCAGACATGAGATGCTCCAAACTTGGTTTGTATTTGGGAGCCTGAAATATGGACACAGGCAATTTTTTCTCCTAGTTTCTGTTTCCCACATAATAAATAATATATTCATAAGAAAAACCAAGCTTTCAAAATATTTAGAACTTACTCTTTAGAAGAGAGGCAAGTCATTTCTCCAGTCTAATGGGAATGGGATGGGGAAGATGATGAGAAGAGCTGTGTCCACCTTGACTTATTTCTGCAACATGATGAAGTTACAGAAGTACCCAAGGCACAAATTCAAACTGACCTATGGGAAATGTGCTCTCTTGGTTTGAGTCAGAATCTGCATGTGTAACACCCTCCACTGGTACTTAAATGCGGTGATGCTGGAGAATCATTATAGATTTACCCAAGAATTAGAAGCGTGAGTTCTGAGGTCAGTTCAGTGTGGAGCACCCTGCTGGGTGGGTTTCCTTTCTGCAGAGATACAAGGATTTAGGTTTCAGGGTTTCTCCCTACCTTGTAACCTATGCATCCAAGGGAGTCTCAGAGTATTCAGATGCTAGACGGGGAGAGAGATAATAAAGAATATAGACTTCTTAGAAATCCTTGCCTGGAAGTGACAGTTGTCATTTCTAGCCACAGTTTATTGTCAGAACCTAGACTCTTGGCCCTAACTGAAGGCATAGAAGTCTGAGAAATGTGGTCTTTGATTGGGAAACCATTGTTTTTAGCAAGAACGACATACTATGGAAAGTGAAGCCCAAATATTTGGAGGAGTGTTCATCTCTAACGCCAACAGTCACTTAACTATCTGAACCTTAACATTTTAGGTTAAGTTTAGGTTAAAATGGGATAAATAATAAACAGCCTGAATATCTACTGTGATGATAAAATCATGCAATGCATGAAACTCTTTGTAATTTAATACTCATGTCACTAGACAATTGCACATTATTTCTGATAAATCCTATGTATATCTTTATTAAACAATTGATACATACATTATAACTAGTTAGCTATTACTGATGCATTTTCAGTGTAATGCAGACATGCTTTCCCTGAATATTTTGTCATAACACAATGAAAGTACATCAAATCCTTTGCAACAGCACTTGTTCTTATCATAGTGAATGCAAAACAAGTAAACAAACAAATTAAAACAACCCTACCATATAGAATTTATCAAAGGGAATTTGAAGAAGAGAATAGATTTATTTTTGACCTTGAGAAGCCCATAGACTGTGCATGACACACAAACCATTGTTGCGCTTTCCTAACGATAATTAATAGAATTAAATCTTCTTTTTCCTTACCTTGTTGACAATAAAGCAACAACAAATAAGAGCCAAATATATTTTCATTCAATGAAAATTTTCCTTTTAGTGCATGGGCCATTTGGTCTGAACTAAAGGATACAGTTATTCAGAGATGTTATATATTATCTTCCTCTGAGATACATTTTGATAATATCTGGTTATAAAAAGGCACATAAATTGATTACCACAAGTTCATATTTATTTGTTTAGTAGATGATCAGAACCACTGACTCAAACTAGGTCATTTTAGAATGTTATACTATATAGAGGCAGAATGAGTCTTAAACTCCAAACCCTTCACAAAAGGCCTGTTAAAACAGGGAAACATGCATGGAAACAACAATTAAAAAAAAAATTTAAAATTCAATACAAAACACTCATAGATTGACTGTTGTATGCCTGGTAGTCAACCCTAGAATTTGGTGTGATTGTTGTTCAGTTGCTCAGCTGTGTCTGACTCTTTGCAATCCCAAGGACTGCAATAGGCCAGGCTTACCTGTCCTTTAGCCTCTCCCGGAGTTTGCTCAAATTCATGTCCCTTGAGTTGGTGATGCCATCCAACTATCTTGTCCTCTGTCATCCCCTTCTCCTCCTGCCTTCAATCTTTCTCAGCATCAGAGTCTCTTCCAATGAGTTGGCTCTTAGCATCAGGTAGCCAAAGTATTGCAGCTTCAGCATCAGTTCTTCCAATGAATATTCAGGACTGATTGCCTTTAGGATTGTCTGGTTGGCTCTCCTTGCAGCCCAAGGGACTCTAAAGTGTCTTCTCCAACACCACAGTTCAAAAGCTTCAATTCTTCAGCACTCAGCTTTCTTTATAGTCCAACTCTTACACCTATGCATGACTAACCATAGCTTTGACTAAACGGACCTTTGTTGGTAAAGTCAAGTCTATGCTTTTTAAAATGTTGTCTAGGTTGGTCATAACTTTTCTTCCAAGGAGCAAGCATCTTTTAATTTCATGGCTGCAGTCACTGTCTGCAGTGATTTTGGAGCCCAAGAAAATGTCTGTCATTGTTTCCACTGTTTTCCCAACTATTTGCCATGAAGTGATGGGACTGGATGCCATGATCTTTGTTTTTTGAATGCCAAGCTTTAGATCAGCTATTTCACTTTCCTCTTGCACCTTCATCAAGAGGTTCTTTAGTTCCTCTTTGCTTTCTGCCATAAGGGTGGTGTCATCTGCATATCTGAGGTTGTTGATGCTTCTCCTGGTAATTTTGATTCCACCTTATGCTTCATGCGTCTGGCATTTTGCATGATGTACTCTGCATATAAGTTAGATAAGCAGCATGACAATGCACAGCCTGACGTACTCCTCTCCCAATTATGAACCAGTCCATTGTTCCATGTCTGGTTCTCACTGTTGCTTCTTTACCTGCATACAGGAGGTAGGTATGGTGGTCTGGTATTCCCATCTCTTTAAGAATTTTCCACAGTTTGTTGTGATCCACACAGCTTTAACAAAGTCAATGAAGCAAAAGTAGATGTTTTCTGGAATTCTCTTGCTTTTTCTACGATCCAAGAGATGTTGGCAATTTGATCTCTGGTTCCTTTACCTTTTCTAAATCCAGCTTGAACATCTGGAAGTTCTCAGTTCACATACTGTTGGAGACTAGCTTGGAGGGTTTTGAGCATTACTTTGCTAGCATGGTGTGGTAAGTAGCCATTTATACAATGACCTTGACATTTATTGAGTGCCTCCTATTTTCTAGATATTGTTCTACATGGTACTTTCATGTTTTCTTCTAGGAATTTATAGTTTTAGGTCTATATTTAGGCCTTTAATCAATTTTGAATTGTTTGCATATGGAATGAAGTGAGGGTCGGACTTCATTCTTTTGCATGCAGAATATAAAGTTTCATTTATTCAAACAGCAGTTGTAGGAGGTAGATATTTGTCTTGTGCCAGGATTCCCAGAGCAGACCTTGAGATGACGTTCAAACATTTCATTAAGGGACTGCTCACTTCATGAGAAGACAGTGAGGGGGTGTTGGAAGCAGGATGAGAGGAGATAAGAAACCACACAGGCTGCAACTTGAAGGAAACTTACAGCCTCAGCTTGGTCCTTCAAGGGAATTCTGGAGGGCAAATGACAGCCTGGGGTTGCTACCTCTAAGGCAAAGGCTTTCATTCTCCTATTGTAAGGGTTACCCTCAGGCTTATGTAGACTCCAAGGCACTTCCAGCTCTCCACCTAGGTAGAATGTTCCAGGGGCTCAAGGGCTGCTTCCTGAAGAGAATTTCTGATGCAGTCTCTTTCAAACCAAAGACATAAGAGCTGGAGGATGGCTACCCTACCCATGAAAGAGACCTGAAGGAATCTGTGCAGAACACCAACAATGTTCATTTCAACATCAGTAACTTCACTTAGTAAAGAAGGATAGGAAAGCTAGAAAGGTGGAATAACTCTAATTGACATAACTAATAACTGCTACAGCTCAAAATAAACCCAAGTCTGTGGCTCTATAGCTTGTGTTTTGGAGAGTTATGGGACACATGGAAAGAATGTGGTAGGTGGAATGTGACATTTTAGCAGGTTAAAGTGAGGCGGGCACATACTGGTTAATACAGTACCATTTAGAGTCCTTCTGTGCCCACCCCCCAATATTCCCTTCAAAAAAAAAAAAAAAAGACTGATATAAAGTGATGAAGACTTGAATTACAGGAGATAGAGGTTATTTTTTAAATGTTCATGATCTTTCAACAAGTTAATCCCCTACTTCACAGCATATTTAAAAAATAACTCAAAATGATTAAAGAACTAGTGTAAGCACTATAACTGTAAAACCCTTAAGTATGCAGATGACACCACCCTTATGGCAGAAAAGCAAACAGGAGCTAAAGTGTCTCTTGATGAACGTGCAAGAGGAGATGAAAAAACTCTTAGAAGAAAATATAAGAGTAAATCTTTGACTTTGGCAAGTTTCTTGGATATGACATCAAAAACAAAAGGAATAAAACTAAAAATAGATAAATTGGACTTCATCAAATTTTAAATCATTTATGTTTCAAAAGACAGTCTCAAGAAAGTGAAAACAGGGACTTCCCTGGTGGTCCAGTGATTAGGACTCCACACTTCCAATGCAGGGGTGCAGTTTCAATCCCTGGTCCAGGAACTAAGATCTCTCATCTCTCATGCCTCGTAACATGGCCAAAAAAAAAAAAAAAGTGAAAAAACAACCCAAAGAATGGGGAAAATATTTGAAAATTACATATCTGATAAGGGACTTGTTAGAATACACACACAAAAAAACAAATCAATAATGAAAAGACACACACAAATTATAAATAGCAATTATGAAATGGGAAAAGGATCTGGAAGAACATTTTTCTAAAGAAGATATAAAAATGCCCACTAAGCACATGAAAAGATGCTCAGCATCACTGGTCATCAGGAAACTAGAAGTCCAAACCACTATGAAATAACATTATGCACTTGCTAGGATGGCTTTAATTTTAAAAGACATAATTATTAGTGAGGATGTGGAAATCAGAAACTTATATTCTGCTGGTGGGAATGTAAAATAGCAAAACTCCTATGGCAAATTATTTGGCAGTCCCTCAAAATCTAAACATAGAGTTACTGTTTGACCCAGCAATTCTACTTCTAGATATATACCCAAGAGAAATGAAAACATATGTCCACATGAAAACTTGTACATGAATGCCCAAAGCAGCATTATTCATAGTGACCAAAATGTAGAAACAGTCACCATGGATAAACGAAATATGGTATACCCATATAATGGAATATTTTTCAGGCATAAAAATAAATAAAATACTGATACATACCACAGCATGAATGCAATGGTCTTAACGAATATTTGTGTCCCCTTAAAACTGATATGTTGAAATTCTAAGTTCCAAAAGTGATGATATGAGAAGGTGGTGATTAGATCATGAGGGTGAAGCATCATGAATGGGATTACTGCTCTGATAAAAGAGATCCCTCAAAGCTCCCTAGCCCCTTCCAGCAAGTAAGGATAAGTGAGGAGTCTGCAGCCCTCAAGAAGGTCCTCACTCATACTTGCTGGTACCTTGATCTCAGACTTCCAGCTTCCTGAACTGTAAGAAATAAATGTCTGTAGTTTATAAGCTACCTAATGTGTGGTATTTTGTTATAGTAGCTCAAACATTCTAAGACAATCAATGAGCCTTGAAAACAGTATGCTAAGTGAAAGAAGCAAGACATAAAAGATCACTTATTATATGGTTCCATTTATGAAGTATCCAGAATAGATGAACCTATAGGAACAGAAAGGTTAATGTTTGACTCAGACTGGCAGGAAGAGGAAAATTGATGACAACTATTGGATATGCGGTTTCTAAAACTGACCGTGGTGATGGTTGTACAGTGCTGTGGATAAACTAAATACTCCACACTGTCAATGAGTGAATTGTTTGGTATGTGAATTATATCAATAAAAATGTGAAAGGAAAAGAGACCGTAGTAATAGGAAGCCTACTAATGGTGGTAATAGTACTAATAAATTGTAAGTCTTCTCACTTATAAATACCTAGACTGAGAGCCTGGAATTGACGAGGTAAAGCCTTCATCTCGGGTCTTGCTGGTAGGTGTTCTGTGCCCCTTCAAGGCCACTTCACAGTTATGGGTGAGGCTCCTATGAACAGAGCTGGGCTGGGTTTGGGAAATGCTCATTGAGAGTAGTTACTCAACAGCCAGGAGGCTGGGGCCATCTCAGGGCAGCACCTGCCTTACCCATGGTGGTTGAGTGCGCCATGCACGTTGTGGGGCCAAGCGAATCCTGGAAGCTGAGTGTTTGAAAGAGCTCTGTCCCCTTGCCACCTGCTGGCCCACTGTGCCCTTTGGATGCAGGGACTGGAGGCAGGGGGACCTTGTCTGAGCCCCTCCTTGAGCGGGGAGACCCAGAGCCTGTAGTTCCAGCA
This sequence comes from Cervus canadensis, assembly GCF_019320065.1. NCBI lineage: Eukaryota > Metazoa > Chordata > Mammalia > Artiodactyla > Cervidae > Cervus > Cervus canadensis. Next base: position 46,666,395 of record NC_057409.1, on the reverse strand, counting down.
GCGGACCACGGATCGAAGGCGACTTCTTGCAAAATCAGCAGGGCGGGCAGCTGAAGAGCATGAGAATATTGTGCATTTGTAAATATTTGAGCACATCTGCTTAGCTCCTTCCCAGAAAACCACTGGGAAAACCCGCCTTGCCTTGTGCCATGCAGTGCTGTTGCCCTGCTCTAATTGTCAAATCTGTCGAGTGTGTTTCTCATGCACACAAAAATTAAACATCGCTCTCCTCATTCATGATTAATTCAGCTGCAGCGCTGCGCTGTGTCACACTGCATCTTTTAAAGTAATTGTTAAATTCTACCTCATAATCGGAGCAGTTTTAATTAACTTTTTGTCAGTTAATCTTTTTTTCCTCATACATTTTCCATGTCTAGGGTGTATACTGCCGGTCTCTGCCCAGGGGTTTGCAACCCCTCGGTATGAATAGCTTAAACCCTGTTAGTGCGGATGGGCGTGCCGCGCGCGGGTGGAGAGCGGAGGCCGCTCAGGCTCTGTTCTGCCCAGCTTTCCTGAGCCTGGCCGGTTAGGTCGTCTGCACTAAACAGCTCCTCCACAGTGAGCTCGTTTACGTGCTGCAAAGTTCAGGCTTGCCTTGCTCTTGCTCCTAGAATATGTTCTCTGTGTCCAGGAGAGAGAGAGCACACAGAAATGGAAAAGGCCGATGTGCAGGATAACAGGGAAGAGACCCCAACTGGAAGGCAGAGGAAACCCAGGGCAAGGATTGGGTCCTGTTAAGTATTCCTGATTCCCCCCTTCCTTCCCTTCTTCCTTCCTTCCATCAGAGCTGAAGGGTAAGGATACTGCCTTCAGTGTCTCTGACCTTGTCATTCTCACCAAAGTCACATTTCACATATTTAAACTTTTTTTTTTGTATAGTTCAAACATCAGTTATACCTACCCCTCAACTTATGGCTCTGCTTGCCCATGACTTTTATCTCTCAAATGATATTACCCATGTGTACATAGCATAGCAAATCCAATTCCATATTAAACAGCACACATCCAGGCAGTTTCCTCTCTCGCAAGGGGCCTGTGTTTAAAGGCAATTGTGTTTTAGCTTTTCTGAAAGTTTAAACAAATGTGCACATCTGTGTAATAGTGCCACTCCTCCTGCTACTTCTGGCAAAGGAGTCACTTCTGTATATTTACAGGGTATATTTTTCAGGATATGGTTTCTCAGTTTTAAAATGCATAAGGTTGAGGAAGTAGGAACTGATAATTACTGTGTTAGGATCTGATGCTAAAATGCTGAGAGAGTCAATAAATACACCAGATGTGCAAAATGCTAGTTAGGGTATTTAAACAGAATGTGGTCAAACCCTCAAAGGGGGACTATACTCACTCTATGGACATTTGTGCCGAGGGGTCACCATCTTGAATTTGTTAATTAACCTGTTTGGCCCAGAGTCGGCCTGAAGGATTGAGTATAGTTCAGATAAAAGTTGTGCCAAAGAGTTCCCTACTAAGAAATACATTAGAAAATACCTTTAGGACAAAGTGTAATTTGTATGGAGTTCTTTGATCTTGGAAATATTAAGAAAGAGTGTGGGATTCAGAGTCCATGCTCAAATCCTAAGTATGTAATTTGCAGGGTATGGACAAACAAGTAGCTTATTCCCTTTCAGTCATATATAAAATGGGGATAACAATATTCTCTACATTATGCTGTTTTCTGATGACTAAAAATCTTTTTCATAGAAGTGTAGTTGGTTAATAATACTGTGCTACTTTCTGTGGTTCAGCAGGGTGATGTGGTTATACACATGTATACATTCTTTTTTATATTCTTGTCCACTATGGTTTATCACAGGATATCGAATATAGTTCTCTTTGGGATACAGTAGAATCTTATTGGTTATCCATCCTATATATAATAGTTTGAACCTACAAATCTCAAACTTTCAATCTTTCCCTGACTCACCTCCTTCCCCCTCGGCAACCACACAGACACAAACTCTCTGTGTCTGTAAGTCTGTTTCTGTTCCATAGATAGGTTCATTTTTTTGTCATATTTCAGATTACACATATAAGTAATGTCATATGGTATTTGTCTTTCTCTGTCTGACTGACTTCACTCAGTATGATAAAATGAATGTTTTTAGTGTATTTAGTATAGTGTAAATTCTCAATAAAATAGCAGTGATGATGATGATGATGAAGGTTTGTGCTTTTCTCTGTGCCTGATATAAAATCCTTTACATAGTCTGCACATAAATTCTGTGACAAGTACTTGGCGGATCTAGGTGGATCAATTTGGTGATCTGCCCTGTCTCTTTCTTCAGAAGGAAGCTCCTTCCTGTAAGTTCTTGTAGGAGTAGTTTCATGTCTTGTTTAGCTTGTATCTCCCATAGCCCTCACACAATGTCTTTTTTGTGTTAGGTATGTGTTTAATAGAGAGTTGCTGAGCTGTAACTGAATCCTCATTTTTATACTTTTACTCATTCAATGATATTCGGTAAACCATGTTGCTGTAAGCCAAATAAAACATGGTTCCTCTCCTGAGTAAAGCATGGTTCCATGCCAGGATTCTTGCCTGGAGCATTCCGTGGACAGAAGAGCCTGGTGGGCTACAGTGCAAGGGATCACAAAGAGTCAGACATTCTGCCTCCTGGAGCTGGGGAGATCTTTACTGAGAAGCAAGAGCACTTGGGCCTTGAATCAGCAGGAGTTTTGTACAATTGAGCCTAAGGTAAGGTCATTCAGGATAATCAAAGTAGAACAATACACATAGAGTAGAATCACATAACAGTCAAGCACATGCAGGAAATGGTGAGAGGTGCTCTGTGGTTGGATTTTGGTGCACAGAAGTTTTATCCTATTAGCCTGTTTCTATAATTCATATGCTAAAGTGAAATGAAAGTTGCTCAGTCATGTCCGACTCTTTGCAATCTATAGATTGCACAGTCCATGGAATTCTCCAGGCCAGAGTACTGGAGTGGGTAGCCTATCCCTTCTTCAGCAGATCTTCCCAACCCAGGAACTGAACCGGGGTCTCCTGCATTGCAGGAGGATTCTTTACCAACTGAACACATACTAAACATCTACAAAATCCTTTGACTTATATGAGTGTTTGTTGCATTGCAAATTGTGGTAGTTGTGGAAGATGGGGAGGGGCAAAAACACAAACCAAGTGAGATGTTCTGGGTGAATGCCTCAGAGGGAAGCATAGGTAGTGAGGGTGGATGGACTTGAAGAGTGAGGGGTGATGCAGACAGGCTATGGGACAGTCTGCAGATAACTTTGCCATTTGTTATCCATAAAAAATCAATTTTTATTTCCTTTAGTTAATCCTTTAGTTGTGTGTGTATGTGGGTGGAAATGAACCTTAATTCTACTCCTAATGTGATTGAGAAATCCAGTTCACTGTTTGTGCTTTCCCAGAACTCTCTTATTTGCTCTTTGTGTTCAAGTACAAAGTAGAATGGCTCTAATCCAATTTTGATTTGGAAGCCAAGTATGATGGGAGTGTAGATGTCACAGCAACGTGCCCAAATTTACTTTATTTTTGAAATGTCGTGAATATGCTGCTTAGAATTATTCATCGCTGGTATTCATTTTCCTACATAGGAGTATTTTATGATTCTATTTCTTAATTTGTGAGTTCTAATGTAAAATTTGCTGATGTATCAACTTTATTAATATATAATCCCTGGAGCCATATACTTTATTTTTTTTTAATTTTTAAAAATTTTTTATTTTTTTTCCATATACTTTAATATATAATAATTTCTAAAATTATGCTTAAAAATATATATTGCAGAAGACTACATAAAACTATTATAACCGTTACATCAATACTGAAGAATATTTTAATTTCTAGAAATTTTCCATGAGGAGACCATTTATTTCTTGTTAATAGAGACAGGGAAAATATGTTAAAGACTTATTTTTCATATTTAATTTCAAATAAATTTAGCTATACCATAAAATAGCAAATAATTTTGGAGTTAATTTGTAACTAAAATTAGTTGACTGGTAAATTTTAATTGCTAAATTTATAGTTTTTATTGGAATGAACATTCTTCATTTTTTTGTGTAATGTAAACTAAAGGCAAACACTGATAAAGCAGAATTTAGTATTTTTTATTGTATACAAGCATTTATATTGTATCCATTAAACATTTTTTTTAATGTTAAATCTTCATGACCTGCCTCGACTTCAATTTTTCCTTTTAGCTTATTAAACAAGTCATTTTAATTATAATTGAAAAGAATAAATAAAATTTTGCTAGGTTTGTGGAGGATTCCGGATTATGGCCATATTTGATCTGACCCCAAACTCAATAAAATTATTAATTACTAAGAAGGGATCCCCAAGGACTTCCTTTTAGAATTGAAAGCCCATGAAGTTCAAATGTACTTTGTAATTAGATATTTCCAAACTAATATTAAATAGCAAATCTTTAATTAGTGTGCATAAAATTAAAATTTACTTACAGAGAATTAAACTGGAATTTGAAGTTCTCATAACCCAAACCAATATGAAGCTGAGAAATTCAATTTCACAGTCTCTTTTCTGTTACAACATATAATGTGCTTTATTTTTCATTGTTATTTCATTTAGCAGTTCTTTTTAAAGCAAAGTTTGTGGAAGAATCCTAAAATCATGAAGAAAGATCATTAAGCAGAGCTGTTGAAAGAGCTACCAGATTAAAAATAGGCAACAAAAGGAATATAGTTTATTATATATTAAATATATATTGTATGTAACCACTTTTACATTAAAATTCTTTAGAGCTGAAAGACCTCAGTTTAGAATCTGAGGCCCTATACATTCAAATGGGCTGAGTTTGGGGCAATAATATCACTTTTGCTATATCCTAAACTTCAGGATTCAACTTCTATTTACCCTATTAGACACATATAGCAATTGAAAAGATGTCAAATTTCAAAAAAAAAAAAACCAAAAAACCTCTTCGTATTGATTAAAAGTGTATGAGCCATTGCTATCTAAAAGTGTCAGCCAAGATCAAAACAAACAGCCAACAAAATAGAGCACCTATTGTAAGAGTAGCAATGGATTTCAGAATCAACAGTAAATAAACTATGGTCCTGCCTTCGTCTGAACTCCACTGGAGATACAGTTTGCAGAATTTTTACTGGCACTCTGCCATACTTATTTTCATTTATCTGCCTCAAAGCACCATTTCAAAAAGTGCAAAAGCATGTTGTTGATAAAGTAGATTGTTTATAGCTGAATTGAAAATTTCAGAACAACACGTTTTGTAATAAAGTGGGGGGAGGGAGGTCCAGGAAGACTGCAGCTGCAGCTTTTTGAAACCTCTGTCAACATCACAGCTAGAAATGGGAAGATGTGTTATTTTGCCCTACAAAATTTAATAAGCAAATCTTTATAAACTGTATTAAGTGACAAGTATTACCAAAAGCCATAAAGTCTACTGAGTCTTTATTTACTGAAACGCTTTCCCAGCACATTGTTCCCATATTGCAGGCTCCTTTATAGTGTTGTGTTTGTAATGTGCTCAGCTACTCAGGGGTGATTTCAATGATAGTAAATCCTGGGCCAATGAGTCCCCACGTGTACCATAGTAATTTTAATACTTCTGCTGTTAAGTCCTGTTGGGTATAAATTTAAGTACCAACTTTAGTTGCTGTTGCTTCACTGTTTTTTTTATTTTCTTGTGGCTGCTCTTGCAAAATCATAGCCAATAACTATAGAAAGAAGAGAAATGCTCAAACAAATGACAATTAGAAGAAGAGAGATAGGACATCTTTCTCTATATAAATATCATAGCTGGTGTAATTTATGTACTCCATTCAATAAGTGATTGGTATGAAACATTTCAGAAAAAAAAAGTATTTTCTGAAAACAATAACCTTCCTAAATTGGGTTCCCCAGATCGCTAGGATTCCTTGAGATGTCACTTTGAATTCTTGGGTGGGGGGAATGTGTTCTGTGGTCAAGTGTACTCAATAAGAAATGTGAGGTTAAGCAAAGTTAGATTTCTTAGACATTTTGGTCTTTTCTGTGCAACATGCAATGTCAGTCTACAAGAAGATGTGCCATCTCCCTACATATTTTGCCACAAAAAAATGAACAAACCTGTTCCGCACCTGTGGAACACCAGGTGTTCTGTTATAATCAGCAGGAAATGCTGGGTTAGCCTTCTAATACATTTAATACGCTGGGATTTAAGCAAATCTTTTGTGTCTTAATTCTGAGCGTTTAGGAAGATCAGTGACTAGCATAAGATATTTTGTAAAACTTTGTTGAATAAATTAATGAATTCTTGAGTGAAGGCTATTTTGCTAATTAATGAGGGCATAACAAGCTAACTGGTGGCATCATTCTGTTGATGAATCCAATGACTTGTACCAATTTTAAGGGTTATGTTGATTTATCTTGCCTCAAGGGGTTCCCAGGTGGTGCTAGTGTTGAAGAACTCTCCTCCTAATGTAGGAGACCTAAGAGACATGGATTTGATCCCTGGATGGGAAGATTCCCTGGAAGAAGGCATGGCAACCCACTACAGTATTCATGCCTGGAGAATTCCATAGACAAAAGAGCCTGGCGGGCTACAGTCCATAGACTCGCAAAGAGTCGGACACAACTGAAGTGACTTAGCACGCACACACGCATCTTGCCCCAGTTGTCTTTTAGAAATCTGATTCTTTCACATTTATGCATGATCTACTCCCGCTCCACCCCCGACTATAGGATCTTTTGGAATTTCTTTTGAATTTTTAAAAAATTCCTCTTAGGTTTTAAATCTTATCTTTCCCTTTGATGTTCTTCAGTTTTGCTACAATATGTCTTTACTAATCTATGATCCCTTTTCTTCTGGAGTTTTTATCTTTTATGTGATATTTCAATTATCACTTATTCAAATATATTTATCCTTTTTTATTATTATTTTCTTCTCAGTGTTCTATTATCTGTTTGTTGACAATATTTTACTTCAATTTTCTATATCATTTAAATTTATTTAAAAATTTTTGTTCCCTTTATTTCTATCAAGTGCCTTCAATTTCAACTTGATTTTTCAGGACAATAATTTATACTTAGACTATACTCATCCTGATTAGACTTGCCAGATAAAATATAGAACACCCAGTTAAATTTGAATTTCAGATAAACTCTGACTACTTTTTTTAGTATAAATTGGCCAAAATGGTGTAAGTTGTAAAGTGGGACATACTTAATTAAAATTTTTTTCATTTATCTAAAATTCAAATTTAACTGGAAATCCTCTATTTTTATTTGCTAAATCTGTTTCCTCTGTTTCTACAACCTAAACACCAGTTTCTTCTTTTTTGCTTCCATGATCAGTAAAATTATCTCTAGAATTCTCATTTCTTAGGGTCAATATATTATTTGTCAATGAATGAATGGATATAAATCATTAATATGAATTTTTCAGGAAACCCTTATAGAGATTCCTGATGTGTTGAAAATAGAGTAGTCAAGCTCTGGGATCAATTAAGTATGTTATTCAGAAAAACAATAGGCTGATTTTCAGGGGTTTTAGGAATACTTGTCTGAATTATATAGAAAAATACCACCTGCTATGAGAAATGGATCTGCAAATGTATAATGTCTCAAAAATAATAAAATTTTATTTCTTCGTAACATAACAATCCTGAGTGGATAAAAAGTCAAGCATTTTAGGCAACTAAATACTTGGGTTTTGTTCCACACCTATGGTTTACAGCCACCATGATTACCTCCATCCCAGTCAGCCAGAAAAGGGAGTAAAGCCTGGAAGAACATGCATGAAATTTTCTAGAAAATAAAGCCTGAAAGTGATATATATCATGTTTGTTCATACTTGGTTAGTTGGCATTCAATCACACAACCATGTCTAACTGCAAGAGTGTCTGTAAATGGTAACCCAGCTCTCCCCGGGAAGAGGAGTAGATGGATTTCAATGAGTAGCTAGAATTTGTGGTCATACACACAGTGAAGCATGGTTATGCTAAAGAAGTACAGAACAAACTGCCTGGATAATGCTTGAGAATATTTGATTTTTCTGGAATTCATAACAATTGGATTTTTGCTTCATCTGTAATTATTTGTGGATATGATTGAATAGCACAGGTGCCTCCAGGAGGAAAGTAAAATAAAACAAAAATTTTAACATTACATTGCCATTTCCCAAGATTCAAGGAATAAACAGATCATATTTTCTACTTTGATACTTAACAGATTAATTATTAAGGTGAATCTCCATTATGGTTTAAGAAAAACAAGGTGGTTTTATGTGGAATATGGATAAACCATTAAACAAAGCAGACTAAGGAAGTCTGCCAAGGTATGTGAGCACCTCTTTAGCAGATGAATCGGAAATTTCTGTTTGCTGAGCTGTCAACATACCCCCTCTCCTAAATACTAATTGCTTAACAAACAAGATATTAAGATCTTTAAAATAAGTGTTTCTTTGTCATATATGTGTATTTATAAACATAGAACGGAAATCTCTACATGCAAAATATTTAGAGTTAGATGCTGTTGTAGGTAATTAGTGAAAAAGACTGTATGTTTTCTCATCCACCTGCTGGTAGAAGCAGATGGTAGCTTATTTCTGCCCATGTGACCTACAGATTCTTCAGGTTTACCAAAATACTATGACTATGGTAATAGCATTGTTCCCTTCCCAGGTATGATTAGGATTCTGGTGTATATAAACAGTCTAATTTCCTGCCTTGCCTCACCAACCTTTTTAGAGGAAGTAAAGATGGATAGGGTATGGGTCTTGCCACCTGAAAAACAGCTTTTAGAGGATGCTTTCAAAAGCATAACTTTCCCTAACAATGACATTTATAATTTTTGATGGAAAGAAGGCTATTATTTTCAGTCTTACAATGAGAGAGAATCTTTTGGAGTTTATATTTTGTTTGATTTTAGCAAAACAAAACAGAACAAAACAAAAACAGTACCCCAGGTATAAGGGGATTGTCACCCTAGCCATTATGACCTGTATCCAAGTTTTTCTGCATTACTGGTTATTTAGCTCTTCATTCTTTTATAAGAAACCAGTGTATACTTTATAATTTTATTAGCTTATTAGAGAAAACAAGATCTAATTATTCAGTATATTTGATTTTAATAACTATATGAAACTATAATATAATTAAAATTTAATTATTTATTTTTATTATCCTTGCCCAGTTCTGAAAATGTGAGTTAAAAAAGGGGAAATGAAAAATGCAAAGGACATTTTATGCAGCATCTGCTTAATCTTAGAGCTAAAATGTGTTAATGAAACTAATAGGATAAAAAGAATTCATGAAAAGACGCTAGACTGTGGTTGTAAAATAAATATCTGGTAGACCCTTTTCTTTGGCCAAACTGTTGGACTAGAAGATACCACCATCTGAAGCCTGCTAGAGCCCCGGGAGCTCAGACAGTAAAGAATCTGCTTGCAATGCAAGAGACCCTGGTTTGATCCCTGGGTCAGGAAGATACCCTGGAGAAAGGAATGACTACCCATTCCAGTATCTTGCCTGGAGAATTCCATGGGCAGAGGAGCCTGAGGAGCTACAGTCCATGGGGTCACAAAGAGTTGGACACAACTGAGTGTCACTTTCACTTATGTTTCCTGCGTTGACAGGCAGGTTCTTTACCACTGGTGCCACCTGGGAAGCCCTTCACCTTCACAGTTCAGGTAATTGCCAAGTCATTATAAGGAGACCTTATCTCTTCCTAGAGGACTATTCCAGAAGACTTTTCTTTTTGGCCTCAGCATCACTCAATGTTAACTTGTTTTAAACTTTGCCATGACTCTTGACTCATTTAAAACAGTTCATTTATACGTGGCAAGCAGAACTTAAGGAAGACTTGATGTCTAGAAATGCGGTTAGTACAAAATCAGACTTTTTACTCAATTTTAAAAACTTCAGTTTTTTATAATGCATTTATGAACCAGGCTTTTGGTTTCCATTCTTCCACCTAATTAGGGACTACATAAACAGCCAAAAAGTTGAATAAATCAAGAAATTCTGATTAGGTGTATTGAAGACTCATGATTCACTCTTACAGGACCAGTGCTTTCCTCTGCTTGAAACCCTAGACATATCCATTCATCATTGTGTATCTGGGCCTCCTCTTGAAATGGACATATCAAATATCTTTTTTAAAAATGGCTCTTTTATAAGCTTGAAAACAGTAGTGTAATATATTTTGGGGAAAAAATAATGTGGAAAAAACCCAAAGTATTGTTGTTATAATTAAGTGTAAGTTTAGTTAATTGCATACTAAATGCTTTGAGATTTCAAAAGCTTCACACTCAAAGGTGGCTTCTGGGACCAGACACAGGAGCATCAAATGCGAGCTTGCTAGAAACGCTAGACGCTCCACTCCAGGTTATTTAATTGAATTTTAATTTTAGTAAGATTCTCGAGATATTAATATGCACCTTAAACTTTAAGAGAGACTTCCCTGTAGCTCAAACCGTAAAAAAATCTTCCTATGAGGCAGGAGACCAGAGTTTGATCCCTGGGTTGGGAAGTTCCTCTGGAGAAGGGAATGGCAATCTACTCTAGTATTCTTGCCTGGAGAACTCCATGGACAGAGAAGCCTGGCGGGCTACAGTCCATGGGGTCGCAGAGTCAGACACGACTGAGAGACTAATACATGGTAAACTTTAAGAAGAACTAAAAAGCAATCCTAAGAAGTGTGTAGTGTATGATGATCTCAGTTCTACAGATAAGGAATCTAGGCTCAGAGAGACAAAATTGTACCACTTGGGAACTTAAGCTCAGGTCTGTTTGAAGCTCACGTTCACACATTTCCACCACACTTTCTTGTTTCAGTGTACTGTAGCCAGTTTTTAAAGACAAGTGCAAAATCGTTGTCTGTTTTTTTTTTTTTTTTTTTACTATTTTTACTAGCTTTTGACTTATTCTGGCAATATTCTTCAAAAGGACATGCACTTACACAAATTCTGATGACAGTGAAGCCGTGCATTGCTTGAGACCAAGTTTGGTGGGAAGATCAATAGCATGGATTTTTGTGGCTTTGCACAGTTCTATTTTTGAGTACTTGGAGGATCTTATTTATTAGAGTGTGTTTGCAGAAACTGTCAGTAAACATCTTTTCTTTGTTAATATTTAACCCACCAACTCTTTCAAGCTTCCATCTTTTCCAGTCTCACGGTCCCACATGCTTTTTAATCCACTAATAGCACCAAACTGTCTCCATGGTGCAATAAAAGTCTTCTATTTTATGACTTCCTTGAATTACTACCCTAACTTATAATTTGCCAGATTTGTTTTTGCCTTCAAATCCTTGACTTCATTGTAGCCACATGAAAAATGTTACACCCTATGCATTTTCCTCCCCAAACTCTGATGCTTATTTTTAATATACTAATAGTTCTTTCTCAGAATAATTTAGCCTCCTGACATTTCCTCACCCTTCAAAAGGACTTTTAGAAAGTTTCTCTGTAAAATATTAGGAAATATCTCAAGTAGTTCTAATGATTGCTGAAATATAGTACACTTTAATTACATAATGTAATTGAAAAAAATCTCCCAAAGAGTTTAGGAAAACTACAAAAAAAAAATAGATTGGCTATTTAGATGCTTTCTAAATTTGCTTTTTAATGCTGCAGTATTTTCAGAGGAATCGTGGACTGAGTTTCCAGAAGTCAAGAGCGCTTCTATGTGAGGGGCAGTCATAAATACCTTGACCTTATCTGAAAGAAGTGAAAGAGTGTGATTTGAGTTGAAGATAATTTTATTTTCATTGTATTTACTTAAGAGCCAGAAGGTGAAGAAAGGTTTAGTTTACAGCTTCCTGTCCTAAAGAAGGGGAGATAAACTATCAAATATGAAAAGTATCTAATCATCAGTCCTCTTTCTTTTATCGTAGCTCCAAGTATTGACACTAGTTGTATGTGCATCTATATGTTTGGATGAAAAGGCTAAGTAGGAAGTAAGAACAGTACAGAGGTGACAATGATGGGTATTCTCCCCATTCCCACACTCGTCCTAGAGACTATCATTTGTATGATAACTGATGTACTTCCCAGTGGACAATGTCTAGGAGGACATGGTCTCTAAATTAGAATCTGCCTAATACTTGTTCATGAGAGTTAGACAATAAAAAAGGCTGAGTGCCGAAGAATTGATGCTTTCAAACTGTGGTGCTGGAGAAGACTCTTGAGAGTCCCTTGGATTGCAAGGAGATCCAACCAGTCCATCCTAAAGGAGATCAGTCCTAAATATTCACTGGAGGGACTAATGCTAAAGCTGAAGCTCCAACACTTTGGCCACCTGATGCACTGACTCATTGAAAAAGATCCTGATGCTGGAAAAGACTGAAGGCAAAAGGAGAAGGGGGGGGGCAAGGATGAGATGGTTAGATAGCATCATTAACTTAATGGACATGAATTTGAGCAAACTCCGGGAAATAGTGAAGGACAGGGAAGCCTGGTGTGCTGTAGTCCGTAGGGTTGCAAAGAGTCGGATATAACTTAGTGATTGAACAACAGCAATAACAAATCTCTCAGCCTGGAACTTTTGCCCAGGATGCCAGAGGACTTTGGCAAGTTGTACACAGCTGAACCAAACACAAATGCTCTCTGGAGTTCTAACTCAGAAGTTTCAAGCCATGTAAGGCAGTGAATAGAATAGGGCAGGGTCAATTACTCTTCACCACATGTAAAGCAGCTGAGTTAGGCTATTGAACCAACAATATGCAGATTGAATGACTGGGGAAAATGTGTTTGTGATTTCATAGCTGAATATACTAATCAGGAAATGCAGAAGAAAGTTGTAATCATTTCTAAATCATTTTAGTTCTGAAATAGTCAAGAGGGACATGAAACATTTATTTGGAAAATTCATTCTGGTTAACTGGCCACTGATATAATTTCAATCGAAACTTGTTTTATTTTATAGATAATTTTACTAAATTACATATTGACCATGCAGCTTATGTAGCTCCTGACATGTAGTAAATTCTCAGGAAGAATTAGCTATTTTATTGCAAATAATAGCAATAATCATATAAGTATCATCATAGAATTTGTCAACATAAAACTTATCCTAATTATTACGGAAAATATTGCTCTCATCTTTTAAGTAATTTTGTATCTCTTATGCCTAATAAGACAAAACTCTTGGTTGGAAAATGCAATGCATTTGTAATGGAAAAGGTTGTAATGCATGAAAGTATTATTTTCCTACTGTAACAATGGAGATTTCTCTAACTTACTTATTTGAATTTAGCATTGTAATATTTATTCTTTCTATAAAATACAAGTGTAAAATGAAATTTAGACTTTTGTTTTCAAGGTATGTTACTAGATTTCATCAGAATAGTACTCCCACCTGGCGTGCTGCAGTTCATGGGGTGACAAACAGTTGGACACGACTGAGCAACTGAACTGAACTGAACTGAACTGAAGATTATAGAAAACACTTTTAAAAAAGTTATGAAGCATCAAGACTTAAGGGACAATGGACATTGAGATTACCATACTAAGTGAAGTAAGTCAGATAAAGACAAACATCACATGATATCGCTTAAATATGGAACATAAAATATGATACAAATGAACTTATTTGCAAGAGAGAAGTAGACTCACACATAGAGAACAAATTTGTGGCTCCAAAGAGGAAAGTGGGGTTCAGTGATGAATTATAAGTTTGGGATTAACAGATATTCATTACCATATATAAAATTGTTGCCTATTTAACTGGGATATATGGCATGGGAAACTATATACAGTATCTTGTAATAATCTAGAATGGAAAAGAAACTGAAAAAGAAAGTATATATATATATACATATATATATTTCAGTTCAATCACTCAGTCGTGTCCAACTCTTTGCAACCCCATGAATCACAGCACGCCAGGCCTCCCTGTCCATCACCAACTCCTGGAGTTTACTCAAACTCATGTCCATCGAGTTGGTGATGCCATCCAGCCATCTCATCCTCTGTTGTCCCCTTCTCCTCCTGCCCCCAATCCCTCCCAGCATCAGGGTCTTTTCCAATGAGTCAACTCTTCGCATGAGGTGGCAAAAGTACTGGACTTTCAGCTTCAGCACCAGTCCTTCCAATGAACACCCAGGACTGATCTCCTTTAGGATGGACTGGTTGGATCTCCTTGCAGTCCAAGGGACTCTCAAGAGTCTTCTCCAACATCATAGTTCAAAAGCATCAATTCTTCGGCACTTACAAAGCATCAATTTTTCTTCACAGTCCAACTCTCACATCCATACATGACCACTGGAAAACACATAGCCTTGACTAGATGGACCTTTGTTGGCCATGTAATGTCTCTGCTTTTTAATATGCTGTCTAGGTTGGTCATAACTTTCCTTCCAAGGAGTAAGTGTCTTTTAATTTCATGGCTGCAATCACCATCTGCAGTGATTTCAGAGCCCCCAAAAATAAAGTCTGACACTGTTTCCCCATCTCTTTCCCATGAAGTGATGGGACCAGATGCCATGATCTTAGTTTTCTGAATGTTGAGCTTTAAGCCAACTTTTTCACTCTCCTCTTTCACTTTTATCAAGAGGCTCTTTAGTTCTTCACTTTCTGCCATAAGGATGGTGTCATCTGCATATCTGAGGTTACTGATATTACTCCTGGCAATCTTAATTCCAGCTTGTGCTTCTTCCAGCCCAGCGTTTCTCATGATGTACTCTGCATATAAGTTAAATAAGCAGGGTGACAACATACAGCCTTGACATACTCCTTTTCCTATTTGAAACCAGTCTGTTGTTCCATGTCCAGTTTTACCTGTTGCTCCCTGACCTGCATATAGGTTTCTCAAGAGGCAGGTCAGGTGGTCTGGTATTCCCATCTCTTTCAGAATTTTCCACAGTTTATTGTGATCCACACAGTCAAAGACTTTGGCATAGTCAATAAAGCAGAAAGAGATGTTTTTCTGGAATTCTCTTGGTTTTTCGATGATCCAGCGGATGTTGGCAATTTGATCTCTGATTCCTCTGCCTTTACTAAAACCAGCTTGAGCATCTGGAAGTTCATGGTTCATGCATTGCTGAAGCCTGGCTTGGAGAATTTTGAGCATTATTTTACTAGCATGTGAGATGAGTGCAATTGTGCAGTAGTTTGAGCATTCTTTGGGATTGCCTTTCTTTGGAATTGGAATGAAAAGTGACCTTTTCCAGTCCTGTGGCCACTGCTGAGTTTTCCAAATTTGCTGGCATATTGAGTATAGCACTTTCACAGCATTATCTTTCAGGATTTTAAATATATATATAATTTGTATATTTGTATTTATGTGTGTGTGTGTGTGTGTGTGTGTGTATGTATATAAATTCCAGACTGAATTAAAGTGATCTGTCTGTCAGAAGTAAGTCAATTCCCTTGAAGATAGATCACATATCCCAGACTCTTAAATAATCTCTATGATTTTTAATACAAAATATCCTGTAATCAAAAAACAAAGCATACCAAGAGATAAGATTAAATGACCAGAAATTAAAAGAAATACAGAAAATAAAAGGAATCTAGTAGAAATCCAGATAGTGAAGTTACTAAACACATATATTGAAATAACTAGAATTAAAGCAACTAGTCAGTTCAGTTCAGTTGCTCAGTCATGTCCAACTCTTTGAGACACCATGGAGTGTAGAACACCAGGCTTCCCTTGTCCATCACCAACAATCAGAGCTTGCTCAAACTCATGTCCATTGAGTCAGTAATGCCATCCAACCATCTCATCCTCTGTGGTCCCCTTCTCCTCCTTCCTGCAATCTTTCCCAGCCTCAGGATCTTTTCCAGTGAGTCAGTTCTTCACCTCAGGTGACCAAGTATTGGAGTTTCAACTTCAGCATGAGTCCCTCCAATGCATATTCAGGACTGATTTCCTTTAGGATGGATTGGTTGGATCTCCTTGCACTCAAAGGGACTCTCAAGAGTCTTTTCCAACACCATAGTTCAAAAGCATTAATTCTTTGGCATTCAGCTTTCTTTACAGTCCAACTCTCACATCCATACATGACTACTGGAAAAACCATAGCTTTGACTAGATGGACCTTTTTTGGAAAAGTAATGTCTCTGCTTTATAATATGCTGTCTAGGTTGGTTATAGCTTTTCTTCCAAAGAGGAAGTGTCTTTTAATTTCATGGCTGCAGTCACCATCTGCAGTGATTTTGGAGCCCCCAAAAATAAAGTCTCTCACTGTTTCCATTGCTTCCCCGTCTATTTGTCATGAAGTGATGGGACCAGGTGCTGTGATCTTAGTTTCCTGAATGTTGAGCTTTAGGCGAACTTTTTTATTCTCCTCTTTCACTTTCATCAAGGGGCTCTTTAGGTCTTCTTCACTTTCTGCCATAAGGGTGGTGTCATCTGTTTGTCTGAGGTTATCGGTATTTCTCCCGGCAAACTTGATTCCAGCTTGTGCTTCATCCAGCCAGGCATTTCACCTGATACACTTTGTATATAATTTAAATAAGCCCGGTGACAATATACAGCCTTGATGTACTCCTTTCCCTATTTAAAACCAGTCGGTTGTTCCCTGTCCAGTTGTAACTATTGCTTCCTGACCTGCTTACAGGTTTCTCAAGAGGCAGGTCAGATGGTCTGGTATTCCCATCTCATTAAGAATTTTCCAGTTTGTTGTGATTCACAAAGTCAAAGGCTTTGGCATAGTCAATAATTAGAAATAGATGTTTTTCTGGAACTCACTCTCTTTTTCAATGATCCCATGGATGTTGGCAATTTGATCTCCGGTTCCGCTGCCTTTTCTAAAACCAACTTGAACATCTGGAAGTTCACAGTTCACATATTGCTGAAGCCTGGTTTGGAGAATTTTGAGCATTACTTTGCCACTGTGTGAAATGAGTGCAATTGTGCGGTAGCTTGAGCATTCTTTGGGATTGCCTTTCTTTGGGATTGGAATGAAAAGTGACCTTTTCCAGTCCTGTGGCCACTGCTGAGTTTTCCAAATTGCTGGCATATTGAGTACTGCAGTTTTTCTGGATCATCTTTTAGAATTTTACATAGCTCCACTGGAATTCCATCACCTCCACTAGCTTTGTTCATAGTGATGCTTCCTAAGGCCCACTTGACTTCTCTTTCTAGGATGTCTGGCTCTAGGTGACGAGTGATCAAAAAAAAAAAAAAAATCTTGGTTATTTTGGTCATGAAGATCTTTTTTGTACGGTTCTTCTGTGTATTCTTGCCACCTCTTAATATCTTCTGTTTCTGTTGTGAAGTCGCTCAGTTGTGTCCGACTCTTTGCGACCCCATGGACTGCAGCCTCCCAGGCTCCTCCGTCCATGGGATTTTCCAGGCAAGAGTACTGGAGTGGGTTGCCATTTCCTTCTCCAGGGGATCTTCCCAACTCAGGGATTGAACCCAGGTCTCCCGCATGCAGGCGGACGCTTTACCCTCTAAGCCACTTTAGGTCCATACTATTTCTGTCTTTTATTGTGTCCATCTTTGCATGAAGTGTTCCCTTGGTATCTCTAATTTTCTTGAAAAGATCTCTAGTCTTTCTCATTCTATTGTTTTCCTTTATTTCTTTGCATTGATCACTGAAGAAGGCTTTCTTATCTCTCCTTGTTATTCTTTGGAACTCTGCATTTAAATGGGCTTATCTTTCCTTTTTGTCTTTGCCTTTAGCTTCTCTTAATTTCTCAGCTATTTGTAAGGCCTCCTCAGACAACCATTTTGCCTTTTTGCATTTCCTTTTCTTGGGAATGGTCTTGATCACTGTCTCCTGTACAATGTCACACTTTGTACACTGTCTCCTGTAAAAACAACTAGTATCAGTGTAAATTTTTCCCAATTGTTTTATTATAAAAAAGTAAAAAATGGATTTTCCAGGCCCAAACCATAAAATAATTAAAATTATGAACTCTATAGATGCCTTTAATAGTGGATCAGATAAGCCAAAAGAAAGCTTACTGCACTAAAAGATAAGCCAGTTAGAAATATTCAGATTGAATCACATAGAGGAAAATATGGTCATTTTAGGAAGATCACAATAGCCATATGTGACATCATATAAAAGGTATAGCATATGTGTAACTGGTGTCCCAGAAGTAGAACAGGAAGAAAAGGAGGAAGAAACATTATTTGAAGAGATAATAACTGAGATAACAGATATAAAGCAATTCATTTAACAAATCTTATGATTCCGAACAGTATCAATACAATAAGATCTACATCTGAAACAACATAATAAAATTATTGAAAACAAAAAATAAAGAGAAAATCTTAAAAGTAGCCAGGTAAAAAAAGAAAAATGGGGCAGAAGGCCAGATTTTATGTACCAAAACTCTAGCAGTAAGTCTCTCTCTCTCTTTTTTTTTTTTCTGATATTTCCGGGTCTGGACTTGGGGCAACTTGAAACAGATATGGGCACCAGAGAAGTCACCTGGAAAAGTGCTGTAGTTCTGACTCAAGATGAAGGAATAGGAGAACTCTAAAACTTAGAGTAAAAAAAAAAAAAAATCTGTGTTTTATTTTTGTTTCCTTTATTCCATTCACCTTTGACCCAGACTCTAGGACATCATGCAGCTATGATGCAGCAGGAGGGACAGGAGGGACAGCAGGGGCCTACGGACACTTAAAGTTCTCTAACATAAAAGGTGTGGCTCCAGGGGGGCTGGAAGAATTGTGAAAAGAGATATGTGTGAACAACTTGAGTTCAGTTTCTAGTTGCTTGGAGGTTGCTCCTGACTAGGCTTGAACAGAGGTAATGACTCCAAAAATCTCAGTTAGAACATTCTGGAGATATAAACGACCTACACAGAGAGCATCCGTGGCTCCTCCATGGGGGGAAAGAAACAGAAGTTGACTAAATATTTCTTGAGCCCTGAGTATGTGTGAGATGTTTCATTAGATTTGTAGAATCAAAATTTAAAAAACCATAATCTTCCCCCCAAAAGTTTCCAGTCTAGCAATAACAATGAATATGTAAAAGTAACTGTAATATTGCAGGATTCATATACTAGTGAATATGAATTCACTATAATAGTGAATATGAATATAATATTCATATAATAGTGAATATGAATTCACTATAATAGTGAATATGAATATAATATTCATATAATAGTGAATATGCATCACAGGCAGGTTGGAAATATCTACAAGACAACTTTAGAGACCTCTGTATTGAGATATCTTGCTAACTCTAAAAACTCTTTAATCATCTTATGCTATACCATCCTACCTTACTGAGACTGAGACTGTATGGCCTCAGGAGCAGTAAAAAAAAACAAAAACAAAAACTGAAAAAATAAATAAATTGTGAAATAATCTGCAAAGTAAAGAACAGTAGAAAGTTTTGTAGAGACAATTATGTCAGTCAAGTCTGAACATGATGCTACTCTTGATATGATAAAGACAAAAGAGAAAAAAAGATATGATATCTATTGCAATTCTGGTAAATCATTTGACACATTTATCAAAATTTGAATGAATTAAGATGAATTTGTGGTTCATCAGTCAGCTTTGGAGAACTTAAACCTCATTTTCCCTCTAAAATAAGTAATGAAAAGCGTGACAGAGGCAGATGAAGAAGGAATTTGCCAAATTCCAATGGGCTTGGCATTAAATTCTATTTTTTAAACTGATTTTAGAAATTAAAATTCTAGATAAATCCAATAGACTCTATTAACAATTGTTAGAATTAACAAGAGTTCTACAAGACTCTTAGAAATGCTCTCAATTTATAAAATTGATGGTATACTTCTACATCAGAAGCCAAAGTTAGTCAGTTCAACTTCAAGACATATATAGTGTTGTAGTTTTTAAAATCATAAGATTCTTTGAATCACTTTTATGAAAAAAAAATAAAATTGTATTAAGAGACTTCAATGAGCAAAAAAATTGAGAGCTATACCATACTTAAAGGTGTTAATTCTCTCTCAAGCTAATCTATAAATTCAATGCAACTTGAATTTATAATTCTAATTTTAATTATAACCTGTAATGGTAGAGCAAACAAGAGATGTAAAAAATATTACTGGAAAGAACAAGGTAATAGCTTATCAACTATTGATATTTATTATGAAGCTGTAGTAATTCAGACAGTAAGGTGTTTGCATGAGGATAGACAAATAGAATAGAGGAACACACATGCATGTGGAAACTTGATTTTCAGGCAAAGATGGCATTATAGATCAGTGGGAAACTATGAACTGTTTGCTAAATAGTCCTGGAACAATTAGTTACCCATGTGGGGAAAATGTAATTGAATCTGTGTGTCACATCATACACAAAAATAAATTCCAATTGGATGAAATATCTAAATATGAAAAGCAAATTCTAAATTTTGAAAAGAATATATTTGTATCTACAAGGTACTATTTCTTAATATTCACAAAAATCTTAAGCCATAAATTAGCATATTGATCAATTTGAATGCATCAAGATTTAAAAATTTTGTGCACTTAAAATATCAAAAATTAAAAATGAGTCACAAACCAAGGGGAGATATCTTATAATATATATCACAGATAAATGTATTTTAGGAATAAAAGAAAAGAAGGAAGGAAGGGAAAAAAGAACAGAAGAAAGAAAGAAAATCCAATAAAATATGTGATCACAAGATATGAATTTGCACAAGAAGAAAGCATAATAACTAATAAAAATATGGAGTTATTGGAAACAATCTAAATGCCAGTTAAAAGAAGAGATAAATAAACTTTGATAAAATCATGTAGATACTTGCAGAATTGTAATAAATGAATAAACTAAAGATATGCCTATCAGCATGAATGTATTTTACAAATAAAGTATCTCACAAATAATCTCAGTAATTAACACTGGGGATGAATGAAAAGCAAGTTACAGAATATATTATGATATTTACTTAGGTATAAAAGCAACAAAACAAAACTGTATATTGCTGAAGGGTCTAAGCAAATGTATAAATGGTAAAAAAAAATCCATAGACTGATTAGAAATAAAAAAATAGTTGCATCCAAGAAGAAAGGTCGGGAGTTGAGATCTGAGATGGTACATGGGGACATTATGTGTACTAGCAATGCTTTATTTATTAAGCTGGGCAGTTAGTAGATGGATGTGTGCAAATTCATTTTACTCAAAGTTTGTTTTCAGTCACTCAGTATGTCTAACTCTTTGTGACCCCACGGACTGCAGCACACCAGGTTTCCCTGTCCTTCACCCTCTACTGGAGCTTGTTCAAACTCATGTCCATTGAGTTGGTGATGCTATCCAACCATCTCATCCCCTTTCTGCCTGCCTTCAATCTTACCCAGCATCAAGGTCTTTTCTAATGAGTCAGCTCTCTGCATCAGGTGGCCAGAGTAGTGGAACTTCAACTTCAACATCAATACTTCCAGTGACTATTCAAGGTTGATTTCCTTTAGGATTGACTGGTTTTATTATCTCCCTGCTGTCCGAGGGATTCTCAAGAGTCTTCTCTGACACCACAGTTCGAAAGCATCAATTCTTCGGCATTAAGTCTTCTTTATGGTCCAACTTTCACATCCATACATGACTACTGGAAAAACCATAGCTTTGACTATATGGATCTTTGTCCAGTACTTAAAGTTGCTGGGCCTCTAATTCCCAGGTGATGCAGTGATAAAGAACCCACCTACCAATACAGGAGAAGCAAGAGACATGGGTTGGGAAGATCTTCTGGAGTAGGAAATGGCACCCCACTCGAGTGTTCTTGTCTGGGAAATCTCATGGACAGAGGAGCCTGGTGGGCTATAGTCCATGGGGTCATAAAGGGTCAGACACGACTGAAACAACTTAGCATGCATGTTGGATTATAAATACTTTATTTGGTATTAGACACTGTTTGGTATTTGGTTACCAGCATCCATTCTCCTTCCTTATGTCACTCTAGCTGTTCAGAAAATTTTCTGTCACTCATTATGTGTAGTTTTGGTGAGAGGGTAATTCCAGATTCTCGCAAACCACTGAGGAAGCTGAGAAAGCCAGATCCTTTTACTTTCAACCTTCCGATACCATCAGAGCAGGCAGTTAACCTCAACTCAACCACTTTAACTTTTCTGCAGGGACTTTAACGCTTATAGCAGAGAGGTGAGAATTGGGAACCTTTATTCCCTTATCCCAGCAGATGTCTCCTGACTTGGATGCTTTCAACTCCTGAATGGCTGTGTTTCCCTTTTTGGACATGCAGAAATCCCCTGCTATTATTTTTTCCAAGCAAGGGCCTCCAGGTTTCTGTCAGTGCTATGACTCCCTAGAGAGTCTCCCAATAAAACCACAGTCAGTTTCTGCTGATTACACCCAGGAGGACTGATATGTTATACTTTGATTTATTCTTTTTTCTTCATTGGTGTTAAACACAAGGACCCAAGTTCTTTTCTGATTAGTGGAAAGGTCATCATTCAAGAAGAGTTCATGTGAACCTTCATGAAAATGCCAGTGTTTTCAGTTTTAGAATTGTGTACACAATTTGTAGGCAGTGCATGACCTCAATTCTCTCTCTCTAGCTCATGTTGATTAAAAATTGTTTTTTTTTAAAGCAGATTTTCATTGCAAATGAAGACGGAAGCATCGTTAACTATATTTATCACTAACAGTCCTTACTTGCCAGCGATTATCAATTAGTGAAAACAGATTTTAAGGATTAAAACAATAACATACAGTATTTATCCTCCAAACCATACTTCTCATTAAAAAGTCTTTCCAATTGGCCTATAAAGGGCAATGTTGTCTTTTCTCTACGTGGAAAGAGAAGGCTTTTAATTTTGCACCATATTTGTGTCTCTCTTCATAATTACCCATGTGTAAAATGCTTCATTTCATGCTTATGTTTTTTTTTTTTTTTTTGTAGTCCTCAACAACTGAAAAAAATCATGCACACTCCTAATCTACAGATCTAATACTTGGTTATCATATTTTACTATTCAACCCCTACAGTGATTACTGGTCTAGACATCATCCTGTGACTTATTTTTCAAACAACATTTTAAATATGGGCATTAAAAGCACAATTTTCATCTTATGAGTTAAACTATAGTCACTGCAGTGAAAGCTTTCATTATCATTTGAAGAAACAAAAGAGATATGATCACTTTAATAACAAATCTATAAATGATGTCATTATTCAGAGAAGTATACATAATGCAACATTTTAAATGCACTGACTTTGCTCAAACTCAAGCTGTCTAATTTCCTTCAGAGCGCTGGTCTTCAAATATGCCAGCATGAATTCACATTTATTTATTTATTCAGTTAATATCTGTTATGCTCTTACTGTGTGCCAAGCTCTGTGTTAGGTCCTAGGAACTGAGACAATGATTAAGATCTGTAATCCCTGGGATATACCTTAATTCAGAATGCGGATGGAAGGAAGACTTAACTCCTAGAGCAGGTGTTTGTATTCCTGGCTGCAGACTGCAGAGGCATAGATGAACAGTGAACCCTGTCCACAGCCCTTCTATTTTCAGAGTGTGCCTGGGAGCTGACCTCAGGTGTATCTTTCCTCCTCCCCACTCCATGTATGTATGCAACACATTTAATGATGTTAACATTGACCAGAAATTCAAAGTGACACATCTGGAGGTACTGCAATCTGGAACTCTTAACTTTTGTAAACTGGTGAGAATAGTGGAATGCACAAGGTCTCTACTTAACGACTTCTCCATCTTCTCTTATGGACTCCTCTGCTCAGCCATTCAAGAATAGGATATGTATTAGACAACTAGCATCTGGTCTGAATATCTATTAGGACCATATGCTTTCCTCTGCTATGTTATCATCCTAGAATAGATTAAGGGAAATCCAAACCAAATGGGGATTTGGGGAAATTTTCAAGGGTCACTTAATAAAGTAATTTTAGTTTTCCCTTTGCAAAGAACACAGCATGCTGTAGAGACAATTGAGAGACCTAAGAACATGGCAGAAATAACCTGAATACATAATCATCGTGATCATAACCATATTCCTCACAATTTTCAAATGAGAAATAGAAACTGTTAATTGCCACAGTTACAAATGGATGTATCCTTCTGGGATCTTACTTGAAAGATGAAGTTCTATGAAATAGACTTGTCTTCTAAATGAAAACCAGTAGCTTTGGATCTGGCTATGTTTTTCCTCCAAAGTTCTCGCTGTTAATATTCACAGTGGTTTGGGGACTGGCTCTTTTCCTCTCTCATAACAATTTCTTGATTTATGATTGTGAGATCTTCATGGCCAAATGACAAGGGGCTAAGGTTTGATGGCATAAAAGTAAGCACTGACTAATGCGTTCCTCAAGAATGTTTGGAAGCAGTAAAGTCCAGTTATTTTGGTTTTGATTTTATAATTAGAGTATAAGGTATTTGGCTTTAAGAATGTATTTCACTTCAAAATTGTATCAATGACATAGACTTTGTCTCTGGTTTTAAACTTGTTGTCTCTACACTTTTATGAAATTAAATCCATTCACAATAATAATTAATAGTGAAAACAGTGAACATGAATTATGATGGCTATCTAGAAGCATGACATTAAATTAGTACTTTGTTCTCAACATTCTTACCTAATCAGGGATAATTTGAAATTTTATTGCTGTGAGGATTTAAACTGGATTAGGAATATGTTTTATTAAAAATTGTAAATAGAGTCTGAAAAGACTATAGATCTTAGGTAGGGGTAATATTTAAGAACATGGTTTATATTTCATCTTTTTTTAAGTTCATATATCCATATTAAAATTTTGACACAGTTCAGACATCAACACATAGGCAAAGTACAAGATTATTTGAGTCCATCTCTGGCTTAAGTTTACTGGTTAAAATGGGATTGTCTATAACAACCAAGAGCAACTACATCTCAGCTACACCATCTGGTTATGCACAATGAGTAGGGAGCTGTTTTGAACTAATTTCATTTTCAGGGGCTTACATTTGCTTAGTAAAATATTTTCTATTGTCCTTGGTAAGAGCCAGGGCTCACCAATCAAAAACCAGTAATTAATTCCCTTTAACAAGCTCTCCAACAATCTTATACTGCTATAAATTAAAGTCAAGCTGCTGGGAGTATTCTACTCTTTTCTTATTCTCTCTTCCTTCTCATGCCTTCTCCTTCTCCTACCTCCCACTTCCATTAAGAAATACTAGTATCACTGGTATGCATTTTTTAAAAAAACATTGGGTTTAGTGAGTGTGTGTGTGTGCGTCCTAAGTAGCTTCACTCACGTCTAGCTCTTCATGACCCCATGGACTGCAGCCTGCCAGGCTCCTCTGTCCATGGGACTCTCCCAGCAAGAGTACTGAAGTGGCTGGCCATGCCCTCCTCCAGGGGATCTTCCTGACCCAGGGATCAAACCCGTGTCTCCTGCATCTCCTGCATTGGCAGATGAGTTATTTACCACTGAGCCACCTGGGAAGCCCTTAAGGATTACTAGACAACAATTTATTTAGAGATTTGTTGTTTGTGTTTAAAGAGGACTTCCCTGTAGCTGAAATGGTAAAGAATCTGCCTGCAATTAAGGAGACCAGGGCTCAACCGCTGGGTTGGGAAGGGATGTTTGTGTTTAATGTGCGTGTTAGTCACTCAGTCTGTCTGACTCTTTGTGACCCCATGCATGGCTATAACCCACCAGGCTTCTCTGTCCGTGGGATTCTCCAGGCAAGAATATTGGAGTGGGTTGCCATTCATTTCTCCAGAGTATCTTCCTGACCCAGGGATTGAACCCAGGTCTCCTGAGCTCCTGGAGGTTTCTTTACTGTCTGAGCCACTAGGGAAGTGTTTTTTAACCTGTTCTTACAATTGATAGTAGCATACTTTTACAAGAAAATATTGAATAACTTCCAACTCAAAGAATAAAGTATATTTCATCAGTAAAGGAAAATCTCCAATTAAGGTATCCTGATCAATTTTTTAATCAGGCAAAGTGTCTATAAATACACAGGGACAAGAGAATAGAAAAACTGTCATCCAGACCCACAGGTGGAGTTGGAAAGCATGAAATCTTGAATCAGGATCTGATTCATAGAATGACCTTCCCATACATGTAAAAGAGTCAAACATGAATGTTTGTTTGATTTGGATAAATATAGATCAGTATGTTGTCATGTACAAAGATGCTAAATTTCTTAAGGACATTTTATTTCTATTTCCCTGAATAAATGCATAAATAAATATATAAATATTTAAAAGCATCTATTTTCTAAATAAATATATCTATAAATTTTCATATATAAGATTATACTTTACTTATCAGCAAAAATATATGCAGTGTTCATCTCAGTCAATGATAATAGGACAAAGATGAAAAGTAAAGCTTGAATCAATTATGAAGGTATATTTGGTTAGTATGGATTCAAGTTTTCCCAAAATTTTACAACTAATAGAAATCATCTCTGATCACTGTTAAAACTGGCTAATTTAAACAGAGAAGTTGATATTTTTAAAATAATAGTTGCAACCCACTATGGGTCTTAAAATCAATCAAATAGGTCATAGATAACTTTTTAAAAAATGAAACACAGAGGGATTGGGTAGAGAGGGAGGTGGGAGGGGGGATCGGGATGGGGAATACACGTAAATCCATGGCTGATTCATGTCAATGTATGACAAAAACCACTACAATATTGTAAAGTAATTAGCCTCCAACTAATAATAAATGAAAAAAGAAAAACATAAAAATAAAAAATGAAACACAATACAGTAATACAGAACATTGTAAACCTGAAACTATTAGATTGAATTGCAGTGAGTGAGGGTTATTGGTATTTTCCAAAACTTAACTTTCAGGATATATATTGTCCTGACATACACACAAACATATGTTTGTACTGAAGCACAGAAGGAAATATGTACATCTTATTGTGAGCTACAGTGAAAATGTATAAATACAACTGCATTAAACACTTACTAAGTTTTACCTTTGTTTCTCAAAGTTAAAAGCTTTAAAAGTGTTGGAAAAGCTTCCAGTTAGTGGTATTTTGGGTTAAAAACTTTCATTGAGTGACAAAATTGTTCCAAGTTTTATGACAAACTAAACAGCAATCAAGAAGAATATGTTGCAGTCCTAATGGGACAATGAGTGTCATTTATCTAAATATGGAAAATGACAACAGACGTTCTTGTCCATTAATATAATCTACTCTAAGCCAAAAGTTGAATCTGTTTTCTATTTGTCAGCTAAAATCAAACAAGCCATAGTAGATAACATATTCTACACTTGAAAATTAACAGAGCTAACCTTTTCATCATACTAAGAATATTAAAACCTACATAACCTTTCACTTGCAGCATGTTCTGAAATCTATGTTTTTGTGTACAATATCAATGAAAGACATATCATTTTAGAAAAAAGATTAAAAAGATATACAGAAAGCTTTGTTTCAAAGTTGATACACATGTTAAATTGTAAACAATTTTAAGTTTTCTTTTCAATTTTTTCTGCAAATTTACATACATATACATGTATATACTGATTTTAGATCTGTTTGATGTCAAAATAACTATACCTTTGAATCTGTATCTTGTGTACAAAAAATTCAAAAATTTTTCTTTATTCTGTAGCTAAAGATTATAGATATGAAGGGCTGAGTTGTCTTAAAGACTGTAGCCTTAAATTTCCATTGAATTTTAGCTTCAATTACGTTGGTCATATGATCTAGCGGCTAGCTTGTGATCCTCAAAGTTTTTGTTATACCCCTGTGATATGTAATAAAGAATTCAAATAGAAATTATAGAACATATTGCTTCTGTAACTACTTTGAACTATGTTCAACACAATCTTCCTGGCACCATAATTGTTTTTAATTTTCTTTTCATTTAAATTGACTATTCTGCAAGGGGATGGAGAGAAGGTGGAGAGAGGAAGGAAAATCCTCTTTTCTCTATAATAAAGTGTTTGGCTGGAACAGGCAAGGCAAGAATTTCAGAAGGGTAATGAATCATTCTAGAGTCTTCTCTCACCGTTCAAATGGTGTGCTTTTTTCTTAAAAAAAATCAATAGTTGAAAGTTTGTTGTTTTGATTCTGATTAACCTTACTTAAATAGTAATTTTATAAAAGAAAGAATTTGATTTTGTATCCTTTAAATACCCTTTTAGATACCATAGGCTATAAAAACACCAATTTCACATCTTTTACAATTCTTGTACCATCGTGTTTTAATTGTTTAAATAAAGACTCTCCCAGAAATCTTACTGCATGTAAAATATGAGTCAGATTTTACTTTGAGGAAACACTGGAAATGAAATGGAAAACATTCAGGTTATTTTTATAAAATGAAAAATAGTGTACGTTTGCTTAAAATATGATGTCTTAAAGGAAATATATAGCTTTAGCTTTATTATTAGTTTGACTTAGTTACATGCTGTTCCTGAAATTCATAAAAGTAAGATTTAGACTAATATATAACTGATCTCTTCAAGAGTATGTAGTTACTACATATAAAAGAGTTTCTTAACCTTGTCTTTGTAGTCTGTAAACAAAATAAGCTGTTAAAAAGTACATATCAGTTGATTTTTAGAAAGGGACAGCATCTTGTGAACTCTGCCTTGGATGTAGGTGTCTCAAGAATGGTGCAAGAGCCACTTACAAAATAGAAAAACGCACACACACACACACCCCCACAGATAAAATTCCCATTGAATTTAACAAAAGTAAAATTTGGCATATATTGAGAAAAATGGAGAGAATTATGAGAGCTTGTAGAGAAATTTATATACCTGTGAGGTTTAACCATACATTCTCAAATTTCTATCCTCTGATTTTTATTAAGGGAATCTGCACTCTACAGTGAAAAATGCAGGCTCTTGAGTTACAATGGCTGGGGTTCAGTCTTAGCTTTTTTCCACTTATAAACTGTAGAACCTGAATATTTTTAACCATTCCTATCTCAGTTTCCTCCTCTGCACTATGAGGATAATATAAGATCTCCCACAAGGACCTATTCTAAGAATTTAATGAGATAGGCTATGTAAAGTATTTAGCATAGTGCATGGCTCAGATGAAGTGTTCATAAATATCAATTAATGATATACTCTTTCTAATTAAATAATGATAAATGTTGAGAAATGAATACATATAAAGAGGAAAATTAAAATATGCCCATCACTCATAATTCAAAAATTCTGAAATAGCAATGCTGCATTACCTTCTAGTATATGAAACTAGAATATACATGTGTATGTGTGGGTCTATTTCCACACTTACTTCCATATACATATCTAGAAATGAATAGCATGTGTAATTTGAATTTGTATTTTTTTATTGTATTATCTTGTTTTGATACAAGATTTAAAGAGACTTCTCCATGCTATCAGGCAATCATAGATGCTTCTTAGATGTCTTAAGACTTGAAAAATCAGTCCAGTTCTGTGGCGCATGTGTGTGTCAGAGGTTCTTTATTGTTGAGTTGTTGAATGGAATCCCGAAGCCCCAGCGACGTTCCTACTAACTATATGGAAGAGAATGAATCACATCACATATCCTGAAATTAACTCATCCAAATAAAAACAATAGAGTCTTCTGTGATCACACACACACACACAAATAAAACACACATGCAAAGAATCCCTAGCCTCTTTCCATGATGCAGAAACGCTGGTTGCTATTTTTGACCCACGTACTTACAAACTTCCAATACTGCGCCTCTACTGTTATTTTTCATTTGCCTCCTTCTATAGTTTTAAACTTGGTTTAACCCAGAAGTTCTCTTCCCAACTAATATGATCTATACATATTCAAACTTTCAGAAAATTACTCTAAAATATCGACTTACCCACTTTCTTTCTCTCTCCTCCCTCTTCCTTTCTCTTTGTCCTTTCTCTCCCTTCCTCCTTCTCCTTTGACATTATCCACTCTGCTGTTACTGTCTGAGTGTCTTTTTCATCTCTCTGGGCTTCTCTGGTGGCTCAGATAGTAAAGATTCCTCCTGCAATGCAGGAGACCTGGATTCAATCCTTTGGTTGTGAAGATCCCCTGGAGAAGGGCATGGCTACCCACTCTAATATTCTGGCCTGGAGAATTCCATGGACAGAGGAGCTTGGTGGGCTACAGTCCATGGGGTCACAAAAAGTTGGACATGACTTTCACTTTTCTCATCTCTCTATACTTGTATAAAATTTAATTTTCCTACAAAATCCAGGATTATTCCTGGATCTTCTGTGATGTCTCCTTTACTTTCTGTGATAGTCTCCATTGAACTCCAGTACAAACTATGGGATGTACCTTTCACTTAGCATGTTGACAAAATTACTTATTAATGGGATCTTCACTTAGAATTGGAAAGTGTTTGAGACTCTTCGCCTAATCTCCAGGAGTCCACTTGGAAACTGTCTCATTTCTATATCTTCTCCATTGTCCTCAAGTTTTTTCAGTGTTTTTTCTTTATTAAATCCATTTGTTTAGATTGTTTGGCCTTACCATTTTCCTCGTCGATGTAAGATTAATGTAATTTCAACTATTGTCTTATTGATTGAATTTTACTGGCAAAAAATGTAAGAACCAAAGTAATACCACTGGGACCCATTTCTCCAGTCAAGTTATTATTCATAACTGCTTTTTGGTAGAATCTTGCAAAATGTCAAGAGTTCACAAGGTAGATGATCCAAGATAGAGATAAAATTTTAGTGACAAATTAATTTCTTATACCTTTCTTACAAGGTTAACCAAATTCTTAGAACAAAGGTTGTAAAAGTCTGAAGTGATGTGAAAGAAAAGAAAAAGAATAGAATGAGTTGAATCTCCTATGAAACTGTCAAGTTTGGTTCTGTCTACTTGCAAATAATTCCAGGATGCTAAAGGGCCAGAACATTTGGAAAGGGGAGCCTAACATTAGCAATACCACTTAGTGATGCTATTATTTTTTTCCTCCATTTTCTGTCCCCCATACTACCTAATACTAGAGCTAGGAGCAGAAACTAAGACTACTAACAAAGAGCAGAGACTCCTTCACAATAGTTGTTTAAAAAGTTCATAATAATATTGATGTAACAGCGTATATCCCAATTTGAAAAGGACATTTTGTCATGGTTTTGAGAACTTATATTTAGTGGAAAAATGAGCATCACAAAAATGTGGGCATACCACAATGATCCAATAGTGATGAGCCTGCTTAAATGTTTCTATCTAGATATAAAATTATATTTATATGCATAGAGCAGTGTTTCTTAACTTGGGGCAATTGTGACTCTACAGGAGGTATTTAGCAACATCTGGAGATATTTCTATTTACACACCAGAAAACTGTCATCTAATCAGTAGGGGCTAAGAATGCATTTAAAGATTTTCAGTTTAGGAAGGTAAAAATTTCAAGAGATGGTTGATGGTGAGAATTGCATAGCAATGTGCCACTGAGCTGCACAGTTAATGTGGTTAAAATAGTATGTTTTATATTATGTGACTTTTACCACAATAAAAAAAATTTAAAAAGGATTCTACATGCATAGGACAGCCCCATGTCATAGAATCATCTGGCCTAGATGTAAGTAGTGCTGAGACTGAGACACTTGGGCTGAGAATTTTTAAAAGGAGTGTAATTTTCTTGGTGGGTCCTTCAGCTTCAGAGAATGGACCTCTCATTAACTTGAGGAACAGGGCTTCCTGAACACCCTTCAGGGTAAGACACTTGAACAAAAATTGCTCCAGGCACTAGATACAAATCATATTCCTACAGAAGGTTAAGAAGCATGCTCATCAACCTGTTGGATGTACTATAGGAGAGCTGCCACTTTCTCCATAAATATTCATCACTATGGAAACTGTCCCACATCCATGAACTCCTATAACCTTAAATGGCAAGCATATATTTTATAAGGATGGTGAGAAAAAAGCAAATGCATTTCTATACTGGCATCTTACTAAATGTTTTATTAGAGATTCTAGACTAGTTTTAAAAAATGTTTTAAATCTGGGCTACTCATTAAAATCTCCTGAGGAAACTTTATAAATTCTGATGCTCAGATTTTATATGGTTAAAAGATTATATGAAAAATTGTGGTGCTGGGGTCCAGGCATCACTATATTGTAAAAACTCTTCAACTGATTGTAAATTATAATAAAGGCTGGGAACCATCCTTCTAGCTTTTATCACAAAGGCTTCACCTTTAAAAGGGCTGACCTGGGCTTCCCTGGCAGTCCAGGGGTTAAGACTCTGAGCTTCCAATGCAGGGGGCTTGAGTTCAGTCCCTGGTTGGGGAACTAAGATCCCACATGCCACAAGGCCAAATTAAATAAATACATAAAAGTTTAAAAGGCTGATCTGAAACCCTCCTATATTAATGAGTTAAATGCTCCAAAATCAAGAGGGATGGTTTAGGTGTCACTTTGTGAGCATTAAGATGAGTGCTGCGTTTTAGAATGATTACTGAAAGAATTCTTTAAAAGTTGGCAAGCAGTTGGGAGTGGGCAACTATTTTTTCCAGTTCCCGTATATCTTCACATGTTGAAAGGAACAAAAGCAGAATAGCTTCCTACTGTACTTCAAGGGCAAAATCAGGTTTTGACTAGAATGGGATTATAAGACACATCATGCCACGGAAAGTAAAATTTGATTTCATCCCTAAAAATTTCCCTGAGCAGGGGAAATGGTATAAACAAGCCATCTGTGTTGTGATGTGAAACACATTCCCTGGTGGTGGCCCTTGCAGGGTGCCTGTATTATCTGCAAAAAAAAGGAGGGGTATTTGCTGTGGGACCAAAGACAGTGGGAATTCTGATCAACTTGTTTTCTAAATTTGCACAAAATTATTCCCGTGAGGAGACGAGATTTTCAGAAGTCAGGCAATGGATGAATTAGTATAAATCTAAAAATTAAATAAAATCCAGTATTGGCAAAGCAGAGCTTTGATGCTGCTCTACATAAACACAAAAATGAACTGTTAAATTTAGAAATGAACAGATTCAAATGCAGTTTGTCCTTTTTCTATCTATAGCAGGAATCCTTCTGATCATGTACTGTACATTTGATGGAAGCATGTGGCTGTGGCAAATGTCCTCCAGGAACGGATCCAAAACAGAAGTTCAATTTGCTTGGAGCTCTTTAAAGTGTTCCAGGGGTGCAAAGTGGACTGAACACCCCCAAATTCTTACAGTACCTTTGAAAATATTGAAATAGACAAAAGGAGATAGCAGAGATGTGAAACTTGAAAAAGCACAAGTTTGTTTTATCAGAAACATTTTGTTTTCAAAGATAGATGCATTTTAATAAAATTAAAAAAAATCATCTGCTCCATCTTCCAGACCTGCTATCATTCCCTCTTTTTTTATTTTTCCAA
Organism: Cervus canadensis; assembly: GCF_019320065.1. NCBI lineage: Eukaryota > Metazoa > Chordata > Mammalia > Artiodactyla > Cervidae > Cervus > Cervus canadensis. Next base: position 46,633,262 of record NC_057409.1, on the reverse strand, counting down.
ATCTCTAAGGTGTGGGCTGTCCCTGTGTCCTGAATTTAGACAGGCCTGGGTATAAATTCTAGGTCTAGCTCCTATTACTCTGGATTTCAGGAAGCTGATTGGCATCATCAATCCAGAGTTTTCTTTCCAATAAAATGAAAATAATGGCATTTCCCTTGATAGTTAGTTGTAAGGATTACTTTGGTGGCAATGAAATCATGTCAGACTTGTAAAATAGAATATTACTCAGCAATAAAGAAGGTACATGCATAGCATGGATGAATCTCAATAGTATTATGCTAAGTCAGACTCAAGAAGCTGTATACTATTTATTTATATTACACTCTAGAAAAGGCAAAGCTGTCGGGACTGAAAACAAATCAGTGGGTGCCAGGGGTTCAGGGTGGGGTGAGGACTTACTGCAAAGAGACAGGAACTTTTGAGGGTGATGAAAATATCCTATAATCTTGATGGTGGTGCTGGTTATACCATTGTTCATAGAACAGTATAAACAAAATAAATGACCTGCACCATGTAAACCATGTCAGTAAAAAACCACCCCCCACCAACAAAGATAATGTGTTAAAAGGTTAAATGCAAAAATAAAGATTAAAAAACTTGGAAGCACCTATCATGTTGGTCTATAAACATAGTTTTGTCACCTCTTCTCTGTTTCAAAGCCAAATAATTTAAATACAAAATCTACCTTTGAATTCAATTCTTTACTACTTTACCTTTTACTTGTAAATTTTTGCTCTCTCACAAAATACCAATGACTAATTTATTGTCAAATCCACTGTTTTCTTCAAGCTTTTTTATGTATTTAAAGTTTCTTGCAGTAGTATGCAGGCTTCCCAGCTGACTGGGTGGTAAAGAATCTGTCTCCGAGTGCAGAAGACACAGGAGACTTGGGTGTGATTGCTGGATAGGGAAGATCCCCTGGAGTAGGAAGTGGCTACCTGCAACAGTTCTGTTGCCTGGAAAATTCCATGGGCAGAGAAGCCTGATGGGCTCCAGTCCATATGAGGCAAAAAGTTGGACACAACTGAGCAACTGAGCTTGCATGCACAGCCTTGTACAGTGGAAGTATCATAGCCAATGAGGTTTATTGAGGTGCAATTATTTCTAAATAAAATTCCGTACAATGCTTCTTTCTTGCTACTGTTTGCTGTCTACATTCTTCACAGGCTCTTTCCTTTTCTGTCCACAAGCATATTAATTCCTCAAAGTTTCTATCCAGTTCATTGCTTTATCATTTTTTGCATTTACACCTGCTTTTGTACAATTTCAACCCTGAATGACTTTCAAAAAATAGGTATCTAGAGGTACCTATTGTCCTAATTTCCAAAAACAGATCCAATTTTTATTTACCTGTTGAGTAGTTCTGATTCAAATAATAATAGCTTTCCAATTAAAAGTGTTCCAGGATTATTTGCTAATTAACTACTTTCTTACTGATTTTATGTGTCACCATTATAATTTATATGGTATCTCGTTATACTGTGAGTGTGTGTAAATGCCTTTTTTCTAGAGTTTTCATTCTGTTCCAGGGATGTGTCATTTCCTGAGCAAATACCTTTGTATGTCTCACTATGGTAACGTTATATTTTTATTTCTGACAATGCAAGTTTCCTTCACTACTTGTTTTTCATTTCTTCTTCTTGGCTGATTTCATCAGTGTATTATTCCAGACAAAAATTAGAATTATTTTATGAGGCTTCTCATGAAGGGATTATGATTGCATTACTTGTGTACATTATATGAAGGCAAATAACATCTTGACAATATCAATCTTTCCTTCCAGTAACATATTTATTTCTACATTTATTTGTCTTCTTTATGTTCTTCAGTAAAGTTGTATGGCATCCGGTTCCATCACTTCATGGCAAATAGACGGGGAAACAGTGGCTGACTTTATTTTTTTGGGCTCCAAAATCACTGCAGATGATGATTGCAGCCATGAAATTAAAAGATGTTTACTCCTTGGAAGGAAAGTTATGACCAATCTAGACAGCATATTAAAAAGCAGAGACATTACTTTGTTAATAAAGGTCCATCTTGTCAAGGCTATGGTTTTTCCAGTGGTCATATATGGATGTGAGAGTTGGACTATAAAGAAAGCTGAGTGCTGAAGAATTGACGCTTTTGAACTGTGGTGTTGGAGAAGACTCCTGAGAGTCCCTTGGACTGCAAGGAGATCCAACCAGTCCATCCTAAAGGAGATCAGTCCTGGGTGTTCCTTGGAAGGACTGATGCTGAAGCTGAAACTCCAATCCTTTGGCCACCTGATGCGAAGAGTTGACTCATTGGAAAAGACCCTGATGCTGGGAAAGATTGAGGGCAGGAGGAGAAGGGGACGACAGAGGATGAGATGGTTGGATGGTATCACTGACTCAATGGACATGAGTTTGAGTAAACTCTGGGAGTTGGTGATGGACAGGGAGGCCTGGCGTGCTGCAGCTCATGGGGTCGCAAAGAGTCAGACATGACTGAGCGACTGAACTGAACTCAACTGAAAGAAGTATACCTTTCTTCATGTAGGTTCTATTTATCATTTGGCTAAATATTTTATGTATTTTTCTGCTATTATGATTAGAATAACTCATCAGTAATTTTTGACCTGAATTTTGCTGCTTAACAGAAGAGGAATTTCCCTGTTGTTTCAGTAATATTTTAATTTATCCTCTTAGTTTTTCTAGTTATACAATCATTTCATTTTAAACATTAATAATTTTATCCATTTGCAAGAAATTTGCCTCATTCATTTCTCCTGTCTTATTGATTTGATCAGAACTTCCAAAACTATGTTAAATAGCTGTGGTGCTAGAAATCAACTTTATCTTAGACCAATTTTTTAGCTGATAATGCTTTGTGCTTCCCCATTAACCAAACAAGTATTAATTTAAGATTTTAAAAACTCTTGCTGAAGAATTATTTATCTATCTAGTGCATTTGATTTTTTTTCATAATGAGGTATTTTTTTTAAATGCTTTTATTTGAAACTTTTGAGATACATATCACATTTCCCCCCCTTTCATATGATGAAATAAAGATTTATGATGTACAAGAGGTAGGAGGAAGGGGAAAATACATGGTCTCACTGATACATTATTTATTAAGTTCCCTGAGCTCCTAAGATGACATAAGGGCATAAATGTCATCAGTATCCAAAAATACTCACTAATAATTGAACATTTTTAAATTTAGTCCCTTTCTTGTGAAATTATCTCATTGTAAAAATATTAATTTTATGTGTTATATTGATTTTAGATACTATTACACATTTCAAATCAATTGTAGAACAAAATAGTAAATATTAGAAAATATATATGATTTCATGCAATTGAAAAAAAAGTTGAGCAACTCCTTAAGTCATGCTGAAATCCAGTGATACATGAGGTTCTGAGAGAGTTAAGCCAGTACAGTCTGTAAGGAAGAAAACATCAAAAAGGTTGATGACATTAATGCATTTGAGAGAAAATGCTTTGACTCTAAGGGAATCAAAAATTCCTTGGAAACTAAATGGAGTTCTCCAGAAATTTTGCCAGAGGGACTTTTCTAGGATAATTAGGAAAATGTTTTCATATAATTTTTTTGGAGAAATGCTTTAAAAAATTCTTTACATTTAATTTATTTTTATTTTAGACTGGAAATTAGCTCATATTTCAATCCCAAGCTATATTTTGTTAGATGTAGTGAACACATTTCTTAAATTTATTTCTGTTTTAGATAAAGTCCCAATACCTTTTTTTTAAAACTGCCTACTATGAAAATATGGCTTCTTTTAACTGAATTAACTTAAAGATAAGTTCCTATTATTCTAAGATAATGAAGACCTCCATGGACACTAATTAATTTCTAATATTAAAACATTTTTATGTCATGGGAATAAAACTTACTTGCTCTTGGAGTATTATTTTCTTAACAGTCCTTGGTATACTAGTCATTAGAATTTTATTCTTAGGTTATTTTAGTTGTTATGACATGTATTACTTTTGGAATTGGAAAAAATTAAGAAAACATTTTGAAAGATTTGCTAATATAGAATATACTATAATAGTAGTATATGTTATAGTATATATTATATATTTTAGTATAGAATGTCTAGAATAAGTTTCTTTACTTACAAATGAAACTAGTCTGTGGTGTTTTTTTTTTTTTTTGTGGTATCCTTGTCAGGTTTTTGATACATGACTGTACTGACTTTGTCAATTAAGATGCTTACAAATTTTGCAATATTTAAACAGTATAGAAATTTGTCTTATATAAAAATTACTAGAATTGTTACATTGTATTTAATAGGAATTTTTTGATAATTATATATTTTCTATAATTATTATGTTATTTCAAAATCTGCTTTCTTTAAATAAGTTATGGAAATTTCTATTAATAAAATGTCAAACTCTATGGCTATGTGCCTGTTCCCAGTTGTGGCTGACTCTTTGCAACCCCATGAACCGTAGCCTGCCAGGCTCCTCTTTCATGGGATTTTCCAGGTAAGAATACTGGAGTGAATTGCTATTTCTTCCCCCAAGATATCTTCCTGACCTAGGGATCAAACCTGTGTCTCTTGTATCTCTTGCCTTGGTAAGCAGATTCTTTACCTCTGGGGGCTTCCCAGGTGGCTCAGTCCCTGGGTCAAGAAGATCCCCTGGAGGAGGAAATGGTAACCCACTCCAGTATTCTTGCCTGGAGAATCCCATGGACAGAGGAAAATGGTAGGCTACAGTCCATGATGTCCCAAAGTATCAGACACCATAGCATGCATCCAGTAACAGTAACTCACGTGGGACGCCCAAGCTCTAAGGTTACATAGCCATAATAAATTCATAAAAATACATATCAATAGTAAACTTTCTTGCAGCAAGTTTTGTGTAATTGTATTTGCCCTAATATTTTAGTGGTTAACCTAGGTAGTTAGAATAGGAAGCAGGAGTCCAAAATGGCGGTGGCTAAAAGACAAAGAGAAAAGCCCGTCAAAATAGAACAAAGGAAGGTCAAAGGGAGGTCTGAGGACCAGAGTGAAGACCTCAGGTAGAACAAACAGCCCTCCTGGCTAGCCCAACTTACATACGGCAGGCCCGGGGTGGGGTGTGGGGGGCGGTGGGGAGATATGACCTGTGCACTGGTTCGCGTCTTTGGGTCGGCATGCCCTCAGGCCTGGAGGATGGATTCTCTTGCTATTTTCTAAATAAAGTAGAGCTGTAACACTGATTTGTCTAAGAGCTATAACATGATCTGTTCGAGACCTGAGAGCTATAACACGGTCTGTCCAAGACCAGAGAGCTGTGATGCGCCGAGGGCTTTAATGTCCATCACTTCAAATCTTTGTTGTGATGAGACAGAACCGAGGAGAATACACTCGCCTGACAGTTAACATAGCATTTTGTTTCTTTATGCTCATGTACACATTGAATGCATTAAGTATATGACTTGTATTTTCTAATTTATTAAAAAATATTACATAACATTTGCATTTAGAATTTTGTTAGGTTTACAATTATTTACAATTATTTTTATTTATGTCTCTGTTTAACTGGCTTCAGTGTCTATGGAATCTTTCAAGAATACTATATTCTCAAACTTTTTGTTTTCTTTACCTCAAAGTCTGTTGAATAGATCTTCAATTTTTTTTCCCCAACAAGAGGATATGAGTATTAGGTTTCCTAAGCCTTAGCATTATTTTAGATTATCTTTATTTTGCTTCCACAGATTAAATATAAACTTTTAATTCCAAATAAGTGCAAATGCAAAGATAGCTGACAGAATTGGAGAGGATTTTTTAAGTAAACATTTTAGAAATACTTCATTATCAAGTAAAAATAGACAACATAGAAAGTAAAAGAAAATTGGAGATTCAAGGGAGAAAAACAGAAAACAAACAAAAAAGGAGACAAATATTTAAGAGGGAAAATAGGAGAGAGGCAAGGTAAGAATAATTCAGCACATCTATGAAAGTAGCCCAAAAGAAGAAAAGCAAAGCAATAGAATAGAACAAATTACTAAAGACTATCATTCAAGAAAATTTCCTGAGAGAAGACAATCCTACTTATTGAAAGGACATCTGAAAAGTTTACACAATATTGTTAGCAGCAAGGAATATTCCAATCTATCTGCTGTATTTTAATAACAAAGAGAGTTGTTGCTGTTCAGTCACTAAGTTGTGTCTATCTCTTTGCAACTCCATACAAAGGGTGAGGGACCTATGACTATTCAGATAAAAAGCAAAAGGAAAGAAAGTTTGGTTGATTTGAGTCTGTGTTAAAATATTTTATGCTAAGAAAAATGCAAGCCAAAGTCTTTACACAGAGCCAAAATGACCTTCAATAATAAAATTCACAAGAGTTATGAACACATAAGGATTTAGAAGATATTATTGCCAATGGCTCTCCCTGAAAACCACACAAACAAAAACTTCACATATGCTAAGAAACAATTAGAAAATTTCTGCATGAGAGTTACTGTGTGTGCGCGTGTGCTCAGCCTTATCCAACTTTCCACCCCGTGGACTGCAGCCAGACAGGCTCCTCTGTCCATGGAGTTTGCCAGGCAAGAATTCTGAAGTGGGTTGCTATTTCCTCCTCCAGGGGATCTTCCCGACCCAGGGATCGAACACCTATCTCCTGTGTCTCCTTCATTGACAAGTGGATGTTTTACCATTGAGCCACCTGGAAATCCCCACAAAGGCCAGTACCAGAGCTACTGGTAGGGTGTTAAAGCAGAGAGAATCAAGGGATCCTTAACTACAACTTTCTCAGCACAAACAGTAGCTGAGAAATGGTGTTGGGTATTTTGAAGGAAGCGAAAGAGCAAATCAATTTGGGAGACTATTTCCAGAGTCAGATAATGCTGGAACAAGTCCTCCTGATATTTGCACCTACAGAACCCTGAAGACAAATACTAAGAAAAGATGGAGCCTCCCCCCTCCACCTTCACCAAAAGCAACATGGGAAATTGAACCACCTCTCCAGATTCCTAGGCAGATGAACAGACAAGTGGAATGATCCTTGTTGAACTGCAAGAGGTTAAGAGTTGCTGAAGCTGCTCTGATTGGGGATGGTTTGTTCAAGCTTTATATATCCTCAGTTGGATGTTGTGAGTAACAGAGTATTTTTTAAAAACAATAAATACAAAAAATTGACAGATGCAAATAATTACCTTTAATCACTTTTTCCCCTTTCAAAACTCATTTTTCTTTTCTTCAGTGTTACAGACAAGTCCAAAAATAACCCGATTTTATTGTTTTGTTTTGCTTTGCTTTTGTCCTCTTCCTGGATTAGTGTATCCTAAGCTTCAGTTTGAAAAACAACAACAATAATAACAGTAACACAATACTATCCTGATCGGTCTTGCAATGTGAGTAATTTGTCTTTTGAGAAAGTATTTTGAAAAGAACGTAGAGGGCAGGACACTTTTTGTCTAGTGAAACACATGTTCCTGTTTCCATTTGTTCTCTGCTCTGAAAATTGGCTTGTGTGCATTGCAATTTCTGTCATCCCTCTTCGTCACTCAGCCCTTTGCTGTGTGTTCTCTCTGAGTCTACAACCAGGGCTGCTGAGAGTTCTGACTGGGAGAGAGAGAAAGGGCTTCCTCTGACCTACATTGTGAACTGGCTATAACTTCCCAGACATCAAGACTCTCACAATCCTGTTTTCTGGTTGCTCCTCTCTCTTATATCCCCCTTGATGAACACTCCCAGTCATGACCTGGCCTCCCAGTTCTCACAACATTTAATCAAATTTCTGACTTACATACAACAACCTGACTCGCGTCTGCCCTCATCTCTGTCTTTTCCCATCTTTACAACCGAAGAATTTTCCATCTTCCCAGATGAAGATGCTCCTTCCATCCCTTCCAGTCTGTACATTCTTCCTGCCTGATCTCAGACAGCACAGTGCCCTCATTGACAGTCCGCATGTCGGCAATGATGAATTTAGAGCCCTTGCCTGGCCATCTCTCCAGACTTCAGATTCCTATCTCCAACTACCTTTTAGACATTTCCACTCAACTATGTCACAGAAAATTCCAATTCAATATGTCATAAATTTAACTGGGCATCCCCTCAGCACTCATCTGGTCTATATTTGTTCTCTCTTATGGCAGATGGAATCTTCATCACTAAGTAACCCAAGTCAGAGAAGCCTAGGTTGTACTAGATTCATTTGTCTTCCTCATCATGCATGTCAGAAAATTGCCAAATATTTTTGCTTGCACTTCCTAATCTTCAGTAAATTCTATGCATTTCTTTCCATGTCAGTATTCTTTAGACCTCATTTCAGGCCATTATCATTCCTGATGATGACAATTTCCTCTTATTTGCTTTGTTTCCACTTACCCACCTCTAGATAATTCTCTACACTGCTGCAGAAGAATGGTTTCAAGCCCCCAAATGATCATGCTGCTCTCCTAAACAAGTATTTAGGGCTTTATACTGAACTCAAGATAAAGTTTGTGCTCTTTAATGTGTCTCGAGGCTTCTCATGTTCTCTCACATTTACCTTGACTCCTCTACCCTTGACTTGCCCAGTCATTTCACCAACCTCATCTCTGTCTACTCATGCTCAATCCTGGTGTCCCTTGTTTTCCTCCATCCAATCATTATATTCTCACACATCAATCCTCTTTGGCCACTTACCAAGTTAACCCCTACTTATTCATTAGGTTTCAATTTAGATGCTATTTTACCTAAGACCTCATCACTGACCAAGTCTTCAAACTTCCCCAATTTGGATTGTGTTCTTTTTGTATGTTTCAGTAGCAGTTTACAAAATTTTGTAAAACTTACTACATGCTCATGCATGCTCAGTTGTGTCCAACTCTTTGCAATCCCGAGGACTATAGCCTGCCAGTCTCCTCTGTCCATGGGATTTCCCAGGCAAGAGTACTGGAGTGGGTTACCATTTCTACCTCCAAGATATCTTCCCAACCCAGGGATTGAACCTGGGTGGGTCTCCTGCATTACAGGCAGATTCTTTACCACTTGAGTCATCAGGGAAATTCCCAAACTTACTTCATGATATTATAAATGCCTGTTTATTTGATGATATGTCCATCTAGACTGAAGTTTTATGAGGGTAAGAATTACATATATATATTTTTTTATTAACTCTACCAGAGACAAACAATGCCTGGATATATTAGGCACATAATAAACCTTTGTTGAATGAATTAACCTGACTATATACTATTTTCCTATTTTCCAAACATCTCCTCATACTCAAAGTCTTCAGAATGCTATTTTCTTTATCCTGTTCACAGCCTTTTTTCTGTACAATATATTCTTTCCTCATATGACCATGCAAATGAGGTGTGTCTTGGCCAGATGCGTCTTGGTACTGAGCCCATAGCTGTCTCTTGTACAGCTCACTGTCCACTTGGATGACCAGTTGGACAGAAGGCTGATGTACTCTGATACTAGTACAAATTTAGGTATCTATTGGGAATTCCTTCGTGATTCTGATAAGTGAGGAGGGATCTTCTCCTTCTCTCCTGCCCTGGTTCTCTGAGACCTTGAACTGGTAGAGTACATCAAAAGTCACAGTTCTAAAAATATGAGATAGATGAGACCCCTTCCCTGATTACTGAACCTTCCCTTGGTGGCTCAGCTGGTAAAGAATCTGCCTGCAATGCAAGAGACCTGGGTTTGATCCCTGGGTCAGGAAGATCCCTTGGAGAAAGAAATGGCAACCCACTCAAGTATTCTTGCCTGTAGAATCCCTTGGACAGAGAAACCTGGTGGGCCATGGGGGTCACAAAGAGTCGAAGCGACTCAGTATACAAAGCAGGGCTACCCTGCTTTCATACTCCAGTCTTCAGCATCAGCTCTTTGCAGGGCATTCCTGATCTGAGAAAGCAGGGCATCTTTACACAGATGCACTGCTTGTAGAAGGCTAAGGCTTCTTTCTTTCCTGAGTTCCCAAGATTCCAATAGACATAGTCAGTTCAGTTCAGTTGCTCAGTCGTGTCTGACTCTTTGTGACCCCATGAGCTGCAGCACGCCAGGCCTCCCTGTCCATCACCGACTCCCGGAGTCCACCCAAACCCATGTCCATTGAGTCGGTGATGCCATGCAACCATCTCATCCTCTGTCGTCCCCTTCTCCTCCTGCCCCCAATCCCTCCCAGCATCAGGGTCTTTTCCAATGAGTCATCTCTTCGCATCAGGTGGCCAAAGGATTGGAGTTTCAGCTTCAACATCAGTCCTTCCAAGGAACACCCAGGACTGATCTCCTTTAGGATGGACTGGTTGGATCTCCTTGCAGTCCAAGGGACTCTTAAGATTCTTCTCCAATACCACACTTCAAAAGCGTCAATTCTTCGGCACTCAGCTTTCTTTATAGTCCAACTCTCACATCCATACATGACCACTGGAAAAACCATAGCCTTGACAAGATGGACCTTTATTGACAAAGTAATGTCTCTGCTTTTTAATATGCTGTCTAGATTGGTCATAACTTTCCTTCCAAGGAGTAAGCATCTTTTAATTTCATGGCTGTAATCACCATCTGCAGTGATTTTAGAGCCCAGAAAAATAAAGTCTGACACTGTTTTCACTGTTTCCCCATCTATTTGCCATGAAGTGATGGGACCGCATGGCTTGATCTTAGTTTTCTGAATGTTGAGCTTTAAGCCAACTTTTTCACTCTCCTCTTTCACTTTCATCAAGAGGCTCTTTAGTTCCTCTTCACTTTCTGCCATAAGGGTGGTGTCATCTGCATATCTGAGCTTATTGATATTTCTCCCATCAATCTTGATTCCAGCTTGTGCTTCCTCCAGCCCAGAGTTTCTCATGATGTACTCTGCATATAAGCTAAATAAGCAGGGTGACAATATACAGCCTTGACGTACTCCTTTTCCCATTTGGAACCAGTCTGTTGTTCCATGTCCAGTTCGAACTGTTGCTTCCTGACTTGCATACAGGTTTCTCAAGAGGCAGGTCAGGTGGTCTGGTATTCCCATCTCTTCCAGAATTTTCCACAGTTTATTGTGATCCACACAGTCAAAGGCTTTGGCATAGTCAATAAAGCAGAAATAGACACAGGAATACCAATCAATTGAATCTTCCGAGGATGAGACAATTACCTGGAAAACTGGGATATTATTTTCTTTTTCTTTTTGGTTGCACTTTATCTTTGTTGCTGCCCAGAGGCTTTGCTAGTTGTGGAGATTGAGGGCTACTCTCTAGTTGTGGTATGCAGGCTGCTCACTGTGGTGGCTTGTCTTGTTGCAGAGCAGTCTCTAGAGTGTGTGGGCTCAGTAGCTGTGGTTCATTGGCTCTAGAGTGAGGACTCAGGAGTTGCGGTGCAGGGGCTGGCTTAGCCTAGCTGCTTCATGGCATGTGGCATCATTCCAGACCAAGGATCAAACCCGTGTGTCCTGCATTGGCAGGTGGATTCTTATCCACTGGACCACCAGGGCTGTCCAGAGATACTACTTTCTTATGTGTGCATGCTTAGTCACTCAGTTGTGTCTGACTCTTTGGAACTCCATGGACTGTAGCCTGCCAGGATCCTATGTCCTTGGAAATTCCCATGCAAGAATGCTGGAATGGCTTCCTATTTCAGGAGAACCCTGAAATATTTCCTATTGCAGGAGATTTTTCCCAACTCAGGGATAAAACTCATGTCTCCTGTGTCTTCTGAATTGGCAGTTTTGATTTTCTTGCCTGTCATATTTGTCTCAACTCCATCTTCCATAGATCAACTGAATGTTTAAACACAATGAAGATATTTCACACATAAATTCTTCTAAGTCAGAAACTTACTTTCCAATAAAAAAGTAAGGCATCTGATTGATTTCCATTGGGTTTTATTCCATTTATATATCCCATCTTCCAAAATAGGTGGCCTAACATTAACAGTGTTAGGCTTTATTTTTTTGGGCTCCAAAATCACTGCGGATGGTGACTGCAGCCATGAAATTAAAAGATGCTTGCTTACTCCTTGGAAGGAAAGTTATGACCAACCTAGACAGCATATTAAAAAAGCAGAGACATTACTTTGTCAACAAAGGACCGTCAACAAGAGTTGACTCATTGGAAAAGACCCTGATGCTGGGAGGGATTGGGGGCAGGAGGAAAAGGAGATGACAGAGGATGAGATGGCTGGATGGCATCACCGACTCGATGGGCATGAGTTTGGTTATACTCTGGGAGTTGGTGATGGACAGGGAGGCCTGGCGTGCTGTGATTCATGGGGTTGCAAAGAGTTGGACATGACTGAGCGACTGAACTGAACTGAACTGAACATTACCAAACAAAACTTGGGCCTGCTCACTGGGCCAAGCAGAAATAGGCAACTCGCGCTGAAAAGACTCAAAGTCCTCAGTGGCTTACAGGGAAAGGTTTTAAAGACAGTGAGAGGGAGAGGGTCACAGGGTGTATGATCAGCTCAAGCGCAATTCTCTGATTGGTTGATGGTGAAGTAACAGGCTGATGTTCTGGGAATTTGAATGATCAATTTTTTGGTTCCAACCTGTCTAGGGTCTACCTACGGGTGGTCAGCATGGAGTTAACTTCTACCTGGAGGAGGTTTTAGTGTCTGCAAAACAACTCATGGGCAGGGCTCAAGATATCCCTTGAGGAGGAGCTAAAGTTCCCTGACTTTGTTTTATAACTAAACTATTATTGTTTTGGCTTGCTTGTTTTCCTTTGCTCTGCACTTCCTCACTTCTCTGATTAAATTTGCTCTCTGAAATTTGGAGAAGGCCTAGAAGGCTAAAGCTTTTCTGTAAACAAGAAACAAGGGTCATGGTGGGGGGGATAGGAGGTGCCTGTCCCTGGGAAAGCCCCTTGGAACCTTGCTCGGTTTCACTGATAGAATAGCAAAATGGTCATTTAAGACTCTGGTATGGTGTCAGACGGACAATCACTCTGTCAAATTGAAATGTTCTTCTACAAGGGTCTATGGATCTTTTGAACTAACGTATAATCTGAACCAATATATTTTGTTGTTTCTTCTCAAATTCCAAAGGAATGGCACTGAGGTGACACCTTTCATAATTAAAACTACCCACTGATAAAATGTTTGCATCTCTGTTCTATAATTCTTCACACTGCTTTTTAGAGATTTTACCATCTAAAGAACTAATGCTTCCATCAAGAGAGATGGTTTTTATTGAGTGGATACTTCTACCTAGCCTTTTTGGGATCTCCATGTCGGGAAAAATTGGAAAGGTAGAGATGCGAAAAACATACAAACAAATACTAACAACGATAACAAACCAAGTAACCCCTGCGATACCTGTTTGTACATCTAGGTCCAGTATTTAAATTCGATGGAATGCCATGTTAGTAACAATGTCAAGATACAGATTTCTCAAAAATAAAGGTTTATATTACGTCATTGAATAAAGAACTTCAACTTGCTGAAGCGTAGGTTGAAGGTAAAATGAAAAGGAGAAAAGTTATATTGTTGTGACTAGCTATGAAAACAATTGCTGTAGCATTTTTTTGCTCTTCCCTTCTTGCTGTGTCATGAAAGTGAAAGTTGCTCAGTCGTGTCCGATTCTTTGTGACCCCATGGACTCTACTGTATAGCCCATGGATTTCTCTAGGCTAGAATACTGGAGTGGGTAGCCTTTCCCTTCTCCGGGGGATCTTCCCAACCCAGGGATCGAACCCAGGTCTCCTGAACTGAAGGCAGATTCTTTACCAACTGAGCTATCAGGGAAGCCCCTTGCTGTATCATGTATATATTTGAACCATTTTTCCTTTTCATTCATCTTCCTAGCTCCCATTATTGAATTTCAAGGTTGTGGTGACAGACAACTAAAAGTTAATGCATAGATACCAGACTATCCATTCAGGATTTTGACAAAACTAAAGGAAGAATGGACATCATTCCAAAGTCCTGTGCTTGACTCAGAGGCACCATCTCATAAAATTTGAAGAGGAAGTGTGTGTGTGTGTTTATGAGGGGGAGGAGTATATGGATTCTATGCAGGAGTAGTCGCATTATATGTTTTGGAGCTACAAGTTTAAGAAAGTGATAAATAATCATTGGAGAACTAAAGGGGTGGAGCTTAGTGGAGTTTGTTCAGCTTTGGCCACCCAGAAACGAAATACATCTTCCTTTTGAGGAAATGCCAAAATCAGTGGGAGGGAAAGCTCCACATTCCTTTTTGGAAACTAATTTGAGTCAGTTGTTTCTACTTTTTCTGAGTCAGGGCATGGATTTGACCTAAACTTATCCAATCCGGGGTCTACATTCACAGGGAATTTAAGGGATCAGTAAGATGACAGAGGGGTCTACCTGCAGTGTCAGTGATGTCACTAGTGAGTGCTTCAGTGGTTGCAATTCCTATTACACCATCCCAACTAGACAGTCTCAATGGTTAGATGAACTGCGTTCTTGCTGCCTAGTCTCCCTGGCTCTCCGAGTTTCTTGCCTGGTTCCCCAATAATCTTACTGACTCAGGAAGCTCCCTGACATTCTTCCAGGAATTATTTTTTCTACATAAGTAAAAACTGCTGCTGCTGCTGCTAAGTCGCTTCAGTCGTGTCTGACCCTGTGGGACCCCATAGACGGAAGCCCACCAGGCTCCCGCGTCCCTGGGATTCTCCAGGCAAGAACACTGGAGTGGGTTGCCATTTCCTTCTCCAATGCATGAAAGTGAAAAGTGAAAGTGAAGTCGCTCAGTTGTATCTGACTCTTCGAGACCCCATGGGCTGCAGCCCACCAGGCTCCTCTGCCCATGGGATTTTCCAGGCATTGTACTACTTATGCATAACTCCCAGAGTTATGGAGTAGGAAATGGCAACCTACTCCAGTATTCTTGACTGGAGAATCCCATGGACAGAGGGGCCTGGCAGGCTACAGTCCATGGGGTCACAAGAGTCTGACACGACCTAAGTGACTTAGTATAGCCGCAAGCCAGAGTTAATATCTACTGTTTGCAGCTGAGAATGCTGTTACTAGCACTAAATCCAGGGCCTAAAGAACGGTAGAAAAGGGTAAAAGTTTGAGCAATTTGGCCAACAAGAGCAAATGACCATGAATGTGGGTTCTGTGTCTGTAGCCAGAGTGCCTGATGTGACAACGCCTGTGACCTCAGGGCTTCCCCCGTCATTTACATTATTGAAAAAGGAATGTTTCAGTTCTCTCCTCATGAGTTCTTCCCAAAGCCTTGCTTTCCTTAGCTCTTCTTTGTAAAAATGAACATGAGTTTTACCTTTGTGAAGAAGTCCTGCATATAAACCTGAATTGCATAAGAAGACCCACTTTGATAATAGAATTTATGAGTTGGTTATAACCATGACTTTCCAAAAGAACAGGCTTGATTTATTGATTCTGGAAAAGCAAAAACTGGCAAATATCTATACAACCAACCATCATCTCTCATAAATATAAGACCCTAAACAAAGTAGGGGGATAATGTTTTGTAGGTAATTGGAATTTTCACCTAGAGCAAAGCATAACCTGTCTATTGTGAAAATAGGCAACAAACTTCCAAAAGAGAGGAACTGAGGGGCAATTTCCTATTCATAGCTTTATTCACTCTAGAGATAGTTGTGAAAATCTGCAAGCTGAATTTTTATAGATAATACAAAAACTCTTCATGCAATTTTAATCATTATAATTAGCCACATGAAAACTTTCTTTCATTTCTCAATTCATGAAAGGGACAGATTTTCAAACTAATAAAAAATATTTTTAATCTCTGACCCTAAAATACTCAACTGAACATTTCTTTCTAATTTCTAGTGAAATTTTATTTTATTACCTTTTTTTGTTTTACAAATGTACACCTCATCATCATATTTATATATTCAGTGGAAGGCTAAAAGATTGATATTTTGTAAGCAAAAATCATCCTGAATATTTTATAATTTTATCTCCATCTTAATAATTTATAATGCAGTATGCAGAATAATATGGGTATGAATGAAGTTTGACTAAATATTCACAGTTTGGGAATATCTGGGTTCATTTGCTAACACTTTTCAAAAAAACTAAGCACAAAAAAATATTCATTACAATTAAATGATTTCAGTACTCAGAGGCCCCCACAAAAGCCTGTTTTGTGGTAAGTAACCTTGAGGGCTTCTCTATCCACAGTATTAATGTATTTTAAGTATCCGTATAGACCAGGTGTGGAAACAGACACAACAGGAACATGATGGCATGTTATCCATTTTTACAAATGATTTTTTCTATCATTTATAAAAATGAGTAAACCTGGAAGTGGTCAAACAAGTGTCTTAACCCTCTCCCGCCAGGAAGCTTCCATCAGCCTCTTATCCTTATCCCTCAGAGGCAGACAGAATGAAAACTACAAACAGATAAAACTAATCCAACTGACCACATGGACCACAGCCTTGTCTAACTCAATGAAACTATGAGCCATGCCGTGTAGGGCCACCCAAGATGGACGGGTCATGGTGGAGAGGTCTGACAAAATGTGGTCCATTGGAGAAGGGAATGGCAAACCACTTCAGTATTCCTGCCTTGAGAATCCCATGAACAGTATGAAAAGGCAAAAAGATATGACGCTGAAAGATGAACTCCCCAGGTCAGTAGGTGCCCAATATGTTACTGGAGATCAGTGGAGAAATAACACCAGAAAGAATGAAGGGATGGAGCCAAAGCAAAAACAACACCCAGTTGTGGATGTGACTGGTGATAGAAGCAAGGTCTGATGCTGTAAAGAACAATATTGCACAGGAACCTGGAATGTTAGGTCCATGAATCAAGGCAAATTGGAAGTGGTCAAACACTTGGAAAGAGCGAACACTGACATTTTGGAATCAACATTTTAGTGAACTAAAATGAACTAAATTTTAGTGATTTTAGTGAACTAAAATGGACTGGAATGGGTGGATTTAACTCAGATGGCCACCATATCTACTACTGTGGGCAAGAATCCCTTAGAAGAAATGGAGTAGCCCTCAGAGCCAAAAAAAAAAAAAAAGTCTGAAATGCAGTACTTGGATGCCGTCTCAAAAACGACAGAATGATCTCTGTTCGTTTCCAAGGCAAACCACTCAATATCACAGTAATCCAAGTCTATGCATCCACCAGGAATGCTGAAGAAGCTGAAGTTGAATGGTTCTATGAAGACCTACAAGACCTTCTAGAACTAACACCCCAAAGAGATGTCCTTTTCATTACAGGGGACTGGAATGCAAAAGTAGGAACTCAAGAGATATATGTTGTAACAGGCAAATTTGACTTGGAAAACAGAATGAAGCAGGTCAAAGGCTAACAGAGTTTTGTCAAGAGAACTCACTGGTCATAGCAAACACACTCTTGCAACAACACAAGACAAGACTATACTCATGAACATCACCAGATGGTCAATACTGAAATCAAATTGATTATATTCTTTGCAGCCAAAGATGGAGAAGCTTTATACAGTCAGCAAAAACAAGACCAGGAGCTGACTGTGGCTCAGATCATGAACTCCTTATTGCAAAATGCAGATTAAAATTGAAGGAAGTATGGAAAACCACTAGACCATTCAGGTATGACCTAAATCAAATCCCTTTTGATTATACAGTGGAAGTCAGAAATAGATTCAAGGGATTAGATCAGATAGACAGAGTGCCTGAAAAACTATGGATGGAGGTTTGTGACATTGTACAGGAGGCAGTGATCAAGACCATCCCCAAGAAAAAGAAATGCTAAAAAGGCAAAATGGTTGTCTGAAGAGGCCTCACAAATAGCTGAGAAAAGAAGAGAAGCTAAAGGCAAAGGCAAAAAGGAAAGATATACCCATTTGAGTATATGTGCTGCTGAAGCAAGCAGATATACCCATTTGAATGCAGAGTTCCAAAGAATAGCAAGGAAAGATAAGAAAGACTTCCTCACTGATCAATGCAAAGAAAGAGAGACAAACAATAGAATGAGAAAGACTAGAGATCTCTTCAAAAAAATTAGAGCTATCAGGGGAACATTTCATGCAAAGATGGGCACAATAGAGGAAAGAAATGGTATGGACCTAACAGAAGCAGAAGATATTGAGAAGAGGTGGCAAGAACACACAGAAGAACTATACAAAAAAGATCTTCATGACCCAGATAATCACGATGGTGTGATCACTAACCTAGAGCCAGACATCCTGGAATGTGAAGTCAAGTGGGCCTTAGGAAGCATCACTATTAACAAAGCTAGTGGACCTGATAGAATTCCAGTTAAGCTATTTCAAATCCTAAAAAAATGATGTTATGAAAGAGCTGTGCCAGCAAATTTGGAACCCTCAGCAGTGGCCACAGGACTGGAAAAGGTGAGTATTCATTCCAATCTGAAAGAAAAGCAAGGCCAAAGAATGTTCAAACTACCACATAATTGCATTCACCTCACACACTAGCAAAGTAATGCTCAAAATTCCAAAGCTAGGCTTCAACAGTATGTGAACTATGAACTTCTAGATGTTCAAGCTGAATTTAGAAAAGGCAGAGGAACAGAGATCAAATTACCAACATCCTTTGGATCATCAAAAAATCAAGAGAGTTCCAGAAAAACATCTAGTTGTGCTTTACTGACTATGCCAAAGCCTTTGACTGTGTGGATCACATCAAACTGTGGAAAATTCTTCAAGAGATGAGAATACCAGACCACCTGACCTGCTTTCTGAGAAACCTGTATGCAGGTCAAGAAGCAACGTTTAGAACCAGACACGGAGCAACAGACTGGTTCCAAACTGGGATAGTAGTATGTCAAGGCTGTATATTGTCACCCTGTTTATTTAACTTATTTGCAGAGTACATCATGAGAATGCCAGGATGGATGAAACACAAGCTGGAATCAAGATTGCTAGGAGAAATATGAATAACCTTAGATATGCAGATGGCACCACCCTTATGACAGAAAGTGAAGAGAAACTAAGAAACCTCTAGATGAAACTGAAAGAGGATAATGAAAAAGTTGGCTTAAAACTCAACATTCAGAAAACTAAGATCATGGCATCTGGCCCCATCACTTCATGGCAAATAGATGGCGAAACAATGGAAACAGTGAGAGACTTTATTTTTGGGGGCTCTAAAATCACTGCAGTTGGTGACTGCAGTCATGAAAGTAAAAAGACACTTGCTCTTTGGAAGAAAAGTTATGACCAACTTAGACAGCATATTAAAAGGAGGAGACATTACATGGCCAACAAAGGTCCATCTAGTCAAGGCTATGGTTTTTCCAGTGGTCATGTATGGAGGTGAGAGTTGGACTGTAAAGAAAGCTAAGTGCCAAAGAATTGATGCTTTTGCACTGTGGTGTTGGAGAAGACTCTTGAGAGTCCTTTGGACTGCAGGGAGATCAAACCAGTCAAGCCTAAAGGAAATCAGTCCTGAATATCATTGGAGGGACTGATGCTGAAACTGAAACTCCAATACTTTGGCTACCTGATGCGAAGAACTCAGTCACTGGAAAAGACCCTGATGCTGGGAAAGATTGTAGGCAGGAGGAGAAGGGACTACAGAGGATGAAATAGTTGGATGGCATCACTGACTCAATGGACATGAGTTTTAGCAAGCTTCAGGAGTTCTTGATGGACAGGAAGCCTGGCATGCTGCAGTCCATAGGGTCACAGATAGTCGGATATGACTGAGCGACTGAACTGAACTGAACCTTCTGGAATTCAGAGTACAGCACCTGAGAAGAGAGGCAGCTAAAGTCTCAGGGATAGAGACTGAAACGGAGTTACAGACTTGTGACTCATGAACTGAGTGTGACTTGTAAGTATGTTTTACCTGGACTTCCCATGGACTATAAATAAGTTAGACAAAGAAAATACTACGCATGATACCATAATGGATGGATACATGTCATTATACAGTCTGTCAAACTCATAGAATGTACACCACCAAGAGTAAACCCTGTAAACTATGGACTTTGAGTGATTATAATGTGTCCATGTGGGTTCATCATCATTGGTTATTACAAATGCACTCCTCTGGTGAGGAATGCTAATAATGGGGGAGGCTCTGCATGTGTGGAGCAGGGGGTATATGAAAACTCTCTGTTCCTCCTTAATTTGCAGTGAGCCTAAAACTGCCTTTAAAAAGTATTTAATTTTTTTTAAAATGGAAAACATTGCTTACATAAATCTTCCACAACTCCTTGTATTAGGAGTAAAATTGTCTTCCCAAATGCAGGTGTTGAAGTCCCAATCTCCAGCACCTTAGAATAAGATCTTATCTGGAAATAGATGCAGATGTCATTGCAAATATAAATAGTTAAGATGATGTCACACTGGAGCGAGTTTCCCTGGGCTCAGCAGTAAAGAACCTACCTGCAGTGCAGGAGACACAGGAGACTTGGGTTTGATCGCTGGTGGGGAAGATCCCCTGGAGGAGGACCTGGCAACCTTCGCCAGCATTCCTGCCTGGAGAATCCCATGGACAGAGGAGCCTGATGGGCTACAGCTTATGGATTTGCAAAGAGTTGGACAGGACTGAAGCACAGGCATGCATACTGGAGTATTCTGGGCCCCCAATTCAGTATGGCTAGTGCCACTATAAATAGGGTGAATTTGGACATAGAAATGCACACTGGGAGATCATCATGTGAAGATGAAGGCGGAGTTTGGGTGACACTTTGACAAAACAAAGAGTAATGTTTGCCAGGAAACCACCAGAAACTAGGGGAGAGGCATGGAACACATTCTTACCCATCAACCTCAGAGGAAACCATCCCTATTGACACCTAATCTCAGACTAGCAGCCTCCAGAACTGGGAGACAATAAATATTTGTTGTTGATGCTACTGAGCTAAGTCACTCAGCCACGCAATCCTAGGAAGTGAATGCAAATTGCATATAGAATTTCTGTTTTCAGATTCCCTGAAAATAGCCAGGCTTGACAACACTCAGTTAATCAGCTAGAACAGAAAAGTTCTGCAGTTCACCAAAGGCCCAGCCAGGCTGTTTTAATAATTCAAATTTTCTTCTTGATGCCTGATACCACCTTGAAAGAAGATGCTCAGGAAATTTGGGAATAACCTAAATAAATATAATGTGACAAAGCATTCTCTTGTGATCTTTAAAACAAATGAAGTCTCTGAGCATAAAGAAAAAAAAATTAAAGAAAATTTAAAAGGCTACCCAGGGGGTGCCTGATAACCCCAATTTTAAAGAATTCTTTAAAAATAAAAAAGGATATCTTCATCTTAAAGATTAAAAAAAAAAAAAAAAAAAAAAAAAGCTTCCCTGGTGGCTCAGGAGATAAAGAAACTGCCTGCAATGCAGGAGACCTGGGTTCAATCCCTGGGTTGGGAAGATACCCTGGAGAAGGGAATTGGCAATCCACTCCAGTATTCTTGCCTGGGAAATCCCACGGACAGAGGAGCCTGGTGGGCTGCAGTCCATGGGACTGCAAAGAGTCAAACATGACTGAGCAACATATACTTTGACAAAGATTAAAAAGAAAAAAAGTAAGGGCAGAAATAATATAGCAAAGTTAAATAAATACAACTGTGATAATGATGCCAAGAGGATTCCTGGATCCCCTAAATTGAGACTTTGGTGCATAAGAGGAAAAGAGAAAGGATATCCTAACTGCTTGAGGGATCTGTTGATGTTGAGAGAAAGCTCTGGAAAAGCCACTACCAACACAGTCAAAAGACAGGGCAAGAAAGACATGCATCTGGTTAAAGGGCATGCTTCTTCACTTAAATTCCACTTTGAACAAGATCAAGCCACAAAATCGAGAAAAATCACATCCCCGGATTCTCAGAAATGTTGATCACTGACCTGCTGCTGATAACCCTAGGGAATGAGAGAGGATCCTGAAGACTGGACATGGGCAATAATATTATAGTTTTCAAAGAACGAATGGGTTGAAAATCTTTAGAAAATGCTGACAATAAATCTGATACAGTTCCCGAGGAAATTAAAAAAAAAAAAACAATGCAACACTATGACTCAAATGTATGTTGGAAATTAAGAGAAAAAAGTGATTTGGTTTAAAAACCTAGAAGTCCAGAAAAAAAATGTCAAATAGTAGCAGAGGCACCAGAGAAGGGACCCACCTTCCACTAGTCTGTGCCTCTTACTTTTCCAAGCCCCACTGAACTCTGGATTCACACGCCTGCTACATGCTCCTGCTTCTCAGCCTTTGCACCACCCGCTCCTTCATTCTGGAATTCTCCCCCTGAAGGGATCTGCAAGCCTTGTGCCCTTTCTTTTAAGCTTCTGTTCCAGGATCACCTTCTCTTTGAGGCCTTCCCTGGCTATCTTATATTCCAGCCTCCCTGCCCCCATCCATGCCCTACCCTGACTTTAATTTTCCTCATTACAGTTATCTTTTTTCCTTATTTAGATTTTTCTTTATTTTTCTTTAATAAATACCACATTCACTTCATCATACCAGTACTATTCCAGAGGCTTTAAAAATATTGATTCAGTTAATCCTCTGATAACTCTAAGAAGGAAACACTATTACTAGCATCCTCCCCATTTTGCAGCTGGGGGAACAGACCACATAGCAGCTGGAATGGTGGTAAGCAGTGGAGTTGTGTCTGAAAACAGAAAATCCAGCTTCAGAGTCAGATATTTTCTGTTTTGTTATTCTGCTACTATCTAAAATATCTTGTATTTAACTTATCTATTAAGTGTACCATCTTTCTCCATATTCTTTCCCCCAAAATGTAAGCTCTATGAGGGCAGACTTTTATTTTTTTCCATTTCACTTTTGCCTTTAGAATAAGGTGTGACACGTTGGAGTGAAAGTTGCTCAGTCATGTCTTACTCTTTGCGATCCTGTAGACTGTGGTCTGCCAGGCTTTCCTGTCCATGGGATTTCCCAGGCAAGAATTCTGGAGTGAGTAGCCATTTCCTTCTCCAGGGGATCTTCCATTGGAAGTGCTCAATAAATGTCTTGTTAAGTGAGTACAATGCAAGTATAAAAGGTTGGAAATGGAAGAGTCTTCTTTTGTAGAGTAAGACCCTCCTCTTATTAATAATAGAGATTAAAGGCTATTAACCGTTGAATCCTAAATTCCTGGCAGAGTACTTGGCTTGTGTTGTGAAGGAGAGGAAGTGAAGAACTGGAAGGGAAGCTGGAAATACGAGGTACTTGGTAGAACATGAGCTAAGATAGCTCAACATCCTGAAAATTCACAGAAATGAGATTTGTCAGTATTGAGAGAGTGGTTATTTATTAAAAGAAGACAGGGACAATGTCTTTGCATTCTGCATTCAACCACTCTAGTCACAAATAAAGTAGTCTGTCATTAAAATAGGAAGACATTTTAATGCTAGATATCTATTAAACATTGCCCATATTTAAGCCATTTTGGTAAGTGCTATGAGGCCTCCCAGCCCTGAAAAGGCCTGCAAGAGAGAATCTGATAATGAAGATGGTACCACTGGGTAGAAACACCAAAAGCAACAATAGAGGACAATAGAAGTGCTGAGGGGCATCAAGCTCCCTGTGATCTGTGCCTAAAGGTAAATGTTTTTGGAAGAGGGTAGGGTCACAGTAGGCTGACAAAATGCACTTCTAGAAATTTTTGCCTCTCATTAGCATAAATGTGTGTCTTCATGAGTATAAAATCAACTTCAATCAACAAAAGGCAGGATTACTAAAATAGATGAGTGTGAGAAAACTATTAATGACCAAATAGCATTAGATGCCAGCATGATCTTACCTAACGCTGTTCGTGTTTGAAGGAAAAACATTCAGATTTCTAATCTGTTGAGGAATATTAACATAATGT
Source organism: Cervus canadensis (assembly GCF_019320065.1). Lineage (NCBI taxonomy): Eukaryota > Metazoa > Chordata > Mammalia > Artiodactyla > Cervidae > Cervus > Cervus canadensis. The sequence continues at coordinate 46,609,633 of NC_057409.1, read as the reverse complement.
GGCTTTGAAAATTTTTAAAGACCTCATAATTAATTTAATCACCATTTTGCATGGCATTCCCACTTGTAATCTGCATTTTTGCTTTTAAAATTCTTACTATATAGCTGTCATTCTGATCTAATGAAATTCTTCTTACTTAGGAAGAGATGAAATTTCCCAGTGTTGAGGCTACACAGACATGAAGATTGAAACATGTGTCTGTTACTGCAGTTTCACCATGGTAGACTAATTGCAGAGGCCTGTGGGTATGGATTGATGTTGCTGAGTAGTCAGCCTTTACTGCCATCGCTTTCAGGGCAATTTGCATAGCATGGCTCATAGTGTTTTATGATTTTTCTTTTAAAAATAATTCTACTTGTTAGTCACTAAATCTATTTAACTCTTCCAGTGCTGCCTAGCATCTGGGGTGCGTCTGCAGAGAAAGTCACATATCTCTCACTCTGAAAGGGTCAAGGGAGTTTGGAAAGGGTATCCCAGCTGGTGCAGTTCCATCTGTCCATCCTCTAGGAAGATTATTACTGTAGGTTGGTCTCCCTAGGAAGTAGATCCTGAGGCATAAAAGAGTATTTGGGAGGTTTGTTGTGAAAGTGCTCACAAGATCAACACATGTGGAAGAGAAGTAAGGAGGATTAGGCAGAGGGAGAAGCTGGGCTACGATGCAGTCTGCATGAAAACCTAGACTAATTCTCAGGGGAATTCAGAAGAGGAGACGGTGCCTCAGAGTTGACCCAAGTTATGGCAAGAAGGATGGGTTTATATCTTCCCCTCCCCCAGCATTGATTGATCCTGGGTAGGGGATGATTCAGAAAATGGCATGCCCTAGAGGGATGCAGTCAGCTGAAGAAATCCTTGAAGATGGCTGATGGCTATGGATTGTCTGCCAAAGACCCTCCCACCAGCTGGGAAAATAAATCCTTTATTCCTGAAGGGGGACAAACCTGGGTGGGACATCAAAGTGTCTGCCATAATCATCATGTATCTACTACTGACAAAGGAACCAAGTTCCTAACCACTTAACCAAGTATGACCTGCTGACTTTCATGAGAAGGTCTTTCAGTGGAATATTCAGGAATCTCTTCCTCATTGCCTGGTAATTTAATGTATTGTTAATCATCAAAATTAACTCCATAATTATGAGCAATTTAAAGGGGTCTTTGGAAATTTCAGTCATTTGTCTCACACCTGAGAGAAATAAGATTTATATTACTGCAAGTTTATATAGAAATATACTGATTTTTCTATCTCAGTCAACATAGGCACTAAAGCTTAGTATTTGCATGATCTTTTTGGATTGGAGATGATGTTTTCAAGAGACTTACTAATGGTCAGGTTTTCCTGGTAATATTGCTATTTTTTGGGGGGAGGGGACTGCACTAAAAGGAAGTTTGTATACTATGGAGATGTATTTGCCTCTATCATATTATAGTTTTTACTTTTTAAGTCGATACAATTACTCTTAGAGGACATTTCTGAAGGAAGCAACAGAAGAACAAACTGAAAACTGTCATTTCCAGTTTTGAAATGACACATCGGTCATGGAGACATTGACTTTACACTTTACACTTGCAGTAATGCACAAAGGGAACGTGTTCACTTCATGGAATTTTTGCATTTGAATCAAGGGGGAAACATCTGAAGTTAGCACAGGCAAAGGCTTAGAACATGGTTCAAATTTAAACACAAACAAAGGGTAATCTGGCCTGGCACAGTCTGGCCACTGCAGCAATGTATCTGAAGGTTATGTTTTATGTTTATTAGCTCCATCCAGATGGTGTTTTATGTCCTTAATAACTTTGTCCCTGACTAAGCCATGAACCTACCATTTGACAAACACAGTAGGAAATGTCTATCAGCAGAAAAGTCATTTTATAATCAGAAACATCACTTGAACCATTTGGAATACATTTTGAAAGAGTTTTATTCCTTTTATGGGTCAATGCCTACAGTTATTTATTGACAAACACAGTTTTTCCAAACAACTAAAATTCAGTGAGAACCTAGAATTCCTTTATTTATGCTAATATTTTATATGAGTAGTAACTTTCATGGTAAAGGATCAAATTGCTTTGATGTACATTTATTCATCTTTATATGTCCATAAAATTAGAGTATGTATTAATATTCCACGGTTACAAAGAGACTGAAAAACAGAAGTTCTGAGGCCAGCCAGTGCACTTCCTGAACTAATCTTGATTTCTCCTGGCTCTGTTCACGGAACTCTGTCCAGATCAGTCTGCACACTGTTTAAGTTGCTCTTTGGGAAAGTTGTAAGTAGGCTTTTTGTGATGGTCATTTATGTCACTAAATTTTGATTCCAGATTTCAACCTCATTGAGGGTAGCTATTATGTTTTATATATCTGTGTCTCAGAGCATTGATTGTGGACAGTCAACATATATGCATGGATTCTACTGAAGTAATTCACTCTTTGTCTTCTTAAACTCTGATCTTTACCTCTCTTGTGAAGAGTGGAGGAAATATTTTTAATATAAAAAAAATTCTTCTGCATTGTGGCTTTACAGATTTTTCAGTGAGAACAAAAATTTATCTGGAAATAATTTTAGATCAGAAAAATAGTGTTTTTAATGCCTATTTTAATTTAAAAACATTTAGTGTTATTAATCCCATCTAGTTTTGATTTCAAATCCCATCTCTTTCCTTTCTTCTTTTCTTCCTTTCTTTGTTCCTTCATTTTTTTTTTTTTTGATTCAATAAACATTTACTGAAGTGTTTATTATGTACCAAGAACCATGCTAGGCATATAATCATTTAAGAAAAATGTGAGTGTTCAAATTTTTCTTGAAGCACTCATTTTTTTTTTTTCCCCCAAAAAGCATTGGTAAGCTTTTTTCCCTGTATTCTCTAATTTCCTCAAAAAGAATATAAAACAAGATTAAATATTATGATAAAAATTTATGGTAGCTATACTTCAAAATATAGTAACAGATTTAAAAAATACTATTTTAAAGATTACTCCAGAGTCATCTGTATTTTAGAAAACTTTGGCTTGATTCTAAGGCACAGGATCTGAAATCATTTTCAGGGGCAACTCATTCTCCTTAGAACACAGTAGAGAATTGTTCACACATTTAATTAGTCAACACTAACCAGGATGCATTTTTAAAGGATTGAGGTTCAACTCTAGGGAGTTTAACTTGATTGCAAGAGAAGTTAAAATATGGCAATATAGTAGGAAGTAAGCTTAAAATCTCCCTCATTAGAGACTATCAGGGGACAGATAGGAAAATATTTTTCTTGTAATGTTTATGTAATTTTGACTGCAAAAGATTATTTTTTCCATCATTTTTTCTTGATAGCCTCATCTATGACTTACAATTGAACCATGTCTAAGAATGTGTGGATAGCTACCATTTAACAGAATTTAGCAAACTAAGCAACTTGAACATCTTTGTAAAGAATCATTAAGCTCTGCACCCAATTCCTATGTGTGATATTCTGCCCTCCCTCCCCACACACACCAAATAAGCCTCCTCCAACACCTACAAGTCAACTCAATTCTGACTCTGGAGACAACAACAGATCCCATAGCTTAAAGCTCTGTCTCATAGGACTGCCTCTTCACCACTCCACTTCAGATGACATTGGCAATTCCGTATTGTTACCGTAATTCTGTCCAAGCTGCTATAAATCGAAAGTTTTAGTGACCTTCTTGTTGGATTAGATTAATCTACTAGAATGGCTCATAGAACTCAGAGAAACTTTTCATGTACTAGATCACCAGCTTATTACCAAAGGATATAAGTCAGAACAGCCAGATGGAAGAGATGCATGGGTCAGGGACTGGGGAAAGGACAAGGAGATCTCATGCTCTCTCTCAGTCATTCGCTCTAAATTTCCACCTGTTCACCAACCCAGAAACTCTCCGAACCCTGTGAGTTTTCATGGAGGCTTCATTACACAGACATGATTGATTAAATCATTGGTTACTGGCAGTTGATTCAACCTCCAGCCCCTCTCCCATCCCAGAAAGTTCCTGAGGAAGGACTGAATGTTCCAACTCTCTAATCACGTGGTTGCTTCTCCTGATAACCTCCTCCATCCTTAGATTCAGTACAAAAGTTACCTCATTAATATAACAAAATATGTCACTATTCCTCTATTTACTTAGGAAATTCCAAGGATTTTAAGAGCTCTGTGCCAAAGATGGGGATAAATTCTTATTATAAATCACAATACCACAGTGATATTTATTTTTTAAATAAATATCAACTGTTTTTCTATCTTTCAATTAACACCATGGTTTCCTAACCAAGATGGTGGAAATGAAAGAAGAGCTTGATCTGTTTATTGAAAACCAGGACATGAGCAATTAGTAGGCAAATGACTTCACCCCTCTGCCACTCAGCCTCCACATCTATGTCATGAAGATAATATTATTTATATGCCATAACATACAGAGAATATGAAAGAGGATGACTTGTTAGTCACCTGCTCAGTGTATTGGGCGAGGTTACTGAACTTTCTTCATGTGGTCAAACCTCTGTTCAGACTGTAGCAATGGCAGATCTTGGATTTATCAGGTCAGACCAGCTGAAAAAACACATTTAGGGAATAATACATAGGAAATATCAAGGACCAGGAGAAGGGACCAAACTGCTGAGCCACAACTTGTGAAGAAATGAGATTTTTAACAATAAGACATGTCAAGAAACCTAATAGCCCCAGGCTTACCACGGAGGGCACTTGGACCTATTGAAAATGGTGCCTCTGTGTCATGTGCCAATTTTCAACCCCAAACTGTGCAATTTTGTCTGTGTTTAGGTGGAACATTGCAAACAAACAAATGCTGATAGAACATGAGCTAAGCCCAAACTAACTGCGAAAAATGCCTGTAAGCTTGGATGCTAGAAATCCCAAAAGGAGGAAAGAAATCAAAAGCAGAGAAGGTCCTCTGCCTGATTCACCTTTTGCCTGAGCAAACTGGAAATACTTGGCATCTCAAAGTCACCCACCCACCCCTGCCTCTAGTCCACACCATGAAACATCAAATAGCCGTTTATTTACTATTCAACTTCTTACATGGAGGTGCCAAGACCATGAACTGCTTTGTACTCAGTTTAGGCTTTTGCTTCTTTGTTTTGAGTGACAGTTTGGGAGACAGATGCAGTTCTTACAACGACGGCTGCCTTTATAAACAAAAACAAAAGTGGAAGGATGCATTCTTCTGCCCCAAAGAAACTGCTCTGTGTCCTAATTTAGGAAAGGAGTAAATGGATGAAAGAATGTGTTAGCATAATAACAGATTTGACCTCTAAATAGCTAATTGGGGCCCAAACACATTACCTAGCAAATGATAAAATGACAGTAGAACAACAAATTATTTTAAAGGCATTTGAGGCAGTGGGAGAGAAAGATTTCTTGTTCTCATCCAAATGGATTAAGATAGGAAAGAGATGATGATAACTTGTTCAAGTTCTGCAAAGCATGTGCTATACCCATGGACCTTCAAGGTACAGCTCTGACAAACCCTGAAAATGCCCTTGTTCAGTGGGAGATGGAGAAGTAGCCTTTGGCTTTTTACTTCCAAGAGCCTTTTGTTGCAGGAGCTAGGAACAGGAACACTTGAATTTTAATCTCTTGGTAAAATGAAGTCTATCCATTTTACATTTGTGGTTTTAACTATGGAATGATCTGAAATGTCATTGCCTTGTTATTAGGAGATGCTGTGTTAGGCTTTTCTTTGATTTTATTATAATACAGCTACCAGGAAAAGAACTCCTGTTAGGTTTCTTCTTCCCAACTAGCCCTGGATCCCAGCATTTTTTTTGGTCTTCATATAAAATGAAGAGCAGTATGTTTTTTCCCTATACTATCTCAGTACTTTACATTTTTAAAAATAATTAATCATATCTTTGTAGTTATATTTCTGTTAAAACAAGATATGTATTAGTCACTGTTTAGCATGTCCAATGAATTATAGCTTATTTGGGATTTATTTTAAATATAAAGATCATCAATTAAAAAATGAGTTAAAGCATTTTTAAGTGAACTAAATTTAAGGTGTATCTAGCAAAACATATATTTTAAGTAATAAAAGGAAACAGCTACTAAAACTGCCATCATCTTTTACAATAAATACTGTTTTTATTGAAGGCTGTCATATAATTAAGTTAAATATTTAAATTGAAATGTCACTGTTAATTGATGCAGTCCTCTGATACTGCTTAAGTGTTTTGATTTTAAGGAAGAATCTGTGAACATGAAATCAATAGGTTTAAGAGTTGGATACACTGTTATCATTTCATAATTATATGCATATTAAATATATGTATGCAGACATAATATAAAAATATTTGTATAATGCGTATGGCATAATATATAATGTATAGAAAAGTACATAACACAATATGGCATAAAATGTTTGGTAACTCATATAATTAATTATAAACTACCATCAAGTTAATATTATATAATAACAGTCTTGGAATATTTTGATAGTGTATTAATAACACTAAGTTATGACAAGAGCCTGTCAGAGTAGTAATTATATATAGAGTCATCCTGTGTTTCTTAATTATCAAGTGGGAAATATTATTTAAATTGTACATTCATTAAAGAAGAAGGAAATGTACACTGATGGATTTTAGGTGCCCTTAACATTTCAGAGTGCCAGGAGCTCTTGACTTCGTAGTAAATATCTAGGCTGGCTGAAAGGTAAATAGCTTCAACTAAAATTTATATCCTTTTCAGTTTTATACAAAGAGTAAATGGCCTAAAAGTATTGAACTTCCCCAGAATTAATTCCTTACAAACTTTTCTATGGGTTAGAAATGTATGAGATCCAAAGCCAGGTCCTCTCTTTATAAAGAATTCTTTTCACTTTTAGAAATAATAAAGCATCAATGTGTCAGAAGTTCTGATATTCAAAGTATTTACCACCTAATCCTAGTAGAACAGTTGACTCCATTTTGATGTTGCTGCTTCCTGGGAATGTGCAGTGCTTTTGTGGGACCCACACCCAGATGCACCATGCCACCTGCTCAAGGCAGAGTGCGATTCGAACGAGCTAAACAATTTCTCTTCACCCAACCTGTTTACTCCGAGTCATAGCACAGCTGACGTGGGTTGAACAATGAACACCTTGGTGAACTGATCCAGTTCAGTGTACCCAAAGGCTGTTTGTGAGACACAACCCCGGAAAGTTCATCTGCCGCTCAGCCCTGCGGAGCTGGCGATGTGGCTTGTCACGGAGTTGCTTTTAGCTTATGTGATTGCTCGCTCCACATGCTGCCATTTACAGTACACGGTATACAGTAAATCTATTTTTTGTCAAGATGGGCTGGGTTTTCACAGCTCTTCACATGACATCCAGTCACTCTTCTTGGCTCTTAATGCTTAACATGGTGTAGTCTTGATTTTTGGCTGATTGCCTCCAATATGTTCAATTTTGGATGATTTTTTTTCATGCACGTTTGTGAAACGATGCCCTAGAAATGTGAAAAATGCATAGGTTTCCTTAAAGGGCTTGCAGGCATCAGTCTGCTTCCCTGGGCATCATTTTGGGACTGTAATATTTTCTCAAGCATTAGTGACATGCCCTCAGTAGGCACTGGAGAACATTCAGGAGGCAGATAAAAGTAGGCTGAGGAAATACAAGTGGCTGTCTCTGGAGAGTGGAATTAGGAGTAGAGGTGGATAGAGGCATACTTTTCATTATGCAGTTTATCTGTTTGCACCATTTTTCTTTTAACCTAGTTTGTGTCTCATTATGACAATTTAAAACATGAATTAAGAGAAAATAATAAATATTTCTAATATTGTCATTGTTAAAATCACCTCAGCCTGTCACTCATGTTTTTATAATAGCACTAAACTCCATGAACACACGTTCCAGGGGATTATGCTGCATTCCTTCCTGAGCTTTAACTTGACAACCTCATTGCTCAACAGTTTTCGCATTTCCACGTGGACATTGCGTTTTTAGTTCCCACTGTCCATCCCCAGGGTTTATTTCAACTGCAGGAGACTTCTTTCTGACAAATGTGTAGGGTTTTATGTGTGTGTTATTAATGCAGTTTGGGGTTATCTGAATTGCCCAGGAAAATGTTCTAGGAAGCACTCCTGACCAAATGCCCTCTAGAACTTACTTAACTGGAGCTTAGGTCAGTTGGTTATGAATCTGCATTACCTAGGCTACCATGTCACTAAATAAAGTAACCAATAGCTTACTCAAAGATGAAATTTAAGTGGGAACCTGAACTGATTTACAGAAAACTTGATGCTTTAAATTTTTTAATTTTTAAAATGATCACATATAAAAATTATCTGCAAGAAATTGGGAAATAAGTGTGAGGAAATTCAATATTTAATACTGGATCTCTTTTCTCCCTCATGTTTCCATTTTTGTTTGATTTACATTTGAACATTTGTGAGAAAAATGTGCACACAAATTCAGTTTCTCTTTTCATTTTCCTGAGTCAGACGATGTTACCAGATACAAAGATATAGATCCAGGTAATAGGAGGATGCAGCTACATGTGACAAGAGTTGTATAAATTTTGTACACTAAGTTGACTATTTTTAAATGACCTAAATAAAGTCATCTAGTAAAAAAAAATAGAAGGCAAATAAATTTTCAAATGTGGGACAGTTCTATGCCTAACCAGTTGACCAGAAAACATGAAATAGCAGCAGAGTAAGAAAAGAAAGGGAGGGGACTTAATTGCCTTGGGAATCTGCTAACCTCACACCTGAGTGATTAAGGGATTGGACTCGGTGATATTTCATGTTCTTTCTATTCCTCAATTTCACAAGAAAATCAGCGTTCCAAAGTTAGGAGCACTCTGCCTCTCATGTACCTAACACAGGGGCACTTAATAAATCTGCATAAGAAGAGTAACAAGGGGCAAGGTAATAAATAAGAGAGAATGAATCTCAACTACACTGTAAATAATGGACAGCAAGGTTGTGAACGTCCCTCTAAGCAGATTAGACAACATCCCACCATGCCAAACTCTCAGGCATAGTTGCATTGGCAGTCCATGGGCAGTTATGCATGCACACACACACACACACACACACACGCACACACACACACACACACACCATTTGTGGTGATTCATCAAGGCCTTTACCGACAATGAAAATCTATAGGATGTGTGCCATTGGCAGAAGGACAAACTGGCTTGGAGATTTCATTAAAATCAGTTAAACTCAGAAAGTTGTTTAGTCTAATATATCACTAATCAATCACTCAGTAACTGAGAGGCAAGAACTGTGTTTATGGAGGGTTACGTATGCGGCCACTTAATGAGCTGAGTTCTCTGAATCTGAGAAAAACCGAGATCCAGACAAGTTTCACAGATCCTTCTTAGATTATCTGAATAGTTAATCTAGACTTTCAAATTATAGAACTATACTAGTAATCACAGCAATAGACATTGTATTTGCATTTACCAAATACATGTCAGGCATCATAGTAAGTTTTCTATACACATTTGCACCTAAGAGGTAGACCGTGTGATTTAGGGCCACTTTATAGACAAATGAACAGAGGCTTCAACATATCTTTATTGAATGACTACAATCTTACAGGACATGTGCTGAGTGCTGAATCCATGGTGACGAATCAAACAGGTTGAAAGAGTGCTCGGTCAGGCCTGTCTTGTTCAGTTCCTCCAGGGCCAAGCCATGAAGCAGGTAAATCAGTGCGCAGGCCTCTGGACTGGTCAGTCTTGGGTTGTTGAGGTGCACCTGTGCTTGCCTGAAGCTTAGTGGTTGTTTGCTGCCTCACAAATAATGTAACACAAAATATATTTATACCCGATATGGACGGTTAGATTCAAGAATATGAGGTTAGAGGCAAACACAATTGTTTCAGGATGGCATGGCAGGGAATACAGGAAAGTTGATTAACACAGCCATGACATTCTTTGTACAATGTGATGACACTGTCACCTAATTTAGCTTAATTATCACACCCCACAGAGTGTCTCAGGAAGGAACTTAGAAAGAGCCAAAAATCACACTCGTCCAATATGCTGTTACCTCCTGCCCTTGTTTATTTTCCCCAAGCTTGATGCAGTGAAGTGGAATTTGCACCAAATCTATGTGTCTGAGTGTTCTCAGTTCTCAAATCCAAGTTCCTGTTGGACCAACCTAGCCCCTGATCTCAGAAAGCTTATAGTCTTTTTTTTTTTTTTTTTACATTTTAAAAGTGAGTTTTAATAATTAGGTTATACTTATTTATATATCCAAGGTGAGCACAAACAGATAATTGGTCATGTGCTCAATGATCTATGGAGTCGTCTCCCTATTTTGTATTAGTTTAAGGGCCAGAGAGGGTGATGTTAGTGGGGTTATGCCAGCCATGAAATTCTTTACTAATGGTATGGGAATTTCCCCATTCTCAGAGACCTTACATTTTTTTTAGGAAAGATTCTATGTTACTGCACGCTTGCTCAGTCGTGTCTGACTCTTTGCAACCCCATGGACTATAGCCCACCAGGCTTCTCTGTCCATGGGATTTCCCAGGCAAGAATCAAGAAGTAAGTTTCCATTTCCTCCTCCAGGGGTTCCTCCTGACTCAGGGATTTCACCCAAGTCTTCCTGTGTCTCCTGCTTTTGGGTAGGCAGATCTTTACTACTGGGCCACCTAGGAAGCTCCATTTTAGGGAAGATAGATGGTTAAAACAGTCAACAAAATAAAAATCCTGTGAAAGGCAAAACTACAGTGATAGAAAGCAGAGGATAGGAACTGATTGCAACTGGGTACAAGGAAATCATCTGCATGACGGAAATGTTCTGTATCCCAATGGTCATGATGGTCTTGAGACTCAATACATTTGTCAAAAGGTATAAAGATGTACATTTAAAATCACTGAATTTCATTGTAAAGAAATTATATTGCAGTAAGGCTGGCAAAAATTGCAACCAACTTTGTAATTTTAATATTATTTTCAATAAAAAATATTAGAGACTTTAAAATTTTAAAAATTGATATATACATATATGTCTATATACATACAAGTATACATGTATACAGTTGTAAAAAACATATATGACAAATAAAAATATGAGTATGTACATATACATGCATGTACATATTTAAGACATTTTTAATTTGCTTAAAATTATATATAATTGTATATACATATGTACATACATATGTATGTATATGTACATATGTATATCACATTTTGAAAAATTGGTATTTAAAACTAGAGTTTAGGAGGTCTTGAAGAAAGTCCTCCCTTAGATTTAATGTGAACAATAAATTCAAAATATATTATTCTTGAGAATAATCAAGAGTTCCTTATAGGTTTCCTCATTGAGTAGTGAAAACATTTAGAGTGGGTTTTATAGACTGACTTCTAAAACAGACAAGGGTATAGCTTTCATAGTACTTATTAAAGTATTTACACATAAGGAAAAAACAAATGAGACCAAAATTATAAAATTTGATAAATGTTTTGAAAGAGAAATATCAGAGTACTAGGAAGAGTCTGGAAAAATAAAATTATTTATTTTTTAAAAATAGCAAATTATTTTCAATACTAATGTTTACTGAAAGTAAAAATAAGTGTTGAAAAAGAAAAAAGTACAAGTTATAAAGTATGGGTTTCGAAATAAACTAGTTTTCCTGTGGAAAGTTCAGAAAGCTTAGATGTCTAAACTTGCTTATAGCTGACTTCCCATAAAGACACGGCTCATAATTTTTTTTTCTCTTGATATGCTTCCTTTTTACTACATCTCTTTAACTGATTATCTCTAGACCAGCAAGAAATGGACCATAATACTGATAATTGTGCATACTTTTCACTAGTATCTTTGTTTCTTTTTATAAAGGCAATCATGCAAGATATTAAATTATTTTAAAAGAGTTCCCATATTTAACATAATGTGCTAATGACTATCACACACTTGCTGAGAAAATGGTAAGGATATGAAGACTGGCTTCATTAGACAGAGACTATTACTGAGGAGGAGACAGGCTCCAATGTCTCATTAAAGGGTTACATATTGTGAAACAGAACAAGGTAATAATATGTGATTTTATATAGAAAAACACTATAGGGTAAAAACATTGACATGTTCAGTTAAAAATAATCCTTCAAAAGGCCAAAGTTAACAGTTAAAACCACTTTTTATCTAGAAATTGGCAAAAGATTTATCTAAAATGTTTATATTTTTGCCACTCCATAAATCAAAATTAGTTTTCCATTAAAAAAATTGGATCAGAGATGATGATCTTCTTGCCAATTTTTAGCTAAATGCAAATGGAAACATCTGAGATTTTAAACTGAAAACTGAAGTTTATAGATATATAGTGAAACTACTGCCTGTGAGTGTTACATTGTGAGATCTGAGTGGCATATGAGGTTATGAGTTACCAATAATTCCAGATACATTGATTTCCTTACACTAAACTTATAAACACAAACCCAAAGCTTAGATTTGTATTATTGTGTTTATTATGTTATTTCTACACTTTAATAGTGATGCAATGATAGTGTCACTTCTATTTATCCTTCACATTTCAACTCAAAACTTTTTCTGGGCTCCCAGAACAAGGCCAGGTGCTGGTTATCTGCCCTTCATAGCACCGTATGTCTTTCTTTTGTAGGTCTTGAATTTTTACCTGCCCTTGCCCTTGTGTTATTATTTGATGAATAATCTTATAAGCTACACAAGAGGTCACATGTGGTTTTTACTCACTGTTTCATCCTTAGCCCCTAATATTGCGTCCAGGGCATAGTAGACACTTAGCAAACATTTATTAAATGAATGAAATCTGATTGCCACAATATTACTTCTATGATTCTTTTTTAATATGACCAATGCTTTAGTAATGACTCTATTACCATTGGGTTTTTCTTTTCTGCATTTCCCAAGTGTTATCTGCCTTAAATGTTTCAGACCAGCAAATTGTACCCTGTGCCTCAGGCTAGTGGTTTTCTCTCTGCTTTCCATATTCCTTCCCCAGGCTGTGAATGTGACCATGGACAAAGACATGCTGAGGTGTTAGGCCTTCTGCCCTTGCTACAGTGCACGGCATATTTTTCACCTGAACTCCACTATCAGAATCCTCTCTCCTAACTCTAGTGAAGGTTCAAAGTTTGTGGAAGAGAAAACAAAACTCTTTCACCCTAAAACAGTTTTGAGGTTTTAGAATCCTAATAAAATGACAGAAGAGCACTATATTAAAATGTTTTTTGTTTCTTGGAAAACTCTGTACTTTAAAAAATGAAGTAGCTGCAGATCACCTTGATCAAGTTACTAAGGTCTATGCAAGCAACAAATGACTTTCAGACTATAGATGGTCTTTGGGCTTAAATGAATTGGTCCCAGACTTCTACTGATATCCTTCCAGTTACAACCATTGTCAGTAGTTGCAGCATGTATTTACATTGACAGGGCATAACCAGACTAGGGATGTATAAAATAGATAACCGGGTACTAGTATTTTGATGGACAAAGCACATTTGATGAGGTGGAAAGTCAATGAACATAGAAGGTATTATTGGCTGCGATGTAACCTCAATGAGATTCGGTTCTTTCCCCTGGGACAGAAAGAGAACACTAACATGAAAACCAAAATATAGCTTTTACCGTGGGCCATAAAGACAGCAATAGAAAAGATTCATTCTTGATGATCGATTTCATTTACCCAATGTAGGTCCATTGTGGTAAAAAGAATGATTTTTACCAAAAGACAAACTTTGAACAAATGAGCTCATTTCCATCATGTTGACAAGTCTTAAGTCATGCGATATGTTGAAATATGCATCCCAAAGCTCCATTATAGAATCATTAAACTGATTTCTTCACCAAAATATATATCTTTTTCTTTTTAAATTTTAAAGGGGAAGACAGGTGGCTAAAGACTAATACATTTTAAAAGAACTGATGGGATCTAGCCAGCTCCCTCCTTGTCACACAACTCTGAATGATTGGGGGTACTGACTGCCAAATGTGTTTAAAAACTCATTTGAAATGAAGAAAAGACTCAGAAATAAACAAAAAGAGGAGGGAGGAAGGGGATATTTTAATTTTACATTTTTTTTCTTTTTTTATTTTTAAAAGGAGAAATAAAGCTGTTCTTTTATTAAAAAATGGCAAAGTCATATTGAAGTAGGCTGAACACTTACATTTTAATTCGAAAGTCTGAAGGAATTTTTAGTTGTTGCTATTGACCTATAGATAGGAAGTTAGCAGGAGATTCGATGATGAGATTTTAACATTTATAATATTGTAAAACTTCTTTCATACAGATTTCTATCAAGGTGTCTGCAAAAGTAATAGCTCTGTGACTAAAGCATGTAGAAGTATGATAGCACTGAAGTATTAAGTAAGTAACGCTTTTATATGTTTAAATGTGTAAGTCACATTCATCAAGTATGTGTCTGTATTGAAAATAGAATATAAATATACCAGTGCAAAGATACATTCATACAAATATATATTATATGTAATATATATGTCATAGATATGTGCTGAAATACATAGTTTAAAAGCCCAACTCCATGGCTGATTCATGTCAATGTATGACAAAACCCACTACAATATTGTAAAGTAATTCGCCTCCAACTAATAAAAATAAATGAAAAAAAAAAAGTCACATGTGTCTTTTCTAGTATTTTTACTGTTTATTCAATAGCTCTCCCTCCAGCCCAGAAGGAAAGGAGACGTTTTTCAAGATAAGTTAGAAACTATTTGAAAATGAATGAAATCCTGAGTTTTCCAGCATGGTAGAAGAAATGTTGATGACATGTAAAAGATATTTTGGAATATACTTGAATGCTTATTATTGCTATAAGTGTAGGAAGACACATGCCCATGGGTTGGGGTCAAGAATGTTCTCATTGCCCCAGTGCACAGGACCCAAATCTGCCATGGTCCATTGGAACTGTGGCACTCCTTTAAAAATAAAGGACTTGCTCTGCAATTACCAATCTGCCTGGGCATGTACATAAAGAGAGCTGACAAATGATAAAGGAAATTGGAAAGGTTGAGAGGATGAAGTCAATAATAGATTTATCTCCAGACATTTAGCACTTGAAGTGCATCTGTTATACAATATGTAGACATATTTTACAGCAAATTTGGAGATACTGTGAGCCCACTGGGAAGGGACAATATCTAATTTTATATTCTATATAATTCTGAGCATAACTTTGGTGCTTAATCAGTAAGAGCAGGAGGTACCCCCTTGTGCTTACAAAAGGAGAAATACATGAAAAGGATATGGGGACATAACCTGAGGTTCTGTAGGCAGTAGCAGTGTGGAAGAATGGTGCAAAAAAAGAGCAAAGCCAAATGCAAAATAAGAGAGCTATATTTTATGTGCAACATGAGAAGATTGTATTCTGAAAGTTTTTTCAATCATTAAAAGTCAAAATTTATATTTTTTCCCAAACTCAAAAACAGTTATTACAAGTTCTTATTCTAAAACAGTACAAAAGTTCAGTAATAAATTGAAAACAATTTTTAACTTTCACTGGAATTCATTTTGGAAGCAATTTCATGCTGGCTTGAACTTTATTTCCCCCCAAGAATTTGTCTTGTTCTTTCAAAAAATTTATGTTATTTCATGAATTCTGTAAATACTATTAACCATAGATATTATAACATTTTTGTTTTTATATTTCTAGTATTTAAAATAATATGTCCTCATTTATAACATGTGTGGGGAAAAAATTAAGCCTATTTATGTATATGTAATAGAGAAATTTCTATTTTACTATCCATGTTTTTCACCTATTTATTTTCTTTCCTTAACCACTCATGTATGCAAAAACACACATCTTAAGACTTTAGTTTTATTTAATTTTGTATAAGTTTGTCCAACATAGTTAAAAATCATGTGAGAAGACTAAAATGGAAAAATATTTTTAAAAATTCTTGCATCATAGCTTATTGCCCCAAGAAAGAAAAAAATATACTTTGGCCCTGTTGTTACTTCTTCTGTAATTCGTGATGCTAAATCAGTCAATTCAGCTAAAAAAATGTTTACCCAAAGGAGTTACTTATGGCTTTTTAACTGAAGCAGGCAGTTGGCTGATTTTTGCCCTGCCATCTCCCCACACACTTAATTTTGTAGCCACTGTGTAAATTTCTAAAGTCTCTGTTTTAGTCGTCAATTAAAATGAATTATGCCACTTTGTTGTTGGAGGAGGTTATTTGACATTACGAAGAGGGCTTGGTACCCAGACTCTTGATATGGGAGGGTTTTCTGCTATTATTGAGAAGCCAGTTGCTTAGCTTTCAGTGGTGTTGATACTATTCCTTTCCCAAATCACAGCACTCTGTTCTGTCTTGAGAGTGCACAGGTATACCTTTTTTAAAAGGCATTCTACATCAGAATGATCTGTATTAGAGAGTAACTCCAAGATGGAGTGTGGCTAGACATAGCTTACAGTCTTTTCACTTACCTACTGCCTGTAGTTCACATGTACTAAAAGTTTCTGGTAAGAAAAATGACAAACTTCTCACAATCTGATGCATCAATTTAAAAAGACTCACCAAGCTTGTTACTACTTATTTTTAGTGCTTTCTTAAAGTTATATCAATTCATTTGCTTTCCCCTACTTCCTTCTTTTGAAAAATCAAATATCAAATATATAGATGCTGTCCATGGCACTAATAACAGAGAAAAAGCTTAGGAGTAATTTTAACATCTAAGATTTCCCCTTTTGGAAAAGCTTAAATTTTTTTCTGATTTTAATATTTAAAATAGATATCATGATCTAGATATTGGTTAAAACAAATAGTTTCTGTTAAGAGAATTTTTAAAAAAGGAAAACGAGATCCTGGCATTATCTCAGCTGATCTTAAGCTAACAACTGGGAAAGAACACAGAAAACATGAAGAGCTGCTGATTCTTTTTTCTGAAGACATATTGTAGCATCCCTTTTGGAACTTGTATGCTGGTAAAATCCAGTTACATTACTGGACAGTTGTTCAAAAGAGGAGTTGTACAACAGTGTTTCAAAGAAAGAGTTTTCTGATAGATTCAAGGCCATTCTGTCTTACATTAAGAAGGAAATCAAGACAACAAAACAGCTCTACCATAGCTTAACTGTATTTTATTTAAGTTTTCAATTGTTATGTGGATCAAAGCAACCTTAGAACTCACAACACAAACTTACTAGACTACACTCTTGATTAGTCCCTTTCCATTAAGCAAAATAGAAATTCCTCAAAATCCTCAGTAAATTGATCCTTGAAAATAGTGGGGGAAACATGGTATACAGTTGAATGTACTATTAAGAAAATACAATAACCAGTGGGACCCTCTTCTAAGTCTTAGCAGTGAACTAAAGAAGATATAACATTCAATTGTATACTGGATACCAGCTATATTTTGCAGCTGTATAGTATTACTTTTAAATAAAATATGAGGGAAAAGAGCCAAATAGAACTTTCTGAAAGAGATAGAGAACAGAATGTATGTTCAATAAGCTGAGATTTTAGTGTGTTTGACATAAAATAAAAATGCACAACTGTAATTTGGAGAATGGTTAGGCAAAATTATTATGTGCTCCTGGATATTCAGAAAACTGTGTCCAGATCCATTTTATGTTATAGGTCCCTGAAGTCCTGTGTGTGTCTTCTTATGTGAACATAAAGAATTCTGGACTAGACACTGTGGATGCACCGAGAGAATGAATTGGGGATTATTTTATAAACAAAATTTCAGTAAGAAAAAGAAGCAATGCGAATTTTTGTTTTGAAATCTTGCAAGTAGATAAGGAAGAATGAGCCAAAATAGTCACTTTCAGCCTTTTTTCACTGATCAATTTATGGTTTCAAATAAAAATACTCCTTTAGATTTTTAAATGAGAAAAATATGTATATAACAGTATATATATATACATATGTATACGTGTGTGTGTGTGTGTGTGTGTGTGTGTATATATATATATATATATCCCTGCCTGTTTCCAATATTAGCAATTACAAAATTGTCTTAAACATTGCTTCTTCTAGGAATGGGTTCTACTCCTTTCATGAGTAAATATGGATTTGCAAGAATTTTCTCTGACCTTTATAAAATGCTATGGCAGATTATATTACAGTGTTTTATTCTTCTATATATAATATGAAGGTCACTTATGTTCTGTAATGAGTGAGGGCTTTATTTTACCAATGTTTTCCATATCTCATTTCCAAACTGATTTCCAGCTTTATCCTTATAGTCTGGAAGTCGTTGGGTGGACTTATTCATTGTCTAGGGTTAAATGAAAACAATTCTAAGAAAAAAGTGCAGTTGAAGAAAATGAGGATTAAAAGAATGATTTAATTTTAACATTAGAAAAATCAGGTGTTTGAATTTCTTTCTTTTTCTTTAATGTATATTTGATTAAGTGAAATTTTCATAATTGTTTTCCAATTTGATTATCAAGAAAGCTGATGCTTTTGCTATTTTAGGTATTCTAAAATATTCTGTAGTGCCTTTTTCTATGTTCACACTCTTTCCCTTTCTTCTAATACATCCCTACCAGGACTTCTTCTCTACATTCAGTATATTTTCTTCATTCTTTCTAATTGTTTTTGATCTCTCTTCTCTCATGTAGGAGCTTTCTTCAATTCTTCAGACTCTAGATGAATCAAAGAGGGCCTCTATGGATGATTGGTCCACCTAAGCCTAGACATGCTATAAGTAATATGGCTGAGTTTCTTAGCAGGTAATACTTTGTTCTTTCATGTACGTCATTGTATCACATGAAAAAAAAATAGGGATTTCTTTTGGACAAGGATAATAAAGTTACACATGCTAAAAATTTAATTTCATATGAAGAGTTTATTACTCTAGTGTGGTGAGTCATTACAGTGTAGATATTTTATAGGTTCAATGAGACGAGAATGAATCCTTTTCAAACACAGCGATCTCTTTGCAGGTGGGATTTAGGGAATCAGGCACTTTTTCTGGAACACTTAGGGAAAGTACGTGCTGCAAAATTCTTTGAGGCTTTTGATTTTAGTGCCAGAAAATTGTCAGGAATTTGAAAATTTTCTTCTATTTTTTAAAAATTTTAGTCATTCTTTTCTAATCAGGAATCAAGGATGACAAGAGTTTGAAGTCAGGCTCTGTGGGGGGGCATCAACCTCAGCAAAGCATTGGTGTGCACAAACATGATATTTGTTCATACAAGGGTATTTAACCATATACAGCACACAATGTAGCATTTTCACAGCAGAAAGAGGAGGCTTGGGCAATTTGGAAAGCTGCCATAGAGAAAATCTGGCCTTGAGTGTCTAACGCAGTTGCCACCAGAGGGCGATTATTGTATCAAAGCTTCATCCTATACTATTGATTTTTTTTTTTTGGTCCTAGTTGTCCAGTTAACAAAAAATGTAGCATACTCATAAGGAACTTTAGACTTCATGAAGGATAACTCTGATTGCAAGTTCACTTTTAATTTCAAAAGGGAAGTCAATATTTTTGATAGTGAATAAAGATCGAAAATGGAATTTTTTATTGGTAGATTTGCTAGTAGATTTTTATGTGACAAATTGAAAGAAGAAGATAGTGCCTTATTAGATAATTAAAACTCCAGTGTACTGCCCCCCCAAAGAGATATTTATTTACTCTATTTTACTCCTTTGTTTTCCTTAGGAGTGATGGAGCAAGTTGATGTTTATTGCCAGGGACTTTTGAAGCCATTAATTTTTAAAGGACTTTTTTCCTCTCCTTGCCAAGAGGCATCTTAGTGAGATATTTTGGATTTGATCCTAAACATCCTTTATAGTTTTGTATACATTTTATCTTGGTCAGAACATCAGAGGATATAAATATAGAGTCATGCATTTAATAGCGTGAAATGTAACATAATGCAAGCTTTAATACCTGGAATACAGTAAACCAGTAGCTCTGAATTATATTACCCATCGTAAACTTCTTTAACCTGTGGCTCATTTTCAAAATAATAAACGTAACTATTCCATAAAAATATCTCAACACAGAAGAGCCAGAAAAGTGAAGGACATGAACAGATGGTACATCAATCTTCTGCATTTATACAATTTGTTTTTTAATGCAAATAGTGTGGGTTGCCTGCTCATGCCTTGTATATTTGTTCCAAAGATGAGCACATTTTCTTATCTTTCTGGATCAATGTGACATTTGCAGTTATCATAAAGTGGGAGCCCATTTAATGATGTTAATGCTTCCTTAATGTAAAAATAAAATCACCTTCTTTATAAAAGCAAACAGATTAAAAGTCCCAAAGAGACCATTGAAATCTGTGACATTTGCAGTTACTGGTAACTAGATGGCTTGATTATACACAGGTTAAAAAAAGAAATCTTAAAAGCATTGTTTATGATCATTAATCATAACATTCAATGTGAATTCTAGATTCCCTTATGAGCAAGAGAGTAAATAAGAATCTATTTGGATAAGGAAACCAGCAAGTTGAAGACTTTTTCAAAAGAGTTACACAGTTAAATGTTAAATAAGCATCTCTAAATTTTTAGAGAGCTTGCAGATTTTTACTCTTTGTGGATCCTTAAAAATAAATGATAGTATTTCTGAGATGTAATGTTTTTCTAAAACAGAAAACAAGTAAAAATAGTAAGGCAGCTTAGGTAGTAATAGTAAAACAGAGTAGGTGTGGCATTGATTTTTTTTAATCTTAATTCACAGAATGATTCCAGTGTATACTCACTCCCCTCCTCCATATATTTCATCTTTCGTGGAGAAAAGCCATTTATAGAAGAGTGATGCTTCTAAGTCTCACTCAGTTCCATCCGTGGAGCCCGCTTGGCTACTTCATGGGGAGCCTGCTTTGGGAATTCGTTTCCTTTTCGTGTGTATTGTTGTGTCTGTTTTCGATGTTTCATACACATGCCCAGAGGCCGTCTGGCAGCCTATACACTTTTTAAAGCCAATTTGAAAAAGCAAATCATTTTCCTTCCTGCTAAGACAGCTGGCTGTTGCATATAGTGTTTTCCACTAGAAATGAGTTATGGTCACTAACTAATTCCAGAAGGTCCAAAGAGTTGGCATTTGATGAGAGCAAATTTTGATCACTATCAAATTGGCATCAACTCTAATAATGGGCTAAGTATGAAATGCAGAACACAGGATTGTCCTATAAGTAACCTCAGCCACTCTGCATAAGGCTAATGGAGATAAAACAAGGACAACATCACCTCAGGGATGTTCTCTACAACAAGTGGAGGGAAGTCTTGGGTGTTTGCAGGTTTTATAGATCTCATTTCATGTGGAATCATAATCAACTCCCTTCCGTGATAGGTGGGGCTGTGTTGACAGAGGTTATCTATATATTTGCTATAGATCACACACCCAGTTTAATAAATAGAGCTGATGGAGTGAGACAACTTAAATCTGAGAAACAAGACCTTTATTGCAGCAATGAAGTATTTTTCAGATTCAGGTTTATGGGCCCAGGATTAAAATGAAATCATGGTAACTTGAGATAATTGAATTATATTTTGAAAAGAAAATAAACATGCTAGCTGAAACTTAGCATCTCAGAAAGGCTGTTCATCCATTCTCTCATTCAATAACCTATTTACCAACAAATATTTAACACCTGTTTTGCAAACCAGGTTCACATGACAAACATTAAAGATAAAGTAATAAACAAGACAGACACACATACTTTCTATGTCTACAGAGTTTGTAGTCCATCAAGGAAAAATATTGGCCAGTAAGTATAATAAATTGTAATAGAGGATATATAGAGTGTTTATGGAGGCATAGTGTATGGGGATGTAATCTAACCTAAAAGTCAGGAACAAGAGAAAAGAAGAGTGTTCCAGAAGAGGGAACAGGAAGAGTAAAAGTTTAGCGTAAATGGTGGTATGTTGGAGGAACTGAAAATAGTTCAGAAAGACTCCGGTGTGTATAATGGGAAACAGAGAGGATAAACAATGAAGATAATCAGGGCAGACAAGCAGGGTCCGTGTAGTAGACTTGAGAAGAGATACCACTGCATGGTTTTCCATGGCAGTGAGACAGAGGGATGGGACGCTAATCACTCCTGTTGGCTGAAAGGATCTGGGAAAGACCATGTCATTCTTGGCATGTCTTGGCAAAAGTTTAGTTGGTACACCTTTACTCTCTGTACCTAAAGAGTGTTCCAGAATTTCGCATGTTGCTACATAACTTGTTAAAGTCATATTTGTCTTTGTATACTCATAAATCCTTTCATAGTTCCAACCTAGTGAATGGCAAATAGTAGCTGCTCAATAAAATACTGTAAAATAGAATTCAAATGATGTATCTGTACTATGACTGATGTACCAAGTTACCACAAACTCAGTGGCTCAAAGCAACAGAAATTTATTCTCTCACAGTTCTGGAGGTTATAAGTCTGGGGGTTGTTGTCAGTCCAAAACCGAGGTGGTGGTAAGGCGGTGCTATGTGTGTGCTGAGCTGTTTCAGTCACGTTGGATTCTTTGCAATCCCATGGACTGTAGACTGCCAGGCTCCTCTTTTTACGGCATTCTCCAGGCAAGAATACTGGAGTGGGTTGCCATGCCTTCCTTCAGGGGACCTTCCCAACACAGGGATGGAACCCACGTCTTTATGTCTCCTGCATCGGCAGGCATGTTCTTTACCACTAGCGCCACAGGGGAGGATTCACTCCTTATTTCTTCCAACTTCTGGTGCCTGCTAGCATTCCTTGGCTCCTGTTGCCTCTCTCAACTCTCTGTCTCGCTCTTCACACAGCCATCTCTTTTGTGTATCTGTCTAATATTCCCCTGCCTCTCTCTTATAAGAATGCTTGTGATAGCATTTAGGGTTCACCCTGATTATTCCAGTATACACTCTGCATACTTTGCCACATATAATAGCATTTGAAGCTTCCTGCATTAGGATCTTATATCTTTGGTGGAGGGGAGGGTATTTTTCAACCTATGCCAGTACTTATTCACAGTGCTCATATTTAGGAATTCAGTGTTGACGAAAAGGGTGGATAGTCCTACATTTAACTATGCACCCTTGGTCTGGATATGACTCTAGAACCCTGGCAATTCTGTGCTGTAAGGACCATGTGGGCATGAGAAAGGTCTCTAAGAACAAGTTATCACAAAGATGCTTTGAATAATCTTGGGCTTATTTGTAGTGGTTAAGTGGGTTGTAAGAAAAACAAGGGCAAAGCCAATGTCATTTTGTAGTTTCCATAGGGATTAAGTCCAAAGGAATCTTCTCTGTGATCTCTGGTAGATCCTCCCACAGTCCTACTGAGTTGGACTAAAACTTCCAAAGTAGGGTCTTTGTTTTACTTGAGCCATGCACCCAGTGCTGCGAGTTTTATTATTATTTATAACAAACAATAAAAGCTAAGATAAATTCCATCTTTATGCCAGATGGTTTCTTAGGTTTCAGTTCACAATTATGAGATCTCTTGCAAGAAGTTCCAATCTACAAATAAATAAATTAAGTTATAGGTATTCTTTGGCATAGCATTATGTCATCCAAATTACATCAGTAACCTTGAGGGTCAGTCTTAGCCCAAAACATGGTAAAAGGGACATTTAGAAGTATGTTGGGATTTTTCCTGTGCCGTGATTCTCCATTCTCACAACTTGGTGAAGTTATATTATCATTTCCGTTTAAAAAACAGTAAATCATGGGTGAAGGAATACAATATATTTATGAAGTCATACAGCCAATTTGGAGGGGATCTGTGATTAGAATTCAAGTCAGCCTTACCCCTATGCTTACGATTATTTCATCACACCAGTTACCACTCAGAAGCAGGACGGGAGGTTAGATGTCCTTGAATTCAACTTGGTGTTTTGCCATTATGCCGTGCAACACAAGCTCAGTCCTCAAAAGAGGACATTTCAAGATAAATAGGAGAAAGTGTCATTTTACCACTACATTTAAGGAGTCCATTGCCTTAAGATGGAGTATAGTTCAAAAAAAATCAATTCAAGTAAAGATTAGTTGAACTAGTGGATCATAGGGCCATAAACATCAAGAAAATGATCTTCATGGGATATTGCTCACTTTTTGAAGATGCTGTTATGAAGAACAGCCATGACCTTTCTCCAAATACCTGTGGGGACATTGGTCAACTATCTTTCTGATTTCTCTTGGTTCAGATGAGAAATTTGAACAGTTTTTGTTTCTTCTAAGTTTAATGCTATGACTCACTAATATTAGCACAGCTCTGAGAACATATTTTTCTGATATATATGGCTTTTACATGAGTCAGAAGCACAACTACAAATAGCAAACATTTCTTATTAAGTCATAGTAGAGTAAGCGTTCTGGGTATGCCAAGGACATGGCTACTGCCTTCTCTTCAATAGTCTTTGGCATCCAAAGGATGTCACACGGTTTCTTCCTACAGCAAAGGACAGATTCATGCTGTTACTTTTTTTTTTTTTTTTGAGAAATCTTGGTTGAAAGCACCAACAGTGATACAACTCAGTTCATTTTGTCATTTTTTACTCCCTTGAATTACTACATAAATATTAATAGCTAAACACATTGCAAACAGGTGGAGCTCATTCTGTCCCTGGAGCGCTGCCACCGTTATGTGATATCTCAGATGGGTGACGAGATTTTCCATGTGGGGAGGGCGGTCTGTCATTCCATGCCAGCCCCATTGGACACACCCTTGGCTTGGAGTTCTTTATTTCCTGTGATATCTCTATGACAGCCTTCTTGGTCTTTTAACAGTTCATTCAGTAGAGTGGGAAGGAGTAACACACTCCATTTAAAATCCACATTCACTCCACCGTATATCTGGTTATTTATTTTCAGAGAGTGGCTGCTACTGGTAAGAACATGGAAGAGAGCCCCCAATATTTAAAGGTACACATCAGCTATGCAGGAAATATTTTTGCCACACATCCAAATTTGTGTAAGCTGGATGAACTTTTTGAACAAAAGGAGCCACAGACTTATGATAGTAGATAATATTATGATAAAGTCCCCCTTTTCTCCCCGGATTTGCAGACACAAAGTTTAAACTATATATTCTTGCAAAGTAAAAATGTATTATTTCAGTCATCAATATGTAAGTGGCATGATTGTTTTCGAAGGCCTTAGGTATGTAGACATGTTTGTCTACCTTTTTATGTTGAATTGTTTTCTTTATGTATGTTTACCTCCAATGTACAGACATATTTCAAAATAACATTCAGAAATCTGGATGGACATAATGCTAGTCATAGTGAATAAAATACTCTTCCTCTGTCAGTAAAATAATACACCTAAATAGAATTGTTTTCATAGGAAGCAAGTACATTTAGAATTGTCCTGGAATATGTTAAATATATGTGATTGTATATGGTTCATTAGATTAGAAAATGTATGAGGCTCAGTGTACTTGAATTCCTCAATTGCTTTACAAAAGATCCACTCATAAATTTTGTTATAAAAATTTAAAACACTGATTTATAAGCCCAAATGGCCCAACTTCAAAACTGTTCATTATAGAACTTTCTGATTCACCCCTGCAGTTAGGCAAAATTAAATTCTATAATTTTATGAAAGAGGTCTGATTTGGTCCAAATTATTAAACAAAATTATATTCTGCTGTTAAGTTATTGGTTACTTACCATATATTAACTTAAAGCAAGATATTGAGGTAAAATCACATTTTTAATTTTCTTCATTGAGATAGCAGCAGTAAACATCTTTGACATGAATCTTTTTAGTGCCCATTAAAAAATCTGCAGTAAAGACCTGTCTTCTGTTAAGAGTCGAAAGAGTTTAGTCTGTCTTGATGATCTTTTTCCTTCCCTACTTTGGCTTAGATTCTGTCCCTTCCCTCATTATTTCCTATCCAATGTGCATTGTCTTCAGCACAGACACCCTCTTCAAGGTGGTTTACACGTGTGATTCACTTTATTTGGGGATAGAGACCATAACTCCCGCAAGTTTTACAGAAACCTGTGACAGTCTACTATATGCACAATCAGTTGCTTCAGGGGTGTCCGACTCTTTGCGACCCTATTGATTGTAGCCTGCCAAGCTCTTCTATTCATGGGATTCCCCAGGAAAAACTACGGAGTGGTTGCCACTTCCTTCTCTAGAGGATCTTCCTGACCCAGGGATTAAACCCACGTCTCTCACATCTCCTACATTGGCAGGAAGATTCTTTACCCACTGAGCCACCTGGGAAGCCCCAGCGTCTACTATAGGGACCAATATACTTAAAGAACCCAAGCTACAAAGTGTGCAGGGAGATTAAAAATAAGTAATGGGAGGAGGTGTACATAATTTCTATTTTCATCAGCCTTCATGCATACAGACAGTTTTGATACAGAGAAGATTAGAAGCACCAATGCAACTTAGAGCTCACAACATTAAGCGCAGCATTTTGCTCAGATTATTAAACAAGGGACTGTATCAGGTAACCCCAATTGCCCCTGCCCCATTTATTTATATATCTTAAAAACTGAGTTCTATGTTAAATTCAAAGATTTGTGTTGCAGTGATTATATATGAGTTTAACATCTGAGGGATAATGGAGGTCAGAGAGTCATCCTTTTATGAAATTATTTCCTGATTGAAAAGAAAAAAAGACCAATGGAGAAGAATAGGGCAGTTTCCTACTATAATAACTTGAAATTCCACCTCAAATCTTTCCTTTTTATCTATTCAAATATAATATACAATGAGTGAAAGTGAAAGTTGTCCTGTCTGACTCTTTGTGATCCCATGGACTTTTCTAGGCCAGAAAACTGCAGTGGGTAGCCTTTCCTTTTTCCAGGGGATCTTCCCAACCCAGGAATCAAATCCAGGTCTCTCTCATTGCAGGCGGATTCTTTACCAACTGAACTACCAGGGAAGCCCAATATACAATATACATGCCTAAGAAGAATAAACTGTCCAGCCCACTTGAAGCAACAGTTATTTGTTTTTTGAAAAAGCAGTTTTTAGATCAGTTTTTCAGTTCTTACTTATTTGTTTTCCCCTACTGGCCTATGAGTTTATAGGATATTGGAATGGTATCCTTTTTGTCTTTGATGCTTCAGTTTAGTGCAAATCATAAAAACGAGATGGCGGCTGAAAAATATTTGCTGGATGCTGAATGAATAAATACCTACACTTATCATAGTATGATAGGCTTTCCTCATAGCTCAGTTGATAAAGAATCTGCCTGCAATGCAAGAGACCTGGGTTCAATTCCTGGGTTGGGAAGATCTCCTGGAGAAGGAGACGGCAACCCACTGCAGTATTCTTGCTTAGAGAATCCCATGGACAGAGGAGCTTGGCAGGCTTTATAGTCCATAGCGTAGCAAGAGTAGGACATGACTTATCTACTAAACCACCACATCATATTATGATGTTGTGTATGTGTATGTATACAAGTGTAGAAAGTGATATTTTACACAAATAAAATAAAATATTATTTTGTTAGTTTTTGAATTTCATTTTTCAAGTGCTACATTTTTAATTAATAATATTGATAAAATGTTGAAGATTATTTCTACCATTAAACATTAAGGGGCCATGAATCAAATATAGTTGTTGACATTCTGTTAGGTACCAAGACTATATGATTCTGGTAATGTTTTATGTAGTAACAATAGAGATTAAAGGAAAAAAGAGAGAGGACATAAAAAGGAAAAGTTTAGAAAGGCATATTATAATTTATCAAGATATGATTATTGGTGGTTCTTTTCTCCCTGCCCTTCCTATCACCACCACCACCAAAAGGGGAAAAAAAAATTATTTTGACATCTCAAAGACATCTAGGAGATATCCTCATTCCTGCAACAAATATTTGTAATTTCTTCTGTTGAAACCTATTTGAAGATAATAAATTTCAATTCAAAAGACATGTTAATCTTTCTGTGAGTGGAGTTTTATAAACAGATTTAATTTGTGGAATTTATACAACAGAGTCAAATCCACTTCACTGAATTTTATCAGCATTAGTAAAGCATCAGAGATCTGCAAATACTCTGTCAGATATCCAGGTATATTTTAATTTCCCTCATTTTTATGAACATTGTTAGACTTGTCTGTTTCTAAACCCAAGATGAACAAACTTCCAGAACCATAATTTCTTATTGAATGCATGCCTTGCAACCTCAAGGGAACCCCTTTCAGAAGCAGTAGTTTTAACACAACACTGGACCACTAGTCAGAGAACCTGGGAACCAGCCTTAATTCTACTGTTGGTTAGTTAGTTGGTGATTCTCAATAAGTCATCTTCACGGTCTCAGTTTTCTTATGTGTATTATGAAGAAGGTACTGAATGGGGACAGATGCACCTGGATTCAAATTCCAGGCCTGTCACTTACCACCGTGAAACCTTGAACAAGCTATGTATTTTCTTGATTGCGTCTATCTCCCCATTAGTTGGGAAGTATGTGCATTGTGGGGTTATTTCAAGAGTTAAATGAGGAAGCATAAACAAGGATTTAGCATATGACCTGACACATAGTCAGTCTTGCAATTAGTGTTCATAAAGGATTATTTAATGACAGTTCTGAATAATTAAGATTTTGATTGTCTCATCATTTCATTTTCCTCATAAGCTCAAAAAGGTAAAGAAGTAAATATTATCCCTCACTTGTAGTAAATGGTAATATATCCTTTGCTTCTACAACTTAATTTTGTTTCTAATGTGTACAAACGCCAAGATGACTTTCTAAAGGAAAATGGAGCTTGGTCAGGGAACTGTAAGAAAAGTGAGCTGAGGGAAACTATGTTATAGAACAAATGACTGGTGGTCTCATCTGGAGATAATTAGCTTGAGGAGTCCTGGCTCCAAGTGAACGTGAGGTTACCATCCAGTATTTACCAGTATTGTTTCATGGGTATCTCGGGACTTATTTCCATAATGCTCAGGGGTAGGTTGTGACAAGGTGAGTGGAAGTTACATGAGAACAGACTTTGGCTCCCTAGAAACAATATAGTCTTTAACGTCAGAGCTCACTCAAGAATGGAATGAACTGGCTTCCCTGGTGGTAAAGAACCCACTGGCCAGCGCAGGATACAGGGGTTTGAGCCCTGATCTGGTGCTGTGGAGCAAATAAGGCTATGCGCCACAATACTGAGCATGTGCTCTAGAGTCGGGGGCGGTAACTGCTGAGTCCACATGCTCCCTCCGCTGAAGCCTGCTTGGCCCGGAGCCCACGCTCCACAACGAGAGAAACCACCACACTGAGACGCACACACACCACAACCAGGGAGGGGCCCCTGCCTGCCGCAAGCAGAGAAAAATCCCACGCAGCAATGAAGACCCAGACCAGCCCAAAACAAAAATAAATAATATAATAAATACAAAATTTAAAATGGACTATCTCAGGAGCATCACATTACTTAGGTGCATGCTGTATTAAATAGTTCAGTGGTGAGGGATTTCAGAACTGACTTAAGCCTCACCAAAAAATTTGCCTTTGGAGAAATTTTGTCTATATTTAACCCCAAATTTGTCCTTCTATATTTTCTACCTCTTTGCCTCAAATCGTTCACATCTATTTTCTAAATTAATCACTTGACTCTGCTTTGTGCCACCGTTAATAATGTTCCAACTCCTGAATCTAATATGTCACTTCTTAGTTTCAGCGGAGAAGGCAATGGCACCCCACTCCAGTACTCTTGCCTGGAAAATCCCCTGGACGGCGAGCCTGGTGGGCTGCAGTCCATGGGGTCGCAAAGACTCGGACACGACTGAGCGACTTCACTTTCACGCATTGGAGAAGGAAATGGCAACCCACTCCAGTGTTCTTGCCGGAAGAATCCCAGGGACGGGGGAGCCTGGTGGGCTGCCGTCTATGGGGTCGCACAGAGTCAGACATGACTGAAGTTTTCAGTGGGTACTCAATGAATATTATAATCATGACCCGATCTGAGTCTTTAACACTTTGACAAAATTGGGATTTTTTTTTTCACAGAATTTTCTTTTCCTTTGGTTTCCACACATCCATTTGTGAAGTTCAGATTTCAGACATCTCACTCAATCAGTTTCTGCCCATCTGTAGTATCTTTTGTGGGATTTTATTTTCCCCCAACCCTGAAATAGGGGAGGAAATAGTGCTTAACTCTTCTTTTCTCCTTAAGCTAACTCAACCCATTTAATCTAGAGTACATAGAGAGAATGAAGCCAAAACTCAGCAGTGGCCACAGGACGGAAAAGGTCAGTTTTCATTCCAATCCCAAAGAAAGGCAATCCCAAAGAATGCTCAAACTACCACACAGTTGTACTCGTCTCACACGCTAGTAAAGTGATGCTTAAAATTCTCCAAGCCAGGCTTCAGCAATACGTGAACTGTGAAATTCCAGATGTTCAAGCTGGTTTTAGAAAAGGCAGAGGAACCGGAGATCAAATTGCCAACATCTGCTGGATCACCGAAAAAGCAAGAGAATTCCAGAAAAACATCTCTTTCTGCTTTATTGACTATGCCAAAGCCTTTGACTGTGTGGATCACAATAAACTGTGGAAAATTCTGAAAGAGATGGGAATCCCAGACCACCTGACCTGCCTCTTGAGAAACCTGTATGCATGTCAGGAAGCAACAGTTCGAACTGGACATGGGACAACCGACTGGTTCCAAATAGGAAAGGAGTATGTCAAGGCTGTATATTGTCACCCTGCTTATTTAACTTATATGCAGAGTACATCATGAGAAGTGCTGGGTCGGAGGAAGCACAAGTTGGAATCAAGATTGCCGGGAGAAATATCAATAACCTCAGATATGCAGATGACACCACCCTTATGGCAGAAAGTGAAGAGGAACTAAAAAGCCTCTTGATGAAAGTGAAAGAGGAGAGTGAAAAAGTTGGCTTAAAGCTCAACATTCAGAAAACTAAGATCATGGCATCTGGTCCCATCACTTCATGGCAAATAGATGGGGAGACAGTGGAAATAGTGTCAGACTTTATTTTTCTGGGCTCCAAAATCCCTGCAGATGGTGATTGCAGCCATGAAATTAAAGGACACTGACTCCTTGGAAGGAAAGTTATGACCCACCTAGCAGCATATTAAAAAGCAGAGACATTACTTTGTCAACAAAGGTCCATCTGGTCAAGGCTATGGTTTTTCCAGTGGTCATGTATGGATGTGAGAGTTGGACTATAAAGAAAGCTGAGTGCAGAAGAATTGATGCTTTTGAACTGTGGTATTGGAGAAGACTCTTGAGAGTCCCTTGGACTGCAAGGAGATCCAACCAGTCCATCCTAAAGGAGATCAGTCCTGGGTGTTCACTGGAAGGATTGATGTTGAAGCTGAAACTCCAATACTTTGGCCACCTGATGTGAAGAGGTGACTCATTTGAAAAGATCCTGATGCTGGGAAAGATTGAGGGCAGGAGGAGAAGGGGATGACAGAGGATGAAATGACTGGATGGCATCACTGACTTGATGGACATGTTTGAGTAAACTCCGGGAGTTGGTGATGGACAGGGAGGCCATGCGAGCTGCGATTCATGGGGTCGCAAAGAGTTGGACATGACTAGCGACTGAACTGAACTGAACTGAACTGAATGATCTAATTCTCCATCCCATGTAATATCTTCTGTCCTACACATTTGGAATGGTACTAGCTATGTACCATCCTTAGAAGAATTAAGAAAGTGGGCACTGAAATCATTTTCTGTTTAAGACTTAATTCCCTGTTGGAACTCAGGTTGAGAAAGACAACTCCAAAATATGGTCCAGAACACTCAAGATCCATGTTTCCAATATCTTACCAGCCAATGGCTGGTCTGAGCAGGGCCCCTCTAACCCATCATTTTACCATCAAAGCTTTCTCTTCATTTTCAAATCTAATAGTACACCACTGTCCAATCTCTTGCTCCAGAAGTTCAGGAGGAACCTGAGTTCTTTTCTCTCTGAAACTTGAAAAGATTACCTATAAAATATGTCACAAATCAGTTGCTTTCTTTTCTGTCCCACTGACTAAGTTTAGTCTTTTATTACATTTTATTTATTTATCAGGGAGAAGTAGCCCTATATTTTCATTTCTTTCTGAATGAAATCTCATCTAACTATCACCATCATCTTCAATCTATCCTTTGAAACTGTCAAAATTATCTCATCTGGACATAAGCAAAATCTTTTTGCCCATTTGGCTCAATCTTGGCTCATCAATTGGCATGGCACACAAGTTTTCTATTTTCTAAGTCAAGTTAACCTTGCCAGTTCCCCGATACAATGTCTTCACATCCTGTTGTACTACTTGAAGTTCTCTGAATGCATGACAGTTAAAAAAAAAAATTCTTAACTTTTATCTTTGCTATTTGTCATCATGCTTAGTTGCTCAGTCATGTCTGACTCTTTGTAAAGTCATGGATGGTGGCCCACCAGGCTCCTCTCTCCATGGGATTCTTCAGGCAAGAATACTGGAGTGGGTAGCCATTCCCTTCTCCATGGTATCTTTCTGACCCAGGGATCAAACTCTGGTCACCTGCATTGCAGGCAGATTCTTTACTCTCTGAGCCACCAGGTAAGTCCCCTTTATCTTTGCTATTATCCTTTCCTAAGGCTGTATACAGTCATGGTGCTTATTTAGCTTATATGCAGAGTACATCATATGAAATGCCAGGATAGATGAAGCACAAGCTGGAATCAAGATTGATGGGAGAAATACCAATAACCTCAGATATGCAGATGACACCACCCTTATGACAGAAAGTGAAGAAGAACTAAAGAACCTCTTGATGAAAGTGAAAGAGGAGAGTGAAAAAGTTGGCTTAAAATTCAACTTTCAGAAAACTAAGATCATGGCATCTGGTCCCATCACTTCATGGCACATAGAAGGGGAAACAATGGAAACATTGAGAGACTTTATATTTGGGGGCTCCAATATAATTGCAGAAAGATGCTTGCTCCTTGGAAGAAAAGTTATGACCAACATAGATAGCATTATTAAAAAGCAGAGACATTACTTTGCCAACAAAGGTCTTTCTAGTCAAAGCTATGGCTTTTCCAGTAGTCAAGTACGGATGTGACAGTTGGACTATAAAGAAAGCTGAGTGCCAAAGAATTGATGCTTTTGTACTATGGTGTTGGAGAAGACTCTTGAGGGTCCCTTGGACTGCAAGGAGATCCAACCAGTCAATCCTAAAGGAAATCAGTCCTGAATATTTATTGTAGGGACTGATGCTGCTGAAACTCCAATACTTTGGCCACCTGATGCAAAGAACTGACTCATTGGGAAAGACCCTGATTCTGGTAAAGACTGAAGGTGGGAGGAGAAGAGGATGACAGAGGATGAGATGGTTGCATGGCATCACTGATTTGATGGACATGAGTTTGAGTAAGCTCCAGGAGTTGGTGATGGACAGGGAAGCCTGGCATGCTGCAGTCCATGGGGTCACAAAAAGTTGGACACGACTGAGTGACTGAATTGAACTGAACTGAATCATCTCTTTATCTATCTGTTAGCTTTAACCTCCCTTTGTTTTTCAAGTAAAATTCTTCATTCTCATTAAAACTATGTAATTTATAGTAACTAGCAATTGATTAATAGTTTGCAGAGTTCCTGGAACATAGAAAATACTTAAAAAGTGTTAAAATGTAAATATATCATTACTGATACATGTTATTTTACCATTATGCTTTTGAAGTTGGGATGCAGCTTCTGGATAACAGGTTGTACCACGGAACTCCAAATTTCTCCCAATCTAATATCCTATGGGTCTATGATTTATTTTAAATTAAGTGTTTAGAAAATCTAAGATTAATCTCTTTCTCCTTCAGTTTATACTATTAAGATAACATATTAAGACAACATATTAAGACAACAAGGATATTTCTCTACTGGCTAGACTCGAATTCCTGGAATTAATATTGTAATCTTAACTCTAAGATTACAATGTCACACTGACATTTCAAAAAATACATCTTTTTAGCTCACTGACACTTCAATAGAATTCTTTATTCATGAAGTTTCCTCATTTATTTTGTGCTCAGTATAAGGCATATTTTATACTAATTAAACGTTAAATCACATTTATTCCCCAGTCAGGCCCCAATCAAGATCTGTTTTATGTTCGAACAATTTCAGGTCACAAAAGTCTCACCTTACCTTATGGAGAAAGAAGCCTGGAAAAAAAAATCTTTTTTTTTTTTTAATCTAAATGAGTCCTTAAATATCTATCCCACCATGGTGCTCTGTGTTTTTACTTTCCTCTTTCCCGCTCCCTCTCTGCTGACATTAGCATAAAAATGTGCTACCCTAACTAAGCAGTCTGTTAACTGATAAGCTATCAAAAAATCATCTGTTATTTTTACAGCTTAAAGGCAGATGCCATTTCAAGAACTGGAGTTGAATGAGTAGGATTCGTTAGTGCTTTTTAGATTCATCATTGTAAACTTGAGGTATTTTAAAATGGAATGATTGGAGCCTTGACATATTGTCCCTTGAGCAATCAAGCTTTAGAATTTTGCTAGCCTTAAATTTTTGCCTGCATAAAATAAGTTCATATCCCATTGTATCATAAAGAATTTTGGTTGTCATCTAATGTTTGCCTTGAAAATCTTCCTGCCTTAAATTCAGACCAATATAATTATCCTGGAGACTCAGGCCAGAACATCCCCTTCTATTCCAGCAGAGGCCCCCTTTGCCATAAGATGCTTCTCAAGGGTCTCCGAAGCAGCAAACATGTGCTTGCTAACCAATTATTTTCTCAGGTTGCATTTTTGAATTGCTTTGGGCACAATAAGGTGGCATTCAGGTTAGAAGGTGGGTCAGCTCCAGGTCCCAAAGCCTTAAGACACCTGGGATTGTTTGGAAATTTTGGATTAGAAATCAATTTGAATAAAGTAACTATTAAAAAAAAAAAAGAGAAGAGGATTTGCCTGCCAACATTTTTCACTGTTGTGAACTGCTTTGTTATCACAGGAACAAGACATCGATTTAAAGAATATTCATTCACAGAAAAAAAATCACCCATTTACAGAAAAGTGAAAGGAAACTACAAGTGGTAGAAAGGAAAATAAACTACTTAAAAATACAAGATGTATATATTATTATGCTCCAATATATTTTATATTGTGTAATTGTCCAATAGTGGCTTGACAGATTGAAATTTGAATATGGTTTAATTCTTTGGTAAGCTATTTGAAATATATAATCTCACCAATTCTTAAATTCTAGCTATTGTTGTCATAATCAATGTGAAATTTTTCATAAAAATCACCAACATCTTATGGATAGTTGATTTGTGTACATTGATATACAAATGTATGTATATATGTATGTGTGTGCATATAATGGTTAGATGATTTTTTAAGTAAATAATTATTTCTCATTACTCAAATATTAAATAAATATATGGTTGTTGTAAAACCTCAAAAAATATGGAAATGTATTGAGTAAAAAGTTGTTCTCTCCCTCTCCATATTTATCCTAAAATCAAATGCTACCTATACATTAAATCCTTTGAAACCTTTTATCATGCAGTCATAGTGTCTATCAATTTATCATCTGTCTACTTATCCCTCTACTCTTTTGGGCATTATAAATTTTTATTTCCTTTAATTTGGTTTTTAGACAGGCATCATGTCATACACACATGAGACTAAGGAGTTAGACTGTTGGGATTAAGAATCTTTAACCTTCCATAGTCACTGGACAGCTCTGTGCTTCAGTTTCCTTGTATTTAAAGTATACATAATATAATAATAGTACTTACTTCAAAGAATTTTCGTGAGGACTGTTGTGAGCACATGCATGTGTGTGTGCATATTCCACAGTTCTGGGTATCTCACATATCAATTACATACATGTTTGTATGTATAATAAGAGATATTCCTAACACCTAATAATCATTAAATTATTATTATTACTAGTGTTAGTATTAATATTTTATATTTTAATATCCTCCTTTCACTTAATAAAATGTCTTATGGTCTTTCCAGATTACTCCATAAAATCTACTAGGTTCATTTTCTTTTATTTATTTTTTAAATTCATTTATTTTAATTGGAGGATAATTACTTTATAATATTGTGGTGGCTTTTCCCATACATAGACATGAATCACCCCTGGGTGTACATGTGTCCTCCATCCTGAACCTTCCACCCACTTCCCTCCCTACACCATCCTTTTGGGTTGTCCCAGAGCACTGGCTTTGACCACCCTGCTTCATGTCTCAAACTTGCACTTGTCATCTGTTTTACATATGATTATATACAGGTTTCAATGCTATTCTCTCAAATCATCCCACCCTCACCTCTTCTCACAGAGTCCAAAAGTCTGTCCTTTACGTCTGTGTCTCCTTTGCTGCCTTGCATATAAGGTCATTGTTACCTTCTTTCTAAATCCCATATATATGCATTAATATACTGTATTGGTGTTTCTCTTTCTGACTTACTTCACTGTAAGTATGATAGGCTCTAGTTTCATCCACTCCG
This sequence comes from Cervus canadensis, assembly GCF_019320065.1. NCBI lineage: Eukaryota > Metazoa > Chordata > Mammalia > Artiodactyla > Cervidae > Cervus > Cervus canadensis. Next base: position 46,573,360 of record NC_057409.1, on the reverse strand, counting down.
TTAGAACTGACTCAAATGTGTTCTTTTTTTTATAGCTGAGCTTTATTCCGTTGTGCATATGTACCACAACGTCCTTATCCATTCGTCTGCTGATGGACATCTAGGTTGCTTCAATGTCTTAGCTATTATAAACAGTGCTGCAGTGAACATTGGGGTGCATGTGTCTCTTTCAATTCCGGTTTCCTCAGTGTTTATGCCCAGCAGTGGGATTACTGGGTCATATTGCAGTTCTATTGCCAGTTTTTTAAGGAATCTTCTCCAATGAAGAAGCCACTCTTCTCTGTTGTGGCTGTACCTGTTTGCATTACCACTAACAGTATAAGAGGGTTCCCTTTTCTTCACACCCTCTCCAGCAATAATTGTTTGTAGACTTTTTGATGGCAGTCATTCTGACCAGCATGAGATGATACCTCATTGTGGTTTTGATTTGCATTTCTCTGATAATGAGTGATGTTGAGCATATTTTCATGTGTTTATTAGCCATCTGTATGTCTTCTTTGGAGAAATATCTATTTAGATCTTTGGCCCACTTTTTGATGGGGTTGTTCAATATTGAGCTGCATGAACTGCTTGTATATTTTGGAGATAAATTCTTTGTCAGTTGTTTCATTTGCTATTATTTTCTCACATTCTGAAGGCTGCCTTTTCACCTTGCTTATAGGTTCCTTCATTGTGCAAAACATTTTAAGTTTAATTAGTTTCCATTTGTTTATTTGGTTTTACTTCCATTACTATGAGAGTTGGGTCATAGAGGATCTTGCTGTGATTTATGTTAGAGAGTATTCTGCCTATGTTTTCCTCTAAGAGTTTTATAGTTTCTGGTGTTACATTTAGATCTTTAATCCATTTTAAGTTTTGTGTGTGTCCTGTGTGTGTATGGTGTTATAAAGTGTTCTAGTTTCATTCTTTTACAGGTGGCTGACCAGTTTTCCCAGCACCACTTGTTAAAGAGATTATCTTTTCTCCATTATATATTTTTGCTTCCTTTGTCAAATATAAGTTGTCTATAGGTGTGTGGATTTATCTATGGGTTTTCTATTTTGTTCCATTGATCTATATTTCTGTCTTTGTCCCAGTATCCTACTGTCTTGAGGACTACAGCTTTGTAGTATAGTCTGAAGTCAGGAAGATTGCTTCCTCCAGTTCCACTCTTCTTTCTCAGGTCTGCTTTGCTATTCAAAGTTTTTTGTGTTTCCATACAAATTGTGAAATTATTTGTTCTAGTTCTGTGAAAAAATACAATTGGTAACTTGATAGGGGTTGCACTGAATCTATAGATTGCTTTGGTAGTATACTCATTTTCACTATATTGATTCTTCCAGTCCATAAACATGATGTATTTCTCCATCTTTTTGTGTCACCTTTGATTTCTTTCATCAGTGTTTTATACTTTTCTATATATGTGTTTTTTTGTTTCTTTAGGTAGATTTGTTCCTGAGTATTTTATTCTTTTTGTTGCAATGGTGAATGGAATTGTTTCCTTAATTTCTGTTTTTTCATTGTTAGTGTATAGGAATGCTAGGGATTTCTGTATATTAATTTTATATCCTATGACTTTGCTATATTCATTGATTAACTCTACTAATTTTCTGGTGGTATCTTTAGGGTTTTCTATGTAGAGGATCATGTTATCTTCAAATAGTGAGAGTTTTAGCTCTTTTCCAATCTGGATTCCTTTCATTTCTTTTTCTCCTCTGATTGCTGTGACTCAGACTTCCAAATCTATGCTGGATAGTAGTGGTTGAGTGGGCACCCTTGTCTTGTTCTTGATATGAGAGGAAATGCTTTCAATTGTTTTTGCCATTGAGGATAATGTTCACTATGGGTTTGTTGTATGTGGCTTTTATTATCTTGAGATATATTTCTTCTATGTCTGTTTTCTGGAGAGTTTTTATATAAATGGATGTTGAATTTTGTCAAAGGCTTTCTCTGCATCTATTGAGATAATCATATGGTTTTTATATTTCAATTTGTTAATATGGTGTATCACATTGATTGATTTGGAATATTGAAGAATCCTTGCATCCCTGGAATAAAGTCTACTTGTTCATAATATATATAATCTTTTAAATATGTTGTTGGATTCTGTTTGGTAGAATTTTGTTGAGAGTTTTCGCATCTATGTTCATCAGCATACTAAATTCATTTAAATGCTGCATTGTATTGTGGACTTTGGAAGTGATTTGTTTAACTATTGTCTTATGCATGGACCTTAACTTTGCTTCCACTTTTTAAAAATTAGTGTAATATTATAATAAGAATTCCTATACATATGTGTATCTGAATTTATGTGGCTGTGCCTATAGCATAGAGTTTTAGAATTACACTTGTTGGATCAAATAGTACCACAATTAATATGGTTGAAATGTTCATACTTTCCAAAGAGATATACACAGTAAATTCAATCACTGTCAGAATTCCAATATCTTTCACAGAAAGTGAAAAAAAAATCCTAAAATTCATATGGAATCACCCACCCTTATGTAAAGCTTTGATGCTAAAGTAATCTTGAGAAAGAAGAAAACAATTGAAGGAATCATAATTCTTGATTTCAAATTATATAACAAAGTTATAGTGATCACAACAGTATGGTACTGGCATAAAAACATACACATAGACCAATGGAACAGAATAGAGAGCCCAGAAACAAACCAATGCACATATGGTGTATTAATTTATGACACAGGAGCCAAGAATATACAATGGGGAAAGGTTAGTTTCTTCAATAAATGATGCTGGGAAAACTGGATATCCTTATGCAAAATAATGAAACTGAATCTTTATACCATAGACAAAAATCAACTCAAAATGAACTAAAGGTCTAAATGTAAGACCTGAAAATATAAAATTTCTAGAAAGAAGCAAAGAAAAAGCTCTTTGACATTGGCCTTGGTAATGAATTTTTTCAATATGATACTGAAAGTTCAGGCAACAAAAGCAAAAATAAATAAGAAGGTTATATTAAACTAAAAATTGTCTGTGCAGTAAAGGAAAAATCAACAAAATGAAGAGGCAGTCTATGGTTTGGGAAAAATATTTGCCAACTATAAATATAAAAGAAACTCATGATTCAATACCAAAAGTATAATAACTCAATTAAAAAAAAGGGGGGGGGGGCAAAGCAACTGAAAGATTTCTCCAAAGAAGACATACAAATGGCCTATAGATAAGTGAAAGAGATGGCCAACATCACTAATCATCAGGGAAATGCAAATTAAGACAATGAGATATTACTTATAACTTTTGTTTGCTATTGTTTTTGTTTTAGTCGCCAAGTCATGCCCAACTCTTTGCAATCCCATGGACTGTAGCCTGCCATTATGAACAAACAAAAAACAGAAAAGCAGAACAGAAAATAACAATTGTTGGTAATGATGTGGAGAAATTGGAATCCTTGTACACTGTTAGTAGGGATATACTACGGTGCAGCCATTGTAGGAAACATTGTGGCGATTCCTCAAAACAGGAAACAACAACAACAACAACAAAAAGAAAACAGAGATACCATATGATTCAGCAATCACACATCTGGGTATGTAAAAGAATTAAAAACAGGTTTTTGAAGTAATATTTGCACTTCTGTGTTCATTACAATCATATTCACAATGTCCAAGAAGTAGACATGATCTAAATGTCTACCAACTAATAAATAGATGAAGAAAATGTAGTGTATAATACAATACAATAAAACTCAGCTTTAAAAAGAAGAAAAACTTGTCACATGATACAAAAAACTTGAGGACATTATGGTAAGTGTAATAAGACACAAGACAAATACTGCATGACTCTTCCTATATGAAGTATCCAAAATATTCAAACTTATAGAAGCAGAGAGAAGAATGGTTGTTTCCAGTGGCTGAGGGGAGAGGGAAATGTGGTTACTGTTCAGTGGGTATGGAATTTCATTCATGCAACATGAAAATATTCTAGTGATCTGCAATAGAACAGTGTGTATATATTTAATACTGCCCTGTATACTTAAGTTTTAAGAGGGTTCAGTTCAGTTCAGTCGCTCAGTCATGTCCGACTCTGCGACCCCATGAATCACAGTACGCCAGGCCTCCCTGTTCATCACAAACTCCCATAGTTTACTCAAACTCATGCCCATCGAGTCAGTGATGCCATCCAGCCATCCCATCCTCTGTCATCCCCTTCTCCTTCTGTCCCCAATCCCTCCCAGCATCAGGGTCTTTTCCAATGAGTCAACTCTTTGCATCACGTGGCCAAAGTATTGGAGTTTCAGCTTCAGCATCAGTCCTTCCAGTGAACACCCAGGACTGATCTCCTTTATGATGGACTGGTTGGATCTCCTTGCAGTCCAAGGGACTCTCAAGAGTCTTCTCCAACACCACAGTTCAAAAGCATCAATTTTTCAGCGCTCAGCTTTCTTCACAGTGCAACTCTCACATCCATACATGACCACTGGAAAAAACATAGCCTTGACCAGATGGACCTTTGTTGGAAAAGTAATGTCTCTGCTTTTTAATATGCTATCTAGGTTGGTCATAACTTTCCTTCCAAGGAGTAAGCGTCTTTTAATTTCATGGCTGCAATCACCATCTGCAGTGATTTTGGAGCCCAAGAAAATAAAGTCTGACACTGTTTCCACTGTTTTTCCCATCTATTTCCCATGAGGTGATGGGACCAGATGCCATGATCTTAGTTTTCTGAATGTTGAGCTTTAAGCCAACTTTTTCACTCTCCTCTTTCACTTTCATCAAGAGGCTTTTTAGTTCCTCTTCACTTTCTGCCATAAGGGTGGTGTCATCTGCATATCTGAGGTTATTGATGCTTCTCCCATCAATCTTGATTCCAGCTTGTACTTCTTCCAGCCCAGCGTTTCTCATGATGTACTCTGCATATAAGTTAATTAAGCAGGGTGACAATATACAGCCTTGACGTACTCCTTTTCCCATTTGGAACCAGTCTATTGTTCCATGTCCAGTTTTACCTGTTGCTTCCTGACCTGCATACAGGTTTCTCAAGAGGCAGGTCAGGTGGTCTGGCATTGCCATTTCCTTCAGAATTTTCCACAGTTTATTGTGATCCACACAGTTGAAGGTTTTGGCATAGTCAATAAAGCAGAAATATATGTTTTTCTAGAATTCTCTTGCTTTTCGAATGATCCAGCAGATATTGGCAATTTGATCTCTGGTTCCTCTGCCTTTTCTAAAACCAGCTTGAACATCAGGAAGTTCTCGGTTCACGTATTGCTGAAACCTGGGTGGAGTATTTTGAGCATTACTTTACTAGTGTGTGAGTTGAGTGCAATTGTGCAGTAGTTTGAGCATTCTTTGGCATTGCCTTTCTTAGGGATTGGAATGAAAACTGATCTTTTCCAGTCCTGTGGCCACTGCTGAGTTTTCCAAATTTGCTGGCATATTGAGTGCAGCACTTTCACAGCATCATCTTTCAGGATATGAAATAGCTCAACTGGAATTCCATCACCTCCACTAGCTTTGTTTGTAGTGATGCTTTCTAAGGCCCACTTGACTTTACATTCCAGGATGTCTGTCTCTAGGTAAGTGATCACACCATTGTGATTATCTGGGTCTTGAAGATCTTTTTTGTACAGTTCTTGTTTAAGAAGGTAGATCTCATGTAGTGAGTTTTGCAGGGCTTCCCAGAAGGTACTAGTGGTAAAGAACCCACCTGTCAGTGCAGGAGACGTAAGAGATGGGGTTTCAACACGTGGGTCGGGAAGATTCCCTGGAGGAGAGCACAGTAACCCACTCCAGTATTCTTGCCTGGAGAATCCCAAGGACAGAGGAGCCTGGAGGGCTATAGTCCATAGGGTTGCAATGAGTCGGGCACAACTGAAGCAACTTAGCACACATGCATGCATGCAATTAATTTTTTAACTACAATAAAAAAGGGGAAAAAATCAGATGTTTATGCTGATTTGCTGCTTTACATTTATTCCTGAATAACAGCAGACTTGCTTGGCTTCAACGGTTTCTTTATAAGTGTTTGTCAAACTACTGTCTGTGGGCCAAATCCAGACTGATACCTATTTTTGTAAATATTAATAATTTTTTTATTGGAAAGTATACATGCTCAATTATTTATGTATTTTCCTTGGTCACTTTGTGCTACAAAGACAGAGATGTATAAGTGTGACAGAGACCATATGACCCACAAATCCTAAACTACTTACTATCTGACCTTTTGCAGAAAGTTTGCCAAGTTTGGCTCTAGATAGTAGGGGTTTTCTTTATTATAATGAATCTTGCTTAGTCTGATTTAAAGCCAAGCATGTGTGTGTTCAATAAATGTTTGTGGGTCATGATGATATTACTGCTGTGGCTGATAATAATATTGAAATGTAAACTTCATAATTCTTTGAACACATAAAATTAATACAAAGAATTAGCATAGAATTTCAAAACTGGACTGAAATTCAATCTCATTTATTCCAATGGACAGGGGAAATGAAACACAGCAGGGCAAATTCTGATAGTTATTGCTATGATAGAAACCACTCCAAAATATAGTGGCTTAAAATATCAACTGCTTATTGATAGCTTACAGTGAACAGTGTTGGACTTGTGATCTCTGAAGAAGATTTAACTTCAGGACCAAGGACCAGGCTTGATCACTCAAGAGCTTTTGTATAGCAGAGTTTTATTAAAGTACAAAAAGGGACAGAGAAAGCTTCTGACATAGACATCAGAAGGGGGGCAGAGAATAACCCCCTCGCTAGTCTAAGCAACAGAATTATATACTTCTTAAATTAGTTATTACAATAAATCAAAAGAACGTCTCAAGGTTGTAAAGGTCTTACTAGACCCACTCCCATAATTTACATTTTAAGATAACAGGATTAGCCAGAAGGTTTTCAGGAAGGAGAAACTGTCCTCATGCAGGATACATTGTTGTTATATAAACCTTAGTACAGAGTTTAAACTGAGTTGTTTGTTTTGTAATCATCAGTTTCCGGCTTAAAGAAAAAGACATTTTATGTGACTTAAGACTAAGGAATGTAGAGAAAGAAAAAGATGTTTGTCCTCTCCTCCTCCTTGAGAATTCCAGACTCCTTTCTCCCCTTTAAGAGCCTCAGACCCCTTTCTCCTCCTCGGGGACCCCCAGACTTCTTATCAACCTGCCTAGGATTTGACTCTCTCATTATTATTTCTTGTGAGTCTATGGGTTGACTTAGGAGATCTTCTCTCTGACCAGGCTCTGTTGATATCAACTGGGCTTACTCAAACATTTGTACTGAGATGATGACGTGGCTAGAAGCTGGTAGGTCATGGATGGCCTCAGCTTAATGACTTAGCTCCCACACAAATGCCTCCCATATTCCTTCAGCAAGGTATCCTGGACATTTTCTCAGGGGATGGGAGGTTGAAGGGTTCATGAGGTACAACCAGTTCAGTTCAGTTCAGTTGCTCAGTTGTGTCTGACTCTTTGTGACTCCATGACTGCAGCACGCCAGGCCTCCCCGTCCATCACCAACTCTCTGAGTTTACTCAAACTCATGTCCATTGAGTCGGTGATGCCATCCAACCATCTCATCCTTTGTCGTCCCCTTCTCTCACCTTCAAACTTTCCCAGCATCAGGGTCTTTTCCAGTGAGTGAGTTCTTTGCATAAGGTGGCCAAAGTATTGGAGTTTCAGCTTTAGCATCTGTCCTTCCAATGAACACCCAGGACTGATCTCCTTTAGGATGGACTGGTTGGATCTCCTCTCAGTCCAAGGGACTCCCAAGAGTCTTCTCCAACACCACAGTTCAAAAGCATCAATTCTTCAGTACTCAGTTTCTTTATAGTCCAACTCTCACATCCATACGTGACCACTGGAAAAACCATAGCCTTGACTAGACGGACCTTTGTTGGCAAAGCAATGTCTCTACTTTTTAATATGCTGTCTAGGTTGGTCATAATTTTCCTTCCAAGGAGCAAGCGTCTTTTAATTTCATGGCTGCAATCATCATTTGCAGTGATTTTGGAGTCCAAAAAAATAAAGTCTCTCAATATTTCCACTGTTTCCCCATCTATTTGCCATGAAGTGATGCGACCGGATGCCATGATCTTAGTTTTCTGAATGTTGAGCTTTAAGCCAAATTTTTCACTTTCCTCTTTTACTTTTATCAAGAGGCTCTTTAGTTCTTCTTCACTTTCTGCCATAAGGGTGGTGTCATCTGCATATCTGAGGTTATTGATATTTCTCCCGGCAATCTTGATTCCAGCTTGTGCTTCATCTAGCGCAGTGTTTCTCATGATGTACTCTGCATATAAGTTAAATAAGCAGGGTGACAATATACAGCCTTGACTTACTCCTTTCCCAATTTGAAATGAGTCTGTTGTTCCATGTCCAGTTCTAACTGTTGCTCCCTGACCTGCATACAGATTTCTCAAGAGGCAGGTCAGGTGGTCTGGTATTCCCATCTCTTTCTGAGTTCTCCACAGTCTGTTGTGATCCACACAGTCAAAGGCTTTGGCAAGGTCAGTAAAACAGAAGTAGATTCTTTGGGGGGAACTCTCTTGCTTTTTCAATGATCCAGTGGATGTTGTTAATTTGATCTATGGTTCCTCTGCCTTTTCTAAATCCAGGTTGAACATCTGAAAGTTTACAGTTCACGTACTGTTGAAGCCTGGCCTGGAGAATTTTGAGCATTGCTTTGCTAGCGTGTGAGATGAGTGCAATTGTACAATAGTTTGAACATTTTTTGGCATTGCCTTTCTTTGGGATTGGCCTTTTCCAGTCCTGTGACCACTGTTGAGTTTTCCAAATTTGCTGGCATATTGAGTGGAGCACTTTCACAGCATTATCTTTTAGGATTTGAAATAGCTCAGTTGGAATTCCATCACCTCCGCTAGCTTTGTTCATAGCGATGCTTCCTAAGGGCCACTTGACTTCACATTCCAGGATGTCTGGCTCTAGGTGAGTGATCATACTATCATATTACCTGGGTCGTGAACATCTTTTTTGTATAGTTCTTCTGTGTATTCTTGCCACCTCTTCTTAATATCTTCTGCTTCTTTTAGGTCCATACAATTTCTATCCTTTATTATGCCTGTTGCATGGAATGTTCCCTTGGTATCGCTAATTTTCTAGAAGAGGTCACTAGTATTTCCCATTCTATTATTTTCCTCTATTTCTTTGCGTTGATCACTGAGGAAGGCATGAGACACAAGGAAAATGCACTTTTTAATGCTTTTCTTTCATCAGCTTCTCTAAGATTCACTGACTAAATAAAACCTGAAAATCAACCTAGAGTCTGTGTGATTGGCCACTAGGAGTGAGTATACTGGAATTATGGAAAAATGGGACTATAAGTAAAATCAATTGCACTGAATAAATTGTGCAAAACCACAAGTATTTTAGCAGTTAGCACTCCCATTGGCTTCCCAGATGGCTCAGTGGTAAAGAATCCACCTGGGAATGCAGAAAGTGCAGTTTGATCCCTGGGTTGGGAAGATCCCCTGGAGAAGGGCACGACAACCCACTCCAGTATTCATGCCTGGGAAATATCATGGACAGAGGAGCCTGGAAGGCTATAGTCCAAGGGGTCGAAAAAAGAGTCAGACACAATTTGGCAACTAAACAACAACAATCCCCTTCTTAAGCCCTAAGTATCACACTAAATATCTATTATTAATGTCCTTTATTATATAAGCTAAATGAGGGTAGTATTTTTAGATGAAAAATAATTGAGTTTAAGTTGATGGATCAAAAATACATACACTAGGCTTCCAATAGACATGTAAACTAATATATTTTAAAAGAGAATTCATAAGCCTCAGAGAAGTTATTTTAATTGGAACTAAAAAGGAGAAAATATTTTATTTATGTATACATTGCTTTCCTTCCTTAAAGAATTGGTGATATGCTTATATCATAAAAGATACCATCAATTAATAAATGACTCCATCTTTTCCAACAAGGTTTGGATACAATGTAAAAGAAATGCATGATGTCAAGGCTATTTTTTGTATTATAGATATTTAAAAGACAAAAATAAAAGGATAAAGACTAAATAACTTTAATATTCAAATGTTTGCTGATCTGAGCTATGGAATTGACTCGCAGAAGGTAGAACAGAGAACTTGTGCCCACAGGCTTTCATTAGTTTTCTTCAATGCATATTAATTGCTCAGTTGCTTAGCATCTAGCAGTAATCGGTGCGAGAGCAGATTGAAATACACATGGGGTCACAAAGAGTTGGACATGACTGAGCGACTGAACTGAACTTAAATGAGTATGTCGTTGATATTTCTTTTGGATGCTCATTGTTTAGTTGTTCTCTTCCTGATTCTAATTGTGTAAGCCTAAAATTCAACACAAAGTGCAAAACCTAAAATGCCATTGGTCGTGAATTATTTTGATCTCACTCACAGCAGCACCACAACTTTGCTATAGAAAATGTGGATGGTCAGTATTTTAATACTAACTGTATGTGAACTAGTTCAGTGCATACACTTTGGAATTAATCTGCCTATTTTGAATTCTTATTCTGCCACCTAAGTGTGGGAGCACCTTGGCCTTACCAAACCTTGGGAAAAGAGCCTACCATACTCTAGAAGTGATCAGTGAACATTGTTTCTAAAAGGAATAGCACTAGAATTTATTGAACATATTCTTTGTGTCAGATACTGTTCCAGGTAGTTAGGATCCAAATGATAATGATTATTGCCAACTGATTGTGATTGATTTCTATATGTCAATAAGCAAAATTCCTTATCTAAAAGTTTTGAAGTCATACATGATTCAGAATTAGAACTGTTCAAGATACTAAAACAGACATAGGATGCTTTTAGAGTATATAATATAATATCCCAGGCGGGTCTAGGGTAACACCTCGTCATCAAATACATTAGCTTTCCTGCACTGAAATAGGTGAATTGTTACACTAAGAGAAATAAAGTCTTTAGATTCACATTATTTAAAACCACCATATAGGTTTTCTACAAATTTAAGAGAGAATAATCAGTTTCCTGAATATTGTGGATTTCAGAATGTGAATAAGCGATTGTGTCCCTGTTTAACCTATGAGGTTGGTATTATTATCACTTCCAGTTCAAGGAAACTGAGGCACAGTGAGGTTAGAGAAATTGCCTAATTTATCCAGGTAGAAGGAACTAAATAAAAGCAATCTGACTGAACCAAACCATGTCAACGGTAAATAAGTTAGACTAAGAAGAGCTCAGGAAACTCAGAGTCCAGTTGGAAGAGACAGACGGGCACTTGATAGGTACAGAGCGGATAGGGAATAGCAGGTGCCAGGGATGTTGAGGATGCTGTGAGGACAAAGGGAGGTGCACACAGCCTTCGGGGTGGTGGCCCACACCCTGGAACAAACAGGACCACCAAGTTATATACTGAGTCTAAAATTTAACTTAAAATCTATGGTTTCTTATGGTATTAGGTTTGCAGAGTCAGAATCTTGACTTCTGAAAGACACTCTGTTTTAAACAAAACCTGGAATTCCACTGCTGAAGAAAGCAGTCCAGAAAACCGAGGCATATGAGGGCAGCCAAGTTAAATATTGTATCTCTTTTTAAGAAGTTAATACCCCTGGGTCGTCGACCTTTGTTCTTTGCTCCCAAAGGCAACGACATATGATGTTTATCTTGCCAGAAATAGTTAAAAGTCATCTAGGAGCTCTCTGCTGAGTGAGCCAACCCGCTTTGACCTTTTTGACTAGACCAACTCCTGTTACGTTAACCTCTGACTTCAGTCCTCTTAATGGCAATATTCCCCGGCACTGTAATTTCCCTCCCACTGTGTTCTCTCAGGCAAATATTTACTACTGAGGTTTCACAATTTATTTTTCAAACAAAGTGGCAGGGACCACCCCATGCCACCACATCCTCATTTCATATTAGAACCCATCATTCCCGAGATATAATTTTACCAGAACAAATGTGCTTTAGGGACTTTTGACATGAGATGAAGGCTTGACTTCCTATCAAAACCAAAGCGGGCCCTTGTCAGTTTCAAGATGGATATAAACAAGAAATGCAAGCCTGTAATTGGTGATGGAAATCAGATAAGACCTTTTAAATACAACCATTGATACAAAAATGTGAACTCGAATTCCCTTTGATTAAGTCACTTAAGAAAATAAAGCTCGGGAGGGTTTAAAGGAAAGATTCTGAACACGCTGGCGAACAAGATCTTGCAGTTTCCAGCCTCTCAAAGACAAGCGGAAGAAAATTAAAATCAGAAGTGAAGGTTTATGAAATGAAACAGAACTCAGAAGAGAGCTCCCCCTCCTTTAAGTTTTCTTAGGTCTCCACAAATGACAGGAGGCTAGGAATGCTTCCTTGGGAATTAGCGGTATGTACTTTCTCTGCATGGAAATCCATGTATCTATATAGTCAATGTTCATTACTTAACTTCTTTGTGAGCAATGAGAAATTCAGCTCAGCCAGTGATGAACAAATTAACAAACAAACAATCTTCTACCTAACTGCTTGACATTAACTATTCAATAATATTCTTTATCCAAAAGAGTTAACAGCATTTTCTAACCCTGGACATTTTAGAGTCCTCTCCAGAAGAAATGAAATGCAAGAGGACGGAGCTACGGCCTGTTCCATTTTTTATTCTTTGCTTTAAGTTTCATAACTTAATTCACTTTGCAGAATTCCTTAAAAAAATTTTCTCATTTGATGATATGGAAGAAATAATAATTAAATATGATGCATTTTCTTCAGTTAAAAAATGTTCCAAGTTATCTTCTGAGCCAAAGAGAACTTGGTAATGTTCTTCGGGTAACAGTCTAAATGTTTTTGAAAAGAGGGGGATATAGATGTAAATATAATCATTTCAAATCATTAGAGTTTATCAGTTAATAGATATGCTAGCAAATATCAGAAGGAAACAAATATACCAGATGAAAACATAGTTTAATTCTTTGGGTTTTTTTAGCATTTGAATATTGTCTTCCTATTGTTATCTTATAGAAGCCAAATCCTGTTATCTCATTAGAGATATCTGTCTTAGAACTGGGAATATTCTACAATACATGTGTAACCTTACAAATCTGCTTCAGGCTTAATGTGTTTGTGCATGCTGAGTCGCTTCAGCTGTGTCTGACTCTTTGCGATCCTATGAACGGTAGCCTACCAGGCTTCTCTGTCCACAGGATTCTGGAGTGGGTTGCCACGCCCTCCTCCAGAGGATCTTCCTGACCCAGGGGTCCACGCTGCATCTCTTAAGTCTTCTGCCCTGGCAGGTGGGTTCTTTACCACTGAAGCCACCTGGGAAGCCCCTTCAGGCTTTATGGACAATACAACATAGATATTTTGTATACTTAAAGAAAGAAGTGAAGGAAGAAAGGAAGAAAGAAAAAAATGACAGCATATTTTAACAGATGGCAATCTGTTAAATTGAAATTTTGAAACTCCATATTATATTTAGTGCTACTTTAAAAATAATAAATACTTCATTACCTACCATTCCCTATTTTTAATCCCTACTTGCAGCCTAAATTATTGTATATTTACAGTTATTATTAGAAAATAATTATATGTTATGCTTTAATCCACACATGTATCATATTTATGGAGTACTTTTCTATCAGGGTAAAATTACATTTCCACAAAGTAGTGATGTGAGGCCAATTTTTGTGGGGGAAGAGAAGGCCACCTCAGACTGTTCTCTGAATTACATAGAAATGCGTTACACGAGCTCATTGTTTTTTACACACAACTGTGGGCATTGGTATAAAAGAAACACACACTATATGAATGAAATTAGATTCTCTAATTAAATAATAAAGTACATTTATTAAATAATAAAGTACATTCATGTACTTACCATGAAGAGGTAAATATGAAACTTCCTTCTTTTCCTTCATTCCTCCCTTCTTTCCTTCCACACACTCACTCTCTCTCCTTTTCTAACTTCCTCCTTTTCTCTCTTCCTTCCTTTCTTTCATCAGGTTTATTAAGCCACGGGGTATGGGGGGACGGTTCTCTGATAGCTCAGTTGATAAAAAAATCAGCCTGCAATGCAGAAGACCCCAGTTCAATTCCTGGGTTGGGAAGATCTGCTGGATAAGGGATAGGTTACCCACTCCAGTATTCTTGGGCTTCCCTTGTGGCTCAGCTGGTAAAGAATCCACCTGCAATGTGGGAGACTTGGGTTCAATCCCTGGGTTGAGAAGTTCTGATGGAGGAGAGAAAGGCTACCCACTCCAGTATTCTGGCCTAGAGAATTCCATGGACTGTATTAGTCCATGGGGTCACAAAGAATCCGGACACAACTGAGTGACTTTCACTTTCACTTTTATTAAGCCATTGTATCACAACATTCCATTTTCTTGGGGCTGCCGTTGACACCTCTGAAGAGGTGCCCAAAGAAAGTATGGGAAGGACAAAGCACCTAAGTTGGTATTTATTTCTGATTTAGCTTCTTGGTGGAGTTAAATAGTAACTCTCCTGGACTATTACCCATCTCCCTACTGTATCACATCTCCTTTGCTAGAACAGTCAAAGGAAATGTGGGATCACTGTTGGGCTACAACTTTTCTGACTTTTCCATATAAAATATGGTAGAATTTGAAGATCCTTTGGAGCAGGAAATGGCAAAACACTTCAGTATTCTTGTCTGGAAAATGCCATGGACAGAAGAGCCTGGACAGTTATGGTCCATGGAGTTGCAAGAGTCAGACATGATTTAGCGACTAAACCACCTCCACCATGAAGATAGCAAGGGGCATTCCTTTGCTAGGATGGTGTTAAAATAAGGCATGGGGGGGGGGGGGAATGCAGGTGTTATGTTAAAACAAAGAACTTGTGCATATCTCATTTAAACATATGTATGTATTTGTTCAAATGGTAAGTAAGCCTTTCGATTTTAAAAATTAAATCCCTAACAACTTTTCGAGGAAAGTTTTTTTTTTTCATGAAAATCAGCCCTTTTCCCCCCTTTTAAATGACAACTCTGGCTTTGCTCCTGTGCTGTGCTTAATCGCCCAGTCATGTCAGACTCTTTGTGACCCCATGGACTGTAGCCCACCAGGCTTCTTTGTCCATGGAGATTCTCCAGGCAAGAATACTGGAGTGGGTTACCAAACCCTCCTCCAGGGGATCTTCCCAATCCAGAGATCAAAGCCAGGTCTTCCACAGTCCAGGCTGATTCTTTACCATCTGAGGCACCAAGGAAGCTATGCCCCTAATGGACACAGTAAGAACTTTTACTTGGAACATAATCAGTGTCATATTCCACTTTATCATACTTACAACTCAGGAAATCTATTCTGCATAAATAAATAGATAATCTCTAAGAATTCTAACATTTCCAAATACATAAATAGATAATCTCTAGGAATTCTAATACTTCCAAATAAAGTCAAGGAAAGCAAGTTTTCTTTTAATTATTTTTAAAGGAACTATTTACAATAGGAAGCTATTTTTAGAATACTCTATTGAATACAACTGTAATACGCACAACAGAACTCCAATTGGTCCCTTTTTGTAGATAAAACTAAGATTCCTTTTTCACTCTATCTCCCCAAATTGTTATTGTATTTGTGCTCTAGGACTAATTGTGGGAAAAACTGCATTCTCTACCATAAAAAGAAAAAGAAAATACAATAAAACGGTAATTGGTCAATGACGATTGAGGCAACAACTTTCCCGTGCAAGGCTGACAGGCATCTTAACTGATCTTTGTACTCTGCTCAAGGTAGAGTGCTTTCCATAAAACAAATCCTGCTTGATAAAGTTCTTATTTTATACCAAGTTCCTTTATCCTCAAGTAGGCAGTCTTATAAGTTATGCAAGCTATTAAAATTACTTTTTGTTCTATAACACTGCTATCAATAAAAGGTCACTGATAATATAGATGAAAGTAGATTGTCTTAAAAACTGAAGAGCAAGATGTTCATTCCAAAGGTTTCCATTTTGAGAATAATAAAACGTATATATGATTAATAAGAACTGTATCACAATAGAAGGGCCAGCAGGAAGGACTTGCTGGTAAATGTATGTCTAAACTTAGATAACTCAGATAAAACTAGTCGCTTGGGGCAGCATCCAAGTATTTTGCTATTGAGTTTAATCTCACTAATGACTTTTCTTACCAGTCCTTCAGAGATTGTTTAGGAATGGATTAGATCTCTCATTAGACACTGCTCAGAAGTAAAGAGACCTGATATCACCACCATAGTCATTGCTTTCCTTTTTTAATTTATAAGACATCTCTTTGAATCTTTTAAGTTTTACTCTAGTAACTTCTTTATTGACTTTTCTCTTGTGAAAGAACAGAACACATTTATGTTATAAGATGGGTAAAAGAGACAAGATTTTAAAAAAGGATTCAGGAACTGCTAATCTCAAAACTTCTTTTCAGGCTGCTTGCATTAAGATAGACATTGTAAGTACTCAGAAAATATGGAACTGGTTGACTGATTTACCTTTGGGAACTTACCACAGAAGAAATGTGTATTGAATTATAAATCTTCCATCTTTTTTAGAATGACAAAACTTAAAAATAAGTTGGTCTCAGGAAGAAGAGCAGCAGGAATTCATAGCTGTGTCCTACTGCAGAATTGTTTGACATATTACATGATAACTATGTAACAGATTCCTATTTAATAATATTCCTAAATAATAGCATTCTCAAATGCTATGACTTTTGCTCTATTTGCTTTTAGTCCAGTCACTCAGTTGTGTCTGGCTCTTTGCGACCCCATGGACTGCAGTATGCCAGGCCTCCCTGTCCCTCACCAACTCTCCAAGTTTACTCAAACTCACGTCCATTGAGTCAGTGATGCTATCAAACTATCTCGTCCTCTGCCATCCCCTTCTCCTCCCACCTTCAATCTTTCCCAGCATCAGGGTCTTTTCCAATGAGTCAGTTCTTTGCAATCAGGTGGCCAAAGTACTGGAGTTTCAGCTGCAACATCAGTCTCTCCAATGAATATTCAGGACTGATCTCCTTTAGGATGGACTGGTTGGATCTCCTTGCAGTCCAAGGGACTCTCAAGAGTCTTTTCCAACACCACAGTTCAAAAGCATCAATTCTTCAGCACTCAGCTTTCTTTGTAGTCCAACTCTCACATCCATACATGACTACTGGAAAAACCATAGCTTGACTAGATGGACTTCTTTTGGCAAAGTAATGTCTCTGCTTTTTAATATGCTGTCTAGGTTGGTCATAGCTTTTTTCTAAGGAGCAAGCATCTTTTAATTTCATGGCTGCAGTCACCCTCCGTAGTGACTTTGGAGCCCCAAAAGTAAAGTCTGTCACTGTTTCCATTGTTTCTCCATCTATTTCCATGAAGTGAAGGGACCAGATGCCATGATCTTAGTTTTCTGAATGTTTAATTTTAAGCCAACTTTTTCACTTCCTTCTTTCGCTTTCATCAACAGGCTCTTTAGTTCTTTGCTTTCTGCCATAAGGGTGGTGTCATCTGCATATCTGAGGTTATTGATATTTCTCCCAGCAATCTTGATTTCAGCTTGTGCTTCATCTAGCCCAGTGTTTCTCATGATGAACTCTGCCTATAAATTGAATAAGCAGGGTGACAATATATGGCATTGACATACTCTTTTCCCAATTTGGAACCAGTCTGTTCCACGTCTAGTTCTAACTGTTGCTTCTTGACCCACATATAGATTTCTCAGGAGGCAGATCAGGTGGTCTGGTGTTCCCATCTCTTTACGAATTTTCCACAGTCTGTTGTGATCCACACAGTCAAAGGCTTTGGCGTAGTCAATAAAGCAGAAGTAGATTTTTTTTGGAACTCTCTTACTTTTTCAATGATCCAAAGGGTGTTGGTATTTTGATCTCTGGTTCCTCTGCCCTGTCTAATCCAGCTTGAACATCTGGAAATTCACGGTTCATGTACTGTTGAAGCCTGGCTTGGAGAATTTTCAGCATTACTTTGCTAGCATGTGAGATGAATGCAGTTGTCGGGTAGTTTGAACATTTTTGGCATTGCCTTTCTTTGCGATTGGAATGAAAACTGACCTTTTCCAGTCCTGTGACCACTGTTGAGTTTTCCAAATTTGCTGACATATTGAGTGCAACACTTTCACAGCATCACATTTTAGGACTTTAAATAGCTCAGTTGGAATCCCATCACCTACACAAGCTTTGTTCATAGTTATGCTTCCGGAGGTCCACTTGACTTTGCATGCTAGGATGTCTGGCTCTAGGTGAGTGACCACACCATCGTGATTATCTGGGTCATGAAAATCTTTTTTGTACAGTTTTTCTGTGTGTTCTTGCCACCTCTTCTTAATATCTTCTGCTTCTGTTAGGTCCATGCCATTTCTGTCCTTTATTGTGCCCATCTTTGCATGGAATGTTCCCTTGGTATCTTTAATTTTCTTGAAGAGATCTCTAGTCCTTCCCATTCTATTGTTTTCCTCTATTTCTTTGCATTTATCACTGAGGAAGGCTTTCTTATCTCTCCTTGCTATTCTTTGGAACTTTGCATTCAAATGGGTATATCTTTCCTTTTCTCCTTCGCTTTTCACTTCTCTTCTTTTCACACCTATTTGTAAGGCCTCCTCAGACAGCCATTTTGCTTTCTTGCATTTTTTTCTTGGGGGTGGTCTTGATCCTTGTCTCCTGTACAATGTAACGAGCTTCCATCCATAGTTCATCAGGCACTCTGTCTATCAGATCTAGTCCCTTAAGTCTATTTGTCACTTCCACTCTATAATTATAAAGGATTTGATTTAGGTCATACCCGAATGTTCTAGTGGTCTTCCCCACTTTCTTCAATTTAAGTCAGAATTTGCCAATAAGGAGTTCATGATCTGAGCCACAGTCAGTACCTGGTCTTGTTTTTGCTGATTGTATAGAGCTTCTCCATCTTTGGTTGCAAAGAATATAATCAGTCTGATTTTAGCATTGACCATCTGGTGATGTCCATGGGTAGAGTCTTCTCATGTGCTGTTGGAAGAGGGTGTTTGCTCTGACAAGTGTGTTCTCTTGGCAAAACTCTGCTAGCCTTTGACCTGCTTCGTTTTGTACTCTAAAGTCAAATTTGCCTTTTACAACAGGTATCTCTTCAGTTCCTACTTTTGCATTCCAGCCCCCATAATGAAAAGGACAACTTTTTTGGGTGTTAGTTTGAGAAGGTCTTGTAGGTCTTCATAGAGCCATTCAACTTCAGCTTCTTCAGCGTTACTGGTCAGGGCATAAGATTTGGATTACTGTGATATTGAATGGCTTGCCTTGAAAACAAACAGAGATCTTTCTGTCATTTTTGAGACTGCATCCAAGTACTGCATTTCAGACTCTTTAGTTGACTATGATGACTACTCCATTTCTTCTAAGGGATTCTTGCCCACAGTAGTAGATGTAATGGTCATTTTAGTTACATTCACCCATTCCAGCCCATTTTAGTTTACTGATTCCTAAAATGCAGAAGTTCACTCTTGCCATCTCCTGTTGACCACTTCCAATTTGCCTTGATTCATGGACCTAATATTCCATGTTCCTATGCAATATTGCTCTTTACAGCACTGGAATTTACGTCTATCACCAGTCACATCCACAACTGGGTGTTATTTTTGCTTTGGCTCTGTCTCTTCATTTTTTCTGAAGTTATTCCTGCACTGGTATCCAGTAGCGTATTGGGCACCTACTGACCTGGGGAGTTCCTCTTCCAGTGTCCTATCTTTTTGCCTTTTCATGCTGTTTGTGGGGTTCTCAAGGCAAGAATACTGAAGTGGTTTGCAATTCCCTTCTCCAGTGGGCCACATTTTGTCAGAACTCTTCACCATTGCATTTGCTTTATGCCACTATAAAAATACATTTGTTTTTATTTTAGTCCTTTAGGCGTTTTCTCAACAAGCATGTGCACTAGGTAAATAATGCAATATTTACAAAGGCAAGTTCTGTAGTTGCTTGGATTCAAATCCTAGCTCTTTTGCTTACTAGCTGTAGGTCCTCACTTCATGTTGATAATATTGATACTTATTCCATGGGAATTAAGTTATAACTTATGCAGAACACATAACAGAATAGTAGGCACATAGGATACACTCAATAATGGTAGCATTTACTATCAGGATTAGGTTGACAATGCTGATGAGTGATTGCCTGTCAGGTATTGTAGCAGGTTCATTGGAAGCTATAAAGGAGAAATTACAGCCTTTAATTTCAAACAACTCAGAGACATGAAAGTTCTGTTGCAATCATGGGCCAACTGATAAAACAGTTGCTAAAGAATGAATAACTGTGAAGTGATTAACGAAGGTATGTTTTGAGGGCTTTATGTTCATGGTAAACTCTAAGCAAAGGTTAGCTATAAAAGACTTTAAAAGACACTTCATTTATGTTCCAGAATTATAATTCAGTCAGCAGAGAGGAGAATGTACTGAATAGGAAAGAAAGAGGATGTTAGTAGAGTTTTAGAAACCTGTTAGAACCATATAAGGGAAAGAGAGTGGGGATCTGGACACAGGGACATGTGAAAGAATAGGATATACAGGAAGTGGACCACTGGGTTGGAAGAATAATTTAGAGATGATTCTCAGATTTTTGGTTATATGATATTGTTCTTCACTGAAACAGAAGCACAGATATAAGGGCAAAATATAAATTTCAGTTTATACTTAAGAGTAGGTGGGTAAAGCAGTAATTGCCAATAGGCTAAGAGGGAGAGGTCAGAGACGTAAGTGAAGAGGCAGGGGCTATGTTGGAGAAGTCCCAGGCAAGGAGCAGAGGGAGGTGTGGACAGTGAGGGCAAAAGGCGATGGGAACAACACACAAGTTTGGAAGGTAGTTCATCTGTAGAGGAAAGAAAGAGATGTGAAGCCAACTTAGAGTGGAGGATGAAGAGAGGTTGAAGAAATGAGATCTCTGAGAGCAGAGCACTTTGAGATGAGGTTTGGAGGGGAAGCAGAGCCATGGTGGTAGGGGGTCAACTGGAAATAGCACAGACCAAAAAAAAAAAAAAAAAGCTTATAC
The DNA here is from genome assembly GCF_019320065.1 of Cervus canadensis. NCBI lineage: Eukaryota > Metazoa > Chordata > Mammalia > Artiodactyla > Cervidae > Cervus > Cervus canadensis. The sequence continues at coordinate 46,552,471 of NC_057409.1, read as the reverse complement.
ATGCTAGGAACTCTCCTACTGATGTAGATACTTTATATAACTCAATCCTCTCAGAAATTGATAAAGTGAGTATTATTGTTCCCATTTTACAAGTGAACAAACTGGAACTCAGCCATTAATAACTGAACCAAGTTCAAATAGGTACAAATTCAAACTGAGGGAATAAGAGAAACCTTGGAAGACGTGCCTTTGCTCTATTCCTCAAAGATTAGAAAAGATTTTCAGCAAGTGGAGCTGAGTAGAGAGGATATTTCATATGGAAAGAAGACTATGAACAAAGCCAGAGATGGGCAGGGGAAAGCTGGGTTCAGTCTGGATGGTTGTGAGGGGTACATACAGGCAGCCTACAACATGTTGGGAGGCGATGTGAAGGACAATTAATGTCACCCTGAAAGCCTAGGGGGACTTCCCTGGTGGTTCAGTGGTTAAGCCTCTGTGCTTCCACTGCAGGGGCCGTGGGTTCCATCCTTGGTCCAGGAATTAAGATCCCACATGCTACATGGTGCAGCCAAAAAAAAGAAACAAAATCTTTTTGAGTAAAGAAAGATCACTAGGGCTGTGCTTTAGAAAACAATTTTTAAAACTTTCTTCTGGTGCACAATAATCCTTGAAAAAAGAAAGCATGAAAGTGAAAGTCACATCTGACTCTTTGCGACCCCATGGATTATATAGTCCATGGAATTCTCCAGGCCATCCTGGAGTACGCAGAATACTGGAGTACATAGCCTTTCCCTTCTCCAGGGGATCTTCCCAACCCAGGGATCGAAGCCAGGTCTCCCTCATTGTAGGCAGATTCTTTACCAGTTGAGTCACAAGGGACGCCCAAGAATATTGGAGTGGGTAGCCTATCCCTTCTCCAGTGGATCTTCCCAACCCAGGAATCAAACCGGGGTCTCCTGCATTGCACACAGATTCTTTACCAACTGAGCATATCAAACTATAATTATAAAAATATTGAGAAAATAATATTAGGCATTAGGTTGAATCATATGAAATGATCATTTTTATAACTCCCAAAACTATCAATTATTGATGTCAATTTTATAGGTTCAATATAATATCTCAAGGTGTAAGATTTCACACTAGTTATAATCAAAGAAAATTTCATAGCTTTAAATACTTTTATTTTTAAATAAGAAGAAATTTAAAATGTCTAAGATTAAATTAAAGAAACTAAAAAAGTTAGCAAAAATATACATGAGTGTAAGAATAAAAGGGGCTTCCCAGGTGGCTCAGTGGTAAAGAACCAGCCTGCCAGAGGACCAGGTTTGATCTCTGGATTGGGAAGATCCCCTGGGGGCACTCTAGTATTCTTATCTGGACAATAACATGGGCAGAGGAGCCAGGTGGGCTACAGTCCATAGCCTTGCAAAGAGTCAGACACAACTGAGCATGCACACATCACAATAAAAAACAAAAATTAATGATTTAAAAAAGTAAAAAGGGATGGTTTGGTACTATAGTGAAGAATTGATGCTCTATCTGTAAAATAAATCTCTGCTAAGACCAATAGAGGATAAAAGAAAGGAAATACCAATACAAATACATATAGTGTGGAGGTTATGAGGATGGTTTCTGAAGTTATCCTGGATTGAATTTCATGCTGTCATAGTGATTCAATGACTTGGAGCGAAGTTATCTCAAAGTGACAAGACCTTTCATATATTAGTAATTAGAAGAGAAAAATATATGTCAGTTTTCTTGCCCGAAATGGGCAAATGGCAGAATCCACCTCCTAGGACTCTTGTGAAGATTAAAAACTGTAAGATGTATACAGTGCTTAGCCTGGCAAACAGTATCATTCAGTTCAGTTCAGTTTTGTTCAGTCACTCAGTCGTGTCTGACTCTTTGCGACCCATGGACTGCAGCACGCTGGGCCTCCCTGTCCATCACCAACTCTCAGAGTTTACTCAAACTCATGTCCATTGAGTCAGTGATGCCATCCAACCAACTCATCCTCTGTCTTCCCCTTCTCCTCCCACTTTTAGTCTTTCCTAGCATCAGGGTGTTTTCCAATGAGTCAGTACTTCACATCAGGGGGCCAAAGTATTGAAGTTTCAGCTTCAGCATCAGTCCTTCCAATGAACACCCAGGATTGATTTCCTTTAGGCTGGACTGGTTGGATCGCCTTGCAGTCTAAGGGACTCTCAAGAATCTTCTCCAACACCACAGTTCAAAGGCATCAGTTCTTCAGTGCTCAGCTTTTTTTTATAGTCCAACTGTCACATCCATACGTGACTACTGGAAAATGGAACACAGACTGGTTTCAAATAGGGAAAGGAGTACATCAAGGCTGTATATTGTCACCCTGCTTATTTAACTTATATGCAGAGTACATCATGAGAAACACTGGGCTGGAAGAAGCACAAGCTGGAATCAAGATTGCCGGGAGAAATATCAATAACCTCAGATGTGCAGATGACACCACTCTTAATGGCAGAAAGCTAAGAACTAAAGAGACTATTGATGAACGTGAAAGAGGAGAGTGAAAAAGTTGGCTTAAAACTCAACATTCAGAAAAGTAAGATTATGGCATCTTGTCCCATCACTTCATGGCAAATAGATGGGGAAACAGTGGAAGCAGTGACAGGCTTTATCTTTTGGGGCTCCAAAATCACTGCCGATGGTGACTGCAGCCTTGCAATTAGAGACGCGTACTCCTTGGAAGAAAAGTTATGACCAACCTAGATAGCATATTAAAAAGCAGAGACATTACTTTGCCAACAGAGGTCCATTTAGTCAAAGCTATGGTTTTTCCAAACAGCATCATCACCATCATATTACTAATACTTTTACTATTATGGAGAAGGAAGAAGAGAATATAATCAAAGGTAGAAAAGTTTAAGAATTCTAACTGCCCAGACTTCCCCGGCAGACCAGTGGTCAGGACTCTGCGCTTTCAGTGGAGGGGGCCCAGGTTCAACCCCTGGTCAGCAAACTAGGATCCCACATGCTGCTCAGTGAGGCCAAAAAATAAATTTAAAAATTGAGAAAAGTTCAAATTATAACTACCTTCCATGTATAGCTCTCAACTAGTAATTTAAAAATCTTAATGAGGTGGATCTTTGTAATAAAGTTAAAACTGCTGAAATAATATAAAATAAATATATTAGCTCTTATGGAAGAAAATTTTAGATTAATGATTTTCAAAGTATTTGTTAGGTGGTGCTAGTGGTAAAGAATCCACCTGCTAATGCAACAGACTCAGGGGATGAGGGTTTGATCCCTGCGTGGTGGGAAATCCCCTGGAAAAGGAAACAGAAACTCACTCTAGTATTCTTGTCTGGAAAATTCCATTGACAGAGGAGTCTGGCAGGCTACAGTCCATAGAGTTTCAAAGAGTCAGACGTGACTGAACACAGACAAACACATTGTTAAGCCAAAGTAGTTTCATCAGAAAATTCATTGAAATCTTCAAGAAGGAAACAGTAATAAAACAAACCCTGTTCTGTTAATAGTTCAGTTGTTTCAGAATGCAAATAAAGAATTAAAGGTACCCCAGATAATTTTTAAAATTTAACATAATTCTGGCCCCAAATCTGAAATGAAATGGTCCTAAAATGAAAACTATGAACCAATTACATTTATAATAAATATAAAATTCATAAATTAATGCATAATATGAGTACTAAAATGATTTATTCTAGAATTTCAAAGGTGTATCAATATAAATCACAGGTAAAAGGACAAAACTGAGATCATGGCATCCAGTTCCATCACTTGATGGCAAATAGATAGGGGAAAAAGTGGAGACAGTGACAGATTTTATTTTCTTGGGCTCCAAATCACTGTGGACTGTGACTACAGATATAAAATTAAAAGATTCTTGCTCCTTGGAAGAAAAGATATGACAATCCTAGACAGCATTTTAAAAAGCAAAGACATCATTTTGCCAACAAAGATCCATCTAGTCAAAGCCATGTTTTTTCCAATAGTCATGTATGGATGTGAGAGTTGGAACCATAAAGAAGGCTGAGAGTCAAACAATTGATACTTTTGAATTGTGGTGCTAGAGAAGACTGTTGAGAGTCCATCTGCAGCAAGGAGATCAAACCAGTTAATCCTAAAGGAAATCAACCCTGAATATGTACTGGAAGCATTGGTATGGAAGCTGAAGCTCCAATCCGTTGGCCACCTGATGTGAACCACTGACTCATTGGGAAAGATCCTGATGCTGGGGAAGATTGAAGGCCAAGGAGAAAGAGTGGCGGAGGATGAGATGGTTAGATAGCGTTACTGCCTTAATGAACATGAGTTCGAGCAAACTCTGGGAAATAGTGAAGACGGAAGCTTGGTGTGCTGCAGTCCATGAGATTTCAGAGTCAGATATGACTTAGCAATGGCACAACAAAAAGAGAAAAAAATAAAGCACTTTTGTGGCTAGATTTGCAAAGGAACATCAAATTTTATATAGTTTTTTCCCCTTTCCACTTTTCCACAGTTATAAAAATATCATAAATAAAAACATTTGGCTGTATGGAAGTATTTATGTCTTTTCCCCCAGTGCATTCTAACGCCATCTTCTTTCTCACACTTTTGGTTTTCTTTTTTCTGGAACTTTTTTTATTAGTGCCTCATGTCTTACATTTTTTCTGTCCAGTTAGGATTAAAAGCAGAAGCTTATTGAAGAAGGATGGCCCTTCTCTACAAAGGTTGCATGTGTGCTCTGTCACTTCAATCATGTTCAACTCTTTGTGACCCCATGGGCTGTAGCCCATCAGGTTCCTCTCTCATGGGATTCTCCAGGCAAGAATACTGGAGAGGGTTTCCATGCCCTCCTTCAGGGGATCTTCCTGATATAGAGATCGAATCTGCATCTCCTGCATCTAATGCATTGAAGGCAGATTCTTTACCCATTGAGCCCCTGGGGAAGCCCTACAAAGGCTAGGGGGAATCAAAGCAAACCTCTTCTGGCCCAATGTTTTCTCTCCTTCACATTTCTGCTGTAAGTGACAAGTGAAAGCAAAAACATTAAAGGTAAACATGAAAGGGAGGACTGTATCAGTCAGGGTCCCTATGGAATGCAAATGACACATTCACACTGGGTAATTTGAGGAGACTTTAAGAAAAGATTTACACAGGATGTAAACAAGTTACAATTGCATGAACAAATTCAATGAAATGAACAAAGAAGAGTTTAGAACACTTGGGTAGTAAGAAACCCCTGAATTTGAAGGGGTAAGGAAAGGCAGCTGGATAATGTACTGTGTTGAATAGTACCTCCTCAAAATTCATTTCCACTTGAAACGTATAAATGTGACTTTATTCAGAAAAGGTGTCTTTGAAGGTGTAATCAAGTTAAGATGAGGTCATATTGGATTGGGATGAGCCCTATCCAGTAACTTGTTTTTATAAGAAGAGAGTAAGTTTAGACACAGACACCTAAGGCAGAAGGCAAGGTAAAGAGAGAGGTAGAGATTGGAGTGATGCATCCACAAGCCAAGGAATACTGGCAACCATTATAAGCTAGAAGAAGCAAAGAAGAATTCTACCCAGAATCTCAGGGCAGTGTAGCTCAGTTTGATTTTAGACTTCTTGACTTGATTTTAGACTTCTAGCCTCCAGAACTTCAAGAGAACAGATTTCTATCATTAAGTCACCAGGTTTGTGGTGCTTTTTAATGGCTGGCTGCTCTAGCAAACTAATATAGATGCCGAAAACAGAACAGAAGACAAACAGAACCTGTCCAACATGCAAAGGAGGGGTAACAGTAATAAATAAGCAATATTGGCCTGGAGTCTTCCTCAGTCATTACTGAGTTATCAGTCTGTCTTCTCTTCACTGCCTCTTGGAAATGCTGACCATTCAACCCAGGACCTCCAGCTTCCTGCAGTATTGCTGACCAATCCCCAGGTTGGGCTGGGACAAGGGGATAGTAAAACAGTCTGGTGGATCTTCATACATCTTTAAGGAAAGAAAAGAAGTGCCCCAGAATGCAGATGGTATACTAGTGCTGATAAAACAAGCAAGCAGGAAAGAAAACAAAAAAACAAAACATGCTGTTCCTTGAGTGAAGGAAGAATGAAATGTCACTCTCCAATGAGGGAACTGTATTTGAAATACAAAGAGAAAAGGGAACTAAATCATGGGTCACAGAGCCTAAAACAGAGAGGGTGCCCAGCAAATCTGTGTTTGGTACATCTGAGGGCTGCAGTCTGGCTGGACAAATGAGTGAAGGGCTGACATCAATTTAAGGCCTACTCCACTCTTTTCCAATCTTGAACATCAATTCTGATATAAAATTCCAAGTGCAAAATTCACAGAATCTTATTTCCCTAAAGAAAGAGAGACTTTTGATCATGCTTGGTTAGGAATTTTATTTATCTCAAGCTAAAATGAACTAGAAATTTTATTCTAATCAAGAGCCTAAATATCACAGAATAAATTCTTTTATTCATTTAGATCATTTAGCTTTTAAACTCATTTGATTGTTTTAAATTATTTTACTTCAGAGTTTTTAATATTTTACTTTAAAAATGTGCCATAAGTTCTTAGGGCAAATGAATCTTTACTTTTCAGAAATGAATTATAATGAATAGAACTGCATCACTTCCACTTAGGGTTTGATTTAGCAAGTCCAATGAAATGCTGAGGACTCCAGAATTGATGCATGACTCCTGACTTCAGCTGTCTTTTGAGACCACTCAGAGGAACAGAAAAAGGTTTTTCTTGGAAAATACTTTATTCTGAAGAGCATCTTGGCAGTAGGTCCTTCATGTCACCTGACTTTGCAATTCCCACCATGCCCTACACATGCCTTGGCACCTAGTAGATGCCTGGTGAATGTGTGTTGAGTTTAATCAAACTAATTTAATGCATGAATCTTCAGAAGAAGCTGCCTTCCTCTTACCACTGCCTCTGCTTTCAGCCTTTAAACTCAAAACTTAAAGGGCAAAACATATAAATATATGCAAAGCTACTTGTGTTTTCATTTGACTAAAGGTATTTATATCATAAGGCATTTAGAGTCATCTGCAATGCTTTGTGAGACATTTAACTAGTACTGCCTTGGTTTCTTGCTAATTAAAAATCAAGTTATTAGAGTATAAATCTACTGGCAGCATATTCAGGCAAGCACAACACAGACTCAGTATAAAATATAGGGAGGGGTCAGTGTTAAGTTTTATGACTTTGACACACAGAAAATGACTTCCTCATTAAGAACAAATCTTGTCTCAAAGTGTGGTGGCTTGCCTAAGGGTCTCAGACCCCATACACTAATTGCCCTGATAGCATTCTTTCTTCTGTGCAAAAATATTTTTCACATTTCTAAACACCCATGAAGCTAAGCTAGAGGGAAAAAAAAAGAAAACTTTAGCAATACCACTGTGTAAGAATTGTGTGTTTGGGTTGTATGCAAAAAACAGATGAAAGTTAATAAAGACTCCCACACTGATAATCAGGATGAAGGTGACCCTTGTAACTGGGGTGAAGTGCATCTACCTTGGCCTGTTCCGTGAGCTGTGATGTGGCTTATCAATCATGGGGGTGAAAAGTGATTGAGACTCCCTCCTGATGATAAGCTCACAGCAAAGGCGTATTCATCAATAGAATGGGATTGGCCCATTATCTGAGACTGGCTCAGGAAAGCATAACAGGGAAGTACCCATCTTACTTTGGTGAGGAGGTAACACAGTGTACTGAAAGATAGGTTAGACATTATAAAATAGAGGATGAAGGTCAAAAATTTTAGGCAGAATAAACACTTGAGTTTTGAGGCATGGAGAAGGGAGAAAGTACAGCCTGTACAGAAAAGAAGTGGGAAGCTCATTATGGCTGCAGCTGCAGGTGCCTTGTGGGGGAGTGATGGGAAAGGAAGCTGGATTGGAAGGATGAATACAGGTGATGTCATATGTTTAATATAAAGTGTGGAATTCATACTGAGAAGAATAGGAAACGGTTGAAATATATTAGCTAAGCTAAAACATAACCAGACTCAAATTTTAGAAAAATTGTTCTACTTGTGAAATGTACTCCTTCTCCATTTTTGCCCATCTCAGTAAATGATAAAGTCAGCTATCTAGATGTTCAAGCCCCTGACCTAACTGTCATTCTTTATTTTTCACTTTTGCTTGCTCAAAATATCAAAAAATAAGAAAATCCTAAATGTGTTTCCTTCATTTTGTTTCCCATCACCATAGTATAAACCACTATCTTCTCTTACCTGGATTATTTTAATAGTCTCATAACTCATCCTTTTGGTTCATGCTTTGCCTGTATGAATCCAATCTCCTCAGGACAAGAATGAGCTTATTAAAATTAAATCATATGATACTGCTTCTTTGCTTAAAACTCTCCAGGATCTACCTATTGCTCCTAGAATAAAGCCCAGACTCCTTTCAATTGCCTACAAAGTTACATGAACTGCTGTTGGCCCACTTCTCCATCTCAGCTCATAAAACCCTGTCAACTTTGCTATTCTCTGTCTATACTGGTGTGTTCTCTGTTCCAGTTTCATGCCCCTACTTCTGTTTGGAAGACTATCTACCCAGTTCCTCAAATGGCTGGGTCCTTCTCATCCTCCAAAACTCAACTAAATGTTGTGGTTTAGTTGTTAGGTCATGTCTGACTCTTTGTGACCCTATGAACTATAGCCCAGTTACAAACTCAAAATGCATTTTCTAAAAGACATATTGTCACTTTATACCCACTAGTCAATATCACATCACTATTTTATTTCTTCTGTAATACTTAAACCACCTGAAATGATCCTGTTTGTTTTCTTGGTTAATTTCTGTCTCTGAGCATCAGAATAAAAACCCCATGAGAGTAGAGATCTAGAAAGTATTCTCAGTACCTAGGAAGCACTGGGTACATAGTTGTTAATAAATGCATATTAATTAAATCTTAAGAAGTAGATTAGGCAAAAATTGATTTGAAGAGTCTTGAAACAACCTAGGTAAAAGATATGATGGTCTGAACTTGGGCAGTAGGACTAAAGTTAGACAGAAAGAAGTGGATTAGAAAGATATTTTAGGATGGAATTGATAAAATTGGGTAGCCAGTTCCACATGGAAAAGGGAGAAGAGTAAGAGACCCATTCAGCACAGAATGAACCAGACAGAAAATGTCCTTTGGGCTCTACCAGTTTAAAGATTTGGAGCGTTTCTTTTTCTAAATAAAAGGATAAACAGCATGTGCTGCTGAATGAATGAATGAATCATTCTAACAAAAGAGTTATTGAATTATTCATGTTACCTAGGAGAACTTACAAAATACGTTTTAAAATCACACTGAATGCCAGCTCTATGTTGGGCATTTATAGGGCAGAAGTAAAAGGTGCTGTGTCTGCCTTTTTACAGTAAGGATATAAAACTAAAGTTCATAAAACAACTAGAAAGCAATCCAAGATATAATACATCATCCGCTTTGACTCACCAGGGCTTTAGGAATCATATATCAGGCATAACATCTTAACTCGATGGCCTTCTAGGACGGAAATGATTCTGATTTCACTCAAGTTCTTTATTCTGGTCAAGAAGCTATCTTTCTCAGCTCCCCAAAATATCTGCATTTGAGAGTTAAATTAATAACATTCAATGAAGGAGGAGAATGACTTATTTCTCCAAACAGTAAGTAAATTTAATATTTATAGGAAAGCACCAGAATGGCCCAGACTGCTTTAAGACGATTGATAACCTAGGCCCAGTTTTGAATAAGACGCTTCAAGAAAAGAACAGATGGAAACCTCTTCAAGAGGCATTGCTTTATAGAGGCCGTTTCTTCTTGTCTGTGATCTTACTTGGTTTCTCCTAATTACACTAGAATCTCTCCTAGGATACCCATGGTGGGATCTTCATTTCTTGAGATGTTTTATAGTTCAACACAGATCTTGCTTGCCTAGGATTTGCTAGTTGATAAACTAAAAATGTAGGTCATCAACTCTAAAAAGAGTGCATGAAGAAATTTTATTTGCTGTCTTCTTTTCTCAAAAACAAAATTCCTGGAAGACAACATGATTTCTGAAGATCCCTTTGAAGTTGATGAATCTGAATGTAAAACAGGTTATTCTGAATTATTTCATAGCCTGTGTTAATAAAACTGGCTTCCTTGAAAACTCTCTGGTTTCTTTATCAATAGCGCAGCAGCTAGAAGGCCATCACAACTGTATAGTTAGACTGTGTAACTTTGGCATCATTTTCACATGTGTTACTTCATTTTTTTTTCCTCCTAGAGACACTGGAAGGTGTCTACAAGTAATAGACTTTTTTTTTTTTTTTTTTTTTTAACAGGTAAGACTTGGGGATTTTTTCTGGCTCCTAGAGAGTCGTGGTAAGGCTTGGGTTAGATCCCTGTCCCTGGCCTATTGGGTCCTCACTTCTTCTGTGCTAAAAATTATGAGCACTACATGTACATAGTGGTTTGTGGGCATCGGCAGCTTAGATTTGAAGGATACACAGCCACACTCAAACCTTGCTGCTTTTCTATTATAAAATTTGAAACCATAAAAGCACTGCATAGCTTTCAGCTGACAGTCAGTATTATGAACACTTACTGTACTGATAAAAATTTATATTTATTCTGTGCACTTGGCAGTGTCAGCCATGAACACTTCTGTTACAGAGCCGTGCCAGAGCACATAAAGTTTAAGGCTTGACCAAGCACTGAAGCAGAAGCTTTCACTCTTGAGAGTACTGAATAGGAGAATTAAATAAACACTTTCATGCCGTTTAAAAGGCATCTCTCACTCTGCTAATTAAGATCAAATTGAAATAATAAACAATTGCACTTGTGTATCTCCAATAACTGGTAAGTGCATTTTAGACTCAATTTTGGGTGAGTTTCACAGGTCTTAATGACAAGATTCTGCAAGAAATGGATACCATTAAAAGTCTAATGTATAATTGATATTCAAAAGAATCACACACTTTAAAAGCAGAGAATAAAGTATTCCACAAGTCTACAACTTCTACTATGCTAAATCCTTCACATGTGGTATCTCTTTTAACCCTTAAAACAACCCAGTGAGGTTGATATTAGTGTCAACATGTTTATTAATAGGTGAGAAAATGGAATTTTAAGATATTTAGTAATTTGTTGAGAGTTGAACAAATATTTCTCCAACTTTTATTCCTTAATCCCTACATCAGCGATTTCTACTATTGCCTGAGAAAACCCCTACAGCCACAATTTGCTGCAAGATACCAAAGGACATACTAGGAGTCACATAGAAACACTTTGACTTCCAGGACAAGGGAACAGGACTTTCAAACAAATGAGAAATCCAGAATTTGGAAGAATAAAGGTAGCAATAGCAAGTAATCAAAGGCAATAAAGTCAGTATTTAGTGGAAGTAGAAGCCTTAGTGAGCAACCAATGAGGTTGAGGAAAAGAACCTTGAAATACAGAGGAGCAAACTGAATACTCAGTGGGAAAATTTTACTCAAGTATATGTGAATATTGCTTCTCGTGCACTATATCTGCGGTGCTCAAACCCTCTGATGTCATCCTCCTCTTTTACAATAAACATTTTGTAAAATCCCCTTTACCAGTCTAAAATGGAATTGAGAGATAATAGGAGAACTTTAGGCTTCCCAGGTGGTGCTAGTGGCAAAGAAACTGCTCCTCAACACAGGAATTGTAAGAGACTAGGGTTCAATCCCTGGGTCAGGAAGATCCCCTGGAGAAGGAAATGGCAACCCACTCCAGTGTTCTTTCCTGGAGAATTCCATGGACAGAGGAGCCTGGTGGGCTACACTATGTAGGGTCACACAGAGTTGGACGTGACTGAAGGGACTTCGCATGCATGAGAACTTTATTTATTATTTTTTTTGTAATAATTTGGGTCACCTTTATTAGGACAAATGAATATGTATATCCTAATGCTAGCTTTTCTAATTTGTCACTTTCAGATGCTCTGAAACATAGGTAAATTATTTTCCCCTTTATCTTGAAGTACTTTTATATAAGAGTGATTTATTTTTTTTTGTAAATTTTATTTTATTTATTTATTTATTTTTTTCAATTATTTTTATTAGTTGGAGGCTAATTACTTCACAACATTGCAGTGGGTTTTGTCATACATTGACATGAATCAGCCATGGAGTTACATGTATTCCCCATCCCGATCCCCCCTCCCACCTCCCTTTCCACCAGATTCCTCTGGGTCTTCCCAGTGCACCAGGCCCGAGCACTTGTCTCATGCATCCCACCTGGGCTGGTGATCTGTTTCACTATAGATAATATACATGCTGTTTGCATGAGAACTTTAAATGAAAAAAAAAAAAAAACAGGATAATGTCCTTTGTAATAAAAGAAATAACACATATAGCTAAATGACCTATTTCAATATGTGAATATCTGGGGATACCTACTCTAGAAGACAAATATATTTGTCTATTTTTCCAAACTTCCCCTGAGGGTACTAAATCCATAGGTTGGATGGATATAGCCTCGTTAGTAAAGGCTTTCTCATTAGATCCTGCTCTGAGATAAAATGGGGAGGAATGGTATTTAGGACTTTCTGCCCTGACTCTTTATTTCCAAGGAAGTCAATGATATAGGAGTAGAATTGAGGTGGAAATCAGTGGAATTGTTTCGAAGATGAATTTCTTCATTGGGAAGAGACACATTCAAGGTTAGAGGAGTCAGAGGGACCAGAGGGAGAGGGGTCATTTGACACAAAGGTGTCCCACACGTAATCTTCAGGGAAACTTGGAGACATTTCTCAGAAGGCTGGAGACAGCAATTTCCATGGGGTCCCTTGGCCCTTTCCAGATTCCTTCCTGCCCAGAAGCAGAGTATCTGGATCCCACATGACATGTGGCATCCACGTGGCACAAAGCGGGTGTCTCTCCCTGGGAGTCCCTCTCTGAGCTGATGTATGCCATGTTTTCCTTCACTATAAAAAGCAGATGTGATTAATCCACCTTAAGCCAAGCAGCGTAAAGTGGGTGGACTACCTCCTCTACCTTTGCACAGGCTCTCAATAATACACTAAAGCACAGGATTTTGTGACTCTTAAATCATCTTCTCTTTGCCTGCCCAGATATATATCTAATTGAGGCCTGTCAAATTCTTTCTCAAAGCTGGCGCCATGTCAAGGACCTCCTGGCAATGGTCTCAGAGGGGTGGAGTGTACAATGGGAGGAAGTATTTCTTTTTATTGGTTCTAAATTTACTAGCCTTTAGCTCCATCGAATTAAATTATGGCACAGGGTGAACATTATAGCTATAACTGACATTTATAAACTACATTCTGTCCATTAATCCTGAAATTCCATGCAAACTGATTAACAAAATTAAATGTACTGCCATGTGCTCCCTCAGGCTTTCCAATGACTCTCCAGATACCTGTAGGTCTTCTGCAGTTTGAGTGACGCAAAATTTGCCTCTGGTATCTCCATTTCTAATCTCAACATTTCTAATCTTGTTCTGTTCCCACAAGAACAGGTCTTTTTAGAGCAGCAGTTTTCTACAAGCTTCTATTCCTTTCTCTGACAGGCAGAGAGGAGGATTAGCCACGGAATGGCATGGTGGCAAGAGATCTTGTGGGTTCCAGCAATTCTACTTGACCTGCATGTACTCTTTTCCCTCCTTTCTTCCCTCCCTCTCTCTCTACTTTCCTTCCTTCCTCTTGCCCTCCCTTACAGCCTTCATTTTTTGCTCTTTTCTCTATGTCTTTGCTTCTTACCCTTCTTTTGACTCACTAGGAACTGATTCTTAGTGTGAAGCTTCCCATTTCTCTTTTTGTTATTTCTGGGAGATGAGTGAAAAAAGTCAGTTGTGGGTATATATGTATATACCTTGATTCTTTCTAACCTTCCTGGACAAGAATAACAAGTCTCTGAAGACTGAGGCCTGGGCCCTGGGTGACTTTTCAATTCATCCCACCTTATGGTGAGTCTAAAAGGCAAGGTGGTATAGAGAAAAGACCCCAGGGGATGGAAATGGAAGGACTAGGGTTTTTATCTAGGCTCTGAAACCTACTCCCTGTGTGGCCTTGGGTGAATTGCTTACACACTTTAAGATTCAGTTTTATCAGCTGTAAAATTAAACATTTGTGTAACATGGCTTCTAATATTCCTTTAGCGAGTTGCCAAAGTTCTATGTTATCTCACCTTTTCTCATATTGGATGAATTTTATGAAGTATACTTCTCCCACATCAACCTAGTTTGGCTCCACTTCGAATAAAATCTAAAGCCTAACAATTTACAGGTCCCCAAACCAAGAGGGAGTTGAAGGTCTTTCCTCACTTATTCATCCATCTATACATAACTAGACAAGCTCTGAAGTCCTCCTTGGGCTGTGTAAGCAGCTATTGAGAATATGGACAAGGTCAGAGGAGCCAAGATGAGGCATCAACTACCCTATGATATTAAATTTAAAAATCATGGTACACTTGGGCTTCTTTTCCAGCTTAGGTGGGGTATAACTGATGTAGAATATTGAGTTTAAGATGTACAATTTGTTGATTTGATACACAAATATATTAAAAAATGATTACCACCATAAGCATTTGCCTGTGTGTGTGTGTGAGAGAGAGTTGCTCAGTTATGTCTGACTCTTTGTGACCCTGTGTACTCTAGCCTGCCAGGCTCTCCTGTCCCTGAATTCTCTAGGCAAGAATACTGAAATCAATAGTCATTCTCTTCTCCAGGGCATCTTCTCAACCCAGGGATCGAACTCAGGTCTCCTGCATTGCAGACAGATTCTTTATCATCTGAGCCACCAGGGAAGCCCAGATCAGTTTAAACAGATAGGGAAGCCAAGTTAATGTTTATATCACATCATATAGCTACCATCTCTTTTTGATGGTGAGAATATTTAAGATCTACTGTCTTAGCAACTTTCAAGAGTATAACACAGTATTATCAATTATAGTCACTGTGCTGTGCATTAGATTCCCCAGAACTTATTCATCCTATAGCTGGAAATTTGTACTCTGATCAACAATTACCCTTTCCCCTCCACCTTCCAGTCCCTGGTCACCACCATTCCAGGCTCTTACATCTATTAGTTCAGCTTTTTTTTTTTAATGTTTCACATATACGTGATGCCATGTAATATTTACCTTTCTCTGGCTTATTTCACTTCTCATGACATTGTCAAGGTCAATCCACGTTGCCACAAATGGCAGGTTGTCCTTTCTTATGGCTGAATAACTTTTACTATATATTGCATCTTCTTTATTCACTCAACTGTTGAGAATATGTTCACAATATATTGTGAATAATAATATATTCCAATATGCTATAATGGACAAGCAAGTACAGATATCTCTTTAATATCCTGTTTTCATTTCCTTTGGACATATACTCAGAAATGAGATTCCTACATGATGTGGTAGTTCTTTTTTTTTAGAGGAAACTCCACATTGTTTTCTATAGGTAGTGGCTGCACCAATTTAAATTCCCACCAAGAGTGCAAAAGATTTTCCTTTTCTCCACATCCTTGCCAACACTTGTTATCTCTTATCTTTTTGATGATCCTAACAGGTGTAAGGTGATATTTAATTATGCCTTTGATTTGCATTTCTCCAGTGATTGGTGATGCTGAGTACCTTTATGTGTACATGTTGGCTATTTTTATGTCTTCTTTGGGAAGATGTCTACTCAGTTTCTCTGGACTTCCCTAGTGGTCCAATGGCTAAGATTCCACACTCCAAGTGCAAGAGGCCTGAGTTCAATCCCTGGTCAGGGAACTAGATCCCACATGCCACAGCTGAGTTCACAGGCCACAACTAAAGACCCCGCATGCTGCAAAGAAGTTCGAAGATCCTGTGTACTGGAGCTAAGACCCGGCTCAGCCAAATAAATAAATAAATATCTGGGTCATATGGTAGCTCTATTTTTAGTTTTTTTAAGGAATCTCCATGATGTTCTCTATAGTGGCTGTACCAATTTACAGCCCCACCAACAGTGCACAAGGGATCCGTATTCTCCACACCTTATCCAGCTCAAGAGAGAGGGTATATATGCATACATATAGCTGATTCTTTTTGTTGCACAGTAGAAAGTAACACAACAGTGGAAAGCAAATATACTTCAATAAAAAAAAATTGTTCACTAAAAATAAGATAAAGTAAGGGAGAAAATGTAAAAGAAGTAAGTTAATAAATAAAAAGCTGATTTTTCTTGTTGTTTTGCTATGGAGTTGTATGAGTTCTTTGTCTATTTTGTATATTAATCTGTTATCAGATATTAACCCATTATCAGAGAAGAATGCTTGTTTTAAGAGCCAACACAGGGCAACCAATAAGGTGTCATGTTATCTGAAGGCTATCTTGGCAGAAAGTCAGTGAACAGTAACATTTAGATACTTTGGATACCTTTAGATATGCATAAGGGGAAAGGTGCTTTGTTACCAGTCCACGGACTCCGCCGGTCCCTGGCACAATCGTATAGACTAAGGGATGAGTGTAACACACAATGCATCACACTCCAGGCACAAATGCCAGCAAGGAAAACACTAACTGGCAAACGGCATTGCCTGCTGACCAGTGAAAGCCCAGGGCATCGTGACAGGGGTCCCCATTCCATTTCTGTTGTCACGAAATCAGGGACAAACAAACACAGACTTAGACTTTAGGAGGGAAACAGGAGAGAGGGGTTATCTCAGAGATTGCACCTGTATATATGAAAGACTGATCTCTAAAGAGACAATGAAAATCAGAGATTTGACTAGATTTTAATCCATATTTGATTTTTTTTTAATCCTGCTAACCAATGTGTGGGAGTTTCAGATGGGGGTGGTAGTAATTGGCAGAAAACAACTAGATTAAATTTAGACAAAATTAAAAGCACTCTCCTTATTCTAAATATCCAAATTGTAGAGTGAGTTAAAATTTGTGACTCCATTAAAAAATAAATGGGGAAAGGAAAAATAATCCTAGTACACTGATCTCATGAAACAGTCTTGGATGTCAGAAAAAATGAGAAGGAAGACAGAACTTTGGTGGGTGGAAATGTGCAAATACACCATTAATTTTAGTGTAGGCTGAGTCTTAAAATCTAGAATAACAGCAATTATTATTTAAATTGATTCATTCATTTAGTTAATGTAGGTTTTAATGGCTACCATGTGCCAGGCTCTATGTTAGGCCCTCGGGATGCAATAATGAGCAAAAAGCCATGGTCCCTGCCTTCATGGAAATTAAAGTTTTGTGGGAGACGCAGATATTATCCAATGGTCACACAAATGAATGTAAAATTACAACAGTGATAAAGTGCTTTGAAGGACAGAAACAGTGAGCTATGAGAATGCATGGTGGAAGAATTGTTTAGGGAGGGGAGTCAACTCTAAGAGAGGGCTAAAATCCAAAGGAGAGCCTTTAAGACAAAGGAACAAGATGTCCAGGGCAGAAGAAGTGTTTTGTATAAAGGCCATGGCCAAGGCAGAGAAAGAAATGTTGAGAGGTGTGTCCAGGAGAGGAGAGGCACTGTACTCAAGGGGTCCGCAGCGGGAGGACAGCCACAGGGGAGAGGTGAAAAGGAGATGGGAGGGAGGTGGGCCAGGACAGACCAAGCCAGGTGGACCCTTTAAAGGAAACTGGTTTCATCCAGTTTGAACTGTGACCCTATGGACTGCCATCTGCCAGGCTCCTCTGTCCATGGGGATTCTCCAGGCAAGAATACTGGAGTGAGTTGCCATGCCTTCCTCCAGGGGATTTTCCTGACCCAGGGATCAAACCCAGGTCTCCCACATTGCAGGTGGATTCTTTACTGTCTGAGCCACCAACGAAGGCCAGTTTTATCCTAAGAAGAATGTAAAGCAGCTGAGGTACTTTAAAGGAGTGTGTGTGGATCTTAAAAAGATAAAAATATTCTTTCTACTTTTAAAACTAACTTCACCTACATGTTTTGCTTTAAGGTGGGAGTTAGGCAGAATTTTGGATTATGTCTAACTAAGAGTTTTATGCTTACTATTATCAATTACTCAAAATGCTGGGTGTCATCCAGCAACCCAAAGAAAGGAAAGAGTTTGCAGATTTTCTGAGAATATACTTACATATTGACTGGTCTGTACCTCATATCATGCGATAATTTCTCTCAACGTTACAACAGTAATTTTCATTTTCTTTCAACTGATTGATTGGTCTGTTTAGTATTGGGCTTGAATAGGAGATTAGATATACCTTCTAGAGGATTTTTGTAGGTTTACTGAATATGTTATTGATATTTAATTGGGTATATATTGAATAATACTCTGTGTGGGGATATGTGTCTATGTGTGTTGGGAGTGTTAGATTAAGAAGGAGACAGAACTCTTTGAGAAATAGCATCATCTCTTTTCCAGTAATCTGAACCACATAGGAAAACTTCAGGTGCATTTAGAAGACTTCTGCTAGCTAACAAATGTACATACATTACTAAATATAATATTGCTAAACCCCTTTTAATTATAATAATTTGGGGAACAAGTAACTAAACCTTAAAGACAACTTCAGTTCTACCATACTGTGTGTGTGTGTGAGATATCTTTATTGCTTTATCTGCTTATAAAGGAACTGCATATTTGTACATGCATATATAGATTTATAAATGCCCACATCACGTAAGCAAAACAAAAAGTCAAAAGCAATGTCTCCTTCCATGGTGGGGCCAGGTTGGGGATAGAGGTGGAGCATGGACCAGAGATGCTTGCTGTTCATAGTAGTTGATAATCAACAGACAGTGTCTTTACATTTTTAAGCCACCTTTTTGACATAGATTCATTAAAATGATGACATCAAAACAGCCAAATCTAAGTTGTTTGTCAGATATCTTCCTTGGAATTGCTGTTGTTCAGTCACTAATTTTTGCCTGACTCTTTGTGACCCCATGGCCTGCAGCATGCCAGGCTCCCCTGTCCTCCTTTATCTCCCAAAGTTTTCTCAAATTCATGTCTATTGAATTGTGATGCTATTTCACCCTCTCATCCTCTGCCTCTCCCTTCTCCTCTGCCTTCAGTCTTTCCCAGCATCAGGGTCTTTTTCATCAGGGTCTCTTCCTTGGAGATAATGTGACGAGCATCTGTTGTGCGCAGTCACTCCTGACTCTGCAAAACCTCATGGACTGCAGCATACCAGGCTCCTCTGTTCTCCACAGTCTCCTGGAGTTGGCTCAGATTTATGTCTATTGAGTCAGTGATGGCTATCTATCTGTCTCATCCCTCTGCTGCTCTGTTTTCCTTTTGCCTTTAACCTTTCTCAGTGACAGATATACCCAATGGTAAATTCTTTTCCTACTTTGTAAAAAATGTTTTTTCCCTTCAATTATGTTTTCTTACTGCTATTTTGATATATTGCCTTTTTATGTACTGTCCTGTGTTTTGTAAAATAGGAGACTCATGAGTCTAAAGCCAGTCTGTTCCTGGCCCGATAATTTGAATGCTGGTTAGTGTATTATAGAGAATGGACTATTCTGACTTCTCCATTATCCAATTCAGTTTAGAAGGTCTACTATCCCAAAATTAGTTTCTAGAGGACAAGATACACTTGGTATCAGAGTAGTATCTTGATACCAAGATACACTTGGTATCACTACTTCTGTGATGTACACAAACCATCTCTCTACCACCTATTTTATGTGGGCTCCATCTCAGACACACTACTAATTTTCTTCAACCATGGAAAAAAGTATGAAACATTATATATAGTAAATCAATTTTATCTGCTGTTGGTGGTGCCTGTATCCATATAAATTATATTTATTTCCTGGGTAAATTCAAAAGGAAAATATGTTATATATATGTGTGTGTATATATATAATTTCAACAAATAGCAAAAGGTAAGAAAGTGTTGCTGTTTTATTTACTTTGTTTGTTTTTTGGCTGTGCCATGAGACATGTGGAATCTTAGTTCCTGAA
Organism: Cervus canadensis; assembly: GCF_019320065.1. Lineage (NCBI taxonomy): Eukaryota > Metazoa > Chordata > Mammalia > Artiodactyla > Cervidae > Cervus > Cervus canadensis. The sequence continues at coordinate 46,532,682 of NC_057409.1, read as the reverse complement.
TCAGGGATCAAACCCATACCCACTGCATTGGGAATATGCAGTCTTAACTCCTGGCCCACTAGGAAAGTTCCTGTTTATTGATATTTTGCTTTGATTTTAAATCTAGTAGGCTACATATGTGGCTCTAGTATAAGATTAATTATAATTCCTTTAGAAACACTTATTTGCAGATACCAGCAGAAGTATGAAAAAGGCTACAGGTGAACATCCAGGTGGAAGAGACCTGTGGGAAGGAGTGTAGAGCAGCCACTCTGGATGCACCACCCTCTAAGCACCTCCTCCTGTTCCACAACCTAGAAGCTCTTCAAACCCCATACTTTTGGAATTTTCTTAAAGCTGGATTGTTGTTGTTTAGTCGCTAAATTGTGTCTGACTCTTTGCAACCCCATGAATTGCAGCATGCCAGGCATCCGGTCCCACCACTTCATGGCAAATAGATGGGGAAACAGTGGGAACAGTGGCTGACTTTATTTTTCTGGGCTCCAAAATCACTGCAGATAGTGACTGCAGCCATGAAATTAAAAGACACTTACTCCTTGGAAGGAAAGTTATGACCAACCTAGACAGCATGTTAAAAAGCAGAGACATTACTTTGCCAACAAAGGTCCATCTAGTCAAGGCTATGGTTTTTCCAGTGGTCATGTATGGATGTGAGAGTTGGACTGTAAAGAAAGCTGAGTCCCGAAGAATTGATCTTTTTGAACTGTGGTGTTGAAGACTCTTGAGAGTCCCTTGGACTGCAAGGAGATCCAACCAGTCCATCCTAAAAGAGATCAGTCCTGGGTGTTCATTGGAAGGGCTGATGCTGAAGCTGAAACTCCAGTACTTTGGCCACCTGATGTGAAGAGCTGACTCATTTGAAGAGACCCTGATGCTGGGAAAGATTGAGGGCAGGAGGAGAAGGGGACAACAGAGGATGAGATGGTTGGATGGCATCACCGACTCGATGGACATGGGTTTGGGTGGACTCCAGGAGTTGGTGATGGACAGGGAGGCCTGGCGTGTTACAGTCCATGGGGTCGCAAAGAGTCGGACACGACTGAGTGACTGAACTGAGGCTTCCCCATCCTTCACCATCTCCTGGAGTTTGCTCAAACTCATGTCCATTGAGTCAGTGATGCCATCCAGCCATCTCATCCTCTGTCGCCTTGCCCTCAGTCTTTCCCAACATCAGTTTAATTTTCTGAATTAGACTACAATATTTCTAAAATTTCCAGAGTTGAGTGAAATCCCCATTGCAGTTGGTATTTTGAGGCTTCCAAACATTATCAGGAGGCTAAAATTGCCTCTCTGAAAAACAGATTTTAAGATTAACTGAAGCAAACAGACACTGAAGAAAGATAAAATGGGAAGAGGAGATTAAGATGGCAGGCTAGGAGGATGTGAAACTCACCTCACTGCCATGAAAACATCAAAAATACATCTATGTGTGGAACAACTCTCACAGAAAACTCGCTGGAGACTGCCAGAAAGAGCTGTTCAACTAAGGCTGAAAGAAAGATCCACATGGAGTTGGGTAGAAAGGGATGGGACGAGGTCAGGTTGGGATTTATGCCCCAGGGAGAGGACTCGGGGAACGGGGAGATTACACAGACAGAGACCCTTCCTGGGAGGTGAGCAGCTTGAGGCAGACATTGGGAGTCCTGATCCTGGTGTCCAACCCAGAGAAGAGGCGCCCTCTTGCTGGCTGGAGGGCCTGGGTCCCTGACAGGCGGGCTGTGAGGAGCCTGGACTGCACTTGGGAGGAGGCTGCCTGTGCTTGCGTGCACATGAAGCAGGGCAGAGAGGATAGGCTGAAACTATGGGGGTGACTGACTGGTTTCCTAGGACCACCTGGTGCATGCCCCAGCCTGAGCTGAGTGAGCATTCCAGCCCCACTTACTTCATGTTGCTGCTCCACACTGAAGCAAAGGCTGCTCTGACAGAGGAAAGAACTCTGCCATGAGCTAGAGGTGGCCAGACCCGAAGTGGGGTCCGAACAGGGTGAGGCAGCCATTAGTATTGTTTACACAGACAGTGCATCAGAAGCAGCCCAGACATCTCTCTGCAGCCAGATTGCTTTAGCCTACTCCCCTCACACATGGACAGCACCCATGGACCCCTCTTGCTCCCACACTGCTCCTCTCTGGGGCAAGGGAACCACTCCTGGGGAGGGGTGAGAGCCTACCCAAAGGAAACAGAGGCGTTTGGACTCAAACCTCAAGGACCCAGCAACTTGGGTCCCACCCCTGCTCCCGGTAGGGCCATGTTGAGTATGGAGCAGAGAGGAAGCCTGGCCCATATCTGGTCTGGCTTTAACCCCTCCTTCTGCAGCCCCACCTCCGACCAAGGTGACGGCCAACAGCACATCCTGAAATGACTTGTGTTCATGTCAAATCCAGACTGTACACGGACACTCCCAGGTAAGGACACCCCTTCAAAATCACATTAGGTAACAGTTTCACTGAATTTCACACAGATAAAGTTAAGCAACATGAGAAGGCAGAGGAATTGGACTCAATCGAAAGACCAAACCCCCTGCAAAAAAAATATAAATAATAAAACCAAAACCACAGTTGTCCAGATAAAAAATTCACAGCATTAGTAAGAATGCTAACTGAGTTGGGAAAAGAATAGATGAACAATGTGAGAATTTTAATAAAGAACTAGAAAATACAAAAAAAGAACCAGTGAGAACTGAAAAATACAATAACTGAAATTAAAAAGAAAAGCACTAGAAGGATTTGATAGCAGACTAGGTGATACATAAAAATGTATAAGTGATAGAATAATGGAAACTACCTAATCAGAATTAAAAAAAAAAAAAATGCGAAGCGTTTAAGAGAGCTCTGGGATAGCATGAAGTATGCCAACCACAAGGAGTCCCAGAGTGAGGAGAGAGAGAAAGGAATAGAAGATGCATCTGATTAAATTATGGTTAAAAACTCTCAAGCTTGTAGAAGGAAACATATTCAGATACAGGAAACGAAACGAACCCAAACAAACCCACACTGAGACATATCAAAATTAAAATGGCAAAAATTAAAGATAAAGAGAGAATTCTAAGGCAGCAAGAGAAATGAAGCCTTCTGAAGATCTAGAGGATGAATCTTTAATTTCTCATATTCCCTGGACTAAAGCTGAACTGAAGTCAGAGTTGAAGATTTTCCCAAAGTAACTGAAGATCCTCACAGATTTGTTGAGGCATTTAATCTACTTATTCAAGCTTATCAACCTTGATCCTCCAACCTACATCAACTAGATGGTATACTTGTCAGTGGAGGCCAGGGCCAGCACTAGATGAAAACCATTAACTGGGAAAGTGCTAAAAATTTCTAGAATTACAACCAGGAGACCAGTCTGCTAATGTGTTATATGATCGGATTTGGGCAATTGCTAGGAAATTTTCCCGGGCAATTCCTAGGCCCTTTTAAAAAATTATTTATTTATTTGGCTGCATCAGGTCTTAGTTGCCTCATGCAGGATCTTCAGTGTGATGTGTGCTAGCGTTTTAATTGCAACCTGTGGAATCTTTAGTCGCAGAATGCAAACTCTTAGCTGTGGCATGTGGGATCCAGTTCCCTGAGGAGGGATTGAACCTGGACCCTGTGCATTGGGAGTGCAGTCTTAACCACTGGATTGCCAGGGAAGTCGCCCTGTGTGTGTGCTCATTCATGTCTGATTCCTGCGACCCCATGGACTGCAGCCCACCAGGCTTCTCTGTCCATGGGATTCTCCAGGCAAGAATGCTGGCATGGGTTGCCATTTCCTTTTCCAGGGATGTCTCCCTAGGGCTTTTCTAAAGCCTATTGATTAAAATAAAATTCAGGCTGGTACACAAAAATCTGATGAATTTGTTCATAATTATTACAGTTGACTTCAGATTGTTTTCTTTTTTTTAATTCTAGACTTCCTTTAGATGTTGATTCTACCCAGGTAGCTTTTACCTCTACGTTTATTAATGGACTGCACCAAGACCTCTCCCTTCTAGTAAAAAGGATCAGAATGGAATGGGAAACTGTCCACTCCAGATTTAGTTAATCTGGCAAACCAGCACTCGTATGCTATAGATGAGTCACCTATAAGGGAGACTGCCAAAATTCTTAATCTTCAACACTAGCAATTAAAAGTCCCTAAACAAAGCCCAAACTGGTCTGGTTTTCGCTATTACTGCAAAGAGCCAGGACATTAAAAAAGATAATGTTACAAATTTAGGCACTTCAGTCATCATCAGCCCTCTAACCAGCCTTTCCAACATCCTCCCAATTCTCAATGAGGGGATTCCAAGGAACTTCAGAGGCTCCTCCCAATCTTCCCTCTGAATTGGCTTTTAGAAACATTTCTCCAAGTTGGGGATGAATCTCTTCCAGTCCTAAAAGCCATCAGAGCCACACTCTCAGTGCTCAGCCCCACTACTATACACCCCTTGCCTTGGAGTATTAAAATAGTTCAAATAGTATGGATTCTCTAATGAACCTCAAGAAATTTCTGTCTCTGAACCAATTCCTGTTTGTTTAGACTCCTTAAAACATGAACAACTTTTCCTTCTTAGTTCTTCCACCCCATCCATTTATTAGGTTGAGATGTATCATCAGAATTTCTTTCTCTCAAAGTGGGAGGTAATTCTAGAACTTGACAGTGGTTGTCAAAACAGCCAACCAGATGAATTAAATGACCTTTTGACACCTTTTATTTGTTCTATCTTCGTCTCTGACAGTGTTAGAACTGATTCTGGAAACACTGATTATTTGTCCCCATTGAATCAGCTACCATTTTCCTTATGGGCAAAACTTCCAAATAACATTGACAAAATTCACAGCACACCTCCTTTCAAGATTCAGATTGACCCCTCAAAAACCTCTTCCAAGAATTAATCAATACCCTCTAAGTAAAGAAGCCCTTCAAAGCCTAAAGCCCATAATAGAAGATGACAAAGCTGAAGGCTTCATTATCCCTTGTACTAGTCCCCGTAACACTCCCATTTTACCAGTGAGAAAAACCTAAGGGCTTAGGGTAAAGGTCTGTTCAGGACCTCCAAGCAGTAAACAACATTGTTATCCCTTGACACCAGGCTGTTCCTAACCCTCATATACCTCTCACATCCATTCCCAGTAGAAACAAATTCTTTACTGTAATTGATTCATGCAGTACATTCTTTAGAATCCCAGGTGATGAAACTAGCCAAACCTTTTTTTCTTCACTTGGGTATAAAAACAGTTCACCTGGACAGAAATGCCTCAGGGCTTTACTGAGATTCCTTCTTATTTCTCACAAATCACTAATCTGGATGATATAATTTCCCTAGAGGTTCTACTTTGTTGCAATATGTGGATGATTTGCTTCTTTGCTCTCCTTCTCAAACCTCCTCATGAAAGACAGCATCGATTTCCTAAAGCTTTTAGCCTTAAAGGGACATAAAGTATCCAAAGAAAAATTGCAGTTTGCCCAAACTCAGATTTGATGTTTAGGACATCTGATACCAGAACAAAGGCTACACTTAGATCCAGGTAGGCTTAAGTTTCCCAAATTCCAAAACTAAGCGCCAATTGTGGAGTTTTCTCAGGTTAGTTGATTATTACCAGAATTAGGTTCCAAATTTCTCTCTTATGGCCTGACCTCTCTATCTCTTACTAAAGAAAAACAACCCCAACCCATCCCAATCCAATTTTGTGGGAAGAACAGGACAGCATAGCTTTCAAGGCTTTAAAGGAGAGTTTGATAAATCCACCTGCCTTTGGGCATCCTAATTATCAGATTCTCTTTTTCCTTTTTCTATATAGAAAGGAAGTAAATGCCTTGGGGGTACTCACCCAAATACACAGGAACCTTTATAGGGTAATATAGGCAGAAATTGAACTCTGTAGCATGGGGCTACCATCTTGCCTTACATTAAAGTCACTGCTTTTTTGGTTAAGGCCATAGGGAAAATTGTTGTGAGATCCCCTTTAGCCACTTTTGTACCTCATGTAGTAGAGGCCCTCCTGAATTCTCATCACACTTGGTGTGTCTCAGTCAGCTGCCTCATCTACTATGAAGTTCTTTTGTTAACTGCTCCTTACATAACTCTTTGACCTTGTAATAACGTTAACCCTGCTACTCTTCTCTGCTCTGTCACTGAAGTCCCTCACAACTACTTAATACTGATGGATCGCCTTTTGACTCATGATGATCCACTGGAAATTCCATTGGGTAGCATTGAATTCTCATAATGGTTCTTATTTAAAAAGTGACAATGGCAAGTGCTTTATGCTACTGTAACTCTTTTGATGCTGTTGAGGCAACAATTTGTCTACTTTGGTCCAATAGGCTGAATGATATGCTCTTTCATAGACTTATACTTTAGCCAAGGACAAAACTGACAATTTTTATACTGGTAGCAGACATGCTTTTAGAGTATCTCATGATTTTGGAATGTTGTGGAAGCAACATGGCTTCCTTACTTCCAATGGAACTATTGATAAAATTGAAAATAACATGTTCAGGAATTATTAGATGCAATACATTTTACCTGATGTGATGCTTTAGCTGTTATGATTTCTGCACATTCTAAGCTTGACACTGGAAGTTAAGGAAAATCACCTTGCTGACATTTCCACAAGGAATGCTGTCTGTAAAGCTATCAGAAGCAGCCAAACCTCCATCATGATGCAAAGGGATATTTCCCCAAATGATAACTTAGAAAAACTGGCTGGAAAGTCCCAACAATTGGCCTCAGAATGTGAAAAACAAGATTGTAAATTTAACAATTGTTGGTTTGATAAAAACAGAAAGCTCTGGTTCAGACCAAGTAATAGTCTAGTCCTACTGAAGACAGTTTACTTTTAAATCCCACACTTCACCACTGTATATGTATTAAACCATCAGTCTAGTGATAAAATGATAGCATTTATGAATCAATATTGATGAGGAAAGCACTAGTAAGGCTGCAAAAAGTATCTACCTCACTTGTCTAAAATACAGTCTTAGGAATTCCTGTCTGTACTACTCCTTGGCATTTTAAAATGTCTAGTGGACAATTTGAGGTCTGGCAAATGGATTTCATAGAACTTTCTCCATTTAATGATATAAATATGCTTTAGTCATGGTCTATGTGCTTTCATACTGGACTGAAGCCTTGCCTTGAAGATAGCTACGGCCTCGTCTATAGATAAAGTCCTTTTGGAAAAGATTACCCCATCTTAGGACTTCTCTTGACTTTCATAGTGATCAAGGAACTCATTTTACTAGTTAGGTACTTTAGCAAGCTAATCCTGTTTGGCTGATTTTACAGAACTTTCTGTGTGCTTACCACCCTCAATCTCTTGGCTTACTCCTATGCTGGGAGAAACATCAACAACCTCAGATATACAGATGATACCACCATAATGGCAGAAAGAAAAGAGGAATAAAGAGCCTCTTGATGAAGGTGAACAAGAAGAGTGAAAAAGCTGACTTAAAACTCAGCATTCAAAAAATTAAGATCATGGCATCTGGTTCCATCACTTCATGGAAAATAGATGGGGAAACAATGGAAACAGACAGACCGTCTTTTCTTGGGCTCCAAAATCACTGAGAATGGTGATTGCAGCCTTGAAATTAAAAGATACTTGCTCTTTGGGAGAAAAGCTATGACAAACCTGACGGTATATTAAAAAGGAGAGACATTACTTTGTCTACAAATGTCCCTCTAGTCAAAACTATGGGTTTTCCAGTAGTCACGTGTGGATGTTAAGAGTTGGAGCACATGCTTTTGAACTGTGGTGCAGGAGAAGACTCTTAAGTGTCCTTTGACAGTAAGGGGATAAACCCAGTCAATCCTAATGGAAATCAACCCTGAATATTCATTGGAAGGACTGATGCTGATGCTGAAGCTCCAATACTTTGGCACCCGATGGTAAGAGTCGACCCATTGAAAAAGACCTTGATGCTGGGAAAGATTGAGGGCAGGAGGAGAAGGGTGCAATAGAGGATGAGATGGTTGGATGACATTACCAACTCAGTGGACATGAGTTTGAGCAAACTCTGGGAGATGGTAAAGGACAAGGAAGCCTGTTTTGTGGAAGTTTGTGGAGTCACAAAGAGTCAGTCGTGGCATAGCAACTGAACAGCAACAACAAATGTATTAATATTAGGTCAGTGCAAAAGTAATTGCAGTCTTGCATTGTTGAAATCTGCCATTTAATATTGGAATGCATTCTTAAATAAATGTGGCTATGTTATACATCATTTTAATGTGCAATTTTAATGTGCTTTATTTTTATTTTTTGCTAATGACTTACTGTGCTGTATTGTGCTTAGTCTCTCAGTCAGGTCTGACTCTTTGCAACCCCATGGACTGTAGCCCACCAGGCTCCTCTCTCCATGGGGATTCTCCAGGCAAGAATACTGGAGTGAGTTGCCATGACCTCTTCCAGGGAATCTTCACAACCCAGGGATCGAAACCAAGTCTCCTGCATTGCAGGCAGATTCTTTAACATCTGAGCCACCAGAGAAGGCCATGAACACTGGACTGGGCAGTTTATCCCTTCTCCAGGGGATCTTCCCAACCCAGAAATTGAACCAGGGGCTCCTGAATTGCAGGTGGATTCTTTGCCAGCTGAACTACCAGGGAAGCCCAATGACTTGCTGTTTATTTTATATTTATTTTACACAGGAGACACGGGTTCGATTCCTGGATTGGGAAGATCCCGTGGAGAAGGAAATGGAAACCCACTCCAGTATTCTTGCCTGGAGAATCCCATGGACAGAGGAACCTTGCAGGCTACAGTCCATGGGGTTGCAAGAGTCGGACAAGACTGAGTGACTTTCGCTACTTTAGATTATGGAAATGATGTTAGACAAAAAAGCAAATTCAAGTGATTTTTTTTTTTATTCCAGTTCATAATGGGTCATAAAGAAGCAGAGACCACTCTCAATATCAACAACACATTTGGCCGAGGAACTGTTAACAAACATACAGGTGGTTCAAGAAGTTTTGCTAAGGAGATGAGAGCCTTGAAGATGAGCAGTTGACAACAATCAGAAATTGACAACAATCAGTTGAGAGCAATCATCAAAGCTGATCCTCTTACGACTACACAAGAAGTTGCCGAGAAACTCAACATCGACTATTCTATGGTCATTTGGCATTTGAAGCACATTGGAAAGATGAAAAAATCTCAATAAGCGGTTGCCTCATGAGGTGACCACAAATCAAAAAATCATCTCTTTGAAGTGTAGTCTTCTTTTACTCTACACAACAACAACAAATTATCTGGGTTGGATTGTGGTTTATGATGAAATGTGGATTTTAATGACAATTGGAGATGACCAGCTCAGTGACTGGACAGAGAAGAACCTCCAAAGCACTTCCCAAGGCCAAACTTGCACCAACCAAGGTCATGGTCACTGTTTGGTGGTCTACTATTGGTCTGGTCCACTACAGCTTTCTGAATCCTGGCAAAACCATTGCATCTGAGAAGTATGCTCAGCAAATTGATGAGATGCACTGAAAACTGCATTGCCTGCAGCCAGCACTGATCAACAGAAAGGGTCTGATCCTTCGGCACTACCACACTTGACTGCACACCACAGAACCATTGCTTCAGAAGTTGGACGAATTGAGTTAAGAAGTCTTGCCTTACCTGCCATATTCACTTGACCTCTTGCCACTTCTTCAAGCCTCATGACAACTTTCTGTAGGGAAAATTCTTCCATAACCAGTAGGAGACAGAAAATGCTTTCCAAGAGTTCCTCGTATCCTGAAGCACAGATTTTTTCACTTCTAGTAAAACAAACTTATTTCTCATTGTCAAAAATGTGATGATTGCAATGGTTTTGATTAGTAAAGATGTGTTTGAGCCTAGTAATAATAATTTAAAATTCTGGTTCAAAACCACAATTATATTGACACCAACATAATAGCATTATTAAAATTCATTTGGCAAAATTTGTAGAGACCGTCCAAATCCCTTGGCCAAAAACATTGGCAAGCATGGATGGATGGATGAATCTAAACCTCAGATCCATCCCTTTGGAAGTCATATACTCTTACACTTTGAGATACAAAGTGTATCTCAAAGATACACCTTGAGATGGTCCTAGGATAACAAATGCACTTGATTTCTGCCTCTTTTGACCCATACCTTACAAAAGGAGAGATAGTTCAGTACTAAAAAAGACCTAATTGCTTCTATTTAAAAAAAAACACATTTTGGTACAACAATATTTTCACACTTCACTCCTAGGAAATGAAAACCCTGTACATCACACGGTGCAAACTGGAGACTTTGTCTATTGGAAAAGACACCTCCAGAAAGAGCCTATTCATCCTCCCTGGAAAGGCTCTCATCAGGCATTGCTAACCAACTGTGGTGCCTTCCAACTCCAGGGAACAGACTCGACTCACAGGACACACCTAGAGAACGCGCTGAACCCTGACCGGCCCTGCACATTCATCTGCTGACCTGAAAGTACAGGTTTCCTTGAACTGAAGCAAATGGAATTTGATGAGACAGTTTTCCTAAGATATCCAGACCAGGCACAAAGGAAATTTGTCATATCACACCTTTAATGATGACATAGAACTTCAGATGATCTCCAGTATCTATGATATTTATAATAGGTGAACTTTAGATAAAAGTAACTAAAAGTTGTCTACCAGCTGACCCCGGGGTGGTCAGGGAAAACGTATAGTCACCCAAAGTGTGGGAGCCTCATAAAAGATGGAATTTTGAAAAGATAAAAGAATGGATGGACCTGACACACTGATCCATTCTTGGCAATGCTTCTGGCCAAGATATTAGGATAAAAGAGGGGACTCTTTCTGGGATTGGTTTGTATTTGAATAGCACATCTCTGGGAGTAGGGGAGGTGATGATGGGGGGAAGGGAAGGAGACAAGGGAGGGAGTAGGACTGAGGGAGACGGGAGGCCAAGGCAAAGTGACTCAAGCATGTAATCGGATTTCCCAGAACAGGACGTGCCTGGCATGTGCACATGGGACAGATGTTAACAGAAGCTGGACATGGTTAGCACACCCTGAGGGCTGGAGGTATCTACTCCCAGGTTAGAGATTTCTGAAGATGAGGAACCCCTAGCAGAATCTCACACGCAAAGACAAAGGTGTTTGGAGGGACTTAAGTGTAAATGGTGTCTGTCTCTCTTCTGAGCAGCTTGGAATCCTGGAGCTGCCAGGCTTTCCAAGCAGTAGCCCAGATTTAAGAGGATTGGGCACTTTGTTGCAGCAGCAGGCAGAGAAGTCCTAAGACACCAGAGCTGCCCCCTCCTCATACCTACACCTGCACAAGACGGATCACCTGAAGAGCATCACATCCTGGGGAAGAGAGACACTCTGAAAGTGACTGGTCCTCGAGACTTAACGGGTTTAGGAAAATAAAGTAGGAGAAAGAAAGAAAGGAACACAGACAGAGTGTAGAGGCACTCTGTCACACGACCTACCTCAAGCCCAGCTTGGAATCAAATGTGAGATGACGAAATTGAATTTTTAAAATCACCAGGAATGAGTTTTGTATGCTTATATCAGTTCAGTTCAGTTCAGTCACTCAGTCATGTCCGACTTTTTGCGACCCCATGGACTGCAGCATGCCAGGCCTCCCTGTCCATCACCAACTCCCGGAGTTTACTCAAACTCATGTCTGTTGAGTCGGTGATGTCATGCAACCATCTCACCCTGTCATCCCTTTCTCCTCTCGCCTTCAACCTTTCCCAGCATCAGGGTCTTTTCAAATGAGTCAGTTCTTCACATCAGGTGGCCAAAGTATTGGAGTTTCAGCTTCAACATCAGTCCTGATATATATATATATATATATATGTTTCTGATATACTAAAATATATGTTATTCTGTAAGCACAAGTGACTTAAAGTTAAGGAGCATGACTGTGATGTTATTAAAGGAACTGCCACATTTTAGAACTTTAGAACACATTCCATATTATGGAAAAGAGTTAAATTGATCCTTGTTTGTATACCAATGTTATAAATTGGTTCTATATATGCAATCTTGGTTAGTCCTAATAGCAACCGTATGTGATAAATATTATTAAATCTATTTGATAGGTGAGGAAAGTGAGGGGAAGAGAGGTGAATTAAATAAACAGTGAGCAGTGACAAAGCTGAAATGTGAACTCAGATGCGTGACACCAATGCCTGGATTTTTAAGTCCTAGCTATACCAGTAAGTTTTGTCTTGCTCTTTGGTTTTGTTACTATATTGTATTTTGAACAATATATTTGTTACTATATTGTATTTTTCCCTAAAGGTTTTATTTTCTATTTTTTGTATAGCTATAATAGATAAAGCCTTGAGAGAGGGTCTCATTTTTCTGACAAGGCAATTGAAGGGGCAGGAGTGATTTTAGATCTTACAGGTGAATTCGGGGCCTCAGACTCCTTCTATTAGCCTTTGTTCTGGTTTGTCACAGCATCTCTTTAATTTTAGTCATCATTATAATTTTTTAAATTTCCACCAGTCTTCTTTACAAATAGGAAACAAGTTCACAAGTACCAACTTTGGGGGTAAAATGTAAGCCAGGAGTCAAGAAGGCAGGAACCTACTCTCAATCCTGTCCTCAACGAGCTGTGTAGCTTGGGGCACTTACCTTAACAGCTTTTGGCTCCTGTTTTTCATGTACAAATTGAGAGGATTTGAACAAGTGATTCCTATAGTTCTCTTCATTTTTTTTTTTTCAAGCAAATATCACAAAGTCCAATCTTCTTTATGCAAGACTATCAAGTACATTGTTCTTAAGTTTTTTACTTTTATTCCACATAAATATAGTCCTGAAGGAAACTAGGAGATCACCAAGCTCAGAACTCCCTCCTGAACGATTTGAGAGAGCAAAAACTGAACCCACTGCAGATGACTGATTTTCTATCTACCTTTAGATATATTCTTATACAACTAGAGCTTGGCTTTTCATGTACTTTTCATTGTATCCTTGCTATCCTCAAGGCAAGTAAGTGAAACAAGCATAGAATCAGGTAGAAAGCATGTAAACCGCTAAAATGCCATTTTGGTTCCAAAAAAACATTTCATTGAAACGATTAAATCACTTTTCTAAAAAAAATATGACAGGATGCATCATCTGTCGGGAAGGAAGTGTGTTTTGGTTGCCACTTCAGAACTTCTGTTAAGATTGTCCAAGGCATGTGTTAGGAGAGGAAGGCACACTTCCTAGGTCACTGAGCATTTGCCGCTGAACATATGCTACCTCGTGGTGGCATACAGCCACAGCTTCTTATTACATGGTGATCTGAATATTTTATGGATATTCTGAATGGTAAGATAATTGATGATAGAACACCAGAGGAGAGAACCGATAGCTTTTTTGTTGGTAGCATTTATCAGACTGTCAATTAAATGCTTGTCATGTGGTGAAGGAAAAATATTTATTGCTGCACAGACATCAAGACAGACCTTCCACCAAAAGTGTGGGATACGTGAGGAGGCGCAGAGCTCCGAGGCTTCTAGAATGACTCATTGCTCTTTTGTGTTAGCTGAAAAGTACTCTAACATTTCCATGTAGCCACAGAGTTTGGGGTTGCTTATCCTGTTTCAAGTTTATTGGTAAGAGAAAGTACTGGTGTTTTTTTTTTTTTTACAGATATAGAAGCCTACTTTGCTAACTGAAAAATTAACTGCCACGAATCATTTTGGGGAGGTGGCGGGGTATACAAATTGTATAGCCCTGAAAATGTATGTGCAATGTAGTGAAGAGAACTGCTTACTGTTCCAATAAAAGGCATTTTAAGGTACTTCTCATCTACAGGCAGTGTCTATTTTTATTTGCTGAAAATCAGTTAATTCCCTTGCTAAATGTTCCCACAGCACTTTGTACTGTCTTGGCGAGATCCTCAGCTCTCTGGTTATGACTTCTGCACATCTTCCAACAGAGTGCAAACCCTAGGAAGCAGAAACATGCCCGACTTATTCCTGTCTGTAATGGTCAATGCCAAGCTCTGGGCTTGCTATGGAGTGGGAGTCCCTAAATATTTGATGATAAATCAATGGTTGCCTAAAAACGGGTCTTCCAAGATATACTTGAATGAAGGTTAGTTGGTACTCTTCGTAAAATTCTTCCTCAGAGTCCTCTAACAGTAAAAAAATTAGCTATAGTATTTTTCACTGAAACAATAGCGATACTAAACCAAAGGCATATTCTGTGTATGAAACAAAAAGCAACCCTGTTCCATCTCTTCAGAGCAGAGAGGAGAGTGCTTTGAGATCTCTAAATGATTTTGTAATGATGAGTTTAACAAGTTTAAAAGTAATGGGTAGGAAAGTAAAATTTCAGTCAGAAACAGTTTTTCTTGACACTGGACAATGGACTTTTTCTTATGTTTTTAAAAATCATCTGGCCAAATTGTCTTGATAATATTCACATACTGTGGTCATGTTATTGTGTTATTTATAACTAGTTTTATTATAAAATTTGAAATTACTCACTTCTCTAAATTTCAGGATCCATAGCTGTAATCTCTGTTTGTACTTAATTTTTAATAGTGACTTTCTGTAGGTACTTTTGTAGATGTTTGTGCTCTCATTAGAAATTCTGATGGCAGCTCAACTTTTTATTGCTTTCTCAATGCCAAGCACATGAAATAGGCTTAAAATTGCAGTTTCCTAAATACCTTTTAACATAATCTATAGACAGAAGTAATCCACTAATGATATCCTGAGACGCAGCCTCTTTGCCATTCATTTTGGCAGCCTTGAGATCACGTTCTGTGGGACAAGGCTCTTGCAAATGCCTAATATGGTCCTGAAAGCTGGGGCTGTGGTGGGTTTAATAAGTCCCAGCCTTTTTACAGAAACCAAGACATTGTCACGATTTCTGAAGCAACAACTGAGAGTAGCTTAACATTAAAAAGAACTGGTTCCAGGGGACCAACTTCATTCCCTGAAATCAACTAAGAATTTTTAGTTTGGGTACTTTTCCCCAGCTCACTCACCCTAAATTACACAGCTTTCATTTCTTTGGCAACCACTAAAAAAAATGACATCAAGTCATGTGGGCATTCAGTTTATACCTTCAATGTGTTTTTATTAACCATATTTGAAGAGAAGATTCCTGCAAGCTTCAGTTTTGTAATGCTAGCTCTTGAACACCTTGGATGTGATGGTTCACATGAGTTTCACTAGCTATGAAACTCAAACATTCAAGATCACTTTTTGTTTTTTTTTTTAACATTTCAAAAACTGTTTTGACCTCACAATACATGACCAATTATTCCACCAGATTAAGAGATGAGGGAGAGGGTTGTATGTTATTTATTATTACTTATTACAAAAGTGATGTAGGATAAAAAGCAAACTCTCCTCTTAAATCATACTAGCATTATAATTGTTCTATTATGGATAAATGTTTGTTGAATAATCTATTGTCAGCACCAGGTTCACTTACTATAGTCAATGACTTCATGGGCTAGGACCACTCTAATCTTTACCTTACAGATAAGGAAACTGAGGTTCAGAGAGAGAGGGTCCTGCTTAAACTCACACAACTGGAAAGTGATGGACCAGTGTTCAGACATAGCCAGTATGATACCAGGGATTAGCTACTATGCTCTAAAAGTAAGATTTTATAGACATTGGGGTGAGGACTTTGAAACAATGTTAAATACAACAACTCATTCCAGTTTCAAGAAGTAAGTTATCAAGATCACAAGTAGATATTATATAACCATGAAGGCAGGAGGTGGAAAATGAGGACAGAGTGTTTTAGTATATTCATAAATAATGCTTTTTGGCTGCCATCAAAATCACTGGCTAGATCCCAACATTCACTTGTTTTAACAAAAAGACACAAAAACTAAGAAATGTGGGTATACATATAAAAAGTAATTTTGAATTTTGAGCCATCACTATCACAGTAGTAGGATAAGCTGTGTATGATGTTTGGTGTGTCCTGGACTGCTGCAGTCCGTGGGGTCACAGAGTTGAGCAGAATTTAGCAACTGAGCAACAACATTGGGCAGCATGGGTGGGACAAATGTGCTCTGTTTGCCTCAAGGAATGTGAACCAAGGAGACTTTAAACACTGAAACCGAAGGAAAATGTCTGGATGAAATGCTGAGGACCTTCAACACAGCAGGTGTGGGAGACAGGAAGTACACGGGTGTGTTGGATTCTTTGGAAAAGGCAGCAAATGGAAGGTTGGGTGGTTTATCTTCATTAGCTGTAAGCTATAGCTTCTTACATGCAGTCTAGACATCCAGCCCTCATGCCGCTCTAATATTAGGAAACCACCCAGACGACTATAATCCACACTGTTTGTCAGACTCTCACCCTTCAGTTAGCCCTTCCTCCTACAGACGTTTCCAGCTGGAGCTTTGCCCTTCTGCGGATAATCCCACCTTCAACATTATAAGGCCATCATCTTTCTCTCCACTTAACCTTCAGTTTCTTTGTACAATCATCATCCCATTCTCTCTTCAGACTGCATGCCTACCGGTGCCATTGATGCAAAGTCACTTTCCAGCTCCCAGACCGTTTCCCTCTCTACTGCCTCCTGCTGAGTGCAGCCCTATCATCACTTCTCCTAGGCTTGTGTGTACACACGCTCTTCTGAAAGTCTTTGCTTGAACCTGACCTCACTGTTGTTTTCTTTAGTCACTGGACTTCTCAGCTAGGGTTAATCGCACACAATGACTCCAGCTTCACTTAACTCTCAGTGCTCTGACCATGCCCGCTCAGCCTTCCCCTGGCTTCTGGTCAAACCGCTTGCTGAACCATAACTCTCAGAGCCCTCCACTGACTGCCTCAGTGTTAGATCAAGTGTTTTTTCTTTCTCATTCCCTGTAGCCTGGGTGTAACATGATTCTATCACCCATTCATACCCCTTCCAAAATCTCTCCTGATACATTTTTCTGACACCTTCTTTGACTGATTCATTTATTATCGGTCTAGCTGATTATCCATTTGTTTATTTAGCAAGCATTTATTAAAGGCCCATTTGGTACAATTATAGCTAAAAAATGCAGATACAGAAATGAAAGTTCAGTCTGTAAGCAGGAGACAAAAAGTGGGACAGTTAAAAATGAGTATGACTAATGCATCCTACAGCCTTGAAAAGGTTTCTACAAAGTGAAAAAGAGGAGAATCTGGTCTACTTAGAGAAGTCAGGGAAGGTTTCCAAGAGGGGGAGACACTAGGTCTGCTAGGATGATCACGCCTCACCCAGCGAGAAGAGAAAGTAGCATGCAGCAGTGAGAGAAAGTACCCAGTCCTTCAGTGAGGTTGGAATACAGGCTGGCTGGATGTTAGTCACAGGAAACGGACGGAGCTGGCTGGATATACAATCACAATGTAAATAGCATTTTCTGGCAGGCTGTCAAGTTTGGAAATCATCCTGAAGCTATAAAGAGTTTTGGCCAGTGGAGGTGGCATGATCAATTTGTGGTTTAGAAATATTATTCTGGCATCAGTGTGAAGAATAAATTGGAGGAGGGCAAGACTTCCTTGACTTAACTTCTTTCTTTCCCTGTTAAAGAAATTCCTCAAGATCTGTGCTTCTATTTCACATTCTTTTCCTGGGAGAACGTATCCACTCTTGTACAGTCAATTCTTATAATAACCAGGTGACTGCTAAATATTATTTTCTGCCTCTGACCTTGCTCCTGAATAAGGTCCATTCTACTTTAGCCTGCTTGAAGTCGTTTCCTCTTTAACGCTGCTGCGCACAACATCAGCTGGGCTTCTCAGCATGGGGACATCTTCCATCACCTGCCTTCCCTTATGCTGTCTATCAGTGTTGACAGCTTTTTATTATCTATTGTCTTGTGCATTTTTTCTTTCCTTTCCATCCCTAGTCTTACCAAGATATCAGATTATGTTGTTTATCTAGATTACTAATGACTACCCTTAACTAAATCTGTCTATTGTTTCATCTTCCAGTTGTTCATTTTTGGTACATATACACCAATATTACACTATATATTATACGTATAAATGAAAAATAACATCACATGAAGCAACATATAAAACATTTTATAGTTCAGAAATCATAAAATGGACATCCATGTTCTCCCACCAAGATTAAGACATAAAACATTATCAGAAAATAAGAAACCCTCTATGTAACCTCTGCAATCTCATTGCTTCCTTCCTCTACCCAGAAGTAACTATTATCCTGAATTTTATGATCATCGGCCCCTTCCATTTCTTTGTATTTTTAACCACTAATGTATGCATATTGTTTGCATGTTTTTGAAAAACATTTTTATAGGATGAATCATACTGTATATAGTCATCAGTGACTTATTCTTTCACCTAATATTACATGTTTGAGATTCATCTAATTTGATTATGTAGCAGTAACTTGTTTATCTCCACTACTAGTAATATCCCATAATATGATTTTACCTAAGTTTTCTTCTCTATTCTAATGCTTGCTCTCTCTGTTTTTTTTTTTTTTCTTATTCTCTTTTAGATGTCTTTATATAAATTTTGTGGTGTGAAAGTAGAGAAATTTCTTTGGGAAATAAAAAATGCTAGATTTTAAGATTTGTGCATATTCAACTTTGCTGATTAATGCCTGTCAGTTTTTAAATTTGGCTATATCAATTTATACCCCCATCAGAGTTTTCCTGGTTCTACATCCTTAGCAATTTATATTGTCCAATTTTTAAAACATTTTTTGCCAATCTGGTAGGTGTGAAATTGTGTCTCATTATTATTCTAATTTGCATTTCTTTGATTACTAATTAGAGTAAGCATCTTTTCATATGTTTATAGGCCATTTGAGCTTTCTTTTCTATGAAATTTCTGTTTAATTTGCCAGTCTTTCCATTGGTTGTTTACCATTTTCTTATTGATTCTTAGAGGTCTTTTATATATTGTGGGTTATAATATTTTTTACATTGTAAGTACATTTTATTTTTCTTCTTATTATTATATAAATATTTTTCTATAAGGAACATATGCTACCAGTAAAGTTTAAAAAATATTTAAAAATGCAATTGCGTGAGTACGAGCTCTCGCTTCAGTCTTGTTCGACTCTTTACAATCCATGGACTTTAGCCTGCCAGGCTCCTCTGTCCATGGGGATTCTCCAGGCAAGATACTGGAGTGGGTTGCCATATCCTATTCCAGGGGATCTTCCTGACCCAGGGTTTTAACCCACATCTCTTATGTCTTCTGTGTTGGCAGGTGGGTTCCTTACCACTAGCATCACTTGGGAAGCCCTAAAAATGAAGGTATTGAATACAAATTGTAAATTTCACATATAAGTGCATTAGGTTCATAACTCTGGCACACCAAGAAAAAAAACGGGGCTAACAATCCCAATATGTTGCCCAAATATCAGTAAAGAAATAGATATCAAGGTGCCAAATCTAGAGATTTGTGAAAGTGAAAGTGGAAGTCGCTCAGTCGTGTCCGACTCTTTGTGACCCCATGGACTATACAGTCCATGGAATTCTCCAGGCCAGAATACTGGAGTGGGTAGTCATTCCCTTCTCCAGGGGACCTTCCCAACCCAGGGATCAAACCCAGGTCTCCATCATTGCAGGCCGATTCTTTACCAGCTGAGCCACAAGGGAAGCCCAGGAGTACTGGAGTGAGTGGCCTATCCCTTCTCCAGCAGATCTTCCCGACCCAGGAATCCAACCGGGGTCTCCTGCATTGCTGGTGGATTCTTCACCAACTGAGCTATCTGGGTACATCAGCTACTTGATATACCAAATTCCAATACCAAATTCCCTGATACATAAGGGAAGCCTGGTATACCAAATACCTGGTAGAGATTGGTATTTGATACTTAAGACCAAATCTAGAGATTAACTTCTTTTTCCTCTTTTGAAACCTTGAGAATATGCAAAGACATTTTAATAATGCTAGTTAGAAAACTGCTCTATCAAATATGAAACCTATCTATGGTATCCATGACTGGCAAAACCTTGTAACGAGTCCCAGGAAGATAAATTTTCATCACTAGAAACCATGGACTCTTTCAATATACCTTAAAATCAATAAACCATATTTACTTTGCTACATATATATTTTAATAGAATTTTTAAAAAAATGTTCATCCACACCAGAAGTTGTGTGCCAGGCTGGTTTTCCCCTGCTTACAAGAGCCAATTGTGCACACTGTTTTCCAGTTTCATATTCGAATGTCACACTGGCAGCTTGAAACTGGCAATAGCAGGAGTGTTTACACCATGGAAATTGGAAAATGCTTCAAATCAGAGCTTTCTTTTGCCTGGTAGTCAGTTTTTAAAATTTATCAACATACCACTGCTCACCTACCATTCCATAGAAATCATCCTTGTTAAGGCCACCCATGACCATAAAGTTGCCAAATCCAACACGTATTTCTATTTACTTTTTATTTGAACTCTCGGTCACATCTGATATTCTGATCACTTCTTTCTTCTTGAAAAGCTTTCTTCAGCTGGGCTCCAAGGCTCTTCATTCTCTTGATTCTCCAGTTACTTTACTGACCACTCCTTCTTGGGCCCAAGACATATTTTCTTTTTTATCTCTCCAACCTCTGAACATTGGATATTTCAAGATTCAGTCCTTAGAATTCTTTTCTTTTCTATTTATACTCACTTCCAGGGTGATATCATTCATACTCAAGTCTTTAAATACCCTCCATAGATGATTACTCTCAAAAAAGCATTTCTAGCCTTAAAAGTTCCTCCAATTAACAAATCTATATATCAGCTGTGAGCTTAGCGTCACCTTATCACTGTCTAATGGGTAACTCAAATTCAACATGTATGAAGTCCAACTCTTGATTGGTCTCTCCACATTTGTTCTTTAGTCTTCCCATCTCAATATATCACATTTTTAAAAAACTGGAATATGATTACTTTACAAGGCTGTGCTAGTTTTTGTCACACAATAAAGTGAATCAGCCGTATGTGTACACATCCCCTCCCTGTTGGACGTCTCTCCTTCCCCAGCCCCATCACATCCCGTTAGGTTGTCACAGAGCTGAGCTTCCTGTGCTTTATAGCAGCTTCCTGTTATCTATCTATTTTACACATGGTATGTATAAAGTGTTAGTCGCTCAGTCGTGTCTAACTCTGCAACCCATGGATTGTAGCCTGCCAGGCTCCTCTGTCAATGGAATTCTCCAGGCACCAATACTGGAGTGTGTTGCCATTTTCTTCTCCAGGGGATCTTCCCCACCCAGGAATCGATCCCAGGTCTCCTGCATTGCAGGTGTATTCTTTATGGGCTGAGCCACCAGGGAAGCCCCAGTCTATATATGTCACTCCCAACATCCCAATCCATCCCACCCTCCCCTTCTCCCTCTATATCCATATATCCATTCTCTATGTCTGTTTCTCTATTCTGCCTTAAAAATAGACTCGTCTGCACCATTTTTCTAGATTCTACATATATGCATTAACATATGATATTTGTTTTTCTCTTCTTGACTTACTTCACTGTGTAAAACAGACTCTACCAGCTACTTATAACGAAAATCTTAAGGTCATTCTTTTTTAAACTGTTTTTAAAATTGAAGTATCATTGATTTACAATATATTTTTAATTTCAGATGTACAGCAAAGTGATTCAATTATTTTTCAGATCCTTTTTCATTATAGATTGTTACAAGATATTGAATATGGTCCCCTATGCTAAACAGTGGGTCCTTGTTGTTTATCTAGCTCATCTATAACAGTGTGTATATGTTAATCCCAAACTCCTAATTCCCATCCCTACTCTCCCCTTTAGTAACCATAAGCTTTTATCTGTCTGTGAGTCTATTTCTATTTTATAAATAAATTCATTTATATCAGTTTTTCAGATTCCACATATAAGTGATATCTCTTAATCCCTAGGGATTATCATATTAAAGTCATTTTTAAATCCTCTTTTCGCATTCTTCTCTGTGGCCCAAGCAACAATGCTGTGCTTTTGGATTGCTGTCTCCTGCCTTCCTCACTTGTTTCTGTATGATCTATGCTCCATACAATAAACAAAGCAATCCTTTAAAGTCACAAATCAGATCATGTCATTTCCAATTGTTTCCATCTGCTCCTGGTAAAACCCAAAGTCCTTATCACAGCCTTCAAATCCGTCTATAATCTGACCATCCACTGTCTCTTTGAACTGATATCCTATCTCTCTCTGCCTGACACCTTGCCCCACTCTGGTCATACGGGCAATTTTTCAAACAAGCCAAGTCCATTTATAGCATAAATGTCTGTATGTGGCTGTTCTCTTTGCCTAGAATGCTCTTTCCTCCCAGAGCTATAAGGTTTACTTCCTCATGTGACATCAAAGAGGCCATCCTGACCATTTTCTAGTTCTTTACGATCCCCTACCCACTGTACCCTTTATTACACCTTCTTCAGGGCACATCTCACAACTTGGCACATGGGGTACTTAATATCTCCTCACTAGCACCTAAGCTAGGTAAAACAGAGACCCTGTTTTTCTGACTGCTATTTCCCAGTATAACTCAGATGACCATTATATCTACTACTGTGGGCAGGAATCCCTTAGAAGAAATGGAGTAGCCCTCATAGTCAACAAAAGAGTCTGAAATGCAGTACTCGGATGAGGTCTCAAAAATGACAGAATGATCTGTTTCTTTCCAAGGCAAACCATTTAATATCACAGTAATCCAAGTCTATGCCCCGACCAGTAACACTGAAGAAGCTGAATGGTTCTGTGAAGACCTACAAGACCTTTTAGAGCTAACACCCAAAAAAGATGTCCTTTTCATTATAGGGAACTGGAATGCAAAAGTAGGAAGTCAAGAAACACCTGGAGTAACAGGAAAATTTGGCCTTGGAGTATGGAATGAAGCAGGGCAAAGGCTAATAGAGTTTTGCCAAGAGAACGCACTGGTCATAGCAAACACCCTTTTCCAACAACACAAGAGACGACTCCACACATGGGCATCATCAGATGGTCAATACCGAAATCAAATTGATTATATTCTTTGCAACCAAAGATGGAGAAGCTATATACAGTCAGCAAAAACAAGACCAGGAACTGACTGTGGCTCAGATCATGAACTCCTTATTGGCAAATTCTGACTTAAATTGAAGAAAGTGGGGAAGACCACTAGAACATTCAGGTATGACCTAAAACAAATCCTTTATGATTATAGAGTGGAAGGGACAAATAGACTTAAGGGACTAGATCTGATAGACAGAGTGCCTGATGAACTATGGACGGAAGTTCGTTACATTGTACAGAAGACAGGAATCAAGACCATCCCCAAGAAAAAGATATGCAAAAAAGCAAAATGGCTGTCTGAGGAGACCTTACTAATAGGTGTGAAAAGAAGAGAAGTGAAAAGCAAAGGAGAAAAGGAAAGATATACCCATTTGAATGCAGAGTTCCAAAGAATAGCAAGGAGAGATAAGAAAGCCTTCCTCAGTGATAAATGCAAAGAAATAGAGGAAAACAATAGAATGGGCAAGACTAGAGATCTCTTCAAGAAAATTAGAGATACCAAGGAAACATTTCATGCAAAGATGGTCACAATAAAGGACAGAAATGGTATGGACCTAACAGAAACAGAAGATATTAAGAAGAGGTGGCAAGAATACACAGAACTGTACAAAAAAGATCTTCATAACCCAGATAATCACAATGGTGTGATCACGCACCTAGAGCCAGACATCCTGAAATGTGAAGTCAAGTGGGCCTTAGGAAGTATCACTATGAACAAAGCTAGTGGAGGTGATGGAATTCTATTTGAACTATTTCAAATCCTAAAAAATGATGCTGTGAAAGTGCTTCATTCAAATGTTAGCAAATTTGGAAAACTCAGCAGTGGCCGCAGGACTGGAAAAGGTCAGTTTGCATTCCAATCCCAAAGAAGGGCAATCCCAAAGAATGCTCAAACTACCATACAATTGCACTCATTTCACACGTTAGTAAAGTGATGTTCAAAATTCTCCAAGCCAGCCTTCAGCAATACATGAACCATGAACTTCCAGATGTCCAAGTTGGGTTTCAAAAAGCCAGAGGAACCAGAGATCAAATTGCCAACATCCATTGGATCATCGAAAAAGCAAGAGAGTCCCAGAAAAACATCTATTTCTGCCAAAGCCTTTGACTGTGTGGATCACAATAAACTGTGGAAAACTCTGAAGGAGATGGGAATACCAGACCACCTGACCTGATCTTGAGGAACCTGTATGCAGGTCAGGAAGCAACAGTTAGAACTGGACATGGAACAAGAGACTGGTTCCAGATAGGAAGAGGACCACGTCTTGTATATTGTCACCCTGCTTATTTAATTTATATGCAGGGTATAACATGAGAAACACTGGGCTGGAAGAAGTACAAGCTGGAATCAAGATTGCCGGAAAAAATATCAATAATCTCAGATATGCAGATGACACCACCCTTATGGCAGGAAGTGACAAAGAACTGAAGAACCTATTTATGAAAGTGAAAGACGAAAGTGAAAAAGTTGGCTTAAGCTCAACTTTAAGATAACTAAGATCATGGCACCCCATCACTTCATGGCAAATAGATGGGGAAACAGTGGAAACAGTGGCTGATTTTATTTTGGAGGGCTCCAAAATCACTGCAGATGGAGACTGCAGCCATGAAATTAAAAGACACTTACTCCTTGGAGGGAAAGTTATGACCGACCTAGATAGCATATTAAAAAGCAGAGACATTACTTTGTCAACAAAGGTCTGTCTAGTCAAGGGTATGGTTTTTCCAGTAGTAATGGACTATAAGTGAGAGTTGGACTATAAGGAAAGCTGAGCACTGAAGAATTGATGCTTTTAAACTGTGGTGTTGGAGAAGACTCTTGAGAGTCCCCTGGACTGCAAGGAGATCCAACCAGTCCATCCAAAAGGAGATCAGTCCTGGGTATTCATTGGAAGGACTGATGTTGAAGCTGAAATACTTTGGCCACCTGATGCAAAGAGCTGACTCACTGGAAAAGACCCTGATGCTGGGAAAGATTAAAGGCAGGAGGAGAAGGGGATGACAGAGTATGAGATGGTTACATGGCATCTCTGACTCAGTGGACATGAGTTTCAGTAGACTCTGGGAGTTGGTGATGGACAGGGAGGCCTGGCATGCTGCGGTTCATGGGGTTGCAAAGAGTTGGACATGACTGAGCAACTGAACTGAACTGACTGATATCCCAATAACTTATCAAAATACTTATTCTATAGTCAGTATTCTAATTTTTAAATAAAATATATGTATAAAAAGAGGAAAGTGTTAATCACTTAGTCATACATGACTCTTTGTGACACCATGGATAGCCCATCAAGCTCCTCTGACCATGAAATTCTCCAGGCAAGAATACTGGATTGGATTGCCATTTCCTTCTCCAGGGGTTTTTCCTGACCCAGGGATGGAAACCATTTCTCCTGAATTACAGGCAGATTCTTTATCATCTGAGACAACAGGGAAGCCCAAAATGAAAAAATATAAAAATAAATGATACACATATGTATAATAGATGCTTTTATTTTTTAATAAAAATATTTTAAATATCTTTTTTTTCATATATAAAGATAACTAGAAGGAAAATAAATTGATTGCCATGTTCTCAGGTCTCTTCTGTTCGTTTTCTAAAAAGATATCAAGTATCAGAAAGATATTTTGTGTAGTAAGTGGTGATCTGTTCACTTGCCAAGGATCCAACACAGAGCATCAAGTGTGAAAAAATAGAGTAATAAAGCCTACATGTATACACCATGGGTATTTTGTACACTTAGTTTTATATAGGACAATTCTGGATAACTGGCATTTTTCTAGGTACAAAAGAGTGGTCTGATTAGGCATCTATTGGCTTTAATCTTGTTACTCACACTGGTTACAAAAGTTTGCTCCTCACCAGAGATAGCACCGTATAGACATCCCATCAGTTCTGTGAAAAATGTCTGAAACTCTCCACTTGATATCTTCCTGTCAAATTCCCGCTGACTGCAAATGAGCACAAAATGTCAGCTTTTGCTATTTGAAGCACTAATGATGGAATTGAAATATTATTCTAACTTTGATTCCATATTATTATGATTTAACTGATGCAATATTCCAAGTCCTGTTAATGAAAGAATCAGATTTTAATAGGGAGTGTGATCAAATCCAAATAGATCAAATTTGGGGAAATTATTATAGGAGGTTTTTTTTTCTTCAGATTCGAATCAAATTTTAAAAATCATATCTGCCTTAAACATGTTAAATTTCCTGGGGAACTAAGGGTGCAATCCCATTGCTAAGGAATATTCTCTTTTGTATTCTTTTGTGGTTGAAATTTTACTCACTGCTATGATCACTATCTATCAAATATTTAATGACAGGTCATTTAAAGAAAATCTTTCAATTTTAGAACTAAAAAAAATATTATTTTAGATTGCTCTTACTTTTCAACAAGTAAGAACCATCTTAATGAGAATTTGGTGCTTATCAGAAAAGGCACTAATAAAGTAAAAAAAAAAACGAAAACAAAAAAACCCCCTTATCTTTCTTCAATTCATCCATCCATTTCCTTGAAGTCTGGTTTTAACTCACTTATGTGTTCATTGTGCTTTGTTAAATTATATGTCTAATTCATTCTTGGACAAAGAAAAACTGAACTGAGAGGTGAAGTGGTATTTGTGACTAATACCAAAACAAAAGGTTATGCTTCAGAACCCTAGCCCAGTTATGAAAATCCCAGAGTTGTTCCTGTAAACCTTGCAAAAATCTGATATTGCTCTCCAAAAGACAATAAAGAGGACTGGTATATTTTTATAATGTCCTTACACAGGACACTTGAAAACTAATGAACTAATACTTCTACTCTTCGTAGAATTACTCATTGAATCCTTTACTATACATTTTCTGTCTAGCATGCTTGTGACTTTTTAAAATTAAGATTTTATTTTTTTAGAGTAGTTAAAACTGCCATTGTAAACCTAAAGGTTTACAGTAAAATTGAGGGAAAGGTACAGAGGTTTTCCATTTACCTTGTGCTTCCACAAATACATAGTTCTTTCATTATCAATGTCTCCCACCAGAATAACACATTTGTTATAAATGAAGAACCTACACTGACACATCATAGTCACCTGAAGTCCATAGTTTATGTTAGGGTTCACTCTTGGTGTTGCACATTTTATGGGTTTGGACAAATGTCTTATGTCCATCAATATGATATCATACAGAGTTTTTCACCATCCTAAAAATCCTCTGTGCTATGCCTATTCATCTCCCCTGCAACCCCTGGCAGCCACTGATCTGTTTCCAAAGTTTTGCCTTTTCCAGAAAGTTATATAGTTAGAATCACCATGCAGCCTTTTGATAAGTGACTGTTATTCATTTAAAATGTTCATTTAAAATTTTCTCCATGTCCTTTCATGGATTCATAGTCCATTTCTTTTCAATGCTGAATAATAGTGGCTCACACAGTAAACAGTCTGCCTGCAATGCAGAAGACCCAGGTTTGATGCCTGGGTCAGGAAGATCCCCTGGAGAAGGGAATGGCAACCTGCTCCAGTATTCTTGCCTTGAAAATCCCACGGACAGAGGAGCCTGGCAGGCTACATCCCATGAGGTCACAAAGAGCCAGACATGACTGAGTGACTAACATACAATTGTTCTTTATCCAGTTGTGCCAAAGTTTATCCATTTACCTACTGAAGGGCATCTCAGTTTCTTTCAAGTTTTGGCAATTATGCAGGAAGTTTCTATAAACGTTATGCTTAGGTTTTTGTGTGGACATGTTTTCAACTCCTTTGGATAAATATCAAGAAGCATGATTCCTGGGTGGTGTAGTGAGTAGATTTAGTTTTAAAACAAACTGTCTCACTGTTTCCAAAGTAGCTGTAACATTTTGCGTTTCCACCAGGAGTGAATGAGAGTTTCTGTAATTCCATATCATCAGCAGCATTTAGTGTTCTCAGTACTCCAGATTTTGGCCATTCTAATGGGTGTCTAGTGGCATCTCATTGCTTTAATTTGCATTTCTCTGGTGACCTATGATGTAGAGCATCTTTCCATATGTGTATTTGTGATCCATATATCTTCTTTTGTGAAGTATCTGTTAAGGTCTTTGGCCTATTTTTTAAATTGGGTTGTTTCTTTTCTTATTGTTGGGTTTTAAGTCTTTGGTGATTTTTGGAAAATGATCCTTTATTAGAAGTGTCTTTTGCAAATATTTTCTTCTAGTCTGTGTTGTCTTCTCATTCTCTTGACATTGCCTATCACAGGGCAAAATTTTTAAACTTTAATGAAGTCAAACTTATCAATTATTTCCTCCATGGATCATGTCTTTGGTGTTATATCTAAAAAGTCATCACTATACTCAAGGGCACCCAGTTTTTTTTTTTTTATGTTATCTTCTAGGATTTGTATAGTTTTGCATTTTATATAGAAAACTGAGCACCAAAGAACTGGTGCTTTTGAACTGTGGTGTTGATGAAGACTCTTGAGAGTCCCTTGGACACAAGGAGATCCAACCAGTCCATCCTGAAGGAGATCAGTCCTGGGTGTTCATTGGAAGGACAGATGTTGAAGCTAAAACTCCAATACTTTGGCCACCTGATGTGAAGAACTGACTCATTTGAAAAGACCCTGATTCTGGTAAAGGTTGAAGGTGGGAGGAGGAAAAGGGGATGACACAGGATGAGATGGTTGGATGGCATCGCTGACTCAATGGATATGAGTTTGGGTGGACTCCGGGAGTTGGTGAGGGACAGGGAGGCCTGGCGTGCTGCAGTCTATGGGGTTGCCAAAGAGGTGGACATGACTGAGCAACTGAACTGAACCTCACTGTGATTCATTTTGAGTTCATTTTTGTGAAGGGTGTATCTTTGTTAAAAGATACAACATAGTACCTGCTCTTAAGGGTTCATATTCTAGTAAGAGGGAGGGATAAGCACAGCTTATTTCCTAGACCAGTTTGTGTACGGTCCCAAAACAATCAACCAGTAGTAATTCTTCGTCCTAGTCTACCAGTTACATTGCTTTAACTTTGGCCTCCCTGAGGCCCTTTATCTCAAACGCTTCAAATAAGAGACTAGAGACTTAGAGCTGTGAGTCTGTTTCTTACATGAATATTCCCATGATTCCCAGGCTACCAGATAGGGTTACCAAATAAAATACAAGAAGTTCAGTTAAATGTAAATTTCAGATAAATGAATATTTTTTTAGTACAAGTATTTCCCATGTAACATATGAGATGTATTTATGCATTAAAATTATTGTTTATCTGAAATTCAAATTATACTTTTACTTGATAAACTTGTCAACTTCCTGCAGATTATAGTGTGAAATGACCCAGACCAACAATTTTCCATGTGTGAGACTGGTTGAAGCAGCCTTAAGAAGGACACCATAACTGACAATTCTTGGGGCACCATGGTATGCTTCTGCCAAGCACTTTATCTTTTTAATGCATACAGAATGATTGTTGTTGTTTAGTTGCTAAGTCACGTCTGACTCTTTTGCAACAACGGTATGAACTACAGCCCCCCAGACTCTTCTGTCTATGGGACTTCTCAAGCAATAATGCTGGAGTGGGTTGCCATTTCCTCCCCCGGAAGATCTTCCCAACCCAAGGACTGAACCTGCATCTCCTGCCTTGGCATGTGGATTCTTTACCACTGAGCCACCTGGGAAGCAGATAGGTAGATATGAAATATATATGAAGTGAAAGTGAAAGTCGCTCAGTTGTGTCTGACTCTTTGTGACCCATGGATTGTTCATGGAGTTCTCCAGGCCAGAAAACTGGAGGGGGTAGCCTTTTCCTTCTCCAGGGGATCTTCCCAACCCAGGAAGCAAACTGGGGTCTCCCGCAGGCAAATTCTTTACCAACTGAGCTATCAGGGAATATATAGATATATAGATGGGCATAGATATATAAAATTTCATATATACACATCATATATTATATTTAAATAAAATAACACATATGCAGAGAGAAAAGGAAAACACCTGGTTATCTGCCAATCCACCATCCCCCACTGTTCTGTACCCTCAGTTTCTTTCCGAATACCTAGCAATATGACTTTTGTTTAACTCAGTCTCTATTACAGCCTTCCTTTTTCCAGAACTCTGATATTAATTTAAAGAACTATATAAGGTGACAATTCAGTTTTTTTCAGAGCCATGAATGCTCTGACAAAAGGGCAATGAATGTTTTCTTACTTCTAAGTTTATCTCCAGTGACAACTTTGTTCTATCTAATTCTCTTTCCCCTCAAAGTGAGCTCTTTTCTTATTGACAATGCTCAGGAATTAAGGGTGATATTTGTTAATCAACTTTTACCAAATTCGTAGATCAGAAGCTACAATTACAGTAAAATGGAATGGTGACTATAATGGCAGTGTGCCCTGTGAATAGAAATACCTGATTGGGCTGTTGGTGGGGGTGGTGCTAGTCAATTGAAGGTGAAAGGAGAAATGAGGGAGAAAAGAGTTTTCTAGACCAAGACAAGAATCTCTAAAGATACAAAGGCATGTGAGAACATAGGATAATCCAGAATAGCAACTTGCTGAATGCTGTTCAAGTTTAGGAGGCATATGGGATAGCCAGTAGGCGATCAAGCTGAGTTAGAACTTGAAGCATCTTCCTTATCTCGCTAAAGAGTTTGGGCTTCATCCTGACTGGAAAAGGAAACCATTAAGAATTTTAAGAGAACTGTAAGGTCGGGGTTTTATATTGGGTTCCTTTGAAAGTGGAACCTGAGCCAAGGACTTGAGCATACATAGTTTATTTGGGAGGTGATCCCAGGAAGTAGGAGGAAGGAGCAGAAAGAACTGGGTAGAGATGGAGGAAAAAGCCAATAAGAAGTATCTACATGGCTACCGAAGACACAAGGGTTTGAGTCCACAGGCATTTCTGAGGAGGCTACAAAATGCATTCCACCCTTGGTTGGGAAGGACAGAAGCTGAGACACTGATCAGATGACTCCTATCTCTCCTTGGCTGAGGGTTGTATGGGATTGGATGTTGGTAACTCACCTAGATCTTCACAGTCCAAGTAGGTTCCAGGGCTTTCCTGACCTGGAAGGCAGAAAGCAAAGATGGCACATTTATATGAGGTGGGACTCTGTGCACAAATATGAGATTATATCTAAAATCAAAGCCCTAGCCCAGGGGATGAAATGATAGGCAACAGGAGTATCTTCTGGGACTTCCCTGGTAGTCCAAAGACTAAGACTTTACCTTCTCAATGCAGGGGGCCTGGGTTCAGCCTCTGGTTAGGGAACTAGAACCCACATGCAGCATCTAAGAGTTTTCATGCCACAAATAAAGATCTTGCATGCCACGATGAAGATCCTGCATGCTGCAAATAAGACCTGGCACAGCCAAATAAATAAATCAATAAAAATAAATATTCAGAAAAAAGAGTATCTTCAACGATCAGAAATTCATTTGTAATTTACATTATAAATATAATTTGCTAAATTATATATTATAAATATATTATAATTTGCTATTATAATCATAGCAATTAAAAGGGAATTATTCACAAGAAACCCAAGAAGAAAATATTCACTAATGCATGAATGTTATGACGTCGTATTTAGAATTAAAGTCTTTTACACAGACAGTTCTTATCTGCTAGGAATCTGCAATCTAAAAACCATGATATATTCATGCTTTCTAAAAAGATGAAACCAGCCAAAAGATGTACAAATGGAATGTAAACATTAAAAAAAGCAAGGATAAACTTGCTTTTTAAAAATAGAAGAATAATATGTTTCTTAGTGTGGTTTGTTTGTAGTTTTCAAAATTGTAAATGAATATTCATTGGTACATAAATTGCCTTTAACTGAACTTGATAAATGGATGAAAGAAAAATGAGATGAAGGGCAAGGAGGTAATATGTATTAAGTGTCCACTATGAGATTTTTAAATCTGTATTAATTATGTGTACTTCATAACCACCCTGGAAAGTAGTTACTATTGTCTCCCCACAAATAAAAGGAAATTTAGGATCAGGTGTGTAGAGGGCTTGTTCAGAGTCACACAGGTCATCAGTGGTAAAGTCTAGACTCAAGTCCATCATCTCCCTGATTCTCTTTTCCACTTTGTTTAGCTGTCTTAAAAGTTACTTGATTTGTAGGGTAAAATATTGAAATACTTACATTTACAAAAAAGGAAAACTATGGCTATATCATGCACAGATACTAGAACATATATTGCACTTTTACATGTTTGTGAAATATGTGCTTTGATATTTTTATAAACACAATACTGACTACAATAGAAAGTAATCTCTGAAAATGTTCAAATGTGAAGAAGTTTCTTTTGCTCATGGGCAAAAGTTTAGCAATAATAGAAGTGTATCAGGGTGCTTAGTATAGAGAGAGAAAAAAATGTTTTCTGTGGTCATGTTTTCCAACTTTATATATTTGCTTATCATTTTAATATAAACAGGGTGTATTTATATAGCCTAAAGGAATAGGAACCAGATTCCTTGTTTTCAAGATGCCAAGAAAATATAACTTCGAGGATGATAAGCAATAACAGAAAAGAGTGAATCAAAAATACAAGCTTCTATCTGATTCCTGACCAAGATTTTAATTTTAATGCACAAATATGCCATGAAAACAGATATATACAGAAGTACCACCCACCCAAACCTGACGCAGGGAAGGGTCTGCCAGCATTCCCATTATAATCTTTGAAGGGAATTCCGATATTTTAATACACATGAAATTGGCACCTAGGCTCTCAGCAAAATGTATTTTTATTAAATACAACAAAAAAAAAGTTTTAAAAAAGAGTCCTAAAAGTGTCTGCTGTCTTTGATTAGAAGGCGTGCAATGTACAAATTCCAGTGAACCATTATTAGATCTTATGATGTCAGTGGAATGCCTGTATTGGTCTTGGTCACTCTGACCTGGATCCAGAGGGTAATTCCAAGGGTGAGACTTTATTTACAGGGCTAGGGAGAAAGGTGCAGTATCCAAATTCTTCAGGCTATTCCAAAAACCACATATGTAAGAAATAACCACTAAATCTTAATTTAAATCACTCTGCTTTTCATTGTAGAAAGTGAAAAGTTGTCATCGACGAGAGGGAAGATTGAATAATAGTAGTAGCCCAGCCTCTGGAGCCAGACTGCCTGGGTTTGAATCCCAGGTCCATTTAATTCTTAGCTATGTGACCATGGGCGAGTTGCTCAGGCTCATAATGCCTCCATTTTCCACCCTATAAAATGAGACTAGTAATAGTGCCTATCATAGTTTTGAGGTCTAAATGAATTCATACAAATAAGTGCTTCGAACAAACAGCAGAGACTCATTGAATGTTGGAAACTAAGCAAAAATCCATTATGATTATATACATTCTGGATAAGTAAATCTACTCTCAAACCATGCAGGAAAGAGTAAGTATAAAATTCATGCATGTGTATGTGTGTATGTGAAAGTGTTTGTTTTTCTTTCTTAAACACAGATGCTGTGAAAATTGTCATAGCCATAAATTAAAATCTTTTATAAAGATAATAAAAAACAATGTATGTATTTTTTAGAGTTTCAGTGGCTCAGCAGCGAAGAATCTGCCCACAATGCAGGAGATGCAGGAGACTCATGTTCCATCCCTGAGTCAGAAACATACCCTGGAGAAGAAAATGGCAACCCACTCCAGTATTCTTGCCCTAAAATTCCCATGGACAGAGGAGCCTGGCAGGCTACAGTCCATGGGGTCGTGAAGAGTTGGACACTACTGAGTGACTAGGCATGTATTCACATACATAATATTAGTGAGAAAACACTACTATATGCCAAAATGTACACAGCTTCTCAGGGTGGAGGTTAGGTCAAATGGACCGCCAAATTTATGTGAAGGATTAGGACAGTTTTAACCATTAGACACGATCCATGTCTTGAATAGTGTTGTCCAGTAGAAATATAATGCAAGCCACAAGTATTTGTGTCAAGTTTCCTAGTAGGCATATGTTAAAAGTTTCTAAAAATTGATGAAATTAATCTTAATTTTAATAATACACATTATGACAATATATCAGAAATATTATCAGGTAATAATAACATTATAACAGATAAGTATACAATTACTAATGAGAAATTTTACATATTTTTTGTTCTAAGTAAGTGAAATTCAGCGCATATTTATATTTACTGCATGGTTAATTCACACTAGCCATATTTCAAGTGCTCAACAACCATTGGTGGCTAGCAGCTATGTATTGGAAAGTAGAGGTCTAGATCTACGAACTTTTCAAGGATCTAAAACCTTGAAACTAATATTAGAATATTAAAATATTAAACATTTAGCAAGATTAATATAACAGAAAATATTAAAATAGCAGAAAAATATATAACAAACATTAAATAACAAAATTTTTTTAAAGCTTTCTTAAGCATTTAAAAATATAAAATCTACTAAAGTTGCTAATTTTGGTTTAAGGTTCATTAAAATATCATTTCATTTGAAATAAACCTGTAGGCTCATGTCCTGTGTTTATGTCACTAGAATCCTGAACATGCCTGATGCTTTTGGAGACATCATAGCCTACTATAAATTGTTACTCATAGTCTCAACAATCTCAAAAGCAAAAGTATCTTTCAAAAGTCTGCTAAGTGTTTATTTATCGTGGAATGAGAATCACTTTAATATATTTGATGGGACATAGAATGGGGACTCCAAAATGTCTTTATGTCTTCAAAATGGCCCAAATATAATAATGTAGTCTTATTGCTGGCGAACATGGCTACAATGACTATAGGCCAAGAATCTCAGGATAAGGCAAAACATGTGTCCCTTCTCTCAGCTCTGTAATTCAGATGCTTGGTATCCTCTTAAATCCTAGTATATTCCTCTAATAAAATTGTAATATGATTGCAAAGCTCAGATATAGTCTGTTCCTCCAACTGTACTCCCAGTTTGACTTATTTTCTTTTCTCCAATTCAGTTTCCAGGCGGAAAGGCATAGAAGAGCCATCTCTGGAAGTCGACTGAACTAAGATCCAATCCCAGCTCCATCATTTAGGCTAAACTTTGGAAATGTGTTTTTTAAAAAATATTTATAAACAAATATTTGGCTGTACCATGTCTCAGTTGCAGCACACAGGACCTTTGATTTTCATTGTAGCATTGCAGGATCTTTAGTGGTGAAATGAGATCTCTCAGCTGCAGCACGTGGGATCTAGTTCCCTGACCAGGGGTTGAAGCCAGGCCCCCCGCATTGGGACCGCGGAGTCTTAGCCATTGGACCACTTTGGGAAGTCTGAGACTTGGAAATTTATATTCTTCTCTGAGCCTCATGGTTTTCATTTGCAAAGGAGATAATCATATCTCTCTCACAGTTGTTATGATGCCTAAATGAGAGCCTGCAGTAAATCACCTGAAATTTGCCTGATTCTTCAGCAGTGGACACTCTGTATTATTTCTCTCAAAAACCCTGTATTCAGCTTTTACTAACAAAATGTTAGTAAATGTTATTGGGCATCTCCTGTTGTAGATGTTATCTAAGGCTTATATTTTCATGACAATTCTGTGAGTTAGGAGTCATTCATCCTACTTATTGGTGAGTATGATGAAGCTCATGAGGGTCAAGTGACCTGTACAAGATCACCAAATACCATTGAGTTGAGCAAGATACATCATAAAAGTTTTATAATGGTCTCGTCTAACAGATTGAGAAACATCCTCAGTTGAAGAAGCACATGCTCAGAAACACAATTAGCTTTCATTTATTCAGTGACTGAATATTCCACTTGTGTTATTTTCTTAAAATTTATGCCACAAGCTCACAGTGGATTTAATTCCTTTGCAGATGAAAAGTGGCTATTAATATATACATTCACTCAGACATTGGTGTAGATGAAAATCCACAGACATCTAATGTAAAGCTAGAATCTATTGTCTACTAATTATTATTTTCACAGGAAGGAAGGATAAGAGTGTTTACCTCTGAGGCTGCCTGACCACCACAATACCCCCTCTACAAAGGGAACTATGTTCAATATCCCACTATAAACCATAGAATATGAAAAAGAATGGATATATATGTATACCTGAATCACTTTCCTAACTAACACAGCATTGTAAATCAGCTATATTTTAATAAAATACATTTTTTAAAAAGGCTTAGTCCCTAAGTCAATGTCTGACTCTTGCGATCCCATGGACTGTAGCCCACCAGGCTCCTCTATCCATAGGATTTTCCAGGGAAGAATACTGGAGTGGGTTGCCATTTCCTTCTCCAGGGGATCTTCCTGACCCAGGGATTGATCCTGGGTCTCCTCCACTGCAGGCAGACTCTTTGCTGACTGAGCTAGCACGGAATTCCACACCCCACCAAAAGACGAATACCCCTCTAATTCTGGTAAGGGCTGGAGACAGGGGAAA
This sequence comes from Cervus canadensis, assembly GCF_019320065.1. Taxonomy (NCBI): domain Eukaryota; kingdom Metazoa; phylum Chordata; class Mammalia; order Artiodactyla; family Cervidae; genus Cervus; species Cervus canadensis. The sequence goes on along the minus strand of NC_057409.1, from coordinate 46,496,462 downwards.
TAGTGGAGTCACAAGTCAGCAAATGGCAAAAGGCAACTTGTCAGGGGTGAGTGGGCGGGGCGTGGGGGAGGGTGAGAACGTACATGCCAAGGTATTCACAGTGCTCCATTGGGAAAACATAACCTTCTCTTTCTTTTGGTAAGACTTCAGCATTTCCTCTAACTGACGTTTTTCACAGCCTAAGGCTCTTGTCTGTTGTGGAAGCCAGGGTGAGGGGGACTGAGTGAGGGGGATGTGGATGGTGAGTGGGCATGGCCCACAGGTCCTGTGGGTACTTGTCCTGCATCTCCACGCAGTTTTAGATTTTTCTTTGGCCTTCTCCCTGACCTGTAAGGATGTCACAGCGTTTTCTCTTTCTCCTCTAGGCTTTCTCTAGAAATTTTCTTTCTGCATAGCATTGTAGAGTTGTGGCTTTTCATAAATTCTGTGTTTTTCAACCATAATTCACATTCTCTTTTTGATGTTCATCTTGGAGCAGCTTTGAATCGTGGGAGCCTCTGTAAGGCTGGCATGTGTGACCTTCTGACACTGCCCCATGACGCTTAAAAAGGTTGTGTTTTCTTGCACTAGCTGTTCTAGGCTCACTATGTCCCTACTCCAGTTTTGATATTTCCGGTTGCTTCAGATTAAGCCCAGGTTTCAGAAGGAAAAAAAACCAAAACATAGATAATAATAATCTAATAATTTAGGTATTAAGATGAGTCATGGTAAAACACCACTTCTGATCATATTACTGGACCAAGCACAGGAAATACAAGCATATTGATATTTATTATTCTGCTCTGATGATAAAGTGTTTCCGTATTTTTTTATTCTAAAATTGTATAGCCATTTTCTTTTTATGAAAATCCTACTTTTTTGAGAAAAGTACTTATTTGATAATTCTAGATTTTTTCCCCCAAAATATCCATGCCAATATAATGCAAACAGTAACACTCCTGAACAAAGTTCAGGGTTTTCTATGTGTAGTACATTCTGGGCTTAAAATGCACCCCACTAGACAGTTGTACACCAAAGTGGGGGAGGGCAGTGGGAGCCATGTGTCTCATGGAGGAACATCTTATTCACGTGTTAGAACTGCTGGTGCACTTATAAAAGCAGGCTGACTTTGTCACTCTTAGAATTGCTTCTAAATGTTTTTCAGGCAATGTACCTTTCTTGCCTGAACCCAGGTTATCTGCCTTCCAAAACTGCACCCTTCCCTCCCAATATTCACTGCTACCAGATACAAACAAATTTCTGTATCCTTGTGTTGTTCTAAATTCTCATTCAGTTTTGCTATGTAAGGGCTTCCCTGGATAGTTCTTACAATAGTTTCAGTTCATTTTCAGTTTAAAGATGTTGGCATTTGCACAGCTGACAGTCTGGAGTTCTTAGAAGGTGATTTCTAAACTACTCATCTTTTCTTGGGGTTAGAGCTCACCTCACAGAAGAGGGTGAAGTCCACACTCCCATCCCACCTTGAGAAGATAGGAAAACTTGAGCAACTCAGTATCCAAAATTTTGTACATGAGTTTCATTTTACCACCATCTGGTTCATCTACAATGAGATAATGTATATTTATAAGTGCAAGATTTATATATTTCAGTTCTGGCTGGCACACAGAAAAAGAAAATCTGCTTCCTACTATTTAATTTCTAGTGATATTAGAACTATCATATTTTCATATATTCAAATACATAGCAACTTTTCTAAATCCGGTTCTGATATTAAAGCTCTTAAATTTATCTTGCTACCTTCTTGAAACCACAAACTCTTCTTTATACTACACAAGATTTCTTATCAATACTGTATGCATGCTATAAATTGTGATAGCAAAGTTTGTGGAATAAAGATCCAAATTATTTCATAGTCAGAGTTAGATTAGCAAAGAATTAAGTGTAAATATAGGCTCTTGAGGTTTTATCCAAAATCCTCTTTGACTCTTATCATTAGAGGATATAATTTTAATTTAAATAACATACACATAATATGTAAAATTATATAAATATCCCTGTGTGTATATATATGAATTTTTATTTTAATTAAAAATAGCCCTAGCAAAGCACTCAAATTTTCCATGGACTTACTATAATGCTTCTTAAATTCATACTTCTAAAATCTAATTTACAAAAGAAAACCTAGACTCTATCCAGAAAAAAGGTAAATAAAGAAATATTAAGAACATCACTAAAATTTTGCATATATTTTGTAATTAGTGCTTTCTTCTAGAACTAATTCATAAAAAGTCAGTTTTTCTATTTGCAACATATATTTCATTGTATGATATATTTCAATTCTATGTTTTATAAAACATTAATGTAAAATTTAAGGTATTTACCTTTGAAGTAGAAATTCGATTCTTTCATGGAATCAAAATATGCCATGCTCAACACCACTACCTTTTCTTTTTGTAGTAATTGTATTCAATTCTTCGGGGGGGGGGGGGAAACACAGAACAAAATCACTTAAATTTAGGACAAAGCATTAATTTTTGCAGTTTTACTGTATAATATATTTTTATCAACTTGTGATATTTAAAAGGCACAGATGATTCAGTAATCAAGAAAGGCGAGATGGCTGATTTGACTTCTCACTGTCTAGAATCGTGGCTCTGGCTAATGATACAAATTTAAAGCTGACACTTTTTCCCTATATTTGCCTTATTCTCCTATTTATTTCTTAGCCTGGGACTGTTCATTTCATTCCAAAGTTAAATTTCTTTTTTTGACTTTAAATCTAGTGGAATCAGGTGAAAGAACAATTGATTTAATATAGTTTTTAACCTTATACATATATATTCACAATGTCATACTGTTTTGCTGGCTAGAAACACATTAATATTGATATCAAAATAATCAAACATAGGTTCTTTATGTTTCATAATGTTGCCGTTTGAAGCTCAATGATTTCAACTGAATATTTTCTAATGGTCTTGCTTTAAAGACCCTTAATCTGAAGATGTTGTTTTAAATTCAATGTATCAAATTCAGAACTCCTTGCTCTCTTCTGATAGAATTGTTTCCCATAAGGTGTATTTGAATTCCTGTATATGTTCAAGCTTTCTTTTGGAATAGGATCCTTTTCAATGCCAGCCATTATTTTTTTCCCCACCTCTTTTGTTATCTAGGCTTATTCTGAGGAAAGAGTTACTCTAATCTGATTCATTTCTAATTAGGCGAAATTTAAGGTTTAGCTGAAGGAGTGACAAATTTAATAAAAATAGATTTCTTCTGGGGAGGTATCGTGAATTTCCTAAGTCTATTATTTGTAGGATATGCCCTCTCAAGGATCAAAGATGTTAAGGATAAGATTCTCTCTGAGAAGTTTTCTGCTTTTATGCGGACTTTCCACAGGCATAAAAAAAAAACAAAAAAACAAAAAAACCTCTCCTTGATTTTCCTTTCTTCTCTTCCTGGCTTTAACTCGCCTTTTTGTCATTTCCTTCTTTGTTTGTTTCTTTCTCTCCCATTCCCTTCTCTTCCTTTTCCTTCCCCTTCTTTTCTCCACCTCCTTTCCTCTCCTTCCTTCTGTCCTTCTTTCTCTTCTTTGTGTCTCTAATCCTTTTGTGTATGTGTATTAGTCACTCAGTCGTATCTGACTCTTTGTGACCCCATGGACTGTAACCCGCTGGGCTCCTCTGTCCATGGGGTTTTTCAGGCAAGAATACTAGAGTGGGTTGTCAGCTCCTTCTCCAGGGGATCTTCCAGACCCAGGGATTGAACCCGGGTCTCCCACATTGCAGGCAGATTCTTTAGTGTCTGAGCTACCAGGGAAAATCGTAAGGCATCTTTTTTAACCTCTGTTTATCTCTGATGGGAGAAGGTAAGAGTATGTCCTTTGTAAGTCTCAGCTTCCAAAAGACACAAACAACTTCAGAATTGAGATTTTCTGACTCTTTTCTTGGATATTTAATAACACGAAGAGCCATGAGAGCCAACTATGGGCATCCTTGGTGTTATAGTTTCAAATTTTAAAGTTCTGGCACCACGATGGTCCAATATGATTTAAGCATATACTGAGTTTCTCTTCTGATCCCTGAACTTAGGAGAGGCCATAAATGTTGATCCAAGCTAGGGATGAAAATAGGATATGCAATGTTTTATGGGATCATAAGAGAAAAATTAAATTGTAGGTCTGGGTGGTATAAAAGGTAGACAGGAAGGCTCAGTTTGTTTCCCTGTCTAAAATGGTCATGTGTTTCTGAACTGAAATTAGTTCAGCACAAAGCCTATCCATAGCTGAAAGGATATAAGCTAAATTTTACCCTTATATCATTCCACGGCTAAAAGGATATAAGCGGGAACAGTAAGATAGCAATGGATCTTACTTATGTATTTTACACAGGATGATTTGTCTATTACTGGGGAGAAGGGCTCACACACACACAGTGACCTCTATGCAAAGAACAAAATTGAAAAGATAAGCTAAAGTAAACTCAGAACATCACTGGACTCAAACCCCTGTGATACTCTGGACTGCACATGTCCAGATAGTTTAAGATAAAGTGAATTTAGTTCATGAGGCCTTTCCCCTTGTGCATGCTAAGTGCACACTTCAGTGCATATTTGTGCTCACTTCAGTTGTGTCTGAATCTTTGCAACCCCATGGATTGTAGGCTCCCAGTCACCTCTGTCCATGGGGATTCTCCAGGCAAGAATAATTGGAGTGGGTTGCCATGCCCTCCTCCAGGGGATCTTTCTGATCCAGGGATCGAACTTGCATCTCTTACATCTCCTGCACTGGCAGGCAGGTTCTTTACCACTAACACCACCTGGGAAGCATAAAACATATCCAATGAATGGCAAAGGCTTTGGATGAGGCCAGATGGCAGAAAAGTCACAAAGAAGGCTTTGAAAGGAAATCCATAATAAGAGCAGAAAGTGGGAGAATTTTCTCTAGTGATTTACACCCCAAACCAAAGCCAAGGACTTTGTCATTCTGTCTCACTGGGGAGAAGGACTGCTTGTACCTTAGAGAACAGGAACTCCAAATGGGAGCAAACGGTAAATAGTAAATGGGGGCCTAGGCAGATTTTCTGTACAGTCTTTGACCCAACATCACTCATGCAAGGAATATCTTCCCTTGTACTTTTACAATCCACCCAAATGTGGCAAATGCAGGGACTCAGATCAAGGACAAGTGTAGAAAGAATTGGAGTCAGCAGTCTGCTTACATCTTTAGCAAGCAGGGAACACAATTCCTGTCTTTACAAAAAGTGACTCTGGCAGCTGCTTTCTAAAAGGTCCACAGAGATTTGGCTTGAGCAGCCACAACTCCAGCTCTACGGCTGCCTACCTCCAGCCACCTGGCCTGGAAGAGGCCAGGCTTCAGTCAGGGGAGAACTACAGATAAACATGCGCCAGCTGGGACCTGGGGTCTGGGAGCCCAGTGTTTCAGAGCCTGGTGTCAACTAGGACTGCCGATGGCAGCAGGTGAACAGAAGGAACGCATATAAGTAAACTCACAGGACCCCATCTTATACTAAGTGGAAACCAAGGGAAATGGCCAGACTCTATTCATTTACCTGGAAGAGTCTCTCTGTTTCACAATTGTGGCCTTTTCTTGACCACACCAGTTGGCAAAGTCTGGATATTGTGATAGATGTGCAAACGTTTTGGTAACCTGACTTTTTTACTGAATGAATTATAACTTAATGTAAATATTTACCATTCTTTACAAGTATTTCATGAAATTATTTTTGACTGCAGCATGGTATTCTATCATATGGACATACAATATAACTCATTTAACTAATATTCCAGATATGGAAATTTAAGGTTCTTTTTTTTCCCCAAGTTTTAATAGTGCCACCACAAATGTATTTGCAGATATCTCTTTGAAAATATACCATTGTGTATATCCCCAATAATTTACCAGTTGGGATCTGTATAGCTTTTCATTTTAGCAAGTTTCTATAGTTCACAAATCATAACCTTAATGTCTATTTTTCTTTTGCTGTATTTAAAAAATTCACCCTTTCTTTAATGAGTAGTATGCTTTTAAAAGCATACAAAGTAAAAAACAGAAAAGGAAAAGACACAGATTTTTATTGATTCAATGCTCAGTCCATCCTTATCATATTTAAGATTTGAAAATCTATTTTCATATTGTCATTTGACAGTGATAATTAAACCAGTTTTAACAAATTGAAGAATATTTTATTTTCCTTTGAAGACTTCCCTTATTTGCCCTTATCAGAAGATGTCACTTCTTCAAGATAGGTGAATATCATATTTAAATCACAAATATTCAAACCAAATTAACAAGGAGAATTTCAAGTCATCTCAATGTCATGGTGACAATATCCAGATTTCAATACATTTACAATTGTCTTGTAATGATTTCAATACATTTATATTACTTTCCTGTTCCCTGTTACAAACTTTTCTACCACACGAATTGGTACCCATACCACAATACAACTGTAACTTTTTTACAAAATGAAGACATTTTTTTCTAAAGCATTTTGGAAGTAAATTAAATATTAAAATTCATGCTCAGTTTTCTTTTTCATAAATCTGTCAACTTTTCCTTACCTTAAAAGTAAACTACGTGAGAAAAGGAAAATAAAAACTAGACAAAGAGACAACCAGCCAAAAATTCTCATTTGGAAGAACACTGAGCTTTTCTATATAGCTGCAAATTGCCTAGCCAAGAGTGAGAATTCTGCCTACTGGGCACTTGTGAGTTCCTTAGTTGTGCCCAACTCTTTGCGACCCCAAGAACTGCAGCCCACCAGGCTCCTCTGTCTATGGGATTTTCCAGGCAAGGATACTGGAGTGGGTTGCCATTTCTTTCTCCAGGCACTTAGTAGGTATTGTTTAGTTCTCCCAAGAGCTTTATGAGGGAAGTTATTACTATAAATGAATGGGGCTTAGAAATCTTCAAGACTTTGCCCAATATCACATAGAGAGTGAGTTGAAGACACCAGTAGTGTTCTAGAACAAGTGTACATCCAACCCACGCCCACTGCTTTCCAATTCAACAGTGGTGTGAATTAGAACTATTGACAGAGTACACCTTCCTTAATACCAAAGTATGGCTTGATCTCTCCTTAGTGAAAAGCCCAGAAGTCTGGGAAAGTAAATGTAATTATTTGTACAAAATTAATAGAGTCCCAAGATAATAATGAAATTAATTAAATTACAATCTACTAGAAATATATACATCTAAGAGTCTCTCAATTTGCTTTCTGTGTAGAAAACGAATGTAACTCAGAAAGGCATCAGGTCTCTCATTGAGGGAGAAAGGAGAGTCAAACTGACACTCACTTTCCCAACTCATATGCGTTCCCTCAGTCCCTTTATTGCCTGTCCTCTGTCCCCAGGTTCAGCCTATCTTGCCGTACCAGGGGTCTTTCTCTGCCTCACAAGACTGCTCTGGGTGAGAAATGGAAATTGAGGAGGCTGTCTTGGAGGTCTACCCTGTGGAAGAATCTCTGAAATAAAATCAGAACTTTCATGATTAATTTTATGCTACCTTATCTTCTGTGTTTTATTTTAAAAGACCTTCTCAGCCTTGAGTTACATTGCGAAAGGAAAGATCCTGTTTTTGCTGTTTAAACTAAACCTTAATTAGGGAAGGGGGGTTGTTGGCTGGGGCAGGGAGAGATCAGAAAGTCTGTCGTGGTGTGAGATTGGGGCCTGCTTCACACTGCTTCAAAGCCACACTTACAGCAAGTATTTATCAAAAAATAATATTAAGCTACTAATGTGAGGATATTCACTTTTTCTTAAACTCTTTGATGGGCTAACTGTAGATTTCCATTCCCATACTCATTTTCAAACAAAACAATTCCTTGAGATGAATTAAAGAGGATGACTGTGGTAAATAAAAGTCTTAGCATGGAAGGATAAAGGCAGTCAGTATACTTTTCATCACCTTTCCTCTGGACAGTTCAGTTCAGTTCAGTTCAGTCACTCAGTCATGTCCGACTCTTTGCGACCCCATGGACCACAGCACGCCAGGCCTTCCTGTCCATCACCAACTCCTGGAGTTTATCCAAACCCATGTCCATTGAGTTGGTGATACCATGCAACCATCTCATCCTCTGTCATCCCCTTCTCCTGCTGCCCTCTATCTTTCCCAACAACACGGTCTTTTCAAATGAGTCAGCTCTTTGCATCAGGTGGCCAAAGTATTGGAGTTTCAGCTTCAGCGTCAGTCCTTCCAATGAACACCCAGGACTGGTTGGATCCTTTAGGATGGACTGGTTGGATCTCCTTGCAGTCCAAGGGATGTTCAAGAGTCTTCTCCAACACCACAGTTCAAAAGCATCAATTCTTCAGCACTCAGCTTTCTTTATAGTCCAACTCACATCCATACATGACTATTGGAAAAACCATAGCCTTGACTAGATGGACCTTTGATGGTAAAGTAATGTCTCTGCCTTTTAATATGTTGTCTAGGTTAGCCATAACTTTCCTTTCAAGGAGTAAGCATCTTTTAATTTCATGGTTGCAGTCACCATCTCCAGTGATTTTGGAGTCCCCCAAAATAAAGTCAGTCACTGTTTCCACTATTTTCCCATCTATTTGCCATGAAGTGATGGGACCAGATGCCATGATCTTAGTTTTCTAAATGTTGAGCTTCAAACCAACTTTTTCAATTTCCTCTTTCACTTTCCTCAAGAGGCTCTTTAGTTCTCAACTTTCTGCCATAAGGGTGGTGTCATCTGCATATCTGAGGTTATTGATGCTTCTCCCAGCAATCTTGATTCCAGCTTGTGCTTCATCCAGCCCAGCGTTTCTCATGATGTACTCTGCATATAAGTTAAATAAGCAGGGTGACAATATACAGCCTTGACGTACTCCTTTTCCTATTTGGAACCAGCCTGTTCTTCCATGTCCAGTTCTAACTGCTTCTTCCTGACCTGCATACAGGTTTCTCAAGAGGCAGGTCAGGTGGTCTGGTATTCCCATCTCTTTCAGAATTTTCCACAGTTTGTTGTGATCCACACAGTTAAAGACTTTGGCATAGTCAGTAAAGCAGAAATAGATGTTTTTCTGGAATTCTCTTGCTTTTTTGATGATCCAGCAAATGTTGGCAATTTGATCTCTGGTTCCTCTGCCTTGTCTAAAACCAGTTTGAACATCTGGAAGTCCGTGGTTCATGTACTGCTGAAGCCCGGCCTGGAGAGGAAAGTCCGTGGTCCACGTACTGCTGAAGCCCAGCCTGGAGAGTAAAGTTCGTGGTCCGTGCATCGCTGAAGCCCGGGCTTGGAGAGTAAAGTCCGTGGTCCACGTACTGCTGAAGCCCGGCCTGGAGAGTAAAGTCCGTGGTCCATGTGCTGCTGAAGCCCGGCGTGGAGAGTAAAGTCCGTGGTTCACGTGTCGCTGAAGCCCGGCTTGGAGAGTAAAGTCCGTGGTCCATGCATCCCTGAAGCCGGGCTTGGGGAGTTTTGAGCTTCACTTTCCTCTGAACAGTCCTCTCCAAATAAGTCCACAATATTTTTTAAAAATCCAGTTCAAATCAAGAAACCTATTTTTTTTATTTTAATAATTCACTAAAAAAGAGAACTTTTTAAATGTCTGCTAATGTGCCAGGTTGGAGGCTCCAAAGAATAAGTGAGACATGATCTTTATCCTGGAGGAACTCACCATCTGAAAATGGAGATAGAACAGCATACAGGAACATTTTCTTACACTTGAAAATATTAATTAATGTGTATTTATTTTTCCACATGTTCTGGTAGTGACACCCCACAATCCGTTCAGCTGGAAGAATTCATTCCTTTAGGAGGCTTTTGGCATTGGGGACAATCAGTGGTCAACTTCTGGCCTCCCAGATGGTCTATTTAATCTGATGTCAATAAGTCAAAGCTTCTGACTGCAGGAGTTGGACTTTTGAGAGCTGAAAATGTTGAGAATTAAAAGACAGAGACATAATGGAGTAGACATAAAGACTATCCACAATTGCTAATCCAGAAATAAACTTTATCCCAGGAAGAGCGGGGAATTTGATGGGTGTGGAAACAGGTCATCGAGATCTTCAGTATCTGTGAGGACCTGGTGGGGAGGAGCAGAGTGGGCACGAGACATTTTTCAAGGTCTTCACAGCAGCACAGTCAGTCCAAGGCCAACATTAAGGAAGGCTAGGGAGATGAGCCAGCAGTGACTGGCTTCCAGACCATTCCAAGCACAGGCAGGGAGCCGCCGCTCACGCTGAAGCTGGGGAGCCCAGCTGGCTGGCCTGATTACTACCTGAACAGGGCCAGACTAGATGTTTATAGATGTCTTCTTCAGTTTGTATTCTTCTGTGTCCAAAATGCAGCCCTTTTGAGTCATCCCACTTGGTCGAGCTGCTTTCAGGATTTTGTCCGCTCCCTGGGCTTGAGTTTGGGCCCTGCCATTAAAGATTTATCACATTATTGATTAGAATTAGTAAATATTATCATATTATTTAATTGATAAACCAAATTACTTAATTGCTGAAGTAGCAGAGATCTGCTAGGCCTTATACATGCCTAATTTTAATAAGTTGGTCTGACATTTAACCTTACAAAAGAGATCTCTCTCAAGGAAACAAAATTATGCTGGAAAACTGAGCTTATAAAGTACATGTACTAATAATATCATCTGAGCCATACTATTAAAGGTGACAGATACGACATTTGCTGACAGATATAAATTGACTTAATCAAGTATTAATAGTAATAAATTGAGGCAGGATTTAAATATGTGGTCTAATGTGACTTTCCTATCAATCAAAATCTGTGATCTGGCTGCCCTGAAAGGAGATAAATTTCTATTGCTTTAGGACAGTGTAGTAACTACTTCATAATGAGGCTTACCTATCATCAGAGAGCTGTGAAATCTTCAAATACATGCAAAGGCTCATTTATGCAGTTAAGTGGTTGGTCCATACACTTAGCATCAGACTATTCATTTTAAGAATATAGAAAATATTCAGAGTTCATAGAGAAAGTGAGAAGGCCTCTTTAATTTTCTGAAACAGTATTGAACCTACAAATATGTGGGTGTGTGGGTGGGTGGATGCATGAATGTGTGTGTTCATATTTTATTGTGCAATGCAGAGTATAAATGCTCTAGATTCAGGGACCACAAGCTGGTGGTCTTGCATGCAAATTCATCCTGCAGACATGAAGACATACTTTGTTTGGCCCATAGTGTTTTAAACATAGGGACATTTCACAGAAAAAAATCTGGATTTCTGATTTCATTTTGGAAAATCAGGCAACAGTGGGCATTCCCACACAGCAACAGTTGGTTCGATCTGAGTAGGAGCTGTCCCATTTAGGTGCAATATATACACTCAGATTTGCCACAATCTCTTCATGCTACCTTCTTCTAGCTTGCTTCACTTATTTACATAAACTTCCAGGCTTCTGTTGGTAATTTAAGTTTTTTTTACCTCTGTTTCAGACATTCAAAACCACCTCAAACATTAGAGTAGAAAGGATTGAAGAATAAAGTATTTAAGGAATACATCATGAATAAAGGGATTTAACATGGGAATTTAAAAGTGAAGGTAAAAGGACTTCAGATAGTTGGAAGGGGAAAAGGAAGTGTCTTTAGTAAGGGAAAATAGGATGAGTGGGGCTTCAGGCATGAATGATGCCTGAACATTGAGATTTGGGCAGACAAGTAAGACTAACATTCCACATTAAGGAAATAAGGTATTTGTGTTTAGTCTAATTTGGTCAGAAATGAGAATCCTGTGAAGGAATTGTAGGAAGCTGTTGATTTAAAAAAAAAAAAAAAAAGCACAGCGTGAGAGTTGAATTTTATTTGGGGCAAAATGAGGACTATAGCCCGGAAGACAGCAATTCAGACAGCACTGAAAATCCTCTCCGAAGCAGTAGGGGGAAATGCCAGTAGATATGTGATTTTGGTGAAAGGGGAGTACATACAATCAGGCATATGTTTTTTGCAGAAGGTTTCTGCTGGTCCCATGAAGGTTAATACTAGCCATGATGAGCGGTGTTCACCATGAAGGATGTTACTGCTCTTCTAGGCATGAGGAGATGTAAGAATTGAACTCATTAAATCTTCTTCTGAAAATATCTAACTATCTGAAGACCTGTTCTGCCAGTTTTTCCCAGAGCACAGAGTGCCTCATTTCTGATCTCCACTCTGAACTCCTTTCAGGGGGTATTGAAGGTTGGCAGCTGCAGTGGCTCATAATTTAATCCTTGTAAAGGTAGATTACAGGTGCCAATTTGTAAGTAAAAAGTTATATGATATGATGAAAGTGGTATTTTATAGATCAGTTGGTAGAAGAATATGTTGAGAGAAACTGTACTCACGTGTAATAGTTGGTTAGCTGTGCAGTAAATTGGTGTGAAATAAGGAGGAACTCCCAGCTGGAGATTTGCAACACCAGGAAAGACTATACATGAAACCTTTTGAAAGACTAAGCAACTGGCCTTGAAGAACATGTGTTTTCCCAAATTGATATATTCACAGGTATATCACTCAGTTCAGTTCAGTTGCTCAGTCATGTCCGACTCTTTGGCGACCCCATGGACCACAGCATGCCAGGCCTTCCTGTACATCACCAACTCCTGGAGTCTAATCAAACTCATTTCCATTGAGTCGGTGATGCCATGCAACCATCTCATCCTTTGTCATCTCCTTCTCTTCCCACCTTCAATCTTTCCCAGCATCAGGGTCTTTTCAAATGACTCAGCTCTTTACATCAGGTGGCCAAAGGATTGGAGTTTCAGCTTCAGCATCAGTCCTTCCAATGAACACTCAGGACTGATCTCCTTTAGGGTGGACTGGTTGGATCTCCTTGCAGTCCAAGGGACTCTCAAGAATCTTCTCCAACATCATAGTACAAAAGCATCAATTCTTTGGTGCTCAGCCTTCTTTATAGTCCAACTCACATCCATATATGACCACTGGAAAAACCATAGCCTTGACAAGATGGACCTTTGTTGGTAAAGTAATGTCTCTGCTTTTTAATATGCTGTTTAGGTTGGTCATAACTTAACTTTCCTTCCAAGGAGAAAGCGTCTTTTAACTTCATGACTGCAGTCACCATCTGCAGTGATTTTGGAGTCCCAAAAAATAAAGTCAGCCACTGTTTCCCCATCTATTTCCTGGCTTTAAAACACTAGATGTATTTGTTATATTAAATAATTAGTACTTATTTTATCTTGAGATAAAATCTATTATTTCTTTGAATTTATTATCTTTTAATTGACACTATTTCTGAGACCAATTATTTCTCCATACCTTTGTCCTTCATCTTACCTCTCTCCAACATGGTAAATGTCTGTCCTTCCTCTGGGTTCCTTGGTAGTCCACTTATATTGTAACAGATGATAATTTTGAAAATATAATTCTTCTTTAAGAGAGAATGGATATGAAGACAGAACTCAGAAAAATAAATTTTAGATATTTTGAGTTATAAAAGATCTTAGTGATTAATCTAATCCCCTTATTTTCTGAACTGTTGGTCAGGAAACTGAGGCTCAGTTGATGCAAATAATAGATTGAACCAATAAAAATGGCTACTTTTGAGCAATGCAAAAGTTTCTTCCTTCCAGTCATAGGAGTTTAGGTAAATTAGCTCCTAGCAAGATCTGCTCTGGTTTTCTGTAAGATCATGCATGTACTATTTAGTCAGTCAAGAGTATCTGAGAATTCTTGAAGTCTTAACTTCAGGTATACTAAATTTCATTTTACTAGCTGAGATTACTGGAGTCCTGATGCAGAAATTTTCGTTAGCCTATACCTCTAAGAAGTCTCGTTAGAGTAGCATGAGTCCTGATACGAGGTCTGGTTCAAGGACCTGCTCCACATGTAGCCTGGCTAAGATGCATCTAGCTCCAAGGTGGATTTTATCTTCATTAAAATTTATAGGTATTTTAACCCACAAATTAATTAAAATGCCTTCTACCTGAAATTGAAATATTGTGGCAACAACACATTATCTAATAAAACAATTTATACACAAAGAGGATTTTATTCTCTATTTTGGAAGATCCACCTATAAATTTTAATGCCTTGGTTGGATCTTGGCCAATATGACTCTCTCTCCACATATATCATAAATCCAGATCTTTTAAAGCATATTTCAGGAGATGTTGATGACATCTAGATTACAAACTCTAGCTAAAACAAAGTATCAGTTCACAGTGATTCTACTAAAAGTAAGACCAAGTGTTTATGTAATTCGGATGGCTTGCTGTCTATATGGGTCTGGATATGTAATAAACTGACAAGCTAAAACTAAAATGAATTCTATTTTCTATCTACTAGGATAAATCATAAATTTAACACCCTATAGTAGTTTCCCAATCAAAGGAGAAAATTTATATAATGAGAATAATACACATAACTATATTTTTCTAAATATATGTGCATCATATAATTATAAAATATCTTGTGATTAGCAATAACTTCTAGAAGAAAGTATTAACTAATTGTATTCAAGAATATATTTGATTTGCCTTTCTGAAATTATTCTCAAAGTGAGTTGTCAAGCTCATTTTAAAACCAGTGTTCATTTTAAGAAACTGAGCGTTAAGTGCCATGCAAACCTAACATTGAAGATGATTTATTAATGCATAACCCTTCCTCAGTGGATAGGAAAGAGCCAAATAGTTGAATGTTCAAAGAAGCCTTTTTAGGATGGCAGTTTCCTTACCTTAAAAGCTGGTAGCCCTTTGGTTTCTGAAGGCATCACTGCCCCCCTGGGATTATTTTCAAAACTAAGAACCAAGAAACCATTTAGGTGGAGCATATGAGCACTGTCCTTTCAACTGCATTTCTAATAATTTCTTTGTTCCAAAATGACAGTTACTTCAGCATTTAAAAACGCTTGGAATCTGATTTTTGAACAAACTTGGAAAGTTTAGAACCCAAATTAAAATTCCTATTGCCAGGAGTTCCTCAGTGGGCCAGTAGCTGAGAATCCACACTCCCTATGCAGGGGAGGTGGGTTCTACCCCCAGTTGGGGAACTAGATCTAAGATTCTGCATGCCTCAACTAAAGACCCTGCATGCTGCAATGAAGACCCAGCACAGTCCAATAAATAAACATATATTTTTAAATTTCTATTGCTGAAAAAGTACACTTCTTCAGAAACCATTCTGATCACATTGTTCCCTTATTGTTGTTTGTAATTTCAGTTTCTCAAGATTAATGAGATTGTGTGTCCTTTCTTTCATCAATGGTTTGTTCCCCTAACCTAACCTATGTGTGTGGGTGTGTGCACGCGTGCACGCATGCTAAGTTGCTTCAGTTTGAGACCCTTTGAGACCCTATGGGCCGTAGCCTGCCAGGATCCTCTGTCCATAGGATCCTCCAGGCAAGAACACTGGAGTGGGTCGCCATGCCCTCCTCCAGAGGTTCTTCCAGACCCAGAGATCGAACCCTTGTCTCTTTTGTCTCCCGCATTGGCAGGTGGGTTCTTTACCACTAGTGCCATCTATTTCAGAAGTCCTATACATCTGACCAACACATAAAATAATATTTGACCCACAGTGACTCACTCTCTTTGCTCTTATAGGCCTGAATGTTTTTATAGCACTTACCATCTGGCATCTTATGGATATATTTGTAGTATTTGCTTGCTGGCTTGTCACTCAATCCACTAGAAGCTGAACTTGGTGGGGACAAGGCCTTAATCTGGTTTGTCTGTGCCCACAGTGCCTGGCACAAAATAGGTGCTAAATAGACTTTTAATACATTGATGAATTACTGAACATTAAAAAAAGAATTTATTATCATATAGAACACAATCCTGCCAATCATTTTCTTCCACACAAAGAAGATGATATACATGTGGAAATTAAAAAAAAAACTTAAAGATTTTGCAAAATTAATTCATCACAGTATCAGTCCCTTGAGATCTACCCATTCATGTAGAGCGTTTTTGTGTCACAAATGAAGGGGAATAAAGGAAAAGAAGGCAACGTAGCCTATAAAAAGATATGATCAACCAACTCAGTGTATCAGAAAATCCTAACAATGGTAATCCATCACTTACGATAAATTCAAACAACATTTACTTTTTGGCAGGTAACTTTGTGCCAAGAATTTATCTTGCATTCTCTTTATTTATGATAAAACAAAAATGACATTATACTTTGTCATGAAAGAATACTTTAAGTGATGCTTTTAATATATATATACACTGTACTTGAAACAACTTCTTCCTGATTTATGATTATAGATGCCACTATTCACAAGCTGTGGTAGGTGATATAAATAGGAGTGTGCTCAGCTACCATGTGAGTGAGGATTGATGCATGTTCCATTAGACTAGAAGTCTTAATGCCTTATCCACTCCCAAATTTTTCCTAAGCAAGCACAAATTTGGTTTTTATCTCAGGAGATAAGTACTCACCTGCCAACAGAATAAAATTCACACGCTTTAAGACCTGTGATCTTAACATACTTTAATTTTATGTGCTATACTTGGACTAGTCTTCTGTGGGATTCCTTAAGGAATTTTACTTTTGGCCTGGCATTATTTTCTAGCATTTAAAGTTACATGCTTTGAGGCTGACAGTACTTTGACTTTATAGACTGTGTGCATTGCACTGTTCCTACACTAATGATTTAATTTCCATTAGAGTATACTCTATGTGTGTGTTCTCTTTCTATCTCCCTGCCTCCCTCTCATGTGTGTGCACTCACGTACATTTATTCCTTTGATGGAGATTCCACTGGGGAGCATTATTATTCTTTTGTTTTTGACCTAGGCAAGTATTGCTTGTAATATCCTCAAGATCAAAAGAGAGAAATAAGAGGAAGTGGGCCTTTTACGTCACTTCATGATGCTTTTGGATTTCTACTAAGTTAGGCTAAAGCAAGTATAAATGTTTCCAAAATGACCATTCAGGTATGGCCTAAATCAAATCCCTTACGATTATACAGTGGAAGTGACAAAGAGATTCAAAGATTAGATGTGATAGAGTGCCTGAAGAACTATGGATGGAGGTTCATGACACTATACAGAAGGCAGGGATCAAGACCTTCCCCAAGAAAAAGAAATGCAAAAAAGGCAAAATGGTTGTCTGAGGAGGCTTTACAAATAGCTGTGAAAAGAAGAGAAGTGAAAGACAAAGGAGAAAAGGAAAGACATGCCCATCTGAATGCAGATCTACAAAGAAGAGCAAGGAGAGATAAGACAACCTTCCTCAGTGATCAATGCAAAGAAATAGAGGAAAACAACAGAATGGGAAAGACTAGAGATCTCTTCAAGAAAATTAGAGATACCAAGGGAACATTTCATGCAAAGATGGGCTCAATAAAGGAAAGAAATGGTATGGACCCAACAGAACCAGAAGATATTAAAAGGTAGCAAGAACACACAGAAGAACTATACAAAAAAGATCTTCACAACCCAGATAACGACAATGGTGTGATCACTCACCTAGAGCCAGATATCCTGGAATGTGGGGTCAAGTGGGCCTTAAGAAGCATCACTATGAACAAAGCTAGTGGAGGTGATGGAATTCCAGTTGAGCTGTTTCAAAACCTCAAAGATGATGTTGTGATAGTGCTGCACTCACTATGTCAGCAAATTTGGAAAACTCAGCAGTGGCCATAGGACTGGAAAAGGTGTTTTCATTCCAATCCCAAAGAAAGGCAATGACAAAGAATGCTCAAACTACTGCACATTTGCACTCATCTCACATGCTAGCAAAGTAATGCTCGAAATTCTC
Organism: Cervus canadensis; assembly: GCF_019320065.1. Lineage (NCBI taxonomy): Eukaryota > Metazoa > Chordata > Mammalia > Artiodactyla > Cervidae > Cervus > Cervus canadensis. Next base: position 46,478,831 of record NC_057409.1, on the reverse strand, counting down.
CAACCCAGGTTTCAATAGTATGTGAACCATGAACTTACAGATGTTTAAGCTGGATGTAGAAAAGGCAGAGGAACCAGAGATCAAATTGCCAACATCCACTGGATCATTGAAAAAGAAAGAGAGTTCCAGAAAAACATCTATTTTTGCTTTATTGACTATGCCAAAGCCTTTGGCTGTGGGTATCACAACAAACTGTGGAAGATTCCTCAAGAGTTGGGAATACCAGATCACCTGATCTGCCTCTTGAGAAACCTGGATGCAGGTCAGGAAGCAACAGTTAGAACTGGACATGGAACAACAGACTAATTCCAAATTGGGAAAGGAGTACATTATGGCTGTATATTGTCACCCTGCTTATTTAACTTATATGCAGAGTACATCATGCGAAACACTGGGCTGGATGAAGCACAAGCTGGAATCGAGATTGCTGGGAGAAATAGCAATAACCTCAGATATGCAGGTGACACCACCCTTGCGGCAGAAAGTGAAGAAGAACTAAAGAGCCTCTTGGTGAAAGTGAGAGGAGAGTGAAAAAGTTGGCTTAAAACTCAACACTCAGAAAACTAAGATCATGGTATCTGGTCCCATTACTTCATGACAAATAGGTGGGGAAACAATGGAAACAGTGTCAGACTGTTTTTTGGGGCTCCAATATCACTGCAGATGGTGACTGCAGCCATGAAATTAAAAGACCCTTGCTCCTTGGAAGAAAAGTTATGACCAACCTAGACAGCATATTAAAAAGCAGAGACATTACTTTGTGAACAAAGGTCTGTCTTGTCAAAGCTATGGTTTTTCCATAGTCATATATGGATATAAGAATTTGACTATAAAGAAAGCTGAGCACTGAAGAATTGATGCTTTTGAGCTGTGGTGTGGGAGAAGATTTTTGAGAGTCCCTTGGACTGCAAGTAGTTCCAACCAGTCCATTCTAAAGAAAATCATTCCTGAATATTTACTGGAAGGACTGATGCTGAAGCTGAAACTCCAGTGCTTTGGCCACCTGATGTGAAGAACTGACTCATTTGAAAGGACCTTGATGCTGGGAAAGATTGAAGGTGGGAAGAGAAGGGGACGACACAGGATGAGATGGTTGGATGGCATCACCGACTCAATGGACATGGGTTTGGGTGGACTCCGGGAGTTGGTGATGGACAGGAAGGCCTGGTGTGCTGCAGTTCATGGGGTCACAAAGAGTTGGACATGACTGAGCTACTGAACTGAACTGAGATGAAGACTGGTAGAAAACCATAAAAAACAAAAAACAAAACAAACAAAGCAGTAGTTTTCAACCTGTACCTCCTATAAGACTAGATTTTTATTGGAAGTTTCCGTTTTCAAATTAAATATATGCAACACTTTAGGTCCCATTACCCTCCCATTAGTTCTTTTTAAGTTCTTACATATTGCACCCTCTGGCAATAATTGGCCCTGCAGTCTATCGTGGATGCTTTTAGAGTAAGGATCCTGTCTGAATACAATACTTTTGAAATATACTTGATACAAAGCCGGCAGAGATCTTTTTTTCTTTTATTAGCAGTGTGACCTTGGACAAGTCAGCAACCACTCTGGAAATAGTTTTTCTTACCTGAAAATAAGAGAACTGAGCTAGTAAACTAACTTCCAATTTTTGTTCTAGGAAATGGAAGAAGAGAAGAGGGAATAAAATAAGCAGATATCTGGTTTTCTTCTCACTAGGACAGATCCTATTTGATTGTTTTGCATAATGACTGTTGGATAATGAAAGAATCACAAAATTAATGCAAGTTAAGAAATCTCTGGGCTAGAGGATCATCAGGGCTCTTTCTAGTATTAACTGTTTTTGAGCATCCTCCTGATCTGTAAATTACACGAGAAATAAAGAAAAATAAACACAGTCTGGGTAGTAAGAATATGGAAGAATTTTCATTTCTTTTTGTTTTTTCTCTATATTTTCAACAGTGGGCATACATAATTATTCAAAAATTAGTACTCTTTAAAAAGTAGCTACAATGACCATATACACTGTAACAGTCAAGAAAAACTTGATTTTAAAGAAATTTTACTGATATTTATAAGTTATATACTGAATAAACATAGGGGAGAGAAAGAGACAGACAGGCAGAAAAGCACACAGTTATGGGTTGATATTTTCAAAGCATAGAATTTAAAAATCATCTTATACAGATTAGAACATGAGTTATGACTTATTTTATATAACCAAAGTCAGTCCCAAATTATATAAGCTTCATGTGCTTTCCATTCTTAGAAATTATATTATTAGGTGTAGTTTATATTCATTGAATACATACTTTAAAAAATAAGATTTTTAACATCAATTCATTTTTTAATGGTTGGTCTTTAGAAAATTGAATAAAAGAAAAATTACCACTAGTATTAATTAGTAAATGAGAAATATTACATACGGTTTAAAAAAACCTGTATAGCGTAAAGCCAAGAAAATTCTTTCTCTAGTCTAGTTTTCTAACTTTTCAAAAAACAATATAATATACTCAAACTCAAACTAATATTTTAAAATTGCCTCTAATAAGCCATTTTCTCAAATCATTCTGGCTTTTAAAGTAATCACTATTCAAGCTCTGAAGAGCAGGAGAGCCAAAAACCATTGTTGTAGTTTTTGCTGCTTTTAAAACCAGTTTGTTTTCCTGGAACCATTCTGCCAAAGTCTTTTTGCAGTTCAGTAGTTAAGTGAGAAACAGATTTGCCATTAAAATGCACAGTCGTGCCATCTGCATAAAGATGTATAGAGCGGTAATGACATATCCATGTTAAATCATTAATAAAAAGAGAAAAGAGGAGCGGGCCCATGACTGACACTGTTGCTTAATAACTGGAAGGAGAAGGAGTGGAAGAGACAGCCCCGTGAACAGGAACAGATTGATGTCTGTCAGAGCCATTTCTTATCTTCTGACAGCGTTTGGGCCAGAGCCCACGCTCCCTACCTTCTGTAGTTAAAGCCCGTGGTTCACTAGGCCAGAGCAGTTTGAGGAATTAATAAAAACTATCACTTAATTCAGAATTCCCCTCAAGACATGGATTCATTAATATTAGGTTGTCATAGAGTGACATATGAAGGGTTGGCAAATTGCTTAAAGGCTTTTCATATGTGGAACTCATGTGTGTTTCCCTCAGCAGCATCTTTAAGCGTTCTAAATACTTATTATCAGAATTAACCACCACACTGATGGGCTTTATTGCATGATTTCTTATGTTATTTTATGCTGGGGAAATAGAGCCTCTGAGAATATTAAAGTGAGTCATGAATTAAATAATTGGTATAGAATATAAATTTCAAATTTAGGAAATATCTTTGAAAAGGAAAAATTGGGCAGATAAATGAATTTTACTTTTGGGTAAAAAAGTTATACCATTTGATCTTCATTTTTCTGGTGGTAAAGTCAGTGAACAATATATATTATGATATAACACGTGAAGTGTTACAGGATAAATTGTAGATAAAATGCCTCTGGCCCTTAGGAATTAACAATTTAAAGGGAAATCTTAACCCATAAGAAAGATGGATAATCCAAGTATCAAAAATATATAAAGGAGTTCAAAACAAATTCTGGCTGGTCACAATGTATATACATCTACAGGATGCCCCATGGGATCTATAGGAGTCCTGAACTGATGGGAGTGAAAAGATTTAAGTGGCATTAGTCTGGAAAGATTTTTAAAAAGACATAAATTGGGGGGAATACTGACTATTTTGATAGTCTAAATTCACCTTCTACTATAGGTATTAGTCATAGATTGTAAAGTTCATGGTTGTATAGTTCAACATTCAATGAGACCTGAAAATATCTGCTATCTTTTCTTGCCTATATCTGCTATCAATTCCTCTGTGATATAAATATGTGCTATAGGATGATCATATGTTTGCGGGTCAAGGGCTCTAAGTGCTGTCTCCCTCGGACCCTAACTTGTTGAGTGATAGTAAGCAAGTCAGTCTCCTTCTTCCTCAGGTTGTCCTACCATAAATTTAGATCCCTTTTAGCCCTTGCATTCTAGAATTCTACTGTGTTAATAATGATCTTACAGTTGGGGGGGATAATGCGTACATTAAAACCCTTCCCTGGCCATTCTAAGAGCTTTATAAATGCCTGTTAGAGGGCTCCGTACAAGTGCAAGGCACATGTATTAATAAAAAGGAAATCATCAAGCTTCCCTTCCCCAGCTGTTTACTGAGAGATCCCAGTCATATGGCAGGAACTGTGTTTGGCATGGTGACACGGAGACCCAGTTCCTGTATTTGTGGAGCTTCTTGTGCAGTGGGAGACATTAAATACTTGAGGGAGGAAACAAGTCCATAACTGCTAGTTATGTTCACTGATTTGGAAAAAAGTATCCGTTTCTAGGGGACTTCCTAGGTGGTGCTAGCGGTAAAGAATCTGCCTACCAATACAGGAGATGCGAGAGACATGGGTTCAATCCCTGGGTTGGGATGGTCCCCTGGAGGAGGGCACGGCAACCCACTCCAGTATTCTTGCCTGGAGAATCTCATGGACAGAGGAGACTGGAGGTAGGCGGTCCATAGGCTCACAAAAAATCAGACATAAATGAAGCGACTTAGCACGCACGCATAAGGTTCAAGGAGAAATTTACCTCAAGCTGGTTAAATTCTAGCTGGAATTTACCGGGGGAGAATCCATGTGGGGTTATCTTTGAGGTATAATTGACACATAACATTATATTAGTTTCAGCTATGCAACATAATGACTCATTTTTTGTATATATTGAGAAATGATCACTACCAGATCACATGGCGATTCTATTTTTATTTTTTGGGGGAACTGCCATACTGTTTTCCGTAGTGTGTTAGTCGCTCAGTAGTGTCCAACTCTTTACGACCCCATGGACAGCAGCCCACCAGGCTCCTCTGTTCATGGGATTCTCCAGACAAGAGTACTGAAGTGGGTTGACATGCCCTTCTTCGGGGAGCTTCCTGACCCAGGGATTGAACCCAGGTCTCCCTCATTGCAGGTGGATTCTTTACCCTTTGAGCCACCTGGGAAGCCCCATTTTCTATAGTGGTTGTACCAATTTACATTCCCACCAACAGTACACAAGCATTCCCTTTTCTTTATATCCTTGCCAGTACTGTTATTTGTCTTTTTGATAATAGCCATTCTGACAGGCAGTGTCTTCCCTGGCGGCTCAGATGGTAAAGAGTCTGCCTGCAGTGTGAGAGACCCAGGTTTGATCCCTGGGTTGGAAAGATCCCCTGGAGAAGGAAATGGCAACCCACTCCAGTATTCTTGCCTGGAAAACCCCAAGAATGGCAGAGCCTGGCAGGCTATAGACCACTGGGTCACAAAGGGTTGGACACAATTGAGCAAACTTGTCCAGTCTGACAGGTGTGGGTGATATCTCACTGTGGTTTTGATTTGCATTTCCCAGATGATTAGTGATGTTGAGTATCTTTTCCTATACCTGTTGGCAGTGTGTATTTATTTCTTCTTTAGAAAAATGTTTATTCAGATTCTCTATTTTTTAAAATATTACAAAAAAAATTAAATAAAATATTACAGTCTTTATTTTATTTTTAATTGGAGGATAATTACTTTGCAGTATTGTGATGGTGTCTGCCATACATCAACATGAATAAGCCACTCTGCCTATTTTTTAATTGGAGTATTTGGTTTGTTGCTATTGAGTTGTAGGAGTCCTTTGACCTGAGACTTGCATAGGTATAATATGTGTATGTATTAAGCAGGAGATAATTGGGTGCTAGGATTCAGGGTGGAGAGTGCCAAAGTGTGTAAAACAAAGGAAGCAGTAAGTGCAAAAGCCCCAGACATATTGAAGAAGTTAAAAGAAGGTTACTGTCACTCCCCAAGGGAAAGAGAAGCAGTAGAAGAGCGTTAGGCAGGGGCCACATTATGCAAGGGTTTGCAGGCTAGAATATAAATACCATTGTGATTAGTGGCTGAGAAATACTTCTCAAAAAATTCCTAGGAATTCATGGAACACTTTCCACATCTGTGATAAGAAGAAATAATGGACACTATCTTGGATGCTGTATTGACTTCATTTCTCTCTGCATAGCCTCTCTAATGAAGGAGCAGCTTGCTCACCAGCAAACAGAATGCTTGGAGAGTTTTCTGAATATTACAAACAGAGTAAGAAATAATAGTAACAGATGAGAGTCTGAGGCTCAGTCATGTTTACCTGAAGTTGCCATTTTCATAAAAAAAAAAACATGCACATCAACAAAACACAGTGATCAGAACAATTCTAAAGTGCAGAATTGCCTTTCCCTTATTGTTTTATTTGGCTAAAGGACAGACCGAAAATACATTCCCTGAACGACCTGTACGTTGCACATTCTGAAAGATGTTGGATCCTTGCTACTCAAAGTGAGTTCTGCAGACCAGTGGCATATTGAAGAGTATGTTAGAAATGCAGAATCTTAGCTCCCAAACCTGACCCACTGAATCTGAAACTGTATTTAAATCAAGATATTCAAGAGAATTTTGGTATACATTGAAGTTGAAGAAGTGCTGCTTTAGGTACTGGGAATAAATGAATTCAAAATAATGTATAAATTAGAGCATTGAGAGGATTTTTAAAAATAGCTTCCTTGTAATTAATTATCATTTTAATGTAAAATATCCTTAAGACTTTCATAAATTCAATTTTAATTATTGTTATGGAAAATGTTTCACTAGGAAACAATTACTCTAGGCACAGTGCCAACAGTTTCAAGGTTTAAAATTTACTCAAAACACAGCAAAATATTTTGAGTGTATACATATTTCCTTGTAGGGTAGAAATAGCCATGCTAAATATCAAATATTGAAATATCAATACTGAAATTGTTCACAGTGGTTAAGGGCAAGCAACTGTTCAATGGTGTGTTCTTTTACTAAAATGATTGTTAAGTAATTGTTCAGCCTTTAAGACCCTTATAGTGAAAATTTAGAACTATTTATGGAATTCATGCTTGAAGTTTCCAAGAGTATTTGGACTTATTTGGAGCTAAAGTTTATATAATAAAAACACATTCTTAACAATTTATTTAACTAAATTTGGAGCTCAAAGCTTTCAATGGATGTATGAATCATAGGAGCCTTGCCAGATGTTTTGGAGTGTGGAATTCAAAACGCATTAGCAGCATGGCACGTCATGAAGTTTGATGCAAAACATTTCTTCTCTCTTTCCAAAAAGCTTTGTTTGGTTTCTATTGTAAGGCATGAACTATGGTGACAGTTCATAGCTCTAGGGAGACATCTAAAATCCTTAAGTAGTATCTACCCAGACAGTGGAAATATGAGGCAATTATCTACACAATCAATGTCATAAAAAAGCTTGCCCACCTGGCCATATCCAGAAAACCAAGTTCAAAATGTGTTTCTACCTGTTAATTTTATTTCACTTTTTTTATGCCTAATATTCGGTAGACAACCTCTTGTTCCTTCCTCCATTTTCACCCGCTCACATCAATGGATGACCTTCTCTATTATTTACAAAGAAAAACACAATTAACTAGAAAAATCTTGTGAAAAGTCCCATAGTTTTACCAACACAGTGGTCAGAATCTCTATTTCTCTGGATACTGCTATACCACTTATATCTTCTTCGGCTTATCCTTTGCCTTTGAATCTTTTCTCTCAGCTTTTAAATTTGTCCCAGTATTCAAGATTGAGGGCAAGAAGAGAAGGGGTGGCAGAGGATGAGATGTTGGACGGCATCACAGACTCAATGAACATTAGTTTGAGCAAACTCAGGGAGATGGTGAAGGACAGGGAAGCCTGGTGTGTTGCAGTTCACAGGGTCACAAAGAGTCGAACACAACTTAGCAATTGAACAACAGCAACAGTATTTAATAGCATCAAATTTGATATGAAATAGTGGGCTTTTAATAAAAGTTAAGATGAAGGCTTTATTCTCAAGCATTTTAAAAACAAATACAACACATTCAAGTATCTTCTTTTGACACTGTGATCCCCTGAAGATGTCATTTGTTTTTCCCACTTCTTTTAGAATTAGATTTCTTGAAAGAGAAATGAACACACTTCAACTCCTTTAAAACATGAATTCTCATAAAAAACGATGATTTATATATATTAAATTGCTTTTGTCAGTACAAGGCATGCCTAAGTAGCAATGTGGAAAAGTAATCTGTAACGATAACCTGGCATTTATTGAGAGTTGCTGTCTTCTAAGTTGGAGAAGGCAATGGCAACCCACTCCAGTACTCTTGCCTGGAAAAATCCCATGGACAGAGGAGCCTGGTAGGCTGCGGTCCATGGGGTCGCTAACAGTCAGACACAATTGAGCTACTTCCCTTTCACTTTTCACTTTCATGCATTGGAGAAGGAAATGGCAACCCACTCCAGTGTTCTTGCCTGGAAAATCCCAGGGACTGGGGAGCCTGGTGGGCTGCCGTCTATGGGGTCACACAGAGTCAGTCACGACTGAAGTGACTTAGCAGCAGCAGCATCTTTTAAGTATTGTGTTAACTGCTTTAAGTAAGTACTTTTACTTAATTCACACAATAATCCTATGAGGTGTTCTCATCATTACCTTTATTTCTTGACACAGAAATGGAGGGAGATAACTTGCTCAAAGTCACACAACAAGTAAGGGGTGGATTTAAGATGTGAATGTCAATAGACATAATTTTAGAGTCCAAGTTCTTACCCAGGTCCTACCTTCTGAATGGCCCTGTGAAATGGTAAGTTCAGAACATCACTTGTATCTAGTATTTCCAACAGTATTACCCTTAGATCAGAGGAAGAAGAGCCCTCACCTGGATTCCACACCCAGCTCTATTGTAAATCTTCCCCACAGGGTACGGTATCTGCTTTGCAAAGGGGGCATACCACCCACAGGACAGGTCCTCCCCTCTAAGGATAACTGGAATACCTGAATCTGGAATTGCCTTCCCAATAGCCTTTGTGCCACTTCTAAGCCTTACACAGGCATCTTTGCCGGATCTGTTCTCTCAAGCAAGACCATGGTGTCAGAATCTATACTTCTAGCTATGCCTGGGTGCTGCCAAGGGATGTCCACAAAGGGATGCCTCCGCCCTACCACAGTCTAGCACAGAAATCCAAGGAATGTAGAGTCTAAAATCTGGCCTCCAGGTAACAAACAGAATGGAAAAATTTTCCAAGTAGGGCAGAGAACATTTTAGTTTACAACTGCTTAAGCTTGACTGAAAACCCTTAAATATTTAGACATATGGTATACGAGCCCTGACTCTCTGTTTGTCCCAGGTCCTGCAGTTGTTAGGAGTGAGCCTGGATGTAGAGTTCTTTTATTTTTCTTTTTTTGCCTTTTAAAACTACAAGAGACTGAATGCCACAAAGGTTGGTTTTTGTTTTTGTTTTGTTTTGTTTTTTCATATCTATCACAATATTATGCATCTTAGAACAGTACTTTCTAGATTTTAGTATGTACAAGAATCACTTGGAGCAATGACTATCCAAATTTAATGTGAATAGGAATCACCAGTTTTTTAAATTGCAGGTACTGAGTCAGCAGGCTGCAGGTGGGGCCTGAGAGTCTGAATTTCTAACAAGCTCCCAGGTGATGCTGACCTCGGTCTTTGGACCCCATTTGGAGAATTGAGGACCTACAGTACTTATTTAAAATGCAAATTCTTGGGCATAACCTTCAGGAATTCTGATTAAGGTGATCTAGAGGGGAACTTTTGCCCTCATAATGAGGCTTCTCTGACTCTAGGGGAAGGTTCTGGGATAAAAATCAATTATCTAGAAAGCTAGTAGAAAAGTGAACAATTTGCAAGTGCAAAGGTAAAATGGACATAGGATATTATAAAACAAAACGAAACAAAATTAGAGTAGCCCACCCAGACAAGGGGATGAGGAATGGGGATGTAGGAGCGTAAGGAAAGTCTACCTCTCTGTCCTTAAGGAGTCCTCCTCATCATCATTTTACCCCATACCATGGGTCTTGAGACAAGCAGTATTCTCTTAAATGACAGAAATAATAATGAATGAAGGTGAGAGAGTTATTTCACAGCATTAGTGATCTCAATTGAACTGTCTGGCATTTATTATTTACAGTATTTCTCACATTAATTTTTGGCACATTAGTATGATAGTAGATTGCATACCATGAGCAGGAAAGGTTTTTGAATATAATTTATTTCATGAAAGCTAAAAAGTTCACACTGATTTATAAGTGTACAATGGAATAAGATTCAATGAGCCTTGATGAGACAAAGCTGAAATAATTCAGAATCAGGAGCCTGAAATATTATAGGCAGTTTGTTCATCTCTGAAATCTCATACTGTTATTTAAATTCCTCTAAGTTCATTAATCCCATTTAATAGCAGCTGATGCAAATCCACTTGGACTTTGGGGAGGAAAAAAATAATGAGCCATAATGCCCTTGTGCCACAGAAAATAATATAATTATTTTTACTTTGCAAGAGGTCACAAATGAAGAGTTTGAGATTTTGAGCTGCCATAACTACAAATTTAGCAAAAAAGTAGGCATTTAATGATAGAGTTCACTTTGGTGGTTTAGGTTTTATTTTGAATGTTTGTTTTGTCTTAAAAACACTAATGCTGAAATGTTGTCTCAAATCTTTATTTTCAAATTACTTATTATATTACCATAAATTATAGGGTGCAGTAAAGGCCAGATTTAAAAGAAAGCACACTTTACTGTCTCATTTTCCTATAAATAACATGACACTTTATGAAATAAGAATTATTATAAAAGTTTCCCTCTTTTTTTTCTCCTATAACTCCAGTTGCAAGCAGGGAGCTAATGGCCTTGCTCCAAGTAGCTCAGTGGACTATTCCAAATATAGGAGCATAATGGGTAGAGGTTACCTGTAGGAAGTCTGAGAAAAATGGTAATCTATAATTTCACCACAATTATAATGTTTCCCTTAAATAAGAGTTAAGTCCATGGGGTGAGTGCTAACAAATACCTTTTAAAGATGCTCTTATTACTTCCATTGTTTTGAAGTTGTGCACTTTCCACGTATGCCATTAGAAGCAGTAAAAGACCTGAACTTTGACCCATGGGGTTTGGAGATGATGGTTAACAATCAAGTAGAGGTCTCAGCCCATCAGCCCATCCTCAAGGGTGGAGTACATCGTTATCTAGAGGGCCAGGCCAGGCCACATTTACAGGAAACAAAACCAGTGGAGTTAAGAGACTCTGTCAGGATTAACCAGGCCTTCATCTAAGACCCTCAGAAGAGGAAATAATGTTTGGCTTCATTGGGATGACTCAGAGAAAATCTTTGTTTTTTTTCCTCAGTAAAGAGATAATAGATAAAAATTTCAAATTTAGTGGGTTTATGTGCAAATTCTATTTTGTCTGTTTTATACCCTGCCTTTGAGAAAGTAAAGTTTACAAGTAAAACTCTCTCTTGGGTAAAGAACCCAGCAGGTCATACGGACAGCTGTGTTGGAATCTCCTGGATGAAAATGGTACAGGTCCGCAGAATCAAAGAAGAACACGTGAGCTGCACATTTAAAACAAATGATGGGTAGTGAGTAGATGAGCATCTCTGTAATTAAACCTGTAATTTCAAAGGATGAGAGACACTGTTATGTCAGCAGGCTTCAGGATCTCTGTCTATCAAATATCTTGGGGACAAAAGCAGGGTTTGTCTGGGGGGAAATATTCGTGGGATCAGTGAAGAGAGGAAAGAGTGAAACGCAGACAACTCTCCCAGGTGGGTTTATTGGTTTATTTCAGGAGAGTCCTTCTGTCCCCACTGTCACACACTGTACTATTATGGATTGTGATTAGGGATGGGATCATACATTTTGCCAAGTTTAAAACCCACACAAAATTGTAGGGTTAGAGTCTGGAACAAAACTCCAACTTCTTGGTGTGGAGTTTTTCTACTTATGGTAAAATGTGGCTTCCGGGAGGGTGAGTTAAGATGCCTCAAAGGGAAAAAATTCTTCCAAAGGAACATTTTGATAATTCAAGTGTAAATAAATATAAATCCAAAACACATTTTTAATTAAAGGGAAATTGCTTAGAAAAACACATTTATATCCACTCCCCTTCCACACATACTCACTCACAATCCCCTCCAAATAAAGTTCAAAAGGGGTAGCCTTGGAGAGGGAGGGCTTATAAACCCACACTGGATTGCCAGGTTCAGATAGTATCTCTGGGAGTCAGGCTTTTTGAATACACATAAGACTTATTATTAAAGTAATACAAAAATGCATTGTTCCAAATCACAATATGCCATTTGTGCTTAGTCACTCAGTTGTGTCCGAATCTTTGTGACCCCATGGACTATAGCCCGCCAGGATCTTCTGTCCATGGGGATTCTCTAGGCAAGAATACTGGAGTAGGTTGCCATGCCCTCCTCCAGGGGATATCTCCAACCCAAGGATCGAACCCAGGTCACCCACATTGCAGGCAGATTCTTTATCATCTGAGCCGCTAGAGAAGCCCAAGAATACTGGAGTGGGTAACCTATCCCTTCTCCAGGGGATCTTCCCAACCCAGGCTCTCCTACATTGCAGGCAGATTCCTTACCAGCTGAGCTACCAGGGAAGCCCTCCAAATCACAATAAATCACATTAAATAAAATAAACGCAACTGGTTATGAAACTTACGTTGTTATTTCCCCACATTAAACATACCTAAATTTTTGTACTTTTATCTCAAGAACCTGATCTTTTCACAACCAAGTTATTCACTTCCCAAGAAGTCCCTATACTTTGAAAGCCACAATTCCTTTGCACTTCACCTGCTTCTGTTACCATTCTATCATACAAAGGCACTTGAATTACTGGATATAAAATATGAAGATTTAGTTTTAGCTTTGTTCTTTCTTTTAAGCTTTCTATCCTTCTGGTGGCTTTTGCGGTATCTTGTAATTACGCTTCATAATATGCTTTCAGGCCCATCTTCTCCATATATAGATATATAAAAATATATATAATAAGCAACCATTCAGAAGGAAAGAAGATAGGAACAATGAGGAAGGGAAATTTTGAAAAGAAGTATTCAGTTACCCTCAAACATTTATACTGTTTATAGTCTAGTACGTTTTTCTTTAAACCCGCCTTCAAAAGGAAACCTAAAGACACTGATACATAACTTCTTAGAGAGCTCTCACTAGCTACCTACAAGGACAAGCAGAATTTAGTATTTGTTTCACCATTTAAACAAGAAAGGCCAAAGGAATTTTCGCTTGTGGAAACAAAGTAATTAAAAGAGCACATAGAAATTAGCCTTGAATTTTTATTCTACTGTGTTTTCTTATAATGTCCTTCTACCCCCTTATAGAAATCTGTCTCCTGCACTAAACTGAGCTTGATTTTCTCACATAACCTGGAACTTACAAGACATGCTCAATAAATGTATTTGAGAAATAATTTTGAATATGTTTTGTGTGTGTGCACGCATGTTCTTCTTCTAGGCCCAGCAGAGACAAGAGAAATCGATCCTTTGAAATGCTCCAAAGTATCTAGGGCTGTTGTCAGCAAAAATATCACAGAGTTAAATCTACACTGAAGTCAATCAGGTGTCTGTTTACACAGAATATAACCAAAAATCGACTCAAATATTTTGGTATCTAAATTGAAAAACTTATAATCACATTTACCGTGTGATTCATGATCATTTTCTTAGTATTATTAAGAATATTGTCTGTTTAAGACAAGATAGGCTTGTGGTCTGATTTTGGTTTTAATTACTAATAGTACTTACCAATAATAATAATGAGTTTGTAAAATGCATTTAGAAAGTCTTTTAAATGGAACAAATACTTTTTTGTTCCAGTTTGAAGCCATATGTAGTCCAAAGGCAAAAATCAATAAATTGGTTTGATTCATTCATCTAGACTTTGAATGTATTATTTTTATTTATATTTAAATCCTAAGAAACTCAGTAAAAGTACATTTTTAGGGTCTCAAAACAGTTTTACTTTTCATTGAGAGAAACAATTTAGAAATCATAAGGTTATATAAGAAATCAGAGCTAAATCTTTATTTTTAATTTTAAATTTCAGTCTAACCTTTGTTTGTAATGGGGTTGGGAAGATTTTTATTATCTTAAATAAATATTTGGCATTTGATATCAATATACAGAGAAAATTCTAAACTTCTACTTTTAAAGGAAAAAAGGTATTTAGGTTTTTTTTTCTTTTCTTTTTTTGGCCATTTAGTGCTTACCATCACACTAATTGGGATATAATTTAGCAAGAACAATGAAGACTTATGATTCCTTTTTTCTTTAACTGAATTTTTCCTTTTAGAGTTAATGATTAAACACATTGAGTAGCATAATAGGGGGAAAATGAGATTTCCCAGGCAATGAATGGCTTCCTGATAGGTTACAAATTTATTATGAACAGATAAGCTACTGTATTTTCAACTGGACAATCAAAATATCATTTTACTTCAAAGGAAAGAAGCAATAATTGAATGACTTAACTCACTCATATTTATGGCTATTTCCCCATTACAGAATACAGTCGGACATAGTCATATGCTATGAAATAAACCCATTTCTTTCTGCATGAACTTACTACATGAAGAGACATATTGTACAGCAGAAAGAAAGAGAAGCATATAAGAATCAGGTCAATAGCAATAAACCATTCTTGCTAAGTATTCAGTTGTCCTCTCAACAATTAAGACTATCTTAGATGATCTTTTCTTGGAATCATCTTCTTTGCCCATATCATTTATATATCCACATCTTTGTATTTAAAGGCATTTGAGGACTTCCCTAGTGGCTCATTGGTAAAGAATCTGCCTGTCACTGATCCCTGATCCGAGAAGACCCCACAGAGCAACTAAGGCAGTGTGATACAACTACTGAGCCTGTGTTCTGGAGCCTGGGAAATGCATCGACTGAGTCTGCACCGCAACTGCTGAAGCCTTCGCACCCTAGAGCCTGTGCTTCGTGGCAAGAGAGGCCACCGCCATGAGGAGCCCGGGCACAACTAGAGAGTAGGCCCTGCTCTCCGCAACTAGAGAAAGCCTGCACATCAAGGAAGACCCAGCACAGCCAAAAATAATAAATAAAATTATATTTTAAATAAACAAATAAGGCATTTGATTTTTCTTTAAAGAGACTGAGGAATATGAGATTATACATACATAAACACCAATGCTAAAGATGTGAATAACAACCCTAGGTTAGACAAAAAAAAAGTAAAATGCTGTTTGGAAATTAAGGACTTGAGAAAACAATGAGATGGCAGACAAATTTGTGAATCTGTGCTTGCAAATGTTTGGGAGGGCACATGGTAATGATCAAACTTCATAATTCTGCTGTTGAAAGGGTCTTTGTCTCAATTGCGTGTAGCAACCCTCAAGCCAAGAGCCATGAAGACATTCAGATGCTAGTGGAGACACTGAGGTTAAATTTTTCCATTAGGCACAGACATATCTAAAACCAGGCTTTGATTAGCCTCATTGTTATCATTATTTAACATTGATAAAATGCCAATGATGTACTTCATGATGAATAAAACATCAACTGGTCTTGATGAGTCCTACTTGTTTTTCTGTAAAGGGCAAATCCAGATCTCTACCACTGGGATAAGAACCAAGTTGATATTACCCTTCAACATTTGAATATAATACATGAGGCCTTTGTTTGGAATTCTCCTTAAAGCTATGGTTAAATGATCCAAATCACACTCCTGCCAAATAGTATGGTGTGTATTGCAGGTGCCCTAATTTTCTTAGGCTTGTTCTCAGTTTATATATGTAAGAACTATGTCTCAAGGAGTCTTACATTTGGGAAACAGGCTGCTATTAATCCAGAGGGATAGAATATTCAAATTGATATACAAAAGGCAGGTCTAGAAGAGCTTTATAGTGACAGTCTGCTCCTTCGAGTGATGTTTATTGAGATTATACTGTTAGTGACAAACAAGACATTATTACTGACCTCAAAAATTCGTGATCTAGTTGTGGGGGCAAACTTCTGTCTCCTGCATTGGCAGGCAGATCCTTTACAACTAGCGCCCCCTGGGAAGCACATCCAAAGATACAAATATGTAAAGGAAAACAGCACTGCAGTTTCGAGGGATAGGAAATTGCACACCTGAGTACCCCTAACAGCTGAAGTGCAACTTAAGGAGAGGGAATTCTCTCCCGAGGAAGATTGAGCTGAATCTTAAAAGTCTAATGGAAATTAGCCTGTCTAAAAGCTGCGGATAGGGTGTTCAAATAGGGGGATAAGGTAATAGACAAATGATAGAAGCTAGGGAGAGCTGAGCATGGGGGCAACTTGCCAATACAAGCTGGTATGTGGGGCATGCAGGGGAGGGGTCTGAGAGGAGGCCAGCGCGATGCAGGCAATTCCAGAGGACTTCGGAAGAGGCGTTGGGTTATACACTGATGCCACTGGTGACCTTTTGAAAATTTGCAAGTGGGTGTCAGGAATCAGTGTTACTTTAAAAAAAAAAAGTGAAAAACTCTTGTTTTTTTTTTTTTTTTTTTTTAAATTACCGTATAGTAAATTTTTGAAAACAAAAGACTGGAATGATTGGAAAGGAATGACTGGTGTTTTAGCTTATTTTGAGATATCATCACAGTTCATCTCTTCAGTTTTAAAATACCTGAAAGTACTAATACCATCATGCCTTATTGGAATGCATCCTCATTCAGTCACTGGGCTTATAAAAGGCACAAGAATCATGATAGTTCCAGATAACCAAAACAAAGCAGGTAGGAATTCCGTGGTGGCCCAGTGTGGACGACGCTGTGCTGTCACTTCTGAGGTCCAGCGTTCAGTCAGACTGGGGAGCTAAGATCCCACAAGCTGAAGCACAGCCAAAAAAAAAAAAAAAAAAAGGCAAAAAGGCAGGTAATGTGTTCCTCCACAGGCTATTTGGCAAGTTGCTTTGTTCTCATTTCATCACAAAGATCATTGTCACAGTTTCTTTATTGGGATTTATTTGTTAAGTCTTTTTTTTTTTATGTAACCATAAATCATCATTTTCAGGGTCCCTTTTCAACAGCTTTATTATGACCAGCAGCTATTAGTAGTAATATTCATTTTTATCACATGAAAAGTGACAAACATATATGTATATTATTGCATTAAATCCTCCAATAATCCTAATGAGGTTGATGCCATCATCACATCATATCCTCATTTTATATATGAAGAAACTGGGACTTAAAGGAATTATGCGATCTGCTCCCTGGCAACACCAGGACCTGGCATGGCCAGGATAGGACCCAAAGCGGTTTCACACGAAAGCCTCTGTCCTTGGTAATTTCTATATCCTGCCTGCTTGAACTAGTTTTCACTAGTATGTTTTAACTTTAACTCTTGTTTCTAAAATATTTCTCTTCAATAGATGATATACTCTCCTTCAAACAAAAATATTTCAGCAACGTTAACAGCATGTGTAAAATGGACTGTCTATAGTTTTTTGTTTTTTTTTCTATTTGTGTCAATTGACCTTGTAAAAGTCTCCATTTTGTTGCAACTTTGGTTTTATTTGTGTTTTAAATCAAGATCTTTCTTCCTGTGGAGTCCACACAGGCCACTCTTGGGACATCCTTACGTTTCAGCAGAAGCTAAAAATGGAAAATTCAGGGTCCTTAACTGGACTCTGGCTTTATAATTGTCTCTGTGGTCCTCTCACCACATTCCCAGATGTGCAAGAGAGACAGAGGGGGTAGCAAGGGAAGTGAAATGTTAAAATAAGTCTAAGCAAACAGTTTGCCCAACAGATGTTAACCCAATTCATAATTTAAAAGTTCCTATTTTTATGCACAACTTTGACAATGGACATTTTACTTCTCCTCTAAACACTGCCTGCGAATTAGGTTCAGAAAGCTAAAGTCATCATCATTTCCATCAAAACTTTTCCCTAGTCATAACTCCAAGAAACAAATGGAATATGTTTTCTTTTTATTTGAGGCATATAAATATTATGAATCCTTGTTAGTACTTAAACAATTTATTTAAATAGGCCATCTTAGTTAATATGATTACCTGGACTAGATTTAATCAACACTAAATTACTTATTATAAGTCCCACTGGAAAAGCAATACATTCACATAATTTTAAACAGAATAATTGAAATCAAGGATGACTAGCACTTCTTTTTCCCAAGTCACTCTTCATAGTAACCTCTGCCCTTAGATGGAATTTAGGAAGCATTGGAGAAAACATGGTGAATTTATTACAGTAACCTTGTATTATCCCTCTGTTGAGGTATATTAACCAGTCATTCACAGCTGTTACAAATAGGAGAGGAAAAGGATACTTGCATAAACTTTATATTGAACAAATTATTTTTCTGACAGAATCAAGTTTAAAAACATGAAATTTTCTAATCTTGACTCTTTTACTCAAACAAGAAGAAAGCTGCACCCCCCTAAGTCTCCCTATGACTCGAGTCCCCAAATCACCCTTGCACCACAGTCAAGCAAATAGGACCAGTTCATGGGTGCAGGAAGATAAAGCCAACACAAGGGCTGGTAAGAATGTTGGTGGTAAAAGTCAAATGTATATTGGAGGAGCAAAGTTAATTACAAGCCTAGCCCATGTGCTATAAACGAGCAGTAAATAGAGAACAAAGGTATGCAGGAAAGAACAACAACAACAAAAAGCTGAGAAAATCTAAAAAGACCAACTGAATTTTAGGTGAAAACTCAGTATAACAGGAGAGAACAGTCTTTCGAAGAGAGAAATTTCTTTTCTGATCCTCCATTAGCACATGTTGACTTCTGTATTTGTTTCCTCTTTTGTGGCATCTTAGTCATTTTTCAAAGATCAAAATTATATCCTTAGACACTCATGGGCTTTCTACTTAACAGTGGGCTGATGCCAGAGATCTACAGAGAGAAGTGAGTATCCCAGTTATAATTATAGGTGGATATATCATAAGAAGCACATGATGAAGATGATTATTTAAGACATTTCATGAAATTATAGGATGAGACCTAAACATGACCTTAGAGATAAAATCCTGAGTTAAATTTCGACAAATGAAAGGCAACAACAGTATCTAAGGATTAGATATTTTAATGAACTACCGTAGATTACATATTTCAGTTCTGAATTCTCTGTTGTCCTTTCAACTATGTGATATACCTAGGTACTTCAGAGATACTGAGAGTGTTTGAGGACTTAAAAAATTGGGACAACATGCATGTTTCTCAGAATCACACTTAAAAGTTCAACCACTTTAAAATGTTTCTTTCAGTCATATCAAATTTATATATATTTTTAAATTATTTTCCCCTGGGAAATTGTCTCTTCTCTCCCAATGAAGATAACTGTGCTTTGCAATAATTAGTATATCATTCATTTTTAAATCTTGATTTCCAACAAGTCTGTGAGTTTGAATGTAATTTTTCCCCCTCCCATTTTGAACTTTTGGTGAGAAACTATAACTACAAAGATATATACAAGGTAGTTGAGAAATTTCCAAAAAGCTATAAGTAAGCTATTTATTAGAGTGATACAAATAGGGGTTTTACTAAAAATTATTTTATAACACAAAAATTTTACAGAGGTAAATATTTTAACATTGACTGCAATATTATGGGCTTAAATAGCTGTGGAAATAAAAACAAGCAAATAAACAATTTTGTTGTATATACTATGCATCAGTTATTGTTAAATTTTCATTACATAATGTAATATATAATATAATATAAAAATATTTATAGTATACATAATATAATATATTATATTATATAATAAATATAATATAAATTAATGTATACTATAAGCATATATTGAAACTAATTAGAATAAGAAATAGTGTAAACTTTTTTCTTTTTCTGACAGATTTTAAGTTTTAAGACTATGTCTCATCATGATGACTTTTAATCTTATATTAAAATATAGACTGTGAAAACCTGGTGATTTTTTTAAAAGTCTCAATAGATTGTGTTTTAACTTTGTGGCATTTTGCTAGCGATACCAATAGAGAGAAAGATAATATATAATCTCAGATGAAAAGATTTTTCATACCAAGCCTAGATGCCTCCTTGCTGGGGTCCTGAGCTAAGGAAAAAATATTAAATCCTAACTTCAGTCTCCTTTGTACTGGGGAATCCAGGGCAAACTTTTATCCCCCCAAAGAGTGACATATGCCAGAGTGCAAAAACAAACAAACCAAAAGATTCAGTAGAAGGAGTAAACATGCCATTTTCCTATTAACTCCTAGGGCTCTCTCACTGAGCAGAAGAGGAGAAAGGGGAGCTCAGTGCAAGGAAGGGGCACACACATTCAACAAATAAGCCACATGAGTAGAGACTTTGCTACTAATTACAATTAAACTGAAAAATAAAGTTTCCTTTTGACTGGAGGATCATGTGTCTGCAGGACAAAGGCTGGCTGGAATGATGATCCTTTTCATATTGTTATTAACCTAGTGACACAGACATTTTTAGGCAATGAGGTCTATGTTCACAATGAAAGTAAATAATTATAAAATTTACTTTGAAAGTTCTACTTTCTGCATCTGGATTTATGAGAGAAATGCGAGTTAAGAACAGAGGCGTGAGGGAGAGAGCAAAGGAAATAATAAGTTTAAGATCAGCAGACATATCGTGACTGCAAGACCTGACAAGAAACAATATAACAGAGAATTAGGTTAACATCTAATATCTCTTTGTAGTAAATAAGTTCAATTCTTTACAAATTAGATTTTTAACTGAATATCTGAATTTCTATTTTAACTGAATATCTGAATTTCTAAAGGATGCACTTTCTGATATCTAGGGTCTAAGAACAATTCACAGGTAAGTGGTCAAAGAGAAACTAAAATGACTGCGTGTGTATATGTAGGAATATACATACACGCATTTTCATATATATGCATATAGAGATGTCTTTAGCTTCTACACAATATTGATTTCTAAGAATTATTCAGGTAGTACATGAAAAGGTATTGTTGATTCAGCAGATGGCAGTCTTCCCATTGAGCCATTAAAAACCATTTTTGAAATAGCATTTTCAGAGAAGGGAAAACTATTTTTGAAGTTAAAATACAGCTTTCTGACACGAATTATTCAAGATTACATTCAATTTAAAAATTCAGTGTCTTTCTGTTGATGTTAAACAATTTAAATGAATTATTCCTAATATCAAATCAGTAAAACACGCTGGAGCTATTCCTCTAATTGTAGGAACAGGAATGACAAGGAAGATGGGATCTTTCCCTCCTCCACTCTCGTATATCTGAGTACTCAGATGCCAGGGAAGAAAGGAAACTGATTAATTTAGGCCTCTGGACACTGAACCCCAAGTATCATCCCTTCTTTGACTTTATATCCTCCCACTAAACAAAGGAACCACAAACAAAAGCAAAACCTTTCCTTACACGTTGGGATGCCCTCCCAGCATTTTGGAGATGAATAAGATGGAAAACTTTGGTAGACTCTCTGGAGGTGACTCCTTGTTTTGCCACTTACCTTGCAATCCTGGGAAAGCTACTTAAACTCTCCAACAAGGCTGTACTCCCTTTGTAAAAGCAGGGATAATAAAACCAGCATTACAGGATGGCCATGAGGATAAAAGGTAACCTTACACTAGACATGCGATAGAAGTCTATTTCCTTTTCTTTATGTTCTCCCTCTTCCTAAAAATGATCTTGAGGAGATACATATTTATATATTCAAATACATGGATTTTTAATTAAAGTGAATTAAAACTAATTTTATTCTGATAATTCTAAACTTCCTCTCGTGAAAACTGGCACTACTGTTTAAGGAATGTGGGCTCAAGAATCCAAAATGAGGGATCTCATCACTATTTTAAATTAGATTTTTTTTTACATATTTTATTGCATATTCACAGTATACTGATCATTAACTATCTTTTGTACTATGTAGGAGTTTGTGCATAAGAGTTTGTCTTCTCCACAAATGGCATTTCACTTCTACTATAAGCAAGTTATTTCATATTTAGTGTTTGAAAACAAAAAGTAAAATTAGATCTATTCAGCATGGACAGTAAGCAATACTTAGAAAACTATTATAAGGAGAAAATTCTAAATGTATATATATATTCACTTACTGTCTTGCCCATCCAAGTATAGTGCAAGGACCTATTGTTTGTACTCTAGCAAATAATAGTTATTACAAAGCAAGAGGATCCCATCACTCTTAGATCTATTAATATTTCACTGGTTGGTATTATTAATTCAATACAAATTGACTTCTGAATATTGCATAGAATAAAAAATCCTTGACATTTAATAGTCCATTTTTTCCTAACAAACTTTAAAAAAATTAAAAAAGAATTAGTTGCCCAATGAAACATCACAGACTATTTCATTTCATCTGTTTCTTCAGTTGCCTGCCCTTGCTGTCTCAATTTAGGGACGCACACAAGCTTTACTGGCATAACTTCCTGAGAAAGTTGATGTTCTCCTGAGTTCTACTCTGGTACCCATGAAATAGAAGACACTGATTTATACATCCAAAAAAACAATTTTTCCTCTGTCTAAACAATTTGCATAGTTAATGAAAAGGCAGATCAAACTCTGCTTCTCTGAGAGTAAAGCATTTATGATGGCCAATCTTATTTTGAAGGGATGGGAAAGAGAAGTGTCTTTTCATGCAGATGCTACTGTAGCAGACAGCTCTGGTCAGGGGGCTCTCAGACATGGGCCTTTTACTCAGAAGTGTAAGCACAGTTTCCCCCACTATTAGGACCTCCACCAACCCCGTATTGTTTGTCAAAAAGCTAACTGCTTTAGGGAATCTTCCCAAGATTTTTTGTTTGGGAGTTTTGTTTTATTTTGTCAAGGTAAAGTAGATAAAAGTCATTGTCACCAATACATTTCTGTGATTTCATTCCTTAAATGCTTTTCATGTCACTTCTCTTATTACGTCAGCACCACTGCTTTCAGAGCAAAATAGAACATCTTTTTAAAAAGCCATAAAAAAGTGGGACTAGGGGAACCCCAAATGCAGATCTGAGAGAACAATATTTTTCCATGTGTTTTCCAAAAGTAGCAGGGGAGGGTAGCAGGACCATCTCAACAAAGGAATAGTTATTATATGACATAAATAAAGCTTGCTGGAGGAGGTGCTTCCCATGTTGCTGGTATCCCTTTAATTCACTGTAGACTGTTTCTTATCAAAATAGATATAATTCAAATGCATGCTGTTAGTTAACAATATTCAAGTCACTGTGAAGAATTTTGAGTTTCTTGAATTTAGGGATATCATCTCATTTTTCTCTGAATTCTCCACCTTGAGCAGAATGACCCACACACTGCAGACTTTCCTAAAAGTAGCTGCTGTTTGCAAGTATGAATAAATGAATGAATGAATGATTTCTCTGATAAATTTATCAGGATTAAAAGAAACTCAGAGCAGAGATTGCTGATGTAAAGAATCAAATCCTGGTATGTAGCTGTATTGTGAATTGCTCAACAATCTTACAAACACCTTGCTATCCCCAGTTATGACAGGGAATAATTTTTATCCACTTATTTCTAAGAATCATGTAATTTGGAGTAACCAACTTGTATAAACCTTATCTCTGTGTAAAGGCTAGGCAGCACCCATTAAAGCGACCCTATCACAGCTCTTAAACCATTCAAACACTGGCATTGCCTTTCCAGCATTTAGGTCTATTGGCAAATACAGCCAAAATTCCAGTGTTTTTGCCGAAAGTTGGGAAAGTATATGATTATAGGCTAGTCTTAGTCTCCAGATAATAAGGAGAGTTTGACTGATGATATGCTGATATATACCATTTCTAAGCTCAAAAGCAGCTTCACTCACCTGGTTGCTAATTAGGGTCAAGGCTTTCTGTTTCATAAGCTGAATTTCTCACTGTGGCTATTATGATTGATAACAGGATGTGACAAACTCATATGTTTAAACAAACACAGGAACTAAGAAACACACCTAAGTAAGCACAGGGAGATCACTCCACAAAGGCACCCGGGAAGCTCCTACTGGTATAAAATGGATTTGTGATCGCTGGTATGATTATTTCACTTCTCTGTCTAACATAGTGGTGTGCACTTTTAATCTCCCTTCATCTGGTGCGGAATTTGCTACTACAAAATGCCTAAATTTTTAATCCATTAAGTCAATATAGTATTTTTTTAGTTTGGTTTACAAAATATATACACACATTTTTCTCAGGCACAAACTAGTCTCAATAAAATTTCTACCTTCATTTCTGTGGCTACAGATCACAGGTAATTCATAACAGAAATCTGACTCTATGCTGGTTCTTTTTGCAAATAGTACACTGAGAGGACTTCACTCAGCTAGTTTGAAAGCAGGTTCTCCCTACCAACCTTATCATTAGGAATATACTATAAACCTAATTAAGTGCTCATTGGCTATTAAAATGTTAATGATAAATAACTCACATTCTGATAAAAATATTAATTAAATAAACCTTTCCTTAAAATCTTGCCTCAATCTTTTCATCATCTGATAAATAACTATTCACTCTAAAGATAGCTATTAAATAAAACTAGTCAAGTAACACTAAGAACTAAGGATCCTTGATTATTAGGAAACACAGAAATCTTTACAAACACAAAAAAAAAGTTGCAAAGAAGAGCATCAGAAGAATCTCCTATTGTCCATGATTCATGACTGATCTTAGCAATAAACACACTATATACTGAAAAGGAGACGCAAGTAATCAGCAATCTAAGTCAAGTTCTGTCTTGTTTATTTTCAGTTTTAAAATATCTTCAAAATAACTGACTTGAACTTCAGATTCATTGCTCTCCTGACTCTATTAAAAATACCTTTTCATATCACTTCCTTATTTGCTTCGTCACCTTTTTATGAAAAAGTTGAAGATTAAAATTTTATATACTTTTATTACCAAGTTTCCAATATATTGGCATCTTATAAAACCTATCACTGGTGCCCTACCCACGGCTTTTTTCTAGTTCCAGATCAGCTCAGCTACTGTTACAGAGGCAAGACCAGCTAGGTTGGACTGTGCTACCATCACAGATTCTTTCTCATGCTGAATTTGGATGGTGTTTATGGCATATACCAACTTAGTGCTGTGATCTTGAGGGTTTTATAGGCCACAGACCTCTTGCCCCATTCTCATGAATCCCTCATGAAATTATCTCATACTCGTTTCCATTGGAAGGCAAAATTTATTATAACACTTTATAGGTGTTGACTTTTCCCAATTGCTACACCCTTCGATACTTTTCCCCTCAGGATTCTTACCTATTTTATAAAATAAAAAAGTTTGCTACTTCAATAAAGGTGTAAATAGTTTGTGGATTGGACTTTTTTATGAGGTTATTTAAAGTCTGAGCTAAATCAAGTAATCTGGCTCCCAGCACTTTCAGGAGAATGGAGCCAAGTAATATACCACTTGCTGGCAGCACTCATTTATCTTTATGAAATTTTCTTTCCATTTCTTTCTTACCCTATTCACTTTAATTCACCAGGGTATATCATATTTTCCTTATTTTGAAGAATATTTGTTAGTAAGATAACTGTTTTGTGTCCAATTGGAAACAAGTAAAATTATATATTATTATACGGTCCTATCCAAAGAGATACAAATATTTCAAACATACAGTAGTAAGTAAATAAAAGTCATTGATAACATTGGAAACCTCCAAAACAAACATGAGTTTCCCAAAGGCAGGAAGTTATGCACCTTATTTTATTTTCAGCTCCTAGCTCAGAACTTCACTGGGAGGAGTCATCAATAAATGTAATTTGTTGAATGAGTATTCTCCCACTCTATATCAGAAGAGTCTATCATAGTTTTCTCCCAACCGAGTCCTGAGTAATATTGTATCCTCCTCAGACACAGATTTGGGATTAGAGAATTATCACTGTAGTTAAGTGGTTCTCTCACATCATATTGGCAAGTTTCTAATCTTTGTACTGACTGGAAATATAATCTGACTTAGGACTTCCTTGGATTGTGCTTGTTTTTGCTTTTATAGAGAACACAGGTAATAGTGTTAGGAGTTGGAATTCTGGCTCAGCCTCTTACAGGATGTGTGTTAGTCATTCAGTCATTTCTGACCCTTTGACTCCACAGACTGTAGCCCACCAGGCTCCTCTGTCCATGGGCTTCTCCAGGCAAGAATACTGGAGTGGGTTGTGATGACCTCCTCCAGGGCTTACTGGGTGGGTGAAGCACAATTTAGTTATTTTTGGGTGCTACATCAGTAGCACCACTGAAGGACCAGGCCGAGGTGGTCGTGCCAAGGGAAGGGGCAATATTTGGGAGGATAACAGTAATGCCCAGGAAAGAGAAATTGGTGAGTCACCTACAAACCCTGTCGGCATTGATAAGGCGCCTTCATATAGCTTCCCTGGGGCCAGACTCCTTAGCACTGTACACTAAGGCTTTGGTCATCAACTTGGGCTGCAGATAAAAAATAGCTGGGGAGCTTTTAAGAAATATTCATTCCTGTGGCCTCACTGTAGCACAATTAGCTCTGAATATCCCCAGTGTGGGTATTATTTTTCAAATTCCCCATGATTCTTAGGTGTCATGAGCACCTCAGGATGTCAGAGCAGAAACAGAGAAAAGGCGCTGGGTCCATTTCAGATAAGCCTTCTTTGCGACACCTGTGAGATGATCCCCCCACCCCCCTGCCCACAACTGGGAATGCTGCTGCGGTGCATCCTGGGAAAGAGAAGGTGGCAAAAGTGCTACAAACTCTGCAACAGCAAGCTACCAACATCTGAAGCCTTTGTTTTTAAGACACACATTCTCAGATGGGTTGTAAGTGTCACAGTGTCAAACTTTAACTCATGCCAATCTATGGAAAGTTGAGAAAATGTACATTCTCTTTTAAATGTGGGAGTAACCGGTGAACCCCTGACCCTGCATTTCTGGGTTGAAAAAGAATGCTCCTCTCCAGTTTAATACTTAAAATTTCTAAAAATACAAATACAGTCTCTTAGATTAAGTAAAAAGCCTTGGTAAAAGGCTGTATCCTGTATTGCTTGATGCCTCCGCGAAATGTTTTTCAACTGTCCTCCCATTGGCTGGCAGTGCTCAGATCTTTGGTGAGCTCCTGACTCATTCTTTTACTTCTGACCATCCCCTCATCACTGAGACATTTCCCATCAGCTCCCCATCCTCCCAAACCAGGCCCCATGTACAGATCTTAAGTCGCCCTGTCTCTCCTCTGGCTCTACTGACTTATGGTCCTCTCCACTGGTCACTACCTAGCTTGTCTAACCTGACTGCTCCTCCCTCTTCCTAACAAGATCTTCCCTGTGTTGGCATGGCATTCCCCCTTCCAGAATTCCACGGTCCTTTCCTCTCTGGGTTCTGAACACACTACCAGTACCATAAGACCATAGTGGAGAGAAAGCAAATCAGAACAAATATTCTACTAGTTTCTCTCTTCTTTTACAAACTCATTTAGTGCTTTCTTATTTGCCCTATATCACCCCTAAATAGAACAGTAATAGATTTTTTATTCTGTGCTAGAGAATAGGAATTTTCATTTGAGTTGCAAAAAGATGAGGTAAAGAACTTAAAAAATTCACCCTACATCAACGTGGTTTCAAAGCTTTTGTCTTGCTATGTGATATCTTAAATGTCAAAAGTTAGGTAGCTTTTCTTTATTTTGCATTGTCTCAAACAAATCTATTTTCCTCTCTTCCTCCAAACTTCTTAGGCAAATGGAGGACTTGGGCCAGTAAGGGAGAAAGAATGTACTTGGTTGGGGAAGAAGGAAAAGAAAAAATATATTAGTAAATCCCAAAGGGTCATTCTGTTGCAAAAGTAGCTATCCTGAAAAAGCATTCAGTTCAGTTCAGTCATTCAGTCATGTCCAACTTTTTGCGACTGCATGGATTGCGGCCTGCCAGGCTTCCCTGTCCATCACCAACTCCTGAAGCTTGCTCAAACTCATGTCCATTGTGTTGGATTGTAGCATGCTGGGTCTCCTGTCCATCACCAACTCCTGGAGACTGGTCAAACTCATGTTCATCGAGTCGATGATACCATCCAACCATCTCATCCTCTGTCGTTTCCTTCTCCTCCCGCCTTCAATGTTTACCAGCATCAGGGTCTTTTCGAATGAGTCTGTCCTTTGCATCAGGTGGCTAAAGTATTCGAGCTTCAGCTTCAGCATAGTCCTTCCAATGAATATTCAGGACTGATTTCCTTTAGGATTGACTGGTTTGATCTTGCAGTCCAAGGGACTCTCAAGTGTCTTCTCCAACACCACAGTTCAAAAGCATCAGTTCTTTGGTGCTCAGCCTTCTTTATGGGCCAACTCTCACATCCATACATAACTACTGGAAAAACCATAGCTTTGATTAGATGGATCTTTGTTGGCAAAGTAATGTCTCTGCTTTTTAATATGCTGTCTATGTTGGTCACAGCTTTTCTTCCAAGGAGCAAGTGTCTTTTAATTTCATGGCTGCAGCCACCATCTCCAGTGATTTTGGAGCCCAAGAAAATCAAGTCTCTCACTGTTTCCATTGTTTCCCTATCTGATGTCTGCTGCTGCTGCTGCTAAGTTGCTTCATTCGTGTCTGACTCTGTGCAACCCCATAGACGGCAGCCCACCAGGCTCCACTGTCCCTGGGATTCT
Source organism: Cervus canadensis (assembly GCF_019320065.1). Lineage (NCBI taxonomy): Eukaryota > Metazoa > Chordata > Mammalia > Artiodactyla > Cervidae > Cervus > Cervus canadensis. Next base: position 46,450,337 of record NC_057409.1, on the reverse strand, counting down.
CCAGGCAAGAACACTGGAGTGGGTTGCCATTTCCTTCTCCAATGCATGAAAGTGAAAAGAGAAAGTGAAGTCGTTCAGTCGTGTCTGACCCTTCGCAACCCCATGGACTGCAGCCCACCAGGCTCCTCCGTCCACGGGATTTTCCAGATGTCTACACAGCTATAATTCACAATTATCAGCTTGGTCCTGCAAATCCTGAGAGACCTTCAGAATCTAAGAATAACTGAATTCTGTCTGGTCTCATTTTAGTGATAAACATCTTTTGACTCAATCTTATTTCTCTGAAAAGTGGTTATTTTCATAATGATTAGACCAACCAGAGAACTCCCTGCCCATGTTAACTAATTTAGAATTTGCTCTATGGAACACTATATTTTATTCATTTCAAATGGCTCCCAAGAGGCAAGCTCCCTCTATTTGAGAAAATAAAGAAAGTTGTGACTCAGGAGCTGACTAAAGGAACTGGTGGGATATAGAATACGTGTCCCCTGAGTCACCAGTTCAAATGTGACCCCAAATTGCTAACATCTGAGTGTCACTTGCTAGTCTCAGCATGATCACTGAGGAAAAGAAGCCACATCATATGCATACCACAACTGCCTCTATTCCCAATAAAGAAGCAAGGTTAACACGAATCCCGAGAATGTACCTTTCCCCATCCTGTGCTGTTATCTCCCACAGCACTGTCCTAATACGCGCCAATGTCTGAGATGTATTTTTCAAAGGACTTGTGTGCCTCTCAAAGTATTTTTTTCCTAAGTGAGTTTTAGTGAAATACTGAAGACACAGGTATTTTTATTTCACCAAAATGTCTTTGGCCAGAAGAGATGGTGTAATGAGTAAAATAATTGCCCCAATATCATAAATGCTTTTATTGTTTAGTCACTAAGTCGTGTCCAACTCCTTTCAACCCCATGGACTGTAACCCTCCAGGCTCCTCTGTCCATCAGTTTTCCCAGGCAAGAATACTGGAGGGGGTTGCTATTTCCATTTCCAGCAGATTTACCCAGAGCAAGGATAGAACCTGAGTCTCCTGCATTGGCGGGTGGGTTCTTTACCACTGAGCCACCAAGGAAGCAGTAATAATTAAAAATTGATTGAGCATCCATGATTTGTTAGGGACTGTGTTAGCATTTAAATTTTAAGAATTTAAGCTTCAAAACAATACCGAAAAGTGACTATTCTGACCTTCATTTTACAGATGAGAAAACTGAGATGAAGGTAACTTAGGTAACTTAGCCAAGAGTACAGCTAGTTAGGTGCAGACTCAAGATTTTTATCCCTGCTTTTCTGACTCCAAAGCTATGCCACTTCTCCTAGATGCATGTATTTCTCACGTCTTGCTTCCAGGGGCTATTTCTTGGTCAGTTACTTTCTATCCATTTTAGTTGTGTCATTTTGCCAAAGGAAGTTCATGAGGCTGACCCTCGAAGTATACTGTCAATTAATGACACTAAGATTATCAAATCTAGTTGACTAATATAAAAATGTGAAGGCTTAAATTTCCTTAAAGGTAGTCTTCATTTAAGTTTTCCAAAAGGCTTTTCCACTGTTACTAGTCATTTCAAACTAAATAATTCACAGAAGTATAATTTTTTAAAGTAAGAAATTAGGCAAATGAAAACTTGAACCATATCCTTAGAATGACCCATATGAAAATTCAGATTAAAAGCAGATTTCATGATTAATATTTAAATTTGAAGTAGATGACAACTTTCTCTTCATCCAAATGTTCTTGTACTAGTCTTCGCATGACTATGGAAATAAATCATTTTTAAAAATATTAACCATACATTTTCTCAGTAAGAGAATAGCTATTTCATTTAAAACCAAGTTCACTGGAACTAACCTTCATGCAACAATTTTAGGAGTTCTTGGGGGAGTTAATGTTCTATACAGCCAGTTTCTAATTGGCTAAATAAAGTAACTATTTGCCCTAATGACAATCAGACCCTTAAGACAGAAACAATAGATGGATTTAAGAGTTAAGTTTTCTTTGTATTCCTAAGTACTTTTCTCATGGTTGGAGCCATGGAATGCTTGCTTGTGCCCACGGCACAGTTTAAAACAGGATGGGCCAGCACCTCAGCAGGTGTTAAAATCATTGTTTCCAAAATTTTCATTCTAGAACCAGAAATCTGAGAAATGACCATTGTGAAGAAAAATTTTCATTCAATGGAACTCACTGGGCAAACAAATACTTTTAAGTCTCCTGTGTTTTGAGTGATCACGCACTGTAGGCCAAAGACAAGCCTGTTTGGATTAAATGCAAGGTCTAGTGAAAAGCTGCCCCATGTGATCCAAATGTGACCTAACAAAATTTAGTGGTGTATGGTAACTACACCTGAACTAGCACATCTGAACTAGAGAAATCAGCGCAAACAACATGGCAAATATGTATTTAGACCAACAGCAACAACCACCACCAAAAGAATACCACCAGCCTTATGAGGCATGGGACATTAAATTTAATAAGTAATAAACCATGATTAAGCTACAAACATATTTTTATTACACAGTAACGATGAAGAGCCATGCTTGTTAGGTTTAGTTGCAGGAGCCAACATGCACCTATAAACCTGCAGTGGAAACAGCAGAATCTCCATGTGAAAGAACAACCATGGTTTCAGGAGCCTGAGGCAGCCTTGCTTGCAGTTCAAGGGAGAAGCTATACCTCAGCCTTATTCCACCCTCTCGGAACTCTCTGACCACAGTTGCTAAAAGCAATCTGATTTTCCCTCCTGTGTGACTGCATATGGAAAATCACTTTGTTTTATAAATCCCCAAAAGGGAAATATCTGATGGAATCTAAGACACTGATTCACCTTCCTAAGACGTTTAGGAAAAAAAAAACGAGCAACATTTTTTAGCCTGGAATAGCTTAAAGGATGGAGAAGGCAATGGCACCCCACTCCAGTACTCTTGCCTGGAAAATCCCATGGATGGAGGGGCCTGGTCGGCTGCAATCCATGGAGTTGCTACGAGTCGGACACAACTGAGCTACTTCCCTTTCACTTTTCCCTTTCATGCCTTGGAGAAGGAAATGGCAATCCACTCCAGTGTTCTTGCCTGGAGAATCCCAGGGACGGGGGAGCCTGGTGGGCTGCCGTCTATGGGGTTGCACAGAGTCGGACATGACTGAAATGACTTAGCAGCAGCAGCAGTTTAAAGGAAAATTCTTGCACAATTTAGCACTTAGAGAGCAATAGATTTCATTTGCTGGATTAAGTCTGAAATCATAGTTTGAAAGTTGGTGTCTTATAGTCTGGATCTGACTAATAGACATAGTATTTTTTTTTTAATTGTATTTGTTACAGGAAAAGCTGTAAGTATACAGTCTTAGTCTGACAATAGTCTTCTAGAGTCGGGCACTGCCGGGGCTGTCACTGTTGACCAGGTGGGATTCACTAGTTCACCAGGGGCTTTCCTGGTTCTCGTCTTTCATACATGCTCCCTGCCTGCATACATCCGAATTTTTAAGAAAATTTCACTGTATTGTTTCATGTCTTTTCCTACCCCGTGAACTGAGAGTTTTACTTTCAACTTCTGCCAACACACAGCCCATTCCCTTTCCCAAACCTCACCTCTTTGAAAAAATAAAATCTCCTTTATTTATTTATTTATTTTAATTTTTACTTTTCATTTATTTTTATTAGTTGGAGGCTAATTACTTTACAGTATTGTAGTGGTTTTTGTCATACATTGACATGAAGCAGCCATGGATTTACATGTGTTCCCCATTCCGATCCCCCCTCCCACCTCCCTCTCCACTCGATCCCTCTGGGTCTTCCCAGTGCACCAGGCCCGAGCACTTGTCTCATGCATCCAACCTGGGCTGGTGATCTGTTTCACTCTTGATAGTATACTTGTTTCAATGCTGTTCTCTCTGAACATCCCACCCTCGCCTTCTCCCACAGAGTTCAAAAGTCTGTTCTGTACATCTGTGTCTCTTTTTCTGTTTTGCATATAGGGTTATCACTACCATCTTTCTAAATTCCATATATATGTGTTAGTATACTGTATTGGTCTTTATCTTTCTGGCTTACTTCACTCTGTATAATGGGCTCCAGTTTCATCCATCTCATTAGAACTGATTCAAATGAATTCTCTTTAATGGCTGAGTAATATTCCATGGTGTATATGTACCACAGCTTCCTTATCCATTCGTCTGCTGATGGGCATCTAGGTTGCTTCCATGTCCTGGCTATTATAAACAGTGATGCAATGAACATTGGGTGCACGTGTCTCTTTCAGATCTGGTTTCCTCGGTGTGTATGCCCAGAAGTGGGATTGCTGGGTCATATGGCAGTTCTAATTCCAGTTTTTTTAAGAAATCTCCACACTGTTCTCCATAGTGGCTGTACTAGTTTGCATCCCCACCAACAGTGTAAGAGGGTTCCCTTTTCTCCACACCCTCTCCAGGATTTATTGCTTGTAGACTTTTGGATAGCAGCCATTCTGACTGGCGTGTAGTGATACCTCATTGTGGTTTTGACTTGCATTTCTCTGATAATGAGTGATGTTGAGCATCTTCTCATGTGTTTCTTAGCCATCTGTATGTCTTCTTTGGAGAAATGTCTGTTTGGTTCTTTGGCCCATTTTTTGATTGGGTTCTTTATTTTTCTGGAATTGAGCTGCAGGAGTTGCTTGTATATTTTTGAGATTAATCCTTTGTCTGTTGCTTCATTTGCTATTATTTTCTCCCGTTCTGAAGGCTGCCACAGTCATCAAGACAGTATGGTACCGGCACAAAGACAGAAATATAGATCAATGGAACAGAATAGAACGCCCAGAGATAAATCCACGAACCTATGGACACCTTATCTTTGACAAAGGAGGCAAGGATATACAATGGAAAAAAGACAACTTCTTTAACAAGTGGTGCTGGGAAAACTAGTCAACCACTTGTAAAAGAATGAAACTAGAAAACTTTCTAACACCATACACAAAAATAAACTCAAAATGGATTAAAGATCTAAATGTAAGACCAGAAACTATAAAACTCCTAGAGGAGAACATAGGCAAAACACTCTCTGACATAAATCACAGCAGGATCCAGAATATTGGAAATAAAAGCAAAACTAAACAAATGGGACCTAATGAAACTTAAAAGCTTTTGCACAACAAAGGAAACTATAAGCAAGGTGAAAAATCTCCTTTAAACAAGGAAGTAGTAGCCTAAATTATTCTTGTAAAAATTTAGATACAAAGAAAATAGATGAACTATGAATATATGTATTACTTGAATCTCAGGGTGTAAAGATACTTTTTAATTCACCTGCTCTTGCCAACAAACCAGCAAAAGAATTATTACAGCCACATCTCTGATAGATGGTTATTTGGCTTCTTTTCAGTGCCAAGAAGTTTTTACTCACAGGGAAAAATAATGGTTTCTGGTATTGGAAATATACTAAAATAATGTTTCTTAAAGTGTATTTACAAACTGTATTTATAAACGTATTAAACAAACTCAGCATGGGAAGCAAATTTGGTATTATCATAGAATGATACATTTTTCTGACACTGGACTGAGTGTCGAATTCATTATAGGACCTTCCTGATAAAAGTGAGTTATGGGTGTGAAATGAACTTTGATTGCATATTACGTGTTTGTCTAAGTGCTTTTCTTTATATGTCCTTTCATCTTATCTATTGATACAGTTAATTGTTTATCCCGTTTTTAATGAAAGAAGTGGAATTCACATCCAAAGAAGTGCAGGAACTTGCCCCAGCCACACAAGTCGCACAGGACCAGGCATATTCTCAGAGCTGAGAGATAATTCTGAATGGTTTAAGTGGCAGAACCTGGACCTGTCACTGAGCATTTTCACACCATACCATAACCTTTTGATTTTGGCAGAAGGAAGAAGTGCTGAAGTGTTGAACATTAGAAATTCACCATATGATCCATTTGTCATAGTAATATGATCCATCTTAATGCTGGCCTGTTGCAACAACAATAACTAGTGAGACAGCTAGTTACTCAGACCACTTATGTTTGATTGTCTATCAGTACTGTCTCTGTCCCCCAAAGCCACACTTCCCGAGTCCTCCTCCCAGATGGTTCTAAGTCAGAGTTTGTTAATGAAAGAAATACTAGTAGATGGAAAATGGAAGTAAGGGAAGGCCATCATGCTTAAAGGTCTGTGGCTGTCCCATGGTGAACATGAGGCCACAGAGCCTTTCCAGGCTCCTGAGGGTACTCACAAGGCTGTGCGGGAACCTTTCCGGAACCTTTCCAGATCCTTCTGAGAATTTCAGCCCTTTCCCCATGAAACATATGAAAACTACTCAGAGTCTTCAGATGAGGTCTGCAGTGTCCATCCCTCCGATCTTCAGCCTTCCTGATATTGACTCAAGCAGCATGCCCAATTCCTATATCAGCCCCTTCACTCCCATAAGACTTTGGAATGGTTGTGCTTTCCTATGTGAATCTTAAATGACACACCATCGCTGTTCTTAATCTTGGACCACCCCAGGACTCAGGATCAACTTTGTAGGAGCCACCATGAAATGACTCTGCTAAGGCAGACACTATTGGCTGTCCTCCAAATCAGTACTATTCTTCCTTGGTGAAAGGAGTTCCTTGCAGCTAAGAAGTCCCATGTGAGTGATTTCAAGTCAATGGAATGTAGTAAGTAGAAGTGATGTGTATGTCATTTCAGAAAATGTTCATAAAGGAAAGGGCCAGTCCAGTCTTCATACTTCCTCCTTTCTGCTGAATGGGAAATGATAGTTGGAGTGCCAGCAGCCATCTCAAACCATCATGGAATTTGAGTTATTGAAGAGGTGCACAATAGAATGGAAAGCTAAATAGACACTGGGCCTCTAATACTATGAGCAAGCCTTCTAGAACTGAATAGACATTTTTAGAATAGACTAGACATTTCCTTGTGAGGGAATGAAATTTCTATTTTAAGTCACTGATATTTTGATGGTGCTGTCATCTATGGTCATAACTAGTACTCACTAATATATCAGCCTTACCAGATATTTTCAGACTGTTAGGTGGGAGGAAAGGAGAGAAATCTTGGTGGAAAGGAGCCTACAACTGCCAGGCAAAGAGTGAGAGAGGGTGTGAACAGGACTCATCAGCTGTGTCTTACCCATCTGAGGACAAAATGGTATCTTAACAACTGGCTATTCTGGTTAAGAAGGAAACTGAAGTGATTTTGAAACTCATAGAGCAGAAGGAATCACTATGACCTGATCTTCTAAAATTACTGTTTTACTTTAAAGTATGTTTATTTATAATTTGTCTATGTCCCCTTTTTCCAGAATAATAATTTCAGCATTTTAGTTACACATATATGAGATTTTAAAAAATAATAAATGAAGACATTAGAAAAATGTTCATTAAGAAATAATATGCAAAATGCCCAACATGAATTGTGATCTGTTTTGTTCAATGCTGTATTTCTGGAGCCTGAAAGTTGTTAAATAAACATTTGCTTAAAAACATGCACATTCTGAGTAGACATTTGTTGGTTTTGCCTATCCAACTTCTTTTTATCCCTTCCATTCCTACAACAAGCATTTTGTTTGTCTTTTGTAGCTTAGGCGATGTTGGCTGTACCACTGGCTTCTGGAAGGCTCCTCACATGATCTCTGACAGTGGGAGCCCTACCTGGAACATTCTTCAAGGGAGATATGCAGAAAGTGGTACCCTTCTCATCTCCACACTCTTCAGGGTGTTGAACTGGTGGAACATAAGTCTGCTCTGGGTCACTTTTGTTTGGATATGAGTGTGATCCTGTTTGAAGTTATTTTAATACCTAGACTTTTTCAGTTATCTGAAAAGTGTCCCCAGTCATTTTCAACTGGAGACACTTTTTCCCCTCAAGGGATATTTAGCCCTTGGAACCAAGAGTCCTGACTAGACAGAATGGATGAAGAATTTGATTCTAGCAGTTAAAGAGCAAAGTAACATCAGCCAGTTCCTCAGGAGGTGCACAGCTGTCCTAAGCAGCAGTACTTGAGATGAATGACACCAATACAGCCTTAGGAGGGAAATAGAAGCCGTCTTTTTATGAATATATTCTAACCTTCCTAGAATCAACTAACACTAATGATAGTCTGTAAGTAAATATTATGCATCACCAGTCATCAAGACTGTATTTAAATATGCTTGCATGGCCACTATGTGTTGTATTAAATAGTTTGTGCAATACACAAAAGTGCACTGCCAGGAAATCCTGCTTTCCAATTTGTCCAGTTAGAAGGAGTGTCTTTTCTAATTTGCATAAAGACATTGTACAAGCTCATGCAGCTCTAATGCTCACATATGGAATTTCAAAGGAAGAAGAAAATGCTTCTGATCTGTAGTCATAACAAGGCTATCGTGCATGTGTACATGCTCAGCCATGTCCAACTCTTTGTGACTCCATAACTGTAGTCTGGCAGGCTCCTCTGTCTATGGGATTTCCCAGGCAAGAATACTGGAGTGGGGTGCCGTTTCCTACTCCAGGGGATCTTTCTGACCCAAGGATCGAACCAGTGTCTCCTGCATCTCCTGCCTTGGCAAGCATATTCTTCCCCACTGCGCCACCTGGGAAGCCCTAGTAAGGCTATTAACCTTAACTTATTTCAGATGAACCTCTTGGAATAAGGTTTGCTCCATCCAGAATGGTAAGAGCTGCCACTTTAGAGATTAACAAATGAGTGTGTGTCTCAATTGTCATGTGGTAACATGTACAATATGTTACTCAGAACAACTGAAGACTTTGGGATCTTTTTCCGCAGCACTCAAAATGCAAATTTTTCTTCTGTTCTCTATTAATGTAATAAATAAGAGCTCTTATGTATTTTTATGTAAAAAGACTGTCAGTTGCCAAGCAGGAAAGTCTTGAAGTTCTTTTCCTTGATATGTCAAAAAACTGACATAACTTTAGAAGATGGAAATATCACTAGGTCAAACAAAGCATGCTGGGTCAGATTAGGTCTGAGTCAGGCAATCTATTTGACAGTGACAGATAAAGTAAATGTCAAAGACTTTTGCTAGTTTCTCAAAAAATTCTACGGATGTTCAGTGAGAGAATGGAGGCTGAAATAAAGTGGGAGTATAGCTCAAAGAGGAAAGCTCATTTGTACATTACTTGATACTTTTAAAGGCTAAACATTTAAAAATTCTTACCAGGGGAAAGAAGGCAATCTGAAAAGGCTGCATACTGTATGATTCCAACTATATGTCATACTAGAAAAAGCAAAATGATGGAGAAAGTAAAATCGTTGGTTTTCAAGGGTCAGAGGAAGGGAGGAATGAATACATGGAGCACAGAAGACTTTTAAGGCAATGAAACTAGTCTGTATAATACAATAATGGTGGATAGATGTATTATATATTTGTCAAAAGCCATAGAATGTACAACAGTTGACCCTAATGTAAACTATAGACTTCAGGTGATAATGATAAGCCAATGTGGGTTCATCAAGTGTAACAAATGTGCCACTCTGGGACGTGTTAACAATGGCAGAAGCTGTGCATAGGTGGAGGCCAAGGGTGTATGGGAAATCTCTGGAACCTCCACCCAATTTTGCTGTGACCTAAAACTGGTCTAAAAATTAAATACAACTTTTCTTAAAAAATTAGGATTAATTTAGATTATTAAAACACTGAAGACATCATGTGAGATATTAACACTGCAGACATCTTTCCTTATTAGTCTTAAAATCTTAAAAAACATTATTTGTTTATTTATTTTATATTATATATATATATATGTATCTACACACACAAACACACACACATTAATGTGACAGTCTGAAATTCTAGTAAAATCATATACACAAGCTCCATCCCCCTTTCACATGCACACACACACACACAGACATATTAGTAATGAACAACAAGAAAAGTGCCTTTCTTGAAGCAGAAATCATGAACTGTTCTGGAATGAGAGGAAGTAACTGGTATCAGATTGAACATGAATTCACAGACCCCAGCCTGTGTAGGCTTTTACAACAGGTAACAGCGTGTGCAAAGGTGCTATAGAGTTAGATGACATATGGTAAGCAAAAGTGACTCTCAGGGTGATACCAGGATGATTTATTGGGGGGTCATAGTAAGAGTAGCCAAATCAATCAGCCTTTTTTGCAGAGGAACATGTAGCAATTTGGAATCGAATTTGTGGTTTAGGTTAAAGGAGTTTTGTGCTCTGGGTGACTGGAATTACCCCAAATAATTTGGATCTCTCAAATCCTATGGACGAGTAACTGGCAAACCTATCATTAGTACAACCACTCTTTTCCTAAAAAATCATTAAGAGCACTCTTTGATAATATTTACAGCAGTCAAACTCAGAGTCAGTAGGGGATCTCAATTACAAATATTGGTATACAACCAGAAGTCATCAAATATTTGAGAAAAAAGAACACCTCCAAAATTAGTATCTAAACCAAAAATAGAAGAGCTAATCTTTGAAGTAACAAAGCTGATAGAGCAAAGTGAAGGGGAAATTTAAATAATTATAAGAAATGTAATTATAAAAATATAAGAGTATTTAGCAACAAAGAAAAACTCAGCTAGAAATTTTGGAAATTAAAAAAAAATAATAAATGGTGAAATTAAAACAAACAAAACCTTACTACATGGCAGCACTGGTATAATTAAAAAGTAATCTGTGGAACTGAAAAATAAATCTGCTGGATTCTTCAAGACTATAGCAACAAAATAGAGAAATAAATTGCTAGTATGAAAGAAAATGTTAAAACAGAGTATAAACCTAGAAGATCTCATGTCTTTTGAATGGAAGTTCCAGAAAAAAAAAAAAAATGAAGTGAAGGAAGTACCAAAAAAATTCAGAAAACTAAATGTCTGACCTAATTAAATATAGAAGTCTTCAGATTATAGACGTCTACAAAATGCTAGGGACGTCCCAGGTGGTACAGTGGTAAGGAATCTGCGTGCCACTGCAGGAGACCCAGGAGGCATGGGTCCACGCTAAGCTGTTGTTGTTCAATTGCTGAGTCCTGTCTGACTCCTTGGGACCCCGTGGGCTGCAGCACACCAGGCTCCTCTGTCCTCCACCATCTCCCGAAGTTTGCTCAAGTTCATGTCCATTGAGTCAGTGATGCTATCTACCTCTCTCCTCTGTTGTTCCCTTCTTTCACCTTCAATCTTTCTCAGCATCAGGATCTTTTCCAGAGTCAGCTCTTCACATCATGTGGCCAAAGTATTGGAGCTTCAGCTTCAGCATCAGTCCTTCCAATGGATATTCTGTGTTGATTTCCTTTAGTATTGACTGGTTTGATCTCTCTGCAGTGCAAGGGACCCTCAAGAGTCTTTTCCAGCACCACACTTCAAAAGCAATTGTCAATGCTTCTGCTCCCAGCCTTCTTTATGGTCCATTTCTCACATCTGTACATGACTACTGAAAAAAGAAAAAAAAAAGCATGGCTTTGACTATATGGACCTTTGTTGGCAATGTGATGGTCTCTGCTTTTTAATATTTTGTCTAGGTTTGTCATAGCTTTCCTTACAAGGAGCAAGCATCTTTTAACTTAATGGCTGCAGTCTCCATCCTTAGTGATTTTCAAGCCCAGGAAAATAAAATCTGTCACTGCTTCTACTTTTTCTCCTTCTAGAAGTGCTAAGCTGAATGAATGGAAAAGATTCACTCCTAGATATATATAATGAATGAAATTTCAAAACAGCAAGGGTAAAGACAAAGCATTGAAAGTATCATGAAAAAAAGAAATACGATCTTCAGAAAAGTGAGAATAAGATTGGAAACAATTCCCAACATATAAACCTGAACATAATAAAGCATTATTACTATAGAAAATCAATCTTCTGAGAAAAAATAATTTTGAATCTTCAATTTAATACATAGTCAAGCAACCATTCAAATATGATGGAAAAATAAAATGTTTTCATACTGCAAGTATTCAGAACATGTATCAAACACCATTTTGAAAGGTTTACTTGAGAAAATGCTACAACATAAAATTTTAAAAAACCCAAGAAAAAACCTTGGATTATAAAAACCAAGGAAACAATAGTACAACTTAAATTCATTTCAGTATATACATTTCAAATACAAAACTGAAATAGCAGTATGTAGGGGCTTCCCAGGTGATGCTAGTTTTAAAGAATCTGCCTGCCAGTGCTGGCGATGCAAGAGACGTGGGTCCAATCCCTGGGTCAGGAAGATCCCCTGGAGTAGGAAATGACAACCCACTCCTGTATTCTTGCCTGGAAAATTCCATGGACATAGGAGCCTGGCAGGATACAGTCTATAGCGTCTCAAAGAGTCAGACAGGACTGAACACATACACACAATAAAAATTCTAGACTATATCAGTCAGGAGGTAGACAGCTTGAATGGGGTAGGGTAGATTTCAAAAAGAAACAAGCAAAGCAAACACATGCTATGTGTCTTGTTATGTTTAAGAGAAAATTTAAAGTCACGTTAATCCTGGATATTTTGAGAATAAAATTTAATTAAATGTTTTAAATTTCAAGCATATAGAATTGAGAGAACTCAATTAATAAAAGAAAATGCAAAAAATGGGGGGTTAAGTATCAAATGTTTCTAGAGCTTCAACTTGTCATCATGGGTTCCTTCTTTCCATAAGTTCACCTCTCGTACTCTTTTGAAACTTGACTTAACCTATCAAGAAATTTCACATCTGCACCTCAGGTATTTCCAGGTGCCATCCAGACCAGAATACTCATATCTAGTTATTTTCTTTTAGTCATCCTAGTTTTGTTTTCCCGCGTCTTCTTTTAGATCTAGGAAGGATTGTCCAGCCTACTTCCCCAACTTTTGTCCTTGGTCTTTGAGTGAAACTCTAGTTTCCTTTCTGTGCTCCCTCCAAGCTTCTGTCAGAAGTCAGGCAGCCCAGGCTGCTCTGAAAACTTTTGCTTCTCCTTTTCAAGTTTTGCTAATTGCCTGAGTTCATAGGTTACTTTTCTTAGACTTTTGATGGTTCTGCTTTTGAAAACAGTGAAGGATATCCGTACTGAGAAATGATTACTAAATATTGAGGTTACATACGTGACAAAATAATACTTTAAAAAATAAATCAAGCATGAATCAAAATTATTAGAAAAATAATTAGAATGGGAAACATTACAGGATTTTCAGGCTCAATGTTTTGCAACCTGATAGAAATATGAAGAGTCTCTTTTAGGGAAAGAAATGTTCATAAATTGGTCTTAAATCAGTTTTTAGAAAGGAGATCACTTTGATCTGCCAATGTAGTTTCTCTATCAATGCAAGAACACTTATGTCTTTATTTCTCATTTAAAATGGTCTCATTGGCACTGCTATTTTGATTCTTTGTTCTCTATATGAAGCTTGATTTCCAAATTTAATTTATACATGAGCAACACATAGGGCTTCTTCACCAGTATTAAATTTCCAGAACCATGTGGCTTTTCCTGAATGGCTTGTGGAGAAAATCTTTGCTTAAGCTATGGGTGTGTGAATAGGAGAAAAGCAATATCCTGAATTTGTGGGAGTTGTTCATATGGCCTCTGTTACTAACATATGCCCAAGTTCAGCTTGAAAGTAAAGAGCTGCATGCAGTTGTCACTATTAAAAAATGATAAGACAAAAAAAATGTAGTAGTAACTATGTAAATAGTATCAATTCTAAATAAAAATAAATGGATTTTGAAAATTTTATAATATGTAAAGAAAATGATGCCAGATATCTGCAGTCTGTAGTTATGTAAAATAGATTATGCAAAGATTATATTCAAATTTAGCTGATGAGAAAGACATATATTAAAAACAAATTAAAAAAACCTAGGTTACCAGCTATGTAACCTTTCTTGCTTACATATACCTACATGCTAAAGGGCCAAGGCAAGCAATTTTCATAGGTGAATCTACTCAACATTTTAAGAAAGAGAAAACTTCAATGCTACTTAAGTTGTTCTAGAGCCCAGGAAAAAAATAAAAATGCTGCAAATTTTTTTAACAAAGCTCAGTTGCTCAGTTGTGTCTGACTCTTTGCAACTCCATGGACTGTAGCCTGCCAGGCTTCTCTGTCCATGGGTTTCTCCAGGCAAGAATGCTGGAGTGGGTTGCCATTTTCTTCTCCAGAGATCTTCCCAACTAGGGATAGAACCCATGCCTCTTACATCTCTTGCATTGGCAGGAGGATTCCTTACAACTAGCACCACCTTGGCAGCCAATACAGAAAAGTATGAACATTGAAAATGTAACAAACTAATTTCAGTTATGAATTTTGACACAAAAATCCTAAATAAAATATTAGCACATGGACTCCAGCAGCATATTAAAATAGCACATCACTGTCAAATGAATATTTCTTAGATAGAAAAATTATTAACATAATTTACCATATGAAGAGTTCAAAGAGGAAATCTATAATCATCTTCATAAATATTAAAAAAGTGATTAAAAAATGAGTGCTCAAATGCTCAATGAAACACTAGCACACATGAAAAGGATTATACACTTTGACCAAATAATTTACTCAGTGAAAGCAAGTGGTTTAACATCCGAAAAGCAATTAATATAACTCACTCTTATCAGTGCTTCCCTGGTGGTTCAGACTGTAAAGAACCCACCTGCAATGCGGGAGACCTAGGTTCTATCCCTGAATCAGGATGATCCGCTGGAGAAGGGAATGGCTACCCACTCCAGTATTCTTGCCTAGAGAATTCCGTGGACAGAGGAGCCTGGTGGGCTACAGTCCATGGGGCCACAAAGAGTTAGACACAACTGAGCATGCTTGACCAAATGCAAATTTCAATCAGTTATAAAATAGAGTGAAAATAACACCACATTTTAAATTGCAATGAAAACAGAGATGTACCAAGAAAGTGCAAGGTTCATATGGAAAAGGTGCAGATTTAAGCAAATGGAAAACACATACAATTGTCATGTAGAATGATGTAACATCACATTAATTATCTGTAAATTAATGGATCCTAATAAAAGAGAAACAGAGTTGTTTTGAAATTAAGGAAGCTGAATCTGAAGTTCATGTAAAAATTCAAAGTGCATATGAAAATTTCACATTTAAGAATTTATCCTACAGATATATTTTCATATGTGTGAAATGGCATATATGCAAAGCTATTTATGTCACATTATAATTGCAAAAGAGTTTATATAGTCTAAATAACCATCAGAAAAATTGGTTAACTATTTTTTTTAACATTTACGTAATTAAATACTATGCAACCATTAAAAAGCAAGCATAATGATATTGAAAAAGTTCCCAAATATATTGTTAAATCTAATATGAAAAGTTCAAGCAGAGTGAGTAAAGTATGTTACCTCTGTGACAAAAAATAAAGAAGTATGTATGATTCTTTTGTAGGCATAGAATATCTTTGGAAGGATACACAAAAACCTGGTAATAGAGGTTGCTTCTGGAGCTAGGGAACAAGGGCTGTGAGAGGGTTAATTTTACAAATATAAAAATATACACATCTACTCTATATTTATTTGTACCTTTGGAGTTTCCATAACATGTATGTTTTCACAAAATAAAAGAAAATAGTCTAAAGAGATTAGATATAAAAAAGTAAGGAATCATTTCATCATCTTCCTTCCCAAGGTCAAGAAGAGACACAAATTATATTTGGGGTAAAAAGAGGAAAATAAGATAACTAAATTAAACAAATGGTATGTAAAATGTCCAAATTTCTACTGGAACACAACAGAGAATGGGATTAATTCTGCTTTGAATTTGGACAAAACTCCTTTGTCCAAAGGAGCTTGAGAAGGGAAGAGGAGGAGTCTAGATGACTGGAAGAATGAAGTGGAGATGACAGAGGATTCTTGTGTTTAAAAGCAGTGAGTGGTCTAGTTAAATTGTATCACATGGAAAACAAGGTGAAGGGAAACAAGGTTAGAAGGGAAAAAGCAATGGTGATTTTTCAACCATGACTTGTGGAGCTCTGTGTCATTCTCGGTAGAATCTGAACTCATTTTCCTGGCTTCAAGCGAGTCTTTGAAAGTCTGTGAGCAAAGAATTTTCTGGACGAAAACCAAGCTTTGGAAGGATTATCAGGGTTATTTTAGGACAAAGAATTAACTAGCTCTCATTCATTCATTCATTCATTGTACAAATATTTGTTTAGTGTCTACTATGAGTCAGGTAAGCCTTGTATACAACCTACTATGTTTTAGAAATTTTATGTATTAGTTACTTTTTCCTGATGCTAAAAGAAAGTAATATATGTTTATTATGGACAATTTTGGAAATATGCAGAATTACAAAGGAGAATGACTCAAAATTCTACTGCCTAAAATAAACATTATGATTCTGATGTGTTTCTATGTAAGGTCATTTTATTCACACACACACAGACACACTGGTGTGTTCTTTTATTTAATTTTAAATCATGAATATACCCTACATTTTCAAGGGTAATAACTATTTTTAAAATTTATAGAAGGCTTAATCTGTGTCAAACACTGAGAGAAGTATTTTTATGCATCGTGTTATTTAATTATTAAAACAAACCTGTGGCATCTTTTGTTTTTAATCTGTATTTCACAGGAGAGGACAGTGTATCAAGGATACCTGGTTCAGTGATTGATGGAGAGAGGATTCAATCCCAGGAACAACTGCAGAGACTGGACTCTGAATAACAAAATGCACTATCTCATCAGCAACATGGCAACATAGTCATGCAATGCTCCATCATGTAGATGCTCTATGATTGCTCTATGGTCTACCATATGCTCTATGGTCTCTTGATTGGTTTAAAATTTTTAACCAATTATACTGCTTTTAAATATAATGCAAATATATTCTGTGTCTCATCAAGGGGACAGAGAGCATAGAAGGAATAAAATATAAATCTAATCTCTTTCCATTTTTCAAGCTCCCCAGGGGCTGCTCCACAATAAAAAGTCCTTGTAAGTTCCTAGCTTCTCCCAAGTCCAGTATCATTGTCTTCAGGTTGATGAAATTTCCTTCAAAGTTGTCTTCCCAGCTTATCTGTAACCCTTCATTTTTGGTGCTGACATTGCTGTATTTTTCCCTGTGTGTTCCAAGCTCTATCCCTCCAAGGAATTTCTCAGGCAAGAACACTGGAACAGGTTGCCATTTCTTTCTCGAGGGCATCTTCATGACCTACGGATTGAACCCCAGTCTCCTGCATTGCAGGCAGTCTTCTGCATTGCAGGCAGATTCTTTATCCATTGAGCCACCAGGGAAGCCCTCTTGTGTCTTCAGAAGTATTTAAATAGGATTCAAAGATAAATTAATTAAGGGACTGCTAGCTATCAGAAAATTGGACATAGATATTAAGCTATAATTAGGATAATCATTCCAAATTTTTTCTTTTAATTGAAATGTGCTCATGCTTATTTTGCCATTCTTAATGTCATACTTTTCTGTTAATTTACCACACTCCACCAGTTTCTACAACTCAAAATATTCCAATTAATTGTAGGGACATTAATTTTTCAGGGAGATTATGATACTCAAACATTTCATTTAATTATTAAAAAATGAGAAGATAAAAAATTTTATTTACTATCTCTTATGGACTGTCAGAAAGAAAGTGAAAGGGTTAGTTGCTCAGTTGTGTTTGATTCTTTGTGCCCCGTGGACTGTAGCCCACCAGGCTCTTCTGTCTATGGATTTCCAAGGCAAGAATGCTAGAGCTGATTGCCATTCCCTTCTCCAGTAGATCCTCCAGACCCAGGGATCAAACCCAGGTCTCCTGCATTGCAGGTGGATTCTTTATCATCTGAGCCTCCAGGGAAGCCCACTGGGGTCTCCTAAACTGTCTACTGTTATTTAATTCTCACCATTAATCTCATTTTACAATATATAAACTAAAGAATAAACAAGTTTTTAAAAATAAGTGATGGTAAATAGGGCTTCCCAGGTGATGCTAGTGGTAAAGAACCCATCTGCCAATGCAGGAGACATAAGAGATGAAGGGTTGATCCTTGGGTTTGGAAGAGCCCCTGGAGGAGGGCACAGCAATCCACTCCAGTACCCTTGCCTTCTTCATGGAGAATTCCAGGGACAGAGGAGTCTGGCAGGGAATGGTAATCCACTCCAGTATTCTTGCCTGGAGAATTCCATGGACAAAGGAGCCTGGTGGGCTACAGTCCATGGGGTAGCAAAGAGTTGGACTCGACTTAGTGACTAACACTTTCACTTTCATTGGGAAATAATGTAGCCAGGACTTTTAGTCAGGACTGGAATCCAGGTCTCTCTGAGTCCAAAATCCACACTCTTTTCAACATCATGCAGTCTTCTCCAGAACGTAAGAGAAAGAGAGTAGTTTTGCATAATTACCTAATAAACAAAAGCTTTAGCAGGCAAATTTTATAGAATGAGAAATTTATATTAGGTCTTTAGACTTACAGAAAAGGGCACAAAAGTTGAATCAACATGGGTTTTTGTTAAAAATTGCTTACTGGGACCTCTTCAGTTGGTCATTTCTCAGTGATAATCCCAAATCTGTGGGAGAGCCATGCTTTCAAGATTATATCTATTTATTTCACACATAAAAGTATAGAGATGAACTAAACTCCCTTGAAACTCTCTAATTTGTATTTCCTTTCACATAACTGTCCTTTTACTTCATGAGCATTTATACTTATGAGGGTTAACAGGGTAATAAAAGTTTAAGGAACACTAACTCTGGTGCAACATTATGCTTAAGAAAGCATGGTGTGTGTGTGTGTGTATTGTTTTGTCTTTAGGTTATAAGGTAAGTTCTGCCTTCTAGAAGATTCTGGGTTTTGTCATTTGATAATGTCACTGCAGGCAGTTGAGACAGCTTGCAAAATTTACTGAAAGTGGTATTTTGTTTGTTTTGTTTAAGAAAAAAAAAAAAAACCCACTGCAAGTCCTCCTTACCAAATCAATGGCAAAGTCAAGGATAAAATAACTGTGAATTTAATGCATAAAAGAAAGACTTGAAAGTCATATCTTCAAAAACAGGATTATTATTTAAATGCCAATGAGATCACACAGGATAAATAAATAAACCATCATCAGTGACTTGAGTAGCAAAGTTCATTTTCTCTGGGGAGAAAGTTTGCTTGCTGCCACAGACCCTGAAACATAAGAGAATTTGAAGGAAAAAAGGTAACATATTAAACTTCCCATCATAAAAGCATAAAGACATTAGGGAAATAAAACAAAATTGTATTTAACTCAGAAATCAAGTCTATGTATTGTCTAAAGCCAGTATATGTAAAAATGTGCTGTCTGTGAGATTATTTTTGAGCATCCCCTAGAATTGTATGGACAGAACTTAGGGCATTGACTACAAATTGGTGCAGGAAAGTAGACTTAGCCTTCAGCATTTTGCAAAATTTTAGATGATTTGCAAGTCAAAACAATCAGATATGGGAAACAAGTCGAATCTATCTCAGCAAACTTTCTTACATCAAGGATTGTTTGCATATTCTTTTGCTACATCATAGTTTTTAATCTAAATTCTGGTATGGTCTCAGTGAAAACAGTGTGTATGTTGTGAAAAACCAAACTTCCCTTTGGGGAATACCTATATCATGGAGGAATTTGGAAGTGTAGGAATTAAGGAGTCCTATTTTGCATTTTTAGCCTGAAGGGATTATGGAATAATATATTGAAATATCAATTTACTAATTTTGATTTTAGTTTAGTACTTTAGAATAGGTTTAGAGAAGGAAAAAGTAGGGTTTTGTTTGTTTAATTTCTCTTTCAGATAAGAGCTTTCACCTAAGGTGGTATTAGGAGATGCACAGACCAAAACCTCCATTTTGAGAGCACAGTTAAACATTTGATTTCCCACCTCTTCCAGCCCCTTCTCAAAACTTTGGTTTCCAGGAGTTAAAAGATCATAGTGCTCTTGTGTCCAACCTCTTTGTAGTCACTGATGTCAATTCTGTAATTTTGCATGCAGGTGCTTTTGTTATTCACGCATCAGAAGGCAATGGCATCCACTTCACCATTGTCCATGGCAGATAAGAACTGTCAGATGTCAATTATAAGTTGTATCCTATTTTCAGATATATTCAAATGGGAAAATGTGTACTTCTTGGAATCAATGAAACACAATACATGTTTGTTGTTCATTTGTTTATTTTCTCTCCCCTGAGTAAAGTGCATGAGAACCTTTATCTGCTGTTAACTACATGTATATGTCATATATATAGACACATTTATATATATGACATATTGCAGTATCTATATATGACATGTAATAGCATTCCACTAAATAATCTTAAATCAATGAATTAACAAAAATTGTCTCAATGCAAGCAACTCTTAAAACTGGAAAATGACAACAGAAATGTAGGCATTAAATAAAATAAAAAATTTTCAACTCACAGTGCAGAAAATGAAAACTGAAGTCAGTCAAATTAATTACTGATGGGATCCTCTTACTATTGGTTTATAGCTACTGAATAAAAAATCAGAGTCCAAAAAAACAGAAAAGCAGAGCACCTCACAATACAAATATTTTGTTAATGAACACACACATTACATTTCGGAATTTAGACATATTCCCCATATTATCTAGAATATATAGATTTTATTCTTTAAATGCTCGGTTCACTCTTTGTTCTTTTGACATTATCCAATGAATGAAAAAGAGCCTTTAAACTCTTAACATACGTCATCAAGGAGAACTTGAACATATCCTAAAGACTAATTTAAATAGGGGAGTGGGGGCTGCTAACTGAGAGATCTAAGTGGTTATACTTGATTTATAAATAAGCTGTCCTAGATAAAAAGGAGCCAGGAATCAATGTGCCAGATTAAAAGAGACCAGATGCTAAGAAAAATAGCCCTATTTTCTAGAAAGATCTTTCAATGGGAGACACTGGGAAAAGCACAGTTGTGCCTTGTGAGTCATATTTTCAATAATTTCCCTGAGAGGAAACTGGAAAAAATCAAATGTTCCACACACTTATTTTGGTATTGGTGAAGGTTAAGATATAAATTATTTATATCTAACCATGAAAATGAGAAAGCCCCTATATTTTCAATAACACTCAAATATCCTGAGAATATCGGAAACTTTATTTTAGAAGAAAATAATAGTTCCATAGAGTTGTAGGTCACATACTAGCTGGAAGTAAACATTTGTAAAAACAAATCTCTGCAAATAGAGTTACAGAAAAATTCCTTTTAAGTTCTAATTCAAGTTGCATGCTACAAATCACATTACAGTACTTTTTCTTTTCCTTACAGTAGCCAATCTCTTGATTATTAGGGACTATGAGCTCTGGCTTAGAAGTGGAAACTTAAATCAGTGACTTTATTTTTATTGCCAAACAGAATTCTGAATTCATATATTAAGAGAGCAGTGGAGATGAGATATGACAGAATTCATTAATGTGCCAAGGATGTGGCCAACTTGTCTACAACTAGTTAAAAGGCAAATACACAGATTGATCATTTTTCTTTCCAGGACTGTACGTCACAATACACATGGCCTGTTTCCTAAAACCTTCTGTCTAATGTTTAATAGATTGATGAAACTTCAAAAACAACACTCTCGACAATCCTGCTAGACAAGAGGGGACATGAAGATACTCTAGGTTAGAAGAGAGATTATTTGCAACCTGAACTGACAAGGAGGTCTCTTCACTTCACATTTTCCACCTTTAAACTAAAAATTTCCTTTAGTTTCAGAAAGGGTTGTGCCCTGAATCTGAGATAAAAATGATTGGCAAACCATTTTGATTTGGTTTTTACTTATAAAAAATATTTTATCTTCAGCTTTCAATACACAAAGTAGATACTTGCTTTATCTGATGAGTGTCTATGTCAAAGGGGCAAATCTATGTTAATTGCTCAGTCGTGTCAGACTCTTTGCAACCCCATGGACTGTAGCCCACCAGGCTCCTCTGCCCTTGGGATTCTCCAGGCAGGACAACTGGAGTGGGTGCCATTTCCTTCTCCAGGGGATCTTCCTGAGCTAGGGATCGAACCCAGGTCTCTGGCATTTGTAGGTGGTTTCTTTACGGTCTGAGCCCCCAGGGAAGCCCCAAAGGGGCAAAGATCAGCTTTAAATGCTCATTTTCTTAAAGAAACAAGCATGTATAGTTGTTAGGAGCCAAATTTTCAAGCTCCGACACTTGCTGCCTCTGTGATATGAGGCATAACGCATAAGCTGAGTCCCACGCCCCGGTCTTATACTGGTGAGACCTGCTTGTCAGGATTACCTTAAAGAGAAAAATGATATTAATGCATGGTAAAGCTTTCAAATAAGAGTTACTCTAAGGTAGGATATTATCTTTAAAGCTCTAGTTAAATTTTCTGGGAACTTCATGAAACACCATCTTCCTGGACTGTATGTTCTTCTAAGGAAATTTAAAACATTATGTACTGAAGTGAAAGTTAATAAATTATGCTTTAGTCTAATTGTCCAAACTTTTTAGATGTTAGTCTGTAATGGTCCCACTTTCCATTCTTGGTCAAATCAATAATTTTACCTGCCATATATTTGTGTACTCCTTCACCTCTTGCTTTCAGAATTTTAAAGCAAATTTTCTGGCAAAAAACAAATAAATTACCTAATTTAACTGCTCTTTGAAGATCTACATTAGGAATAATTAGATCACTGCTAGAAGAATTTCTTCCTTTTTCACAAATGCATGGAAACTGGTATAGGCTTGGAGAACCCATATTGCCCTCCTCAAACTTGAATGTTAGTTTCATGATATTACACAAAATTGGGGCTGGATAACTTAACTTCTAGGAGAGAAGCTAGCTAACAAGAGAGTCTACCTGAGCTACCCAGAGAGTCTCTTCATCACCTTCTGAGGTCTTGTAACCAAATATAACTTGACTTGTGCAGCAACTAGCCATCTTTTTTTTTTTGCCCAGTAAAGACTAATTGGTATGTCTCATATCATTTCCCTGAAATGCTTACATTATAAAGTTTACTGCATATTATGTGTGCTTTGAACTATATACCCTTACAGGCTCACTACTATGGATCTTAAATGATTTACATTATAAAGTGTTCCATAATTTGCAAAGTAATTTTTAAATATATTACCTCATTTGATTTTTGTAACAACTCTCTAAGGCAGAAGCTCACTATGACTCCCATTAAAGAAATAGAGAGTTGAAGCCACAAAGAGGTTATACAATATGTTCAAGGTCACACAGTTATTAAAAGACAGAATAGGCCCAAAGCCCAATTCAGGTCTCCTGGTTTAGTTCTCTATCAACGGCATGCCTCCCATCATCATCCCCTGCCCATCCACTCATTCTGTCGCTGTCCTTCCAGTCTGCTTTAAGTTATTCAGTGGCAGCAAAGTGGAAAATGCCCACAGAATCCCAGGTCCTGGATAATTCACAACAACAGCTTATGCCTCAGTTTCTTCAGGTGTAAACATGAAAAGTTTGAAATAGATGATTTCCAAAAAGAAAATCACTGATCGCATGATACAGTGGAAAGAGCAGAGCACGGGTCATGCACTAAAACAATTCCAGATTTGAATTTTGGTCCTTCTTCCCAATAAACAATTTGAGGAATTATCAATATATAACCTCCTTGGTTATTAGTTTCCTCACATGTAAAGTCAGAGATGCTAACATTAACTTTGAAACAATCTTGTGAACAATAAATAATATATGCAGAGGAATTTACCAAATGGCAAGCAGTCAATAAATATCAATTATTCCCTTTAGTGTTAATATATATTATATTCTAAAGGAATACACATTATTTTAATAGCAATTTTATCCTTATAAATAGAGGCTTTGCAAGCTTTACTAATTTTAAAAGGATAAGCTTTAAATATACTAACATTCATATGATCAAAAACAGCTTTAAGAAATAATATTTTTTATTAAGCAGTTAATCTGTAGGAATTTAGCATTGATTATTTTTTTCAGAATTCAACTCAGAAGACCTGAGATCAATAACAAGAAATGTGAGTACATTTGAATATAACTCATTTTTTTAAAATAGGAGTATAAAAATTAAGTAGATGAATTCTACACAACAGAGCAGATGGAATCTTATTGCATAGGCTTATCTTTTAAAGTAGTAAATAAAAAGCAAGACTATATGAAAAGAAAGAAAATAATGATCTAAAAAAATAAAATGGAGCATAGATAGTAGGAATAAATAATTCTGTTTGCCCAAATGTTCCATTAAAACTGGGAAATAAAAATATATAACTTATTTTTCAAATTATTTAGGCTTACTGTTTAAGAGTAACATCTTTGGAAAAATTAAATCACAATTATTATCAGAGACAGGGATAAGAAACCACACAGCTATGTCTCCCTAAAGAGTAACTTACCAGTTACAATGAATGTGAAGGTTTTAATGGAGTTCTGGCAGTGTGAGTCAGATTACAGAGAAAAACCACACAGACATATGAGGATCTTTCTCTTTCTGTCTCTCTTGTCACAAAGTAAGAAGCATTTGGATAACTTTTTTAAATTTAAAATTTTTATTTTTAACATATATTAATTTGAAGCATCATTTCAGGTCCAGGTGCCATGTGGAAAGTGATTGATGTTTCAGGGATGGGAGAAGGGTGAATACTGGGAGACATCCAAATTATAAACATTTGAAAAATCCTGGAAGAATACACAGTTTCTCTAAGAATAGACTTACACAAAGAATCTAATTTTAATTTGTTTGTTTGTTTGTTGCTGCGTACATTCAAAGTAATATTATAAGCAGTTTTCAAATAAACATAATTAATCTTTGACCCTATCAAATTAACTATCCACTTAGCTTATCTATATTTTTGTTTACTAAAAATATCAACAACATATTTTAATGTATGTAGTTCAATACCATTTACATTCTAAGCATGTCCTACTTCAATATAAAAAGAATTTTTTAAAAATTTTATAAAATGTTAAATGAAATATTTTACTTTAAAAATATTAGAAAGTGAAATTTAGAAGGCAGGAAAATTAATGTTTTTTTTTATAAAATTCACCTTTAATTTCAAAAGTTAGTATATATATATCTTGATACACAGACTTGAAAACAGTATCTAAGCTTTGTAGTATGCAACCTAATAAAGTGAGACAACTTAACTGATAAATATGACTGATGATATCAAGTAAATCATTGAGTAGCATATTCAGAACAAAAATTTAAAGTCATCATTTTGACATCAATTTTTGGGTGCTCAAATATGGTTATAGGCTCACTGAGAAAAGTTATTTTTAAGATACTGCTTTTCTATTCTCCACTTTGTATGTGTGTGTGTGTGTGTGTATATATATATATATATATATATATATATATATATATATATATTACACAAGGTTTGTACTAAAAAAAGTGGTTAACATTATCAAACTTGATTTTAAATCCCCAACTGCGAGATGTTGTAATTCCCAAAGATACTATATGCCTACCTTTTTCTCTGTTTTTTTTTAATTTATTTATTTTTTTAATTGAAGGATAATTGCTTTCCAGAATTGGCTGGTCAGACTTCATTTCAGATCGAACTTGGGACAGTGCCCACTTTTGTCCAGCTTTATAATAATAATAATAATAATAATAATAAAACCTCATAGAGTTTCAACAAAGGCAAAAAAAAAAAACAATTAAAGTACCAGAAATGTCCAACTCCTAGGAGTAACCAGGTTTAGTTTAATTTTCCTCCTTAGTGTAATTTCACAAGAGATAAATTCAGAAACTCATCAGGTTTGTAATCAGGATCCTGATAGCAGTAAAAATTAATAAAAGCACAACTATTTGAAACACAAACTTAAAGAATCTACAGAAGCCTAATGAACTTTACTTATAATAAGTAAAGTCAGAAATAAAGGTGTGAGTAAAGAGTGATTATTTTTTAAATTAATTTTTTAACTGTTTATTTTCCATTGGAATATAGTTGATTAACAATGTTGTGCTAGTTTCTGATATATAGCAAAGTGATTCAGTTATACATATCTGTTCTTTTCCAAATTATTTTCCCATATAGGTTGGTATATAATATTGAATGGGCTTCCCAGGTGGCTCAGGATAAAGAATCTACCTGCCAAACAGGAGACCTGGGTTCAGTCCTCAGGTTGGGAAGATTTCCTGGAGAAGGAATGGCAACCCACTCCAGTATCTTTGCCTGGGAAATCCCATGGACCGAGGAGCCTGGGAGGCTATTGTCCATGGGTCACAAAGAGTTGAACATGACTTAGCGACTAAACAAAAACAGCATAATGTTGAACAGAATTCCCTGTGATATACAGTAGGTCCTTGTTGGTTATTGATTTTAAATATAGAAGTTTAACTCTTTAAAACTTTCAGCAACCATCTTAGCCTTTGATTACATCTGTCAAGATAAGCAATATTACCATCATGCCAATATTTAAAGCAGGAGAAAATTATTCAAGTCATAAACTTGTAGATCTCATGATTCTTCATTGTCCATTTATTATTGGTTCGAGTTTATACAACTTATAGAAGATTAGCTCAATTGATTAGGGAATGATGCAAAAGAGGTCAGAGGATCATTTTGATCTATGGAGTTACAGTTAGCTGTATTCTGTGCTTTAGTAGAGGATGGAGTAAATTCTATCAGGGCATCTACAAGGATAATCCCATTGTCTCCAAAGGAAAGATAGTCAAAACAGCATAGACTGAACATCATTAATTTATGTACCACTTTTGGAAAAACTCCCTATGGTAGTGGCTCAATGGTATGATTTTTGACACAATTCAATGCATATTTAGGTCATTTATAGGAGTTTAGTAATTGCTAATCTGAATTTAAAATGTAGCCTTATGTTATATTTATTTTCTTTAGCTCTATTATATTAATTTGCTATAATCCTATTTGTTTTTTGTAAATCTAACTCCTTTATGTCACTTGTGTTTCAATAAATTCTATCCAGAAAATATATCACTATGTACAAATTTCTCTTTGTTTTACATGGTAGCATGTATAGACATTTTCCATTCCCTGTACTCAGTTCAGCACTCTTATGATTCAGTGATAAACCAAAGCTTATACCATTAAATGATTCAAGAGATCTTTACACATTTTTTATAATGAAATTTTGTTAAATAAAATGATTTTCATTTTTTGTTCATTCATTCATTTAATCATTAACTATCTACTGAGTGCCTACCATGAGCTGGGATCTGTTCTAGTGGTAGAAAGACAGACTAACTTCTAATACTCACAGGAGATTCGTAAACACATCTACTTCCTACCCACCTTAAACAAACACAATGTTACTATATTACAAATCACAAATGGAGGAAAACTTTTCTTGAACCTAATTGTCCCTTTAGTGAGTTATATCAGATTATTTTGAGGAAAAGAATGAACTGTAAGCGTCACACCCCAGAGCTGACAACAGCTGTTAAAAAGAAAAAGTCTCAGTTGCATAGCTCTGGCTTCTGTTCATTTCACGGTTATTATTATAAGTCAAAAGTCTATAGCAATAAAAATGACATCAACAGGAACAACAATAACCATAATATGCACCAAATATTGTCTACAGCTATATTAACAGTGTATATTCATTGCAGGAGAGTGGGTGGGAAGTCTTGAGGACTAGCTGACTCAATAAAAGGCCAATAAGGAACAAATCATAGTAGCCTTTCAACCTCCATCAGGTCACAAGGCCCTCATAGTAGAAATTAAAAACTGGTTTATAACTTGAAAAATGAATTTCAGGTCATGATAAGAAGATCGGTGAATAACATGTTAAAAAAAGACTTTAAAGAAATTGTTTAGGCCATAAAGAGAACATGACACGTTATTGCTGCAAACAACTACAAAAAATCCAACTTTTGTTAAGTAGGTAGCATACTAGGCCAATAAAGAAAGGGCAAAAGACAAGGCTGTATGCTTGACCAGCAAATATTTTATTGTTTCTTAGGGAAGGAAATAACATTTAAAAAAATACAAATACATAAGTATGCAAAAGAGAAAAATGTAGGGGAATAGGCAAAATTATACACAAGTAGCAATTCTAATATATTTTTTGAAAAAGATAGTATTTCTCACACCCTGGATGCTCTACACTCCATTTTGGTGATCACTTTGTAGAGATAAAAATTGGCTGGACACAAAATCAAAAGAAATAGCAACTTAGCATGTATTATTCATGCTCACATTCCATAGGATGGTGAGTTTTAAGCTAATAAGCAATATTTTAAATCTATGAATAGAAGGATTCTAGTGTGTTATTAAAACCATATTAACTCCATAGTTAAATTCCTTAGAATCACTGAAGATTGCATAGGCCTAGAGGGGAGAGACGTGAAGTCGCTCAGTTGTGTCCGACTCTTTGCGACTCCATGAACTGTAGACTGCCTAGTTCCTCTGTCCATGGGATTCTCAAGGAAACAGTACTGGAGTATGTTGCCATTTCTTTCTCCAGGGGATCTTCCAAACCTGGGGATCAAACCCAGGTCTCCTGCATTGCAGGAAGACTCCTTATCAGCTGAGCCACGAGGCCTAGCTTGGAACCACATAGCCACATAGGCCTAGCCTTGAATAAAATCAAGAGCATGATGCATATGGTTTTGAGCAATAACAATGCTAATTAATAATGAAGAAAACTTATAGTTAGGATTCTCAACATTCTCAGAACCTCATGTGTCACTTGATTATCAGGATAGTAAAACCTTGTTAATGTAAACTCTTAAAACTCTTATTAAATTCTGGACTAGGGACCATTTAGCATCATGACTAACATTTATCTTCCTTACTCTTTCTTCTTAGGTAATATAAAAGAGATTATTTAGAGGATTGCTTTAAAGAATTAAAAGAACATACTCCCTCTCAGCACTCATTTATGTGGTAAAACATATTTACAAAGAATTGTCTTGATGAAAGCAACAAGCATGCAAACCTTTATAAGCCCAGTTTGAGCTATTTTGTGCATCTGAAATAAAATTTCATTTACTTAAAATATTATTTAATTTTGCCCACCCATTCTGCCCAGTTCTTTTTTCCATTTTGTTTAATGAGTAATGTTTGTTTTACTCAAAATGTCATTAATGCATGCACTGTGATGTCATTTTTCATATTTTATCCATTAATAATATTTACTTACAAACTATTTAGCTGTAGGAGGAATACGTGTTGAAGGAGTTAAAGGACATATTTTATACACTGACTCAGTTATTAACAATCAAGCAGCATCTAGAAACACTGTATAATAAATGTCTTTGTTTTATCAGAGTCCTACAAGTACATAAAATAGAAGTGATATTGTCACATTTCTTATTGAGATTGAAGATTCTGGAGGTTTTTATGAAACCTTGAGAAGAGAGTGTTTAGGAAAGAGATTGTACATTTTACAATTATAAGTACTTGATCTAAAAAAAAGTTGTATGGCCTAAGATTAATGCAAAAATATTATGGACTGAGATTTAAATCAAATTGGTTGTGTATGCATTTACTTATCACCCAGTAGGCATGGCAGAACTCCATCTTATTATGTTTAAAAGTATAAATCTCAAATTTGTACGTCATATGGATGGAATGTATCCAGCAATAAATATGCAGTTTAGAGGAACCTTTGCAATGCTGTAGAATAATTTGGACAGCT
Organism: Cervus canadensis; assembly: GCF_019320065.1. Taxonomy (NCBI): domain Eukaryota; kingdom Metazoa; phylum Chordata; class Mammalia; order Artiodactyla; family Cervidae; genus Cervus; species Cervus canadensis. The sequence continues at coordinate 46,420,881 of NC_057409.1, read as the reverse complement.
GGTGTTATTGGTTGATCTACAAGGTTTTTGGTGTTCTTATCAATCTGCTCTTTTACACTTAATTTAAATTTAGTATAAATATTCACTGTCAAAAAATTAAATTGGGGGAGAATAATCTCACATTTTAACTCAGGATATAAAACCAAAATATTAGCAGATGAAGTACATAGATAGGTGAGTTTTTGTGGTTCAAATGGTACACAGACAAAGAAAGTGGTAATTTGCTTTTGTTTATGCAGACTTAGGTAGACTTCTGAAATGAAAAAGAATTCTTCTAGTTGCCAGTTCTGTAGTATATATGCTCTTTTTATTAGAAAAACTTGCTAAATTTTTAATAACACAGCATTTGTTGAGTACTTTCTCAAAGCAGTTCCACATATTATTACCTCACAACAATTTTACAGATTTAAAAGTAACTAAACCTGGCAAAAGGCAGTTTGGAATGTTGTAAACCAAACTTGGATTTATACAGGTAGAGAGAGACAGTCTTTCCTCCTTTACTTTTCATGTTTGAGAATAGAGACTAGCATATAAGTATCTCTACTTGAGTTACTTGTACAATGACTGCTAAGTAGTTTTGTCTCTTGCATTCCTTGTACATATATTATTATTACTTGGAGTACCATTAACCTGCTATAGTTTTTGCAGCCCTAATGGACTGTTTTCATGAAACCCAATCATATTGTTTCTGTCTTTTCCATCTAAATACAATTCTGCACCTACATGGCAATGGTCATATTAGACTTAGCCCTATGTGAGACCCTAAATTGTATTTACTTCCTTCTTCAAATAAGGCAGCATTTCTAAAGCACCTTTAAAGTGACTCTTATATAGGAGGACAATGAACGAATAAGACCAGAGTATGTTTTGCATGGATTCTGCCAAGCTGAAAGAAAAGATCATATTTGGCCACTTGGAACATAGAGAAACATAACATGTGACTGTATGAATGTGTAAAAAGGATAATCCATATAAATCTAGATATTATCCATTAAATAACAAATGAAAAAAGCAAGCTATTTGCAATCATGAGGGCAGGATTAAATATGGGAGGCCCCACGAAGAACTTAGGAAAACAAGGTAGCACACAAAGTCAAAAAGTATGAAAAGCTTCAATTTCTTAAAAGGTAAAAGAAATTTCAAAATTATCAAAGCACCAGTTATCAAACTCAAGAAAGGAAAAAATTCTTTAAGCAGGGAGAGAAGAGGCCATTCGATTCTACTCACATTCTAACACAAAAGAATCTATAGTTTTCTACACTTAATACATCTGATATAACACTCAGCTTTTAACTGAACTGATGTGTTACAATAGTGTAAATACTGAATATTTATATAATTGGAATAATAATATAACTCTATCAGGGAGAATAGTTCAGGAAATGACAGGGTGCATGTGTGGTGGGCCTAGGAGAGTAGAGATGTTAAGACCTTAACAGTATATTTTTCCCACAGTAAGACATCAACAGATAATGTCTACAACAGAAAATTCAAGAATTTGAATGATTTACAGAAAATTATCAGTACAATAATTTAGTATGACTCATATTGTTCAGTCAGTCAGTTCAGCCACTCAGTCGTGTCTGACTCTTTGCAACCCCATAGACTGCAGCACACCAGTATTCCCTGTCCATCACCAACTTCCGGAGCTTGCTTAAACTCATGTCCATCAAGTTGGTGATGCCATCCAACCATCTCATCCTCTGTCGCCCCCTTCTCCTCATATTGTTAAAGTGTACAAAATTTATCTTTTTAATCTAAAATCTTTAAGGATTCAAAATCTTCAGAGTAGTTTTAAGTAAAAAGAAGTTATCCCTGGTTTTAATTCTGACAAAATAAGCTGATTTTGATCCAGACACAAAATAACAAAAATTTGAAAAGTGACTGAAAAAAGGTCAGTGCCTACAAGATAGCAACTTGGCCCAATTAACCATAAAATCCACATGATCATGACCTGAGGACAGAGGATTCTGGGAAAGAAAAATGATTTAAAGAGTAATTAGATGCTGAAGCCTCAGCCCTCCTTGGAAAATATCATTTACCAAATTACAAATAAATAAAGGGCTTTTTGGTATACCCCCTCAAAAGTTAGTGTCATATCTTACTTTTTATAATATTTTTATTCCATCATCTAATTTTTATCATTTTTTGCTTTGTATAATGTGTCTCTTGCCTGACCAGATGGCAGTGAATCAGCCAATAATCACGGAAGGCACATCTCAATATATTAACATCCTAATGAATTATTGCAGATCTGTTTCCAAAAGTCACAACCAATAATTAAAATACAGAGTTGACCTGGAAACAAGATTGTAAGATTTGAAAACATCCTGGTATGGCATTCTTATTGTCCATCTGTAATGTCTGTATTGGATACTCCCCTTGCTCACCCAGTCTCCATTACCAAGGTCCCTCTACTAGAAGTTCAGATTTGCTCAGGGAATCACCTCTTCCCAAAGAGCACAAGTGATTCTTGTGTAGAAGCCCCATCCTCTATTCTGCTCTGCTAGTGACTAGTTTAGAAGTGGGAAGATAACTAGAAAATTCTTGTTCTTCAGGCAGAGTGATGAGATCTCTCTCTCTTCTCTCCTGTCAGAGGTGAACAACATGTAAAGTGGTTCTGATTGCCCTTCTAAGCCATTTAATCTCCAGAAATTTAACCTGCTTTAGCGTGAAACCAAAACAGAACAGATAGATGGGAACACTATAGTGGTGGACCAGGGGATGAATCAATTTATAGCCTTCCATAACCTGACCTTCTTGTTACACATGCTAATGGTTTTTTATAAGCTACTCCAAACTGGATTTTCTATTATCTGTATCTAACAAAGACCTAACTAAATTTAAACTGCTATATCTTAGAATCATTAAAAGTATTCAAATCAAACCGAATTTTAAACATTTTCTACTCATTTTTTACATAATTCCAGAATTTCAGGCTCAAATAAACTACGAAAAATGCCACTCTCTTGTGTGGGGGTGCACATATACATACACAGTGTTGCAAATGTGTGTGTGTGAGTGTTATATATGCAGTTGTGTATTATAAGTAGTAGAGTATCCAGACTTGAGCAGGAATCAGTTCTGTTCAGTCACTCAGTCGTGTCCGATTCTGTGACCTCAAGAACTGCAGCACACCAGGCCTCCATGTCCATCACCAACTGCCGGAGTCCACCCAAACCCATGTTCATTGAGTCGGTGATGACATCCAACCATCTCATTCTCTGTTGTCCCCTTCTTCTCCTGCCCTCAATCTTTCCCAGCATCAGGGTCTTTTCAAATGAGTCAGCTCTTCGCATCAGCTGGCCAAAGTATTGGAGTTTCAGCTTCAGCATCAGTCCTTCTAATGAGCACCCAGGACTAATCTCCTTTAGGATGGACTGGTTGGATCTCCTTGCAGTCCAAGGGACTCTCAAGAGTCCTCTCCAACAACACAGTTCAAAAGCACCAATTCTTCCGCACTCAACTTTCTTTATAGTCCAACTCTCACATCCATACATGACCACTGGAAAAACCATAGCCTTGACTAGACGGACCTTTGTTGACAAAGTAATGTTTCTGCTTTTTAATATGCTATCTAGGTTGGTCATAACTTTCCTTCCAAGGAGTAAGTGTCTTTTAATTTCATGGCTGCAATCACCATCTGCAGTGATTTTAGAGCCCAGGAAAAAAAAAGTCTGTCACTATTTCCACTGTTTCCCCATCTATTTGCCATGAAGTGATGGGACTGGATGCCATGATCTTAGTTTTCTGAATGTTGAGCTTTAAGCCAACTTTTTCACTCTCCTATTTCACTCTTTCATCAAGAGGCTCTTTAGATCTTCTTCACTTTCTGCCATAAGGGTGGTATCATCTGCATGTCTGAGGTTACTGATAATTCTCCCAGCAATCTTGATTCCAGCTTGTGTTTCTTCCAGCCCAGCGTTTCTCATGATGTATTCTGCATATAAGTTAAATAAGCAGGGTGACAATATACAGCCTTGATGTACTCCTTTTCCTATTTGGAACAGTCTGTTGTTCCATGTCCAGTTCTAAGTGTTGCTTCCTGACCTGAATATAGGTTTCTCAAGAGGCAGGTCAGGTGCTCTGGTATTTCCATCTCTTTCAGAATTTTCCACAGTTTATTGTGATCCACATAGTCAAAGGCTTTGGCATAGTCAATAACACAGAAATAGATGTTTTTCTGAAACTCTCTTGCTTTTTCGATGATCCAGCAGATGTTGGCAATCTGATCTCTGGTTCCTCTGCCTTTTCTAAAACCAGCTTGAACATCTGGAAGTTCACGGTTCATGTATTGCTGAAGCCTGGCTTGGAGAAGTTTGAGCATTACACTACTAGTGTGTGAGATGAGTGCAATTGTGCAGTAGTTTGAGCATTCTTTGGCATTGCCTTTCTTTGGGATTGGAATGAAAACACCTTTTCCAGGCCTGTGGCCACTGCTGAGTTTTCCAAATTTGCTGGCATATTGAGTGCAGCACTTTCACAGCATCATCTTTCAGGATTTGAAATAGCTCAACTGGAATTCCATCACCTCTACTAACTTTGTTCATAATGATGCTTCTTAAGGCCCACTTGACTTCACATTCCAGGATATCTGGCTCTAGGTGAGTGTGAGTGATCACACCATCGTGATTATCTGGGTCGTGAAGATCTTTTTTGTATAGTTCTTCTGTGTAATCTTGTCATCTCTTCTTAATATCTTCTGCTTCTGTTAGGTCCATAGCATTTCTGTCCTTTATTGTACCCATCTTTGCATGAAATGTTTCCTTGGTATCTCTAATCTTCTTGAAGAGATCTCTAGTCTTTTCCATTCTATTGTTTTCCTCTATTTCTTTGCATTGATCGCTGAGGAAGGCTTTCTTATCTCTCCTTGCTATTCTTTTAAACTCTGCATTCAGATGGGCATATCTTTCCTTTTCTCCTTTGCCTTTAGCTTCTCTTCTTTTCACAGCTAGTTGTAAGACCTCCTCAGACAGCCATTTTGCTTTTTTGCATTTCTTTTTCTTTGGGATGGTCTTGATTCCTGTCTCCTGTACAATGTTACGAACCTCCGTCCTTAGTTCATCAGGCACTCTATCAGATCTAGTCTCTTAAATCTATGTCTCACTTGAGTGGGACTATCTAGAGTTTATACAGCAACCAGAGAAGGCACAGTGAGTGACAGACAGATTGTCAGGGGGGCAGTAGGGATAGTGGAAAGAAGTTGGCTTGCATAAAGGCTTGTAAATAGAACCTCAGACACACTCTAAGGCACACCATGGCTATCTTGAGATGTTAGTATTTTTGTTCAGTGTTAGTTTGCAAATGATTTGTAAATAAAAAGTATGAATATTCACAATCAATTTACATTTTATTTTCAGTCTTTAAGTTTATTTTCTAAGATAGAAACCCAAATGGTTTAAGGGATAATCCTATAAGATGTACTATGAAAAATTAAAGTTCTCCATCCTCCTTCCTTTCCATTTCTTCTTCTCTAGAAGCAGCCACTTTTGTTTCTTTTACCTGGATCTTTTCTCTAAATTCAAAGGCTTTTTTCATTTTAGACATTACCTACATTTTTGACAATTTGTCTACATTTTAGACAATTCCCCCCACGTGAGAAGTTAAAAGATTTAACTTCCCCTACTCCCTTGCTGCTACCTCATAGGTACCCTCATGTCACTCTGTATTCTTATCTTGCCAATGCTATCATTTTGATTAGATTAACATTCAGTATTTACACTCTAGTAACTACATAAATTCAGCTCAGATTTGAGTCATGGACTAGTGGTAAACTGGCTCTATGAAAAGAAAAAAAAATTCTGACTTATATGATTTGATGGTTTCCGTAGGTGGCGCTAGTGGTAAAGAACCTGCCTGTCAATTCAGGAGACACAGATACCTTGGTTCGATCGCTGGGTCAGGACGATTCCCTGGAGAAAGAAATTGCAACCCAGTCCAGTATTCTTGCCTGGAGAATCCCATAGACGGAGGAGCCTGGCAGGCTACAGTGCATGGGGTCACAAAGGGTCAGACACGGCCAGCGACTCAGCATGCAAAAAGCATGCATGCATAGCGTAAATACTCCCACCTTAACTAGTTTCAAATTACTGACCTGAGGTCACTTAAGGAAAATTTGAAGAGATGGGCATATTTAATTCTAAGTAGTTCTTTTCCTTTGGGTTAGCAATTGTCTTGTCTGTATTTTTTTGCTTGTTACATTTTCTATGTATTTATAAATTATGAATTAGCAGACTCCCTTAACCATGTAACTTCCCTCTTATTACCTACAGATGTATCAGATATTCTACTGACTCTATGCCTTTGAAAAAGTCTCTCCTGGCACCTTCTATTCCAGTTGCATTCTATAATGCAAAACGTCATCCTGGCACCTCCTTCCACTGTCACCCCAAGACTCTCTTTCCCATCTCGTGTGTGTGCTCAGTCATGTCCCACTCCCTGCAATCCCATGGGCTGTACCCTGCCAGGTTCCTCTGTCCATGGGATTTTCCAGTTTGATGCATGAAGCAGGGTACTCAAAGCTGGTGCTCTGGGACAACCCAGAGGGGTGGGGTGGGGAGGGGAGTGGGGAGGGAGGTGGGAGAGGGTTCAGAATGGTGGGACACATGTACGCCCGTTGCTGATTCATGTCGAATGGATGGGAAAACCACCACAATATTGTAAAGCAATTAGTCTCCAATTAAAATTAAGGAATTAATTTAAAAAAAGAGTCCTGGAGTGGGCGGCCATTGCCTTCTCTGGGGGATCTCCCCGAACCAGGGCAAGGACCCCTGTCTCCGCGTTGCAGTCTTTAGCACTGAGCCACCGGGAAGCCCCTTCCCCATCCTGGATTCCCTATTTCTTTGACCTCATGTGTTACAGACTAAATGTTTGTGTCTCCCCAAAATTCATGTGTTGACATTGTAAGCCCCAAAATTATGGTATAGGGAGACATGGCCTCAGGTGCGTGATTAGGTCACAAGAGTAGAACCTTCATGAACGGGATTAGTCTCCTTATAAAAGAGACCACGAAGAGCCCCTTACCCCTTGCACCACAGGAGGAAACAATGAAAAGACAGCCATCTGCAAACGAAGACATGAACTTTCCGCAGAACTGAAACTCCCAGCACTTTGGTCTTGGACTTTCCAGCACCAGAACTGGGAGAAATGTTTACTGTGAAATCACACAGTTTATGGCACTTTGTTACAGCAGCCTGAGCTAAGACACCAGGCCTTTCTCTTTACTGGTTTACTATCTCATTTTGGTGAAACACATTCTCCTGAATCTTCTGAAGAAAATTTTTAGACTCTGTATATCCAAAAATGTCTTTATTCTCCCATCACGCTTTAATGATACTAAGAATGACTGTGCATCTTCAGTTTGTAAGTAATTCCCTACAAAATGCTGATGATTTTCCTTCATTTTGTTTTCAGTGATTTCAATGTGTTGAGAAGCCCCTAGGATTCTGATTCCAGATCCTTTGCAGGCAACCTGCTTTTCCTCTGCTGAAAACTCTAAGAACTATGTCCAAAACACTTATGTTCTTAAAATTAGAATGCATTAAAGCATCACTCTAGTAGCATTAGCTTCATTTGTACTCCAGAATGGCTTTATGAATAAGAAGAAAGAAGATGGACTACACCATACTCTAGAGGCAAGGGGACAGTCTATATATGAATGTGACCGTGAGAGTGTAACATAAATAAATATGTGTGTTAAAGTGGAAAAAATAAAAATGTCTCCTAAAAGGGACTGATCAAAAGCTTTCATTAATTTTATATTGCATATATGTGTGTTTATGTGTTTGTATTGGTGGAAGAGATTAAAGAAGGGAATAAGCACAATAAGTTGGAATGGAAAAATGAAAAATGACTTTTCTGTGTGGCCTTGAGGAACAGGTAGCTTAAAAACACTGTTTCTGAATTTCTATTACTAAGAGGATAAAGAGAAAGACAAGTAAAATTAACTGTAAAGTTACCTCACAGATTGTATAGGTATTTTAAACAATACTAACAATCGAAGTAACAAAAGCAAGAACAAAAATTCAAGTGGTCATAAAGGGATATTAGTGAAAGAAAAATTCTTCCTTCCCACCTGCAGTTATAACATTTCACAGGTTTTACTTATCTTACTAGAAGAAAGTTAGCAACATATTACAAATGTAAAAAAAAAAAATTACCAAAGTTTCATGCCCTAATACTTTTCTGTCCTTAATTTAATAAGTAATAATGTATGCTATATTAGTTTACACAAACTTATTCCATTTTCTTTAATGGCTGAATGGTATTCTGTTATACTGACAAGTGTTCGCAAACTATGGCCTGTGGTCCGAATCTGACCTGTGGCTCATTTTTGTATAATCCATGACTAAGAATAGTTGTTACATTTTTAAATGATTAAGGAAAAAAAGAAGAGTACTATTTTTGCAACATGAGAAAGTCCAATGAAATTCAAATTTCAGGATCCACAAATGCAGTTTGATTAGTACAGAGCTGGACTCATTCATTTACATATTGTCTGGGGCTGCTTTTGCATTGCAGCAGAGTTAAGTCTTGTGACAGGTGCAGTGTAGCCTTCAAAGTCCTGCTTGGCCCTTCACAGGAAGAGCATGCTGACCTTTTCCACAGACCATCTAATTTATTTACCTCAACATTTAAAATTCATTATGGATTTTTAATTTAATGAGTGAAGGGGATAAAAGTGGGAGAATGAGCTGAGATAAAGAAGATGCAAGTATGATGAATAATTAATTGATTGTTCAGTGTGGATTTAGGTAGGAAAGCGATGAGAGACAGAGCAAGAAAGATAGGTTGTGACCACGCTGTGTCATCACAGAATGCCTGTTTGAGGAATCTGCCATGCATCTATCTGGAAGGAAACTGGAAAACTATGGAGGATTTTGAGCAGAGGTGGGGAGTAGCATGAGCAGGATCTATTTTAGGAGATTAATCTGGCTAGGCAATGTGGAATTAATACAGAGGGTACTGCTAACAGGTAAGGAAATTATTTATAGGATTATTTTAATAACCCATAAAAAGGCATGCATTCATGCGAAGGCACAGTCTAACGTGTAAATATATCATTGAAATAATTTCTACAGTTCTGAAAAATCAGAAAGTCATCTCTATGTTTATAAATGTGTATTATTTGTTTCTATAAAAGAAAAAAATTCAAGTATATCCTACCACTGAAGGTTTGGTCTACTCTGTTTCCGTACACTCAGCCACAATTTTAAAATGTGCTTTCCATGTAACAGACAACCCAAGAAACTAATTGAGTCGTACACTAGTTGCTGAATTAAGCTGGAACATGGTAACTGATTATCTGATTATTTCTTAATGTATTACTTATAAGCTTAAGGCTCAAAACATGGCAATGGAAGACATACAGGACTGCCTGTTATTTCAAAGACATAATGTGAAATGCTCATCATAATCTGGTTAAAAATCCTAAATAGCAAGAATGTTGGTCTCCTAGACGGAGTAATTCTAATTAACCTTATAAAAATAAGATTTGTACAGTATGTGGAAAATTAAGGATATAAACAACCATTAAAAGAAGAGCCTAATCGTATTATAATAATTATGTTCAACTGACACAATAGGCAATAGTCACATAGCAGTACCATATTTTAAATGCCATCATAAATAATATAAAATTACAATGTTATACTGTTATTATTCAACATAACATTTTAAATTATTCTTTTAAACATCCAAATAAGTTGCTCTATTAACATAGTGATTTAAACACATACTCTGCAGTCACTTTTTTAATAAAGAGTAGGCTAGACGTTAAGTTAAATTATATTGGAAAATGAACCAACAAAGTAAAAATAAGTTAACATTTATAGTAGGAGGTTATATATATCAGTATGTCTTAAGATTGGGGTACTAACATGAAGAGAAGAAAAGAAAATTTGGTTCAGTGTTGTTTAGAAAAGTTGTTTGCTGTTGTTTTTTCACATTGTTTACGGTTAATAGCTGGCCATTCTAGTGACAAAAGTAAGCATAGTGGTTAATAACTTGGACTCCAGTGACATAAAAACTGAATTTCTACTTGTATGATTTTGGAAAATTCCTTGATCACTTCAAACCTCCAATTCCTCATCTGTTACAATGTTAATATCTGCCCTGAGCTCAAAGATTTGTTGTTACATATGCTTATGAACTTAGCATTTGCCATTGTATGAATCAGTTCAGTTCAATCGCTCAGTCCTGTCCAACTCTTTGTGATCCCATGAATTGCAGCACGCCAGGCCTCCCTGTCCATCACCAACTCCCAGAGTATACCCAAACTCATGTCCATCAAGTCGGTGATGCCATCCAGCCATCTCATCCTCTGTCGTCCCCTTCTCCTCCTGCCACCAATCCCTCCCAGCATCAGGGTCTTTTCCAATGAGTCAGCTCTTCGCATGAGGTGGCCAAAGTATTGGAGTTTCAGCTTCAGCATCAGTCCTTCCAATGAACAACCAGAACTGATCTTCTTTAGGATGGACTGGTTGGATCTCCTTGCAGTCCAAGGGACTCTCAAGAGTTTTCTCCAACACCACAGTTCAAAAGCATCAATTCTTCCATGCTCAGCTTTCTTCACAGTCCAACTCTCATATCCATACATGACCACTGGAAAAACCATAGCCTTGACTAGACGGACCTTTGTTGGCAAAGTAATGTCTCTGCTCTTTAATATGCTATCTAGGTTAATCATAACATTCCTTTCAAGGAGTAAGCATCTTTTCTTGATGAAAGTGAAAGAGGAGAGTGAAAAAGTTGGCTTAAAGCTCAACATTCAGAAAACTAAGATCATGGCATCTGGTCCCATCACCTCATGGGAAATAGATGGGGAGACAGTGGAAACAGTGTCAGACTTTATTTTTTTGGGCTCCAAAATCACTGCAGATGGTGATTGCAGCCATGAAATTAAAAGACACTCCTTGGAAGGAAAGTTATGACCAACCTAGATAGCATATTAAAAAGCAGAGACATTACTTTGTCCACGAAGGTCCATCTAGTCAAGGCTATGGTTTTTCCAGTGGTCATGTAGGGATGTGAGAGTTGGACTGTGAAGAAAGCTGAGCATGGAAGAATTGATGCTTTTGAACTGTGGTGTTGGAGAAAACTCTTGAGAGTCCCTTGGACTGCAAGGAGATCCAACCAGTCCATCCTGAAGGAGATAAGTCCTGGGTGTTCATTGGAAGGACTGATGCTGAAGCTGAAACTCCAATACTTTGGCCACCTCATGCGAAGAGTTGACTCACTGGAAAAGACCCTGATGCTGGGAGGGATTGGGGGCAGGAGGAGAAGGGGACAACAGAGGATGAGATGGCTGGATGGCATCACTGAGCATGAGTTTGAGTAAACTTCGGGAGTTTGTGATGGACATGGAGGCCTGGCGTGCTGTGATTCATGGGGTCGCAAAGAGTTGGACACGACTGAGCGACTGAACTGAACTGAACTGAATTTCATGGTTGCAGTCACCATCTGCAGTGATTTTGGAGCCAAAATAAATAAAGCCTGACACTGTTTCCCCATCTATTTGCCATGAAGTGATGGGACCGGATGCCATGACCTTAGTTTTCTGAGTGTTGAGCTTTAAGCCAACTTTTTCACTCTCCTCTTTCACTTTCATCAAGAAGCTCTTTAGTTCTTCTTCACTTTCTGCCATAAGGGTGGTGTCACCTGCATATCTGAGGTTATTGCTATTTCTCCCGGCAATCTTGATTCCAGGTTGTGCTTCTTCCAGCCCAGCGTTTCTCATGATGTACTCTGCATATAAGTTAAATAAGCAGGGTGACAATATACAGCCTTGATGTACCCTTTTCTATTTGGAGCCAGTCAGTTGTTCCATGTCCAGTCCTAACTGTTGCTTCCTGACCTGCATACAGATTTCTCAAGAGGCAGGTCAGGTGGTTTGGTATTCCCATCTCTTTCAGAATTTTCCGCAGTTTATAGTGATCCACATAGTCAAAGGCTTAGTCAATTGGCATAGTCAGTAAAGCAGAAATATAAGTTTTTCTGGAACTCTGGTGCTTTTTCAATGGTCCAGGGGATGTTGGCAATTTGATCTCTGGTTCCTCTGCCTTTTCTAAAATCAGCTTGAACATCTGGAAGTTCACGGTTCACATATTGCTGAAGCCTGGCTTGGAGAGTTTTGAGCATTATTTTACTAGTGTGTGAGATGAGTGCAATTGTGCAGTAGTTTGAGCATTCTTTGGCATTGCCTTTCTTTGGGATTGGAATGAAAAGTAACCTTTTCCAGTTCTAAGCATTAAATAAATGATAGCTATTGTTTTTATTATAATTATTACTTCCTCTTTTTTTTCTTTGATTGCATGTTGGCATGTTAGAAAGATTGAAGAGAGAGAATTGAAAATAAAGAGTAACAATATAATTATTACTTCCAATCCCCTTCCCATTCATCTACTCAAGCTTTAGTTTAGTAGAAATGTTAACAGTAGTCATTTATTACTGTGGTCTGTGGCCTTTAATGGTTACTTAAAAGACATGTTATGGACAGTTATTGGGACACAGAACAAAAGTTCCTCAGAAAGTCTGTCTAGGGAATACCTCTGAATTCCCACTGGAACTCCTGGACTTTGAATCTCCCGCCTTCCTGCTTCCTAGAAACCCTTGTGAGTGTGACATTGTCAGAAATATCTGACTTACATATTTCTCTGAGCCATCCTTGAAATATGGTGCTATATTTAGTGGTCTATTTACAAGCTTAAGGAGCTATGTTTGCTGAGACACATGTCCATAAATATGTAATAGATGGAGAAATAATTGTGGACACCTGAAAGAAAATTTTGACAACACTAGCCCTATTTTTCTTGTTCTGGAAAATTGCTTTACATAAATGGTGTTTCTTAGAAAATTTCATTAATGAGTACACACCATTCAGTTCAGTTCAGTTCAGTTCAGTTGCTCAGTCATGTCCGACTCTTTGCAACCCCATGAATCACAGCACGCCAGGCCTCCCTGTCCATCACCATTACCTTACTGCAAAGATGGTGTTTTTATTTTGTAGTACTGTATTATGATAATAATTCTTGTATATACATTTAAAATTGCAAATAAATTGGTGATTGGTAGGAAATTTCTTGGTCATATAAAAGATATGCAGAAGAAATGAGCATATGACCAGTTAAAATGAATGCCCTAGTTGTTAAAGTATTTGTTTAGTGATCATAAAACCACCCCAACTCTTCTGTGATAATTTGATTTGCTTTAAATAATATGTTTCACTGACTAATAAGCAGGAATGCATCACTAAACTAGTGTGTGAACCTAGTGACCCCCTTGTCTTCCATATCCCAGTGTGGCCTTGTTTCTCTGCTCTGACTTCAAGTACAGTAGAAATTGCCATAAGCTGATAAAAATTATGTTTCTTTAAAAAAAAGAAAAAAAGCTACCTGGTTCCCCAAGTCAAGTTTTAATGCTCGAGACAGAAGTGAAGAGAAAACAAAGTGGGGTTTTTGTTTGCTTTGTTTTTAAAGAAATAAACATTGAAATCATAAACTAAACAAAGAACAGAATGCTGAACCCCATGACAACTTGGAGAGTATATCCAAAATCCATATACAAAATGAAAGGCTGAATCAGGAAACGACTTTAATCAATACAGGTGCCTTATCAAATAAGGGATAACAGTTTAGTCAAGGCCAAACTTCAGTTGATTGTGGTTTTAGTATATGCACACCATGGTTAGAATTCTTTGTGGATATGGGATTCAGAAAAAAAATAATAATGTCAAATGCCTACCAATTGAAGCAATAAGAGATGAAGTCAATAGTCTACAAAATTAATCTTTATCGCAAGTAAAAACTGGTTTATAAACCTTAAGGAGTTTTTTTTTTTTCCCCACAAACATGAAATTAATAGGAGAAGCAGTGTCAACTGACTACAGTAGCTACAGAGGATTTTTCTTGAGAGTGAAAAAGTCACAGAGGAGAAAGTTTAGAGTGAGGAAAATGTCTTGGAAGTAAATGAAACTGGCCTGTCATACAATAAAACGCCTTCAGGAAGATTCATATCCAAGAATGAGAAGCATGGTCTAGTGGTCCTGGGCCGACCAACATGTATTTGACAGCAACCCAGCGAGCTTTAAGGTTAGATTGTATTTATTTTACCATAAAATCTCCAGGACATCGAGGTGATCGAGGTGCAAGAAAATGCTTCTTTGACTATATATACTCAATCAAATAAAAATCTAGAAGCAAGGCAAGACTGGCTGTACTGTTTCTAACAATGTTGGTGCTTTAGTGGTATTCATAAATTTGCAATGTTTAAAGTCTCAGCCCACAGCCTTTGAAAATGTAAAAGGTCTGCTGTATTTACCTTCAAATATATTTCTCATGTTGTAAAAAAAAAAAAAATTAGACTTGTTTTCAAATGGTGCACAGCTTATACTTAATTTCATTCTTAAGCTGTAAATGTATTCAAGTAAGGCTGTTTGTTACTCCTATTTGAACTAGATATATTAAACATAATTCATTGAAGTAGATATGCATTAACTTCAGGTCAAATTGAAATTTAACTAGGAAATGTACAACACTTTCACTGATTCCATGACCTAAGTGAGTGGCAACATGTAAAAATGTATTTTCAAGAACATATTTTGAAAGTTACCTTATATTTATTTTCTTAAAGGCATTCACAGAGATATTCAAGGTGGCCATAATTTCCACCCTGACCTCCACCCAAATTGTTATTAATTACTAGAATGTAATGGTATAAGAATAAGCATGTGATATTAAGATTGATAGTCTTAGGAAGTGAGATCTATAGACTCGGTTGAATAATGAGCATTTATTCCATAAAGTGTGCTGCTAATGTTTCATATTAATAAAAAGGAACCATATGGAGTGTGTTATATGTCCTGGGAACTCTGAATAAATATTTTTTATACGGATTTCAAAAGTTGCATTTTCTTATAAAGTTCATTAATTAACAAGGATCTAACTTATTCCATTGCCTCAGTGTGACAGACCATAGTGTGTATATAGTGGTAAATACATTGACTTACTTTTTTTCTAGTTCTTCCCAAATGGCACAAGTGATCTAGAAATAAATATATTTTTCATGCAAAATTTGTTTCCGTAGTAACAAGTTAAGATGTCATTCTTTGTGATGATGTAGAGAATATGAAAGTGAACAGTTGAAGTCTACTTGAAACATAACAATTGTAATAAATAGGGGATAATTAAAATATGTTAAGGTAAAATATGTTAAAATGACGTATATTGTCAAAAGTTGATCTCTGGAGGAATGACTCTTTGAAACAATCTCTGTAGCTCCATTACTTGATATGACATTTCTTTAGAACTTACTGGGCATTATTGAAATACTATACTACCTTGTCAATAATTACTGAGTTTTATCTTTTTTGCTTTCTTTTCTGTGGTTCCGTTTGTTGGTATAGACAGAAGGACTCTAAATTCCAGCTAACAGATTTGTTTTTGTGAGTCTGACATCATTAGGAAGGTATTGATTTCACCTGCTGACTAAATAGGACATTCAAGGTAAAACTATGTTCACCTTCCAAAACAGTTCTTTGCCTCTGGAAAGCTATCCAAATGATTGTTTTAGTGTGTGTGGATATTTTTTGACAGCTTTTAATATGTTTCATTATTATACCCTGTGATTCTAGTAATAATGTTTCCCTTTGGATATTTTAAGATGCTGTCATTCAGCTGTGTCTGCATCATTCATTCTGCCTAGGATGCGAGTTCCACAAGCAGGGGAACTTTGTTCCACTTATTGTTGCAACTCTAGGGCCTATCTGCCTGGCACACAGAAGGCATTCAAGCAAATGATAATTGTTTGAGACCATCTGATCTTTACAGATGTAGAGTCTTGGCCAAACTGCAACATCCTTTATAAACAACTAAGAAAATTCTGGATTAGCATTTTCACATGCTCTTAAAATAATATCAAGAGTTAAACTCTGGGTTCTACTTTCATCATTGTTCTGAAGTAGTTTTTACCTTGGAGTGTGTTAGTTACTCAGTTGTGTCCGACTCTTTGTGACCCCATGGACTGTAGCCCATGAGGCTCCTTTGTCCATGGGATTCTCCAGGCAAGAATATTGGAATGGGTTGCCATTCCCTACTCCAGGGGATCTTTCCCACCAAGGGACTGAACCCAGGTCTCCCACCTTGCAGGCAATTTCTTTACCATCTGAACCATAGTGACAAATTAATAGCCAAATTCTTTGGAATAAATTTAGTCCTCACTTTCGTTGCACTCATTTCACCTATTGAAGTCTAGGTCGTCTCTTCCATCTTAAAACTCTCTTCATCATTCCCCTCCCCCACCATTGTCTCTTGACTCTCCCCTGTAGGTCCTTATAGGTGTAATTTCTAGATGCTCATTCTTTTCTTTTTCTCCTCTCTTATTATAAACTTTATTTAAAGCACCTTATTAAGTCCCATATTTTCAACTGTCATCTCTATGGTCACAATTCTTTAATTTATATTTCAAGTCATCTTCTCTTTCTTAAGATACAAACCCAGACTTTTATGCCCATGTTCTACAGGTACCTCAAACTGAATAATTTTGAAATAAACTATCCAAACTAGTTCTCTTTCTCCTCAAACATGTTCTCACTCCTTTATTCCTGTTTTAGTTGTTTGCAAATGAATTGAGTGTTGAATAAAACTGTTTTGGTATGTTAGGCTGATGACAGAAAGAGAATGCACCTGATATTCATCATGGTGCCAAGAAAGCAAATATGATGAAAAGATATTTATCTTTCCCAGTGAATATAAGTTAAGTTTTTATTCAGTTATTAAACTGAAAGTTTTCTACTCTTTTCTATGCTTTAGGGTATTAGGATATCTGGAGTAAGAGACAGAGTGACATTGCTCATAGAATCTCACCTCTGAAACAAGCTTAGTAAAAGGAAGCAAATATAATGGCAAACAGTTCACTAGCAACACTCAAACAACAGAAATGGCACAGATGAGAAATCTATCTTTAAGAACTGGCACCCAAATATTAAAGAGGGGGAATGAGTGAGTCAAGATAAGCTAGTTTATGTCTGAGTAATCCCAAATTTTTTAAAAATAATCATTACTCACTGTCTGTTGCAAATCGGGTGATTCTCTAAGGGAGCTCTTCTCTATGCATTGGTTTAGCATTCGATTAACTGCGTCAGTCCTGTGACCCTGCCTGTCAGCACATGCTCTGTCACCTGCAGGACGGACGGGAGGAGAGACTGAAACTTAGAGAAGGGATTGGGGACACAGCAGGAGAAGGGGGGTGGGACAGACCGAGAGAGCGGCGCTGACATGCACGCAGCGCCATGTGTCAGGCTGACAGCCAACGGGACGCCAGGACGCGGTTGTAAAGCGCAGGGAGCTCAGTTCGGTGCCCTGTGACAACCTAGGGGGTGGGATGGTGGGGTGGGAGGGAGCCTCAAGACGGGTATATTTATACTTATAGCTGGTTCATGCTTGTACAGCAAAACCAATACAACACTGTCAAGCAATTATTCTCCAACTAAAATTTTAGAAGAGAATATTTCATTCATTCTTCTTTCTTTAAAATCTTGTTCCAATCAACAATAGAACTGCTAAGAATATAGACAAATTAAGAGCAGTCAGGCTATGTAAAAAAAATAAATAAATAACATATTCTCTTAACTTTTTTAGCAGGGGAAAAGGAATGGGATAATTGAGCACTAACCATTAAATGGTTCCACCTAGAAAGGGCACACATTACTCTGCTAAGATTTTATTGGCCAAATTAAGGCATATGGCCCTATCTAACTACCAAGTAATGGCAGACACACCCTAGCCATGGGCTCAGAGATACAGAAGAACTGGACATAGCAAACAGTAGTAGTAAAACGTGCCACAATAAATTTCCATTAAAGAAAGCACAATTCAATCCTACTTATACTTCTCCAGAAGCAGTGAAGGACAAGGCAGCATTTGGTGGGGAGAAAGGAGAAAGGAAAATACTGAGTTTAGTAAAAGCTCCATCCAGAATGGATGCCTCACCTTCTGCAACGCTGAATTAATATAAGAGGAAAAATTATAAGATC
The DNA here is from genome assembly GCF_019320065.1 of Cervus canadensis. NCBI lineage: Eukaryota > Metazoa > Chordata > Mammalia > Artiodactyla > Cervidae > Cervus > Cervus canadensis. The sequence continues at coordinate 46,402,853 of NC_057409.1, read as the reverse complement.
TCACCATTGTGTTTTCCCTAGCTGAAAGGCAGATTAAATAAATGAGGAACAGTTATGATCAAGAGTTATCAGAATGACAAATGAAAAAAATAAATATTATAAGAACTGCAGAAGAACATGGTAGTCTAGAGAGGAAAAGCAGACAAAGCACCGCAGATGATATATTACCCAGAGAGCAGGAAGTTCCTGGTCAAAATCCATATACCTACCATTTCTGCTCTCTATCCGGAAGAGGAATGGGAGAGTATTCCAGTGAAAATTAGTATTATAGGAGGAAGGAAAACAGCTTATCAGAATTTGTTCCAGCAAAATAATAAATAGCAATAATATAGGTACATGAAACTGTCCTCAGTAGGGGGTGGGGGTGGAGGGTGTGGTAGGGTTTGGAGGAGAGTCATTTTATCTACCTTCAGTATCTACCTCTGTCAAACTGTTGGAATCTGATTATCAGAAAGTAACAGATCCATACAGAATTGGGGGAAATTTTATGGCAATAAATTTTATAACTTACATGAAAAAGAAAAATTCCTGTAAAAACACTACTTACCCAAACAGAAATAGGAAATTAGCCTTATATTTTCTGGAAAAAAATATGTGCATTAAAATGTTTAATTTAATAAAATAATTTCTGCAAAAGATATGGGGAATTGGATCTATATACAAAACAGAAACAGACTCACAGACATAGAAAGCAAACTTATGCTTACCAAAAGGGAGAGGGAGGGAGGAGGGACAAGCTAGAAATATGAGAGTAACAAATACAAACTGCTATACCTAAAATGGATAAGCAGCAAGGATTTACTATATAGCACAGGCGATTATGTTCAATATCTTACAAAGACCTACAATGGAATACAATCTACAAGAAAAACTGAATCACTATGCTATACACCAGAAATTAATGCAAATTTGTAAATCAACTATACTTCATTAAAATAGTTACCATAGCAAAAAAGGAAAAAAAAAAGAGGAAAAGAAAGAAAAAAACATTAAATGATAAAAAAAATAGAAGAGAAATTCCTCAACAAGGTAACAGTAATATACAAGAATTTCTATGGCTAGCATCATAATAATTACAAAATATTTTATATTTCCCCCTAAAATTGAAAATAGTTCAAGAGTAGGAAAGAAGTGAGTAGAATTGTTTCTATTTTCAGAGTATATTATCATTGATGTAAAAAAATCAAATTATATTTCTGTAGATGAGCAGAAAGCAACTGAAAAATATAATACAATCAATTTGTAATAATGCCAAAATATAAAAGAGGAAAACATCTAACAAAAATATTCAGCACCTTCTACACTAAAAACTGAAAAATATTACTGATGGAATTTAAAGATCATTAAATGGAGATGTGTACTATGTGTGCTATGGTTTTGAATAGGCAGATCAATATTGTTAAGATATTTATTCAATAGTATTGTACTAGCAGCTGTGCTTTGCTGGAGCAGCCATGAAGAGATACCCCATGTCCAAGGTAAGAGAAACCCAAGTAAGACGGTAGGCACTGAGAGAGGGCATCAGAGGGCAGACAGACTGAAACCACAATCACAGAAAACTAGCCAATCTGATCACAGGACCACAGCCTTGTCTAACTCAATGAAACTAAGCCATGCCGTGTGGGGCCACCCAAGACGGACGGGTCATGGTGAAGAGGTCTGACAGAATGTGGTCCCCTGGAGAAGGGAATGGCAAACCACTTCAGTATTCTTGGCTTGAGAACCCCATGAGTAGTATGAAAAGGCAAAAAGATAGGACACTGAAAGATGAACTCCCCTGGTCGGTAGGTGCCCAATATGCTACTGGAGATCAGAGTAGAAATAACTCCAGAAAGAATGAAGGGATGGAGCCAAAGCAGAATCAACACCCAGTTGTGGATGTGACTGGTGATAGAAGCAAGGTCCGATGCTGTAAAGAGCAATATTGCACAGGAACCTGGAATGTTAGGTCCGTGAATCAAGGCAAATTGGAAGTGGTCAAACAGGAGATGGCAAGAGTGAACATCGACATTCTAGGAATCAGTGAATTGAGATGGACTGGAATGGGTGAATTTAACTTAGATAACCATTATATCTGCTACTGTGGACAGGAATCCCTTAGAAGAAGCCATCATAATCAACAAACGAGTCCAAAATGCAATACTTGGATGCAATCTCAAAAAATGACAGAATGACCTCTGTTCGTTTCCAAGGCAAACCTATTCAATATCACAGTAATCCAAGTCTATGCCCCGACCAGTTATGCTGAATTTGAACAGTTCTATGAAGACCTACAAGACGTTCTAGAACTAACAGCCAAAAAAGATGTCCTTTTCATTATAGGGGACTGGAATGCAAAAATAGGAAATCAAGAAACACGTGAAGTAACAGGCAAATTTGCCTTGACACAGAGTTCCAAAAAATAGCAAGGAGAGATAAGAAAGCCTTCCTCAGGGATCAATGCAAAGAAATAGAGGAAAACAATAGAATAGGAAAAACTAGAGATCTCTTCAAGAAAATTAGAGATACCAAGGAAACATTTCATGCAAAGATGGGTACAATAAAGGACAGAAATGCTATGGACCTAACAGAAGCAGAAGATATTAAGAAGAGGTGGCAAGAATACACAGACGAACTGTACAAAAAAATCTTCACCACCCAGATAATTACAATAGTGGGATCACTCACCTAGAGCCAGACATCCTGGAATGTGAAGTCAAGTGGGCCTTAAGAAGCATCACTATGAACAAAGTTAGTGGAGGTGATGGAATTCCAGCTGAGCTATTTCAAATCCTGAAAGATGATGCTGTGAAAGTGCTGCACTCAATATATCAGCAAATTTGGAAAACTCAGCAGTGGCCACAGGACTGGAAAAGGCCAGTTTTCATTCCAATCCCATAGAAAGGCAATCCCAAAGAATGCTCAAACTACCGCACAATTGCACTCATCTCACATGCTAGTAAAGTAATCCTCAAAATTCTCCAAGCCAGGCTTCAGCAATATGTGAACTGTGAACTTCCAGATATTCAAGCTGGTTTTAGAAAAGGCAGAGGAACCAGAGATCAAATTGCCAACATCCACTGGATCATCAAAAAAGCAAGAGAGTTCCAGAAAAACATCTATTTCTGCTGTATTGACTATGCCAAAGCCTTTCACTGTGTGGATCACAATAAACTGTGGAAAATTCTGAAAGAGATGGGAATACCAGGCCACCTGACCTGCCTCTTGAGAAATCTGTATGCAGGTCAGGAAGCAACAGTTAGAACTGGACATGGAACAACAGACTGGTTCCCAATAAGGAAAGGAGTATGTGAAGGCTGTATATTGTCACCCTGCTTATTTAACTTATATGCAGAGTACATCATGAGAAACACTGGGCTGGATAAAGCACAAGCTGGAATTAAGATTGCTGGGAGAATTATCAGTAACCTCAGATATGCAGATGACACCACCGTTATGGCAGAAAGTGAAGAAGATCTAAAGAGCCTCTTGATGAAAGTGAAAGAGGAGAATGAAAAGGTTGGTTTAAAGCTCAACATCAGAAAACTACCATCATGGCATCCGGTCCCATTGCTTCATGGCAAATAGATGAGGAAACAGTGGAAACAGTGGCTGACTTCTTTTCTCTGGGCTCCAAAATCACAGCAGATGGTGACTGCAGCCATGAAATTAAAAGACGCTTCCTCCTTGGAAGGAAAGTTATGACCAACCTAGATAGCATATTAAAAAACAGAGACATTACTTTGCCAACAAAGGTCCGTCTAGTCAAGGCTATGGTTTTTCCAGTGGTCATGTAGGGATGTGAGAGTTGGACTGTGAAGAAAGCTGAGCACTGAAGAATTGATGCTTTTGAGCTGTGGTGTTAGAGAAGACTCTTGAGAGTCCCTTGGACTGCAAGCAGATCCAACCAGTCCATCCTAAAGGAGATCAGTCCTGGGTGTTCATTGGAAGGACTGATGCTGAAGCTGAAACTCCAATACTTTGGCCACCTGATGTGAAGAGCTGACTCATTTGAAAAGACCCTGATGCTGGGAAAGACTGAGGGCAGGAGGAGAAGGGGATGACAGTGGATGAGGTGGTTGGATGGCATCACTGACTCAATGGACATGGGTTTGGGTGGACTCCAGGTGTTGGTGATGGACAGGAAGGCCTGGCATGCTGTGGTTCATGGGGTCAAAGAGTTGGACATGACTGAGCAACTGAATTGACTGACCGATTGTACCAGTTTAACTTCCAGTTTTGATCATTGCAGAATGCTGATAAAAGAAGTTAGTATTAGGAGAAACTGTTAAAAAGTGTATGAAAATCTTTCATGTTTTTGTGACCTAAAGCTTTAAAAGTATTTAAAAATAAAAGTGTTTTAAATGTCAATGATCTCAATATTGATCTGTAGACTCAGTGCAGACTAATTGTAATCCCAGTAAAACTTTTTGTAGGAATTAAGCTAATTCTAAATTTTATTTGAAGTACAAAGGACTTATAATAGCCAAAGCAATCCTGAAAAAAAGAAAGAGCTGAGGCTTTACACCCTTTGATTTTCAAGACTTGCTGTACAGTGACGGTAATCAAGATAGCGTAGCACTGCCATAATCTTAGACAAATGGACAAATGAAACAGCAGAGAGAGCTCAGAAATAGGTCCACATTTTTAGTTATTTGCTTTTTTGATAAAGGCAAGAAATCCAAAACAGAAAAAATACAGCTGACCCTTAAACAACACAAAGGTTAATCCACACATGACTTACAGATGACACTCCATATCCAATGTTGATCCAACGTTGTGGATTCAACCAACTACAGATCCTGTAGTAATGTAGTATTTACTACTGAAAAATATCTATGTATAAGTGGAGTCATTGCAGTTCAAACTCATGCTATACAAGGGTTAACTGGTATATATATTTAGCAAATGGTGCCAAAATAATTGACTACTGATTCTAAAACAACATCAGTCCAAACCCCTACCTTACAATACACAAAATTAATTTGAGGTGGACAAAGATTTAAGCATAAAAGCTAAAACCATAAAGCTTTTAAAGCAAAATGTCAGAGGAAATCTTCATGACTTAGAGGTAAGTATAGGTTTCTTAGGTAGCAAAAAGTCATAATCTTAAATTAATTGATGAGACTGGGCACATTCAGGATGACTATAAAATAAATAATTGATAATTTAAACTTTACCAAACTTTAAAAAAATTCCTTTTCATTAAAAGACAGCATCGATAAAATCAATAATCCACAGACTATAAGGAAATAATCACAAAATATGTATCTGACAAGCAATATTACATAGGAAAAGTACTTCTACAAGACAAAAGAGAGAAACAAGCCCATGATAAATGGGCAAAACATTTGAGCAGTTATACAAATTCAGCAATCAGCACTTCAAAAAATGCTGTACTTCACTACTAATCAAGGAACTGCAAACTATACCTCGGGAAAATACCAATATACACCCACCAAAATGTCTAAAATTGACAACCCCAGATACAGTGAGGATATAGAGAAATTGAAATTCTCATATGAAGGAAAAAAAAAAAAAAGAAACTCTCATATGAATAACAAGGCCAACAATCATTTTGGGAAAAAAATCTGCCAGTTTCTCAAAATTTAAACTGACACATTCCTAATGACCATTACTTCAACTCCCAGACATTTACTCTAGAGAAATGAAAACAGTAACAGAAATCTTTTATAAGAATACTCATAGCAGCCTTATTCATAATAGTCAAAAATTGCAAAGAACTTAGGTTGTTCATCAATAGGAGAATGAGTGAACTAAAAATAGAGTATTCATGCAGTAAAATATTCCTCAAGCAGCCAAAAAGAGCAACAATAGTGACATGTACAAAAGATGAATGAATCCCCCCAAAATTATGCTGAGTCAAGGAAAACTTACATACATAAGCATATCTTGAGTAAGTCCAACTATATGAAACTCTAGAACTGAAAAAGCTACTCTATAGAGGAAAAAGTTAGAACAGTGGTTTCCTCTGTGAGTTTCAGAGCAGGAATTGGAAAGGCACATGAGGAACTGTTTAGAGAGATGGTAATATTATAATTTTGATAACAATTTAGGTTACATGCATATATGTGTTCTCAGTTGCTCAGCTGTGTCCAACTCTTTGCAACCCCATGGGCTATAGCCCTCCAGGCTCCTCTGTCCATGGGATTTCCCAGGCAAGAATATTGGAGTGGGTTGCCATTTCCTCCTCCAGGGGATCTTCCCAACTCAGGGATCGAATCTTCAACTCTTGGGGCTACTGCATTGGCAGGTGGATTCTTTACCATTAGCACCACTTGGAAAGCCCTTAGGTTGCATAGATACATTCATTTATCGAAATTAAGAGTATGCATACTTAAGACTTATGTATTCTATTTCATGTAACAAGAAAAAAGTAAGCAATTATTGTTGAGTCACTCAGTCGTTGACTTTGTGACCCCATGGACTGCAGCATGAAAGGCTTCCCTGTCCTTCACCATCTCCTGGAGCTTGCTCAAACTCATGTCCAATGGAACCAACAACATGTCCATTGAGTCAGTGATGCCATCCAACCACCGTGTACTCTGTAGTCCCCTTCTCCTTCTGCCTTCAAACTTTCCCAGCATCAGGGTCTTTTTTAATGAGTTGACTCTTCGCATCAGGTGGCCAAAGTATTGGAGCCTCAGCTTCAGTATCAGTCCTTCCAGTGAATATTCAGGGTTGATTTCTTTTAGGATTGACTGGTTTGATCTCCTTGTGTCTTTTAATTTCATGGCTGCAGTCACCGTCCACAGTGATTTTGGAGCCCAAGAAAATAAAGTCTGTCACTGTTCCCATTGTTTCCCCATCTATTTGCCATGAAGTGATGGGACTAGATGCCATGATTTTAGTTTTTTGAACGTTGAGTTTTAAGGCATCTTTTTCACTCTACTCTTTCACTTTTAGCAAAAGCCTCTTTAGTTCTTCTTCGTTTTCTGCTGTAAGGATGGTGTCAGCTGCATATCTGATGTTATTGATATTTCTTCTGGCAGTCTTGATTCCAGCTTGTGCTTCATCCACTTGAGCATTTTGCATGATGTTCACTGCATATAAGGTAATAAGCAGGGTGACAATATATAGCCATGATGTACTCCTTTCCCAATTTTGAAACAGTCCATTGTTCCATGTCCAGTTCTGACTATTGCTTCTTGACCTGTATACAGGTTTCTCAGGAGGCAGATAATTATGTGCATAAAGAAATACGTAGGAAGAACTGAACTGACACCTGCAACTTTACTTGAGATGCATCAAAAATAAGATGGATAACTGATGATTGAGAATGTGATAAAATAAGTATAGTAATGTCATTCTGCATCTAGGAGATTAGTATACTGATGCTTACTGTGAAACCCCTTTCAAATTTGCTACGTTTAAAATTTTTCTTTAAAAGTTTGGAGATTTACATGGATCAATTACCTACATTTGACTGGTTTCAGTAACTGGTGACTCAGAAATCACACACCAGTATTGTAAGTGAAAATGTTCTGAGAAACAATTTAAAGTTCTTATCAGTGAACAGCAACCATCATTACCTAGATACAGAATATCAAGGTGCTGTTCAAAGTAAGATGCCAGCAAATGTCTTTACCTTATCCCTCTTCTTCCTCCTCCTCCATTGTGTGTTTTCACAACTGGGACCCTGTTCAGGCCAAAATGAGCAGTTACAATGAGAATGTTAATTTATTTGTTAGTACAATAGTATCTGAGGGAAAGCTTTCCAGGTGGCTCAGTGATAAAGAATGTGCCTGCCAATGCAGGAGCTGTAGGAGATTGGGGTTTAATCCCTGGGTTGGGAAGATTCCCTTGAGGAGGAAATGGCAATCCATTTCAGTACTCTTGCCTGAGAAATCCCATGGACAGAGGAGCCTGGTGGGCTGCAGTCCATGTCTCAGAGAGTCCTAAACGATTGAGCATGGATCCTTTGCCAGTATGTGTTGTCATTAACATTAAAAACACCACCAAAAGGATGTGATGATACCCCGGATTTAAATGATCCAGAGAGATAGCAGAGGGCAGAACCTTATCTTTGACAGACAACCAGTTTACCTATCCCTCCTGGATTTTTGCTTTCATTGTCTACCCTACTAACAAAACATTTTCCTGATTAAATTAAAAAATTTACTCCTAGGACTTTGTAAATCACTGTTAATAGTTTGACAGTATCTGCCTTCCCAGATTTCAGTAACTGCATTTCACACAATCCAAACGCTTTGGTAAAAGAAAATTTAGGTATGAAGAGATAAGGTTTCTCTCTTTTTGTTTGTTTGTTTGCTTAATTATATGTCTTGTGACCCACTCACATTGTGAATCAGACTAGGGTTCAGAGAGACATGAGGAAATTTCAAATTTGTCTTTGTTTCACATATCCCAAATAAAAGAATATGTACCAAGATTTTTCCATAACTGAGCAATAAACACAAGGAGAGCATAATGGCATCTTATAAAAATCTGCCCTGGGAGTGAGGAGAACCAAGTCCTAGAATCATTCAGCTGTATAACTTCAGCAAATCACTGATTTCCTTAGTTTCTCAGTTTTTTTTTTTTTTTTTTTGAGGTCTTAAACATTTCATCACCTAGAGAATTGAGTTTATACCCTGGAGGGTGGGAGTCACAGGTTAGAGTTTATTGTTGGAGGAAAAGACACTCCTACTAGAAATCTGAATTATTGCATGAAAGAAGCAACTACCTGAGTCTAGGGTCTCCTGAGAAAAGCAACAGTAAGAGTATGTTATAATGTATGTTGTTGTTGTTTAGTCATTAATTCGTGTCTGACTCTACAATCCCATGGACTGTGACCCTCTAGGCTGCTCTGTCCATGGGATTTCCCAGGCAAGAATACTGGAGTGAGTTGCCATTTCCTTCTCCAGGGAATTTTCCTGACCCAGGGATTGAACCTGCACCTCCTGCATTGCAGGCAGATTCTTTACCATCTAAGCCACCATTAACAACATAACCAATTAAGCAATGAAAATAATTAGGAATTGTATAGAAGAAGGAAGTGTGAGGACAATTTTTTTTCCACTGCCCAAATTACTTGTTGAAATAAAGTGGATATTTTTAATCACTGGATACTAGACACCTAACTTAATAACTTTCCATTGAACACACAGTTAGCCTTGACTTTTAACTTATAAACCTCCTTACACTCTTACTTTGAAGGTTTACTTCAAATGCATCTAAACTGCACAGTTGTTTCAGTAAGAATCACAGCATTACCACTTGGGGACAGAGTCAATGTGTTCCACAAAGGCTGTCATCTAAAGTCCAAGTCTCTGAAGAGCAATCAATTATTTGAGTCATGTCTGTTGGAATCTGTGATTCAGCTATGGTTAAGAGAAGCTGAGTGGTCAACCAACGCATTAAGTCTTTGAACCGGCATCTTGATTTATTATATAAATTTACTTAAGAAGTTAGACAAATCATAAGTAACTTGAATGCTTTCATTTAAAATACTTAGCAACCTAATTCAGCAATAATTTATGATACATTTTTAACTAACCATAATATAAACATGAAGAAAAGTAATTCTCTTATACCTTTGGCTTATTAGAAAGTCATTCTATTTTCTACTCCATTCCATACTTGCTGTATTTGATTGATTTATAGAACCTAATCTTTTGAGTGAAAAAAAAAAAGAAACAAAACACCAGAGGAGGATGCTGGTGGGATTATGGAACTTCCTCTTGCTCCAAAAAAGAATTCTTGCTGAAGTCTAGTCTAATGCGATGATTAATTTTACAGAGCTGTCCCTGACCAATGTCACTATAGCAATGAAAATAAACTATGAGACTAGGATTCAGCCAGAGGGGAAAAGTTCATTAAGAAATAAAAGTAAGGACAAAATTGCTCATTAAAGTGGCTAACCAGGGTTATTTTATGAGAAGATGGTTTAAAAAAAAATAATAGAGGGTTACAAAGTATTTTAAAGAGATGAATTCAAATGTGACTCATAGATTCCGGTTTCAATAAAATTCTGTGGAATATAACAGTTTAGCTCCATGGAAAAAAGAATAGTTAGTGGACCCTATTATAATATTTGAAGTATTCTAACATGAAACTTGACTTGCCCACAACTGCAAGAAGTATACCATTAACTTCAGAATTGTGAAAAAAAAAAAAAGAAAAGAGTATAATTATTTTCTTAGTCTTGGATCTGGTCCAAGAAGAAAAACTTCCCACTCACAATGTTTCTAAATCTGAATGCAAAAATAAATTTTTTTAGAAAATTGTAATCATTTTATTAACAGCTTCTAGTACTTCAATGAACTGAAGAGATTGCTTTAGAGCGATGTTGTCCATCAGAAACTAGTCAACACACAGAGGAGTTGAGTGCTTCCCTTATCTGTAAGGAGAAAGCAATTCAAAGTTTATCTTTAAAAGTACTGGCACATCATCCGGATAAATAGGTAGATATAGCTATCTTAGATATTGAAGGCTGAATATATATCAAAAGCATGTGTGCTATATTACAGCCTGTTTTCCAAAGTGAACCATATTCAATATCTTTTCTTACAGAAAACTGATTAGTCCATTTCAAAATATAAGCCAAAACTTTGTATTTCATTCTAATGTCCTTTAATGAGGACAACAATGGACATGAGTATAGTAACTTTACCTTAAAATGCAATCTGATATTTGAAAAGATTTTGGGTAGAGAAACCAAGAGTCTAAGAAATTTAGTATTTAAAATAATGCCAATCTATCCAGTTTGGAAATAAATCAATTATTCACTCAAGTATTATTTGCCGAGCCTGAGTTCATCGTTGTGCTAAGCTATAGGAAAGATTCTGTCTCAGAAGTTTATGGTAAGAGCAAATGTTACAGAAGGGAAAAAAGTCATCATTAGGCAATTGGTAAATAAAGCAATGAAGTTTTATTTCTGCAACACAGACACTGAGTTTGGAAAAGAATTTTGTTTCTTAGGACATTTGGGAGGGACTTCAGATATAATAAGACTGAAATGGGACTTTTAGTACTAGTTGGGCTACAGCAGGAGAAAAATTCAGAAAGCTTTTGGTTTGGAGCTAGTCTTAGTCCATAGCAAGAGCTAGGTCTGTTGATTTAAACGTTCTATGTTAGTGAGCAACCTGGACAAAAAAAAAGCAGATTAAAGAAAATAGTTGAAGCAAAGTGATTTAGACAGATTAATGAGCTATGAAAGTTAAGCCACTAATGACAAATTCACAGTAGCTGCCATTTATTATGTAATTTATTATGTAAAAGAGACTATATTGTAAATATCACAAGACTTGCATCTTGTGATTAAAAACTCCATGAAATCGTTATTATTACCCATTTTAGAGATAAGAACACAGAAGCTTAAAATGACTAAAGAACTTGACCAAGAACACAACTGAAAAGTGACCGCAGTTCAAGAGCAAGACAGTCTAGGCTCACTGCTATTAGCAGGAATACAGAGGAGCCTGGTGAGCTACCGTCCATAGGTCACAAAAAGTTGGACATGACTGGAAGCGACTGAATACATATGCACAGGGGATATATGGAATATATATGGATTATAAGGTGGAGGTGGGATAAAATATGAGACTAACAGAAGAAAACAATGAAATTGTTCTAGGGAAAAAGTAAGGAGGTTCCCCATGTTATGCTTTTTTGGAAGGGGTTTATGCTCAGGCAGTGAGGACCAGATTCAATCCCATTAGTAATAGAGCTGAACCTAGGAGAAATTTATTTTGTCAGTTGGCCCATTTTATCTCTCTGACTTCTACTTTTGAGCTGTTTCCTTTGTTTATTATACATTTTATTGTTTTCTTTAAGTTATTCATTTTGCAAGTTAATTTACATTTATTTCTTTCTCAGTTGAGTGGCATGGTGAAAATGACACTGGATCTCAATCAGAAACTGTGGTTGGAAGCTTCGTTGGTCACTGGTTGCTTGTCTAGGTTTTTCTTGGGCACAACTCCCTTCCTAAGGCCCCTTCCAGCTCACTACTTTATTATTACATTCTGTGCCAACCACAGTTGCCTAATATTAACTGATTGTGCCACTTTTTGAATTACTGCTTGGGAAGCAGGACTGACTGATTTTATTTTTTTTATTACCCATGACCTCACAGAAAGGCAGATTGGCTAGGAAAAATAAATAAATAATGTGGGCTAGTAAATGCTTTTGGTGCTATTTACCCTCACTCTTTTGCTTGCCCCTCTTTATCCTCACAGTCTCAATCCCAATTCCCATCTATTTTGGTTTCAGCTGATTATATTGTTCTTTTATTTAATTTTTCCCTTGCATTTTCCATTCACTTAGAACAGGATCCCACATTAAATGAGGCTCCAGGCTCACTTAAGGATGCATTTTGCAAACCAAATAAAGTAAAATCATCAGTAAATTCCAAATGCTTTATTATGCTCCTCTACACACGTACAGATTCCAGTAAGGCTTCTGCTATGAAAACAATTCTAAGACAAGGATTCCAGATGCAATTAATAATTTTTTTCTAACCATGCCATTTATTAAAGTCTATTAAAAGGATCTAATATATTGAATTTGGGGGAAAAAAAACATTCAGAGAGAACTTGGACAGACAGAAGCCAAACCAGAACTTGTCATAAATTGCTTAGCATATTAAAAAATGCTGAAATAAGGATAAATCAGGATCTACCAGAAAAAAATAAAGGCGAGTGGTAAGATAAATAGTTTAGTTTCTTAAATGTCACCTGATCTGATGTTCTGTCCTCAAAAATCATACTATAGGAAAAAGATTTCAGTAGTTACACTGCCAAATCCTTTTATTTCAAAAATGAGAAAATTCAGGCTCAGGACCTTAACTAGTTGGTTAAAAACAGAGACCATAACCCAGACCTCGAGGTTTATTTACAACCATCACTAGCATTTCACACTGATTTACGTTTTCTATTTAAGAATAATACAGTCCAGCCAATATTTCTTGTTCTTTGCCTTGATTGGTTTATATACAGGGCTTCTATTCTAGGGTCCTTGATCACTTTTAGGTTTGACAAACTAATTTTCTTTCTTACTTAAAGCACTAATTGCATTCTCAGAACACTCTGAGAAAGCAGGGTAGAACAGAATGCTAAAAGTCAGGGAAGTCCCCACTGTAAATGCTTCATTGCTTTGGGGCAGTATGCTCCTCGCCGTGACATAATGGTCAGGTTGGTGAAAGCACCAGGGACTGTAACACTTGGCTTCTGCCACTCCTTGGTAAGGAGATTGCTTCCAGAACACCATCTACAGGGATATGGTTCTTCCTCTAAGCTGCCAGCATCTGTCTTCAGGCCAAGGGAGTATTTCTGGATTCTCACAGGAATATATAATGTGCATATTTGTATGTATGTATGTGTATATACATATGTGTATGTATACATGTGTGTGTGTATTTGAAGTAATTTTTAAAAATACTGGATTACTTTTTTCCTCTGTATATTTTCATGCCCCCCAAAGTATGAAAATAAAAAATAGATCTTAACTCATGGAAGAAAATAAACAATTTAACCAATATATACACACTGTGGTTTAGTCATTAAGTTGTGTCCGACTCTTGTGATTCCATGGACTGTAGCCTGCCAGGCTCCTCTGTCCCTGGGATTCTCCAGGCAAGAACACTGGAGTGGGTTGCCTTTTCCTTCCCCAGGGGCTCTTCCTGACCCAGGGATCGAACCCCGATCTCCTGCATTGCAGGCAGATTCTTTACCGACTGAGCTACAGATATTCACAAAAGCTGTGTTCACTATCTATTATTAGATTTTAAGATTACTATATCCACTTACATATAAAATTCTCCTCCCCAAAGCTCTTTCCCTCTCTTTCTCACTCTCTATCCCTTGCTATCTTTATTTCTATCTCTAGTTCTATCACTTGTATGCTAATGTACACATATACATTTCTATCTAGTTCAATCCCCACAAGCTTAATTTCACTCCCCTCAGTTACAGTGGGCAAAGAACCGATGACTTACAATATTCCTGTAATACTCAACTCTTGTAACTTGGTGCCTCAAACTTTCACATGACTGTTTCGAGTGGCTTTTAGTAACACAGGGAGTGATAATAGTTAATTTATTATCCCTTCATTCTACTGTCAGTAGAGTCTAAAGGAATTGAGCTTTAGATCAAAAGGGAAGTTTTGATCAATTTTAGAGATGAAGAAATGGTATGAAGGGTAGAACCAATGAAGAAGCTGGTAGGTTGTGAGTTAGCACTTGACTAGTTAGGGATGGATCTGGGAAAAAGAGATTTCTAAAAGTGAGGGAGTTCCTGAATTATATCCAATCAAAATTCATTCACTACATAGTTTTTTCTTGAGAAGGTACTAGATAATACATTGAATCAAAGCTCATTCATTTCATCATTTTTCTTGAATTTTGCCTAATGGTTTTTCCAGTGGTCATGTATGGATGTGAGAGTTGGACTGTGAAGAAAGCTGAGCACCGAAAAATTGAGGCTTTTGAACTGTGGTGTTGGAGAAGACTCTTGAGAGTCCCTTGGACTGCAAGGAGATCCAACCAGTCCATCCTAAAGGAAATCAGTCCTGGGTGTTCACTGGAAGGACATGCTGAAGCTGAAACTCCAATCCTTTGGCCACCTCATGAGAAGAGTTGGCTCATTGGAAAAGACCCTGATGCTGGGAGGGATTGGGGTCAGGAGGAGAAGGGGGTGACAGAGGATGAGATGGCTGGATGGCATCACCAACTCAATGGGCATGAGTTTGAGTAAACTCCAGGAGTTGGTGATGGACATGGAGGCCTGGCATGCTGCGATTCATGGGGTTGCAAAGAGTCGGACACGACTGAGCGACTGAACTGAACTGAACTGATGAGTACTGAAAGATACATCTATAATTAATAGTTTTGGGGTATGGATTATGTTACTCAATGTATAAAATGTATTCTAACCTACGATCGCATTCACAAACATGAAGCCAAACGGTTAATAGCCCTGACTTGCTCAAGTTAAAGTTTGAGTAGATTTAAGCCAGTGGCCTGATGCAAAGAGCCACCTGAGGCAAAGAGCCAATTCATTGGAAAAGACCCCAGTGCTGGGAAAGATTGAAGGCAGAAGGAGAAGGGGACAACAGAGGACGAGATGGTTGGATGGGATCACCAACTCAGTGGACATGAGTTTTGAGAAAACTCCAGGAGATAGTAAAGGATATGGAAGCCTGGTGTGCTGCAGTCCATGGGGTTGCAAAGAGTCAGACAACTGAGAGACTGAACAACAAAATAATTCACACAATCTGAAGATAGTTCTAAGTTAATTATGACTATCCACAGGTATGTACTTCACCATGGTGACAGGCTTCTTTTACAAATTGTGCTCACTATCTTAACTTCAGTAGAATCTTTAAGAATAACATTATTTTTAAAACATATTGAATAATAGAAATGTTACATATGCATTTTCTATTTTATTAAACTTGTTATATTTTCTTAACTGAGTTTTATAGTTCTAGAAGTTTAAAATATTCTCTTGAGCAACAATGTTAGATACTAAGTGATATTTCTTCAAATTTATGAAATGTTCACATTAATTTCTCCCAGATTTCAAAATACTTTGATGTGTTCTGAGAGATTTGGCTATTTCTACCACTTAGTGTATATTAGACCCTCTATGCTATTCATTCAGATACACACACCTCTCCCCCACAAAAGTATAGCTTTTAAAAGAACTTTATAGTCATTGCTGGGAATTCAAACTTAATTCAATGTCATCTGAAGTTACCTATGCCAATAATTAAAAGGGCAATAGAAGAAACAAATAAGTTCTACACACAGCTAAATTGTCACATAACAGAAAAGGAGCGACAATATTAAAGCTAACTTTTCCTCTTTGGATTAGCAAATTTATTTTCACACTGATTGTAACTTATATTTCAATTTCAGAAACATGAAAATGTTAAAACTGTACGTATTAGTTTCAATAAAGTGTAGTAGAGATGACCTTCCTTCTTTTACTTTTATATGTTAATAGTTAAATACTCCTATGGTTTTGACACTTGATCATCCTTAGTTTTGTATGCCCTTAATCTCAATTTCTCCCAGTTGTTCCTACAATTCAGTGCACCCAATATATATCTCTACAGATTTGCTCACTCAGCCTTCACTAGACTTCTGTGTCCTATTACTTCTGTTTTATTACCTTTACCCCCTTAAAAATTTTCAGATGTTACATTTCATTCCTTCTTTAAGCTGCTCGCCATAGTTATCCATCTTTTCACTGAAAAAGTTTTCAAAGTTTAGCTCCTGCCTCTCTTACTGTCCATAAGTTATTCAAATCTATGTGATTGGCTTTAGATTCCACCATCCTAATGAAATCATTCTCTTTTAGGTCTGTTGAATTTCTAATTATCATAACTTACTGAGAGTTTCTTCATCCTTTATCCCATCAGGCCTCCAACGTTTGGTCTCTTGGTTTGTTATTGGTAACTTGATACCTTTCCTTCTTAGCTTCCAAGTCTCTATACATTTCTCTTCTTACATGTTCTTCCCTTAATCTTTTACTTATTCATTTTCTGCCCAACTCCCCTCCCATAAAAAGTAGCCATTTCTATGTGCATTGCTTTATCTACATCTTACAATTGACATCAGCCCTTCTCATAGCTTCAACAATCATTTTAAGTCAATGGTCCTCAAATTGTGATGGTCACATCACACTTCTACATTTCCAGTTCATCTACCTTTGAATATCATGGTTGCATCTTAAACTGGACATACCCAATACCACACCTATCATTACTTCTGCCCAACTTTACTATGTCTCTTGCTTGTTTTGAAGGCCTTTGCCATTCTCCCAATCATCTAGATATGAAGCCTTGGATTCACCATCAACTTTTTCTTTTCTCTTACTTTCATTAAGTCAGTGATTGAAGCTTGTAGACATCACTGTTAAAAAATAGTCTGTGTCTGCTTTTGTTCTTTTTATTTTAATTTCCACTTTCCTCATACTGGTTGAGATTATTTCTTGCTTGATGATATAAATAGTCCCTTCTAATTGGTCCCTTTTTGGCCCTAATCCACCATTCTCCCACTGTAACCTCCTGAAAGCTTCATGACTCTGATCATACCACTCCCTAATGAAAAGTCTTATCAAACACTCATTAATAACTACCCAATAATTTAGCTTTAGCCTAGCATTTAGAACATCCCATGAGTGAGCCTAAGTCACCCACTTTTCAAAATCAATCTCACATGAGAGACTAGTGGTATTCAATTTAAAATCCAGCCAAAACTGTCTTAACACCTGGACTTGTAACTCTGCCCAGAAATCCTTCATGTTTCCCATCTCTACTAACCTTTATTCTCTAAAGCTAATATTTTAACTGTCTTGATTCTTCTTACCCACCCCTCACAATTCCTATCTTAGCACAGAAGATTTCACCTCCAGGTTCAATAAGAAAATAGAAGCATTGGACAAAGACTCTCATATATTCCCTCCTTCCTTACATAAAATTTATCCCCATAGGTACTTGTTAACTAGTCTTTCCCTATAGTTTTAATAGGAGGAGTGGCTTCTTCCTGTCCATCATCTATGCCTCCATCTTTCTCTGCATTTCATATCTTCTGGTTTCTTAACAGTCTTGTTATTCCCTCTTTATCCTATTTGTCAGCCTTTCCCTGTCTATTATTCATCTGATCTTCTGTCTATAAACAAGTGCATTTATCTTCTAAAAATTGAGCTTTCTTCTGATCTAATGCTCCCTTTGATGCGAAGGGCTAACTCATTCAAAAAGACCCTGATGTTGGGAAAGATTGAAGGCAGGAGGAGAATGGGATGACAGAGGATGAGATAGTTGCGTGGCATCACTGACTTAATGGACATGAGTTTGGGTAAGCTCCGGGAGTTGGTGATAGACAGGGAGGCCTGGCGTGCTGCGGTTCATGGGGTCTCAAAGAGTCAGACACGAATGAGCAACTGAACTGAACTGAATTGAATGCTCCCTCTAGTAGATTCTCCTCCCTCATAGAGCCAATATTCTGGGACAAGTAGTTTGTATTCATTTGTCTCTACCTCTTTGTCTTGCATTCAGTTTTCAACTCATTGCAATATAGTTTCTAATCCCATCACTACACTAAAAGTGCTATTGGTTTCTGCTAACCTTATAGTTGCTAGATCCAATGGGAGAGTTCAGTCTTTCTTTCTTTTTTTTTTTAATTTATTTTTTAATTTACTTAGCAGTTCTGGGTCTTAATTGCCACACATGTGGGCTCTTTGGTCTTTATTATGGCATGAGGGCTCTTTAGTTGTGGCATATGGGATCTAGTTCCCTGACTAGGGATAGATCCCAGGCCACTCGCACCTGAGAAGCTTTTAGGAAATAATGATGCCTGAGCTCTGCCCACAGAAACTCACATTTAATTGGTCTGAGAGAGAGTCAGGTTTCCGTGTTTTGAACAATTTGTTGGGTGACGGTAATGTCCAGCCACAGTTGTCTCCTGTATTAGCAGGTGGGTTCTGTACCACCAGCACCACCTGGGTAGTCCTTGTTTTAAGTAAGTATGTATTTATCATCTCTGATTGTCTTTGATGTCAGGATCATGTTCAAATTCCCCACTATATGTCTTCTTATTTTAGACATAGCATAGGAAATCTCTAATTTAAAATACATAAAATGATTCTAATATATAGTATAACCAGAATAATAAAGCCAAATTCAAACCATGTTCATAAAGAACAAGGTTAATGTCAACATTCAGATGACTGAGTTTAAAAAAAAAAAAAGAAAACTAAGAAAAATGTTTGTTCACAGTCTGGGGTTTGAAATGTGGCCCTACAAAAATAAACAGTTCTTAAATTCTGGTAGAAGCAGTTTGTGGGCTGCTGTCCTAATCAATTCTCCAGTGAACTAGCCCCACTAACCTTCTAACCTTGGCACTGCCTAAATTGTGTTTTTGTAACAACTTGCACAATCTTCCTTTTTTACATCTTCCTTTTCTCCAGTGTAACTGACTTTAGAGGATATTGACAGTGCTGTACTAAATGATGAAATAATCTATTTTCCCCTGTCAGCCCATCTGGGAAAGACGTTCTTGCACATAGTCATTTTTAAAGTACAATTAACAAGAAAAGGGGAAATTGGTTAATAAAACAGAATTGTATTAAGTTCCACCCCCATGATGCTTGAGAAATTCTAGAACAATTACATTTATAAGCCATGCTCAAAAAAGAAGGGGAAAAAAAAGAGTTGCCATCCAAATCAGTTAAAAAAAAAAACAAACACTCATCCCCTGCCCCTCCTTGCCCTGGAGTATTTTTCCAGAAAAGGAAATATCTGCTGATCTTCTGGATGCCTCTGAGCAAGACAGACTTCTCCATCAATAATATGTGCAGAAATCCTGCCATTTGTGCAGAAATAAGATCTGCCTTCAGGCTACAAATGGACTTGGGGACCTGATGAGATGGTCTGCAAGCCACAGGACATACCAGATGTCTCTAAGCAAGGACAGGGGAAGAGAATTCAGCACTGATTTAGAACAGTACTTTTCAAACTCATTTGCCTGGGGTGTGAAAGGACACATAACCCTTGTACATATTGACACAGTATATGCAAAAATGTGTGTGTGTATGGGTATGTATTTGAAAATAAATTCAAATAAATAAATTAAAAAAATACAAATTTAAAGAAAGAGCTTTGTAATTCATTAGTAGTTCATGAAATCAATTTTGCATGTGTCAACCAGCATTTTAAACAAGAATAGAAAATATCAGTTTGTATTTTACACATTAATGGTAAGCACTTTTTTATGATTTCAGTTGCATACATTAACTTCTAAAACACATAAACTCACAAGTGTACTAAATCTATACAAACCAAATTAAGTGACAATATCCATGAAAGGATATGGAATAACCTTTTGCCAACCAGTGGGTCTCAGGAAGTTTCAATCATTCTGTCAACAAATACACACTGATCGAAGACTATGTTCCAGGCACCTTGCTAACCACAAAGGAAAATGTGTTCCTGGTACACAATCTTCAATTTCCCCTATGCCCTATGGTTATGTCAATCTTGGCCTGACGCATGCTAAGAATCATATCCAGTGCCACTGTTGTGGGAGAAGGATAAGCAAGGTTTGGGGGGAAGGTAGATACAGCTGAAAAAACTCATATGTTGCTGTCTTATCTCAATTTTTCTTATTCTGTTTGGGTATTTCAGATGCCCAGTTCTTTCATTATGAATCCCCATTGCTTGAGGTCCCCAGGTCAGGTGTCCAACCCATTCCAGTGCTCTTGACCAATGACTTCCTATGCTGCCTCACCAAAACTTACCTGCCTTATAATGCCATCTTTCTTGGTCTCAAAGATGAGACAAAAGGCTCTTGAGGCATTAATGCTCAGAGTATCTGAAGTATAAAGTCTTTCCAGCTAGCCTCATCTTTCTGACAGAAACATCACAATAGAATGAGTACTGTAAATAATTTAGGATAAGTCAATTCAGACTTTCAATCAAAGGGATACTGAGGTGAGCTAGAAAGAAACTGTTCCTACCTTGAAAGGAATTTTGAGTCTGGTAGCTAAGACGGATATTAAACAAGTGTAATATGAAAACTGTATTAAAAATTTAAATGTGGGAGGTATATAAATTTATGAAAAGATAATTTGATTAATTCTGGTGGGTCAGGAAAGTCTTCTGAGGCAATGACATTTAAACTGAAGCTTGAGGATAAGTAGGTATTATCTGGGTGAGGGAGAAGAGCTACGGCATGGATCTTTGTAGACAGACCATCACTCTACTAGTTTTGTACATTTGGAGAAAATTTTTTAACTCTTTTAAACTTTAGTTTTCTTATATAAAAAACAATCAAGGAAATAAATCAATCTCAAGTGATTGCATATACTGCATTTAACATAGGCTCAATATTTAGTACTCAAAATATAGCCACCAGTAAGGGTAATAACAGTGGTACTGGTTTTAGCAGTGGTGGTAACAGTACTCAGCCAGTGCAGTCCTGGTTTCCAGATGAAATGAGATGTCTGTGAATCTTTACAGACTGGGACTTATGGAAGATCTGCTTATTCATAAGCCTTATTCATCTGAAGTAGAAGCCGTTTGATAGCAACTAATGGCTCGATGAGGCCCCCAGAGGGAGGCAAACTATCTCAGAATACAAGTGTGGAGCAACCTTCATTGGCAGTGGAAGCCCACAAAGTCCTCTAGTTACAGAAGGTCTTTCTTCAGAGCAGGAATGTGGAGTTCCTGATTTCATCAGCTCAGTCTTCTCTCTCTGTGTTCTGGTTTCATTCACTGAGGCTTCATTCACTCTTTCCAAAGTAACTTAAACATGTTTTAATAGTTCACATTGGAGTGAGCAAACTGAAGAGAAATCTTAGTTGATGTTTCTTTTCCATCTGTCAGGCCAAATCTTTAGTATGGACCAGAGAGTATGAATAGAAACCATTTTGAGAAGTATTAATAATTGTCCCATTGTATTGATCCAGTGATAAGCAGGAAATGACTATGCAAGTGAATATGTTTTTCAAGCATCAATAGAAACCCACACTGTACAGTTTATTCATCTTTTTTTAACCAAAGAAAGTAAGTTATTCTTTTGATCATTCTTTCTTAACAATGGTAATAACAGTTCCTCATAAACGCTTTCAACTGAAAGTGTTCTGATATTAAATAATCGCTGCTCACTGAGTAAGTGTCCCAAGAGTGCACCAAAGCAAGAGCCCAGTTATTCCCAAACCCTGTTCAAAAATCTTTCAATGGCTCCACGGAAACACGAACCTTATATAACTCTTCAGTTTGGCATATGGCCCTCTGATTCCAACACATTTTACTAAGTTCATTTGTATATGATTCCCAGACTCTCCAGCTGAAATAGATTACTCATGGTTTCCCACACACAGCCCTCAATTTCCTGGCTTCCTGCCTTTGTTTATGCCATTGCTTCTATCTGTAACAACCTCTTCTACTCTGTAAAACCCTACTATCCATCAGATCATCCCAAACGACATCTTCCTTTCAGGATCACCAAGTCTCTCTTGGTCTCTAAAATTTGATGGGACTTCCTTTTCCAAAGCCTCCCAATACTCTGTGTGTGCCTGGGCTCAATTGCTCAGTCATGTTGAACCCTTTGCAACCCCGTGGGCTGTAGACCCCAAGGCTCCTCTGTCCATGGAATTTCCCGGGAAAGAATACGGGAGTGGGTTGCCATTTTCCTCTTTCAGGGGGTCTTCCTGACCCAAGGATTCAACCTGTGTCTCCTGCATCTCCTGCATAGCAACCAGATTCTTTACCCCTGAAGCATCCACTGCATTTTCTAATTTTTGTATTCCTGTACCAGTTTTCAAAACATGTTATGCTAAGATTTAGCATAGAGTTTAGGAATATGGACTTTGGGGCCAAAGAAATAAAATGGTGCCCTGAATCTACCATGCCACTCACACAAACCTTTTTAACTTTGGCCAAATGATTTAACTTATTTAAGTTGCATTTCTTTATTTGAAAAAGAGCTAGGTCACAAGACATCCTCTAACAGCATGATGAAGGCTCTGTACATTGCCTGAAAATTAATATACAAACCTATATACATTTTCAGTCTGTATACGCATACACTTGTGTCTACCCAATAGCGTTCTAGAGCAGAGAATCTCAACTTGTGGTCTTATATGCTTGGACGTTCCCAAGACTTTTTAGGACATACAAGAGGTAAAGACTTTTTCTGTAAATACACTAGACATTATTTACCATTTTCTCTGTGCTGACAGTTGCTCCACTGACACAAAAGTAATGATGGATAAAACTTGGCATCTTAGCATGATTCAAGGCAGTGACACCAAGCTGTCATTGTATTCTTATATTAGTCATGTTATTATTTATTGCTATGCACTTGCAGTTTAAAAATTACAGTTTCACTTAAGAAAGTCCTTGATGAAGCAGTAAAACTAATTAACTTTTTTTAGATCTCAAACCTGAGTCACATTCTGTATGTGAAACAGGAAGTACACCTATGGCACTTCTACTACGTGTTGAACTCCAATGGTTGCCTGGAGAAAAGGCATGAGTGTCTGAGATGAGAGCTAAACTAATCACTTTTCTTTTATTAGAACATTTGTTTTATTTTTACTTAAAGGAATGACTAACCAACAAACTGATATTCAGACCATAGTTTGGGTATTTGGTAGACATTTTCTCACAAATGCACAAGGTGAAGAATAAAAACTGAAAATACTTGTCACCAAATGTTAAATTTGAG
Organism: Cervus canadensis; assembly: GCF_019320065.1. Lineage (NCBI taxonomy): Eukaryota > Metazoa > Chordata > Mammalia > Artiodactyla > Cervidae > Cervus > Cervus canadensis. The sequence goes on along the minus strand of NC_057409.1, from coordinate 46,379,677 downwards.
CTTTCAAGCAAAAGATAAATTTTTAAAAATGTATATAAGCTGCTGTAAGCCTAATATGTTCTCAATACCTGAAGACTTTTCTGGTGAGATCAAAGGTAATACTAACAAATAATGTCTTTAAAATAGCTTGTAGTATAAATGTGTCAATATTTGGAAGATCTGCATAACTCAGTAAACCAATACAATATTTTCAAATGATTAGTGTATGATATAAAATTATGTGTGAGTAAAAGACCCATTCAAAGTAAGTATTATAAACAAATCTATTTTAATATAACATAAAATTTGAAGCTCATCAATAATGGTTTAAATTACACATGGAAGATGCCTTTAATAAATGATCACTTGTTCAGTTCTGCTCCAACTCAGATAAACGAAAGCTCTTTGAGTCCTCAAGCATTTTTAAGCATGTTTTCTTAGCCTGAGAACACTGAAGCTCCTAAAGAAATGGTTCTGTGGTTAAGAATTCTTGCTCTAATAAAAAGCCCACAATTTCATGAAGTGAAGTAGAGGCTTCTGCCATGTCAGTCCCAGGTTCCTAGATTCAGGTCATCTCTATGGGGAGAAAACTTCTGTCATTAAAGCAGGTGACTGAAAATTTAAAAAAAAAAAAAAAAAAAAAACAGTGTAAAATTACAAGGATGAATGCCTCTTTACCTTAAGTCTCCCAGTGGAATCCTGAAAATATAGGTGAAAATTAGATTTTTCTTTAAAAAGTAAATTGTATTTCTTTTCTTTTCTTTTTTTAAAAGTAAATTGTATTTCTTAATGCTCTAAGATGAAATTATTTTTGTAAAGAAAAGAAAATGTGAATGTGTTTTTTTTTGGGGGGGGGTGCATTTTCATGTAATGAGTGATCTTCACACTCCCCTCCTCCACACAAATCTTTTTGCAATTGGTCCATTGTTTTAGGAAAATTTTGATTATTAATTTGAACAAAATGAGTGGCATGTAGATAAACAGCCATTTTAAAGAGATTTTCAAGAGTTGCAGACACAGTGTCAATAGAAATATTCAGCTTGGTGAATCTAATACTCAGTAAACACTTTCCAGAACCATATTAAAATATTTGACCATGAAATGAACTTTTATCCTGTTTTACTGTTTAGATGAGCTTAGGGAAGGTGTTGAAAGAAAGGAAAAACAAAGTGAAGAAGAAGAGAACCTGATAAAGAGAAGAAAAGTTACCAGATAGGAAAAGGAGGCTTTGAACCGTCACGTGAGCACTGAGGCCCAATTAATATCCTTCAGGACTCAACCAGCTTGCTCTTTCCTCCTAATGCTGGGCTGCTGCTATTCAGAAAACAACTGTCACAAAGCGGAAACACAGAGGTAGCCACCGTCCTGGTACCTGACTGGACCTACAGTTAGTTTTTCTGCTTGCATAGCTCTACAATCAGGTGAATTGGCTCTTGTCCTGGACTGCCAAGAACTTTTGACCCAATGCATTATGCTGGTTTCCAGGAAAATTTAAGAACAAGGATGGGTTAGAGTCACAGAAAAAAATCAAATATTTAGCAAATTTTATCAGATGTTGTGGTGTCTGAAAAATAAGTCAGAGATAACTGAGATTCCTTATAAAAGTGACAGAAAATCCATGAGGCACAGAGGATTTTACTATTCTAGGAAGAAATTTTAGAGGGGAAAAAAGTTCTTCGGCTTTAACGATCTCTTATAATCTGTTCTCACCAAATAGCCTTCAGCAAAACTTCACATTGTCTATTGATAAAGACAATTTCTTAAGGCTTCTAATTACTGCTTCTCTGCATCCTTGCATACCCCATCCTTGCATGCATGTGTGCTAAGTCACTTCAGTCATGTCCGACTCTTTGCGACCCCATGGACTGTAGCCCACCAGGCTCCTCTGTCCATGGGATTCTCCAGGCAAGGACACTAGAGTAGGTTGCTATGCCCTCCTCCAGGGGGTCTTCCCAACCCAGGGATATAACCCTCATCTCTTATGTCTCTTGCTTGAGAGGCAAGCGCTTTACCACTAGTGCCACCTGGGAAGCCATATCTTAGATATATTAAAGAAAATTCCTTTTAACACTGGTCTTCTCTGATGGCTCAGATAGTAAAGAACCTGACTGAAATGTAGGAAACCAGGGTTCAATCCCTGGGTCAGGAAGATCCTCTGGAGAAGGGAATGGCAACCCACTTCAGTGTTCTAGCCTGGAAAATCCACCAGACAGAGGAGTTTGATGGGCTACAGTGCATGGGGTCACAGAGTGGGACACAGCTGAGTGACTAACACTCATTTTACTTTTGCTTGCCTCACCTCCCTCATGCTTCCAGGAATCCTGAATTTCTTTAATGCCATATATTTGACTTGCTTAATTCTCTGATCACATCATTCAGTTTAGTTCAGTTCAGCTCAGTCATTCAGTCATGTCTGACTCTTTGTGACCTCATGGACAGTGGTATGCCAGGCTTCCCTGTCCATCAGCAACTCACAGAGTTTACTCAAACTCAGGTCCATTGAGTCGGTGATGCCATTCAACCATCTCATCCTCTGTCATCCCCTTTTCCTCCCACCTTCAACATTTCCCAGCATCAGGGTCTTTTCCACTGAGTCAGTTCTTTGCATCAGATGGCCAAAGGATTGAAGTTTCAGGTTCAGCATCAGTCATTCCAATGAACACCAGGACTGATCTCCTTTAGGATAGACTGGTTGGACCTCCTTGCAGTCCAAGGGACTCTCAAGAGTCTTCTCCAACACCACAGTTCAAAAGCATCAATTCTTTGGTGCTCAGCTTTCTTCACAGTCCAACTCTCACATCCACAGATGACCACTGGAAAAACCATAGCCTTGACTAGATGGACCTTTGTTGGCAAAGCAATGTCTCTGCTTTTTAATATGCTGTCTAGGTTAGTCACAACTATTCTTCCAAAGAGCAAGCATCTTTTAATTTCATGGCTGAAGCCACCATCTGCAGTGATTTTGGAGTGCAAAAAAGTAATGTCTCTCACTGTTTCCATTGCTTCCCCATCTATCTGCGATGAAGTGATGGGACTGGATGCCATGATCTTAGTTTTCTGAGTGTTGAGTTTTAAGCCAACTTTTTCACTCTCCTCTTTCACTTTCATCAAGAGGCTCTTTAGTTCTTCTTCGCTTTCTCCCATAAGGGTGGTGTCATCTGCATATCTGAGGTTATTGATATTTCTCCCAGCAATCTTGATTCCAGCTTGTGCTTCTTCCAGCCCAGCATTTCTCATGATGTACTCTGCATATAAGTTAAATAAGCAGGGTGACAATATACAGCCTTGATGTACTCCTTTTCCTATTTGGAACCAGTCTGTTGTTCCATGTCCAGTTCTAAGTGTTGCTTCCTGACCTGAATATAGGTTTCTCAAGAGGCAGGTGAGGTAGTCTGGTATTCCCATCTCTTTCAGAGTTTTCCACAGTTTATTGTGATCCACACAGTCAAAGTCTTTGGCATAGTCAATAAAATAGAAATAGATGTTTTTCTGGAACTCCTTAGCTTTTTCAATGATCCAACAGATGTTGACAATTTGATCTCTGGTTGCTCTGCCTTTTCTAAATCCAGCTTGAACATCTTGCAGTTCACATTTCACATACTATTGAAGCCTGGCTTGGAGAATTTTGAGCATTACTTTATTAGCATGTGAGATGGGTGCAATTGTCGGTAGTTTGAGCATTTTTGGCATTGCCTTTCTTTGGAATTGGAATGAAAACTGACCTTTTCCAGTCCTGTGGCCACTGCTGAGTTTTCCAAATTTGCTGACATATTGAGTGCAGCACTTTCACAGCATCATCTTTCAGGATTTGAAATAGCTCAACCGGAATTCCATCACTTCCACTGGCTTTGTTCGTAGCGATGCTTCCTAAGGCCCACTTGACTTCACATTCCAGGATGTCTGGCTCTAGGTGAGTGATCACACCATTGTGATTATCTGGGTTGTGAAGATCTTTTTTGTACAGTTCTTGTGTGTGCTCTTGCCACCTCTTCTTAATTTCTTCTGTTTCTGTCAGGTCCATAGCATTTCTTTACTTTATTGAGCCCATCTTTCCATGAAATGTTCCCTTGGTATCTCTAATTTTCTTGAGGAGATCTCTAGCCTTTCCCATTCTATTGTTTTCCTCTATTTTTTTTTTTTTTTTGCATTGATTGCTGAGGAAGGCTTTCTTATCTCTCCTTGTTATTCTTTGGAACTCTGCATTTACATGGATATATCTTTCCTTTTCTCCTTTGATCACATCATTAGCAACTGCATTTATTCAGTAAGTCTGTATCAGGTACCAATATATTTCAGGCACCAGTAACAGACTAGGGATCCAGAGAAGAGCAGAAGACATATCCCTATTGTTAAGAATCTTACTGATAGCACAATTAACATCCCAGTAAGTAATTTGATGGATGTTGACAAATTGATCCTATAGTTTTAGGGAAAGAGAGGAGAAAAAAAAAAAAAAACAGAATAGCCATACAACATTGAAGGAGAAGAGCAAAGTTGGAGGACTGACACCACCAATCATCAAGTCTTACTATGAAGCAGCAATGAATAAAGAAAGCGGTATTGGTGAGGAAGACTGACAAATAAATCAATGGAGGATTAGAATCAAGAGCACAGAAGTAGACCCAGATAAGCATAGGCAACTGATATTTGACTAAGGAGCAAAGGCAAAACAAGAGATCAAAGACAATCTTTTCAGAATGAATCTGAAGACCCAGACCTTACACCATTTATAAAAGTCAGGCCCAAATGGATCATAGAACTAAATATACAACACAAAATGACAAAAGTCTTAGAAGTTAGCACAGGAAAAAAACTAGATGACTTTGGGTATGGTAATGACTTTTCAGATACACTACCACAGACACAGTTCATTAAAAAACTAATTGATAAGCTGAACTTCATTGAAACTAAAAATTCCTGCTCTGCAAAAACAATGTCAAGATAAAAAGAAGACAAGCCATAGACTAGGAGAAAATATTTGCAAAAGACACATCTGATAAAGGACTATTATACAAAATATAAAAAGAAATATTAAAACTCAACAATAAGAAAACAACTAAGTTTATTTTAAAAAGGGCAAGAAAACTTAATAGTCACCTCACCAAAGAAAATACACAGATGACAAGTGAGCATATGAAAAGATGTCCCACATTACATGCCATCAGAGAAATGGAAATTAAAGCTGCAGTAAGATACCAACATATATCTATTAGAATGGCCCAAATCTAGCAGACTGGTAACACCACCAAATGATGATGATGTGAAGCAGCAAGAATGCTCACTCATTGCTGGTGGGAATGCAAAATGAGGCAATCACTTTGGAAGACAGTTTGGCAGCATCTCAGAAAGCTAAAGATACTGTTACCATCTTTTGGTGGTGTTGTTCAGTCCCTAAATTCTGTCCGAACTGCAGCATGCCACGCTCCTCTGTCCTTCACTCTCTCCCAGAGTTTGCTCAAATTTATGTTCATTGAGTCAGTGATGCTATAAAACCATTTCATCCTCTGCTGCCCACTTCCTCTTTTGCCTTCAATCTTTCTCAGCATCAGGGTCTCTTCCAATGAGTTGGTTCTTCCCATCAGGTGGCCAAAGTATTGGAGCTTCAGCTTCAGCATCAGTCCTTCCAATGAATAGTTAGGGTTGATTTCCTTTAGGATGGACTGGTTTGATCTCCTTGCAGTCTAAGGGAGTCTCAAGAGTCATCTCCAGCATCACAGTTCAAGAGCATCAGTTCCTCAGTGCTCAGCCTTCTTTTTGGTCAAGCTCTCACATCTGTACATGGCTACTGGAAAAACTATAGCTTTGATTATGCAGAATTTTGTTGACAAAGTGTTGTCTCTGCTTTTTAATATGCTGTCTAGTTTTGTCATAGCTTTCCTTCCAAGGAGCAAACATCTTTTTATTTCATGGCTGCAGTCACCATCCACAGTGATTTTTGGATCCCAAGAAAATAAAATCTGTCATGGCTTCCACTTTTCCCCCTTCTATTTGACATGAATTGATGGGACAAGATGCCATGATCTTAGTTTTCTGAACGCTGAGTTTTAAGCCAGATTTTCACTCTCTGCTTTCACCTATATCAAGAGACTGCTTAGTTTCTCTTCATTACTGCCATTAGAGTGATATCATCTGCATATCTGAGGTTGTTGATATTTCTCCTGGCAATCTTGATTCCAGCTTGTGAGTCATCTAGCCCACTTTTTCCCATGATGTACTCTGCATAGAAGTTGAATAAACATGGTGACAATACATAACCTTGACATACTCTTTTCCCAATTTTGAAGCAGTCAGTTGTTCCATGTCTGGTTGTAACTGTTGCTTCTTGATCTGCATACAAGTTTCTCGGAAGGCAGATAAGGTGGCTGGTTCTCCTATCTTTTTAAGAATTTTCCACAGTTTGCTGTGATTCCACACAGTCAAAGGCTTCAGTGTAGTCAGTGGAGCAGAAGCACATGTTTTTCTGGGATTCCCTTGCTTTCTCTCTGATCCAACAAATGTTAGCAATTTGAGCTCTGGTTCCTCTTCCTTTTCCAAACCCAGCTTGTACATCTGGAATATCTCAGTTCACTCATGCTTACTATTGAAGCCTGGCTTGGAGAATTTTGAGCGTTACTTTACTAGCATGTGAGATGAGTGCAACTGTATGGTTGAAACATTCTTTGGCATGGCAAGAGTGAACATCAACTTTTTAAAAATCAGTGAACCAAAATGAATGGGGATGGGCAAATTTAATTCAGTTGACCATTATATCTACTACTATAGGCAAGAATTACTTGGAAGAAATGGAGTAGCAACAAAAGAGTGAAATGCAGTACATGAGTGCAATCTCAAAAACAACAGAATAATCTTGGTTCATTTCCAAGACTGCCATTCAATAGCACAGTAATCTAAGTCTATGCCCCAACCACTGATGCTGAAGAAGCTAAAGTTGATTTGGCACGCAAGACATTCTAGAACTAACACCAAAAAAGGCCTTTTTCATCATAGGAAATTGGAATGCAATGATAGGAAGTCAAGAGATACCTGGAGTGACAGGCAAGTTTGACCTTGGAGTATGAAAGGAAAGCAGGGCAAAGGCTAACAAAATTTTGCCAAGAGAACACATTGGCCATAGCAAATACCTTTTTCCAACAACACAAGAGATAACTCTATACATGGACATCACCAATAATCAATTCTAAAAATCAGATTGATTATATTATTTGCAGCCAAAGATTGTAAAGCTCTATACAGTCAGAAGAAAAAAGACCTGGAACTGACTATGGCTCAGATCATGAGCTCCTTATTGAAAAATTCAGGTTAAATTGAAGAAAGTAGGGAAAACCACTAGACAGTTCAGATACGACTCATCACACAGTCCAGAAATTGCATTCCTTGTTAGTTAGTCAAAGAAGCTAATTCCACACAAAAATCTGCACATGGATATTTACAGCAACTTTATTCATAATTGCCAAAATTTGGAAGCCATCATGATGTCCTTCAGTAGGTAAACGGATAAACTGTGGTATATCAGATAATAGACTATCTGGTTCTATTATCAGATAGAATAATATTATCAGCTTTCACTGCTCCTTCACTCAAAAATCCTCATGAAGACCAGCACTGGGACTTAGAATTCACAGCAAGTTCCCCTACCCATCTTTGCAATTCAGCTCAGTATCACATATTAAGAGCATACAATACAGATTACACAATATTGTTATTTCCAGAGCAGTTTCATGTAGTCACGCATTGGATCCTTCCCATAAAGCCTAATTAGGCAGCCCATGAATTTTATTTCAGTTTCATCCATGGCAAAGTGAGGTACAGAGAAGTTAAGTAGCAAATATTTTGGTCATACTACGGTAAATTCTGTCACCAGTATCTTTCAGCGATAGAGAGAGGCTTGTACCATCTCACATATTTAAAAGAAGTATTTTAAAAAGTCAAGACAGTTAGACAAATATCATGTAATATTTTTGTTTAACAAATAAACTTCATTAATAAATATATACAATGCAAAATAATTACAATTAAAGAATATGTGTGTGTAAATGTATAGAAGCACACACATATAGAGTATACTCCAGACAGTATGACCTAGTAATCTATGTGTAGGGTTACATGACAGATATTTGGTGGCCAAAAAAAAAAAAAAAAAAGACGCTTATTTACCTACAAGATAATAATTTCCCCATTGGCAGAAATATTCTCAGTCAAGAAAATAATGAAAATCGATTATTACTGGGCTAGTATAATCAATGGGCTTCCCAAGTGGCTAAGTGGCTAAGTGCCAAGCAGGAGATGTAGGTTTGATCCCTGGTAGGGAAGATCCCCTGGAGAAGGAAATGGCAACTCACTCCACTATTCTTGCCTGGGAAGTCCCATGGACAGAAGATCCTGGCGGGCTACAGTCCATGGAGTCACAAAAGAGTCAGACATGACGTGGTGACTAACTAAGAAGAGTATAATCACAGTAATAGTCTCCCTTATTTTTGGTTTAGAGGGAGTCATGGGACCCAATTCTAGTGAAAGAGATCTTTCTACTTTGGATCATGTTATGTAGGGATATGATGTCTGGCTCTGTGGCAGCCATTTTGAAATAATGAGGTGGCAACATTAAGACCCAAACCAAGTCCTAATGATGGAAGAGTAAAAAGACAGCAAAGCCTATATCTGTTCTCAATGACTCTACTGATTCACTAGAACTGCCAGGCTGTAACTATCTTATTAATCTAACAAAATATTTTTCTAAAACCTTAAGAAACACAACCTAGTTTGGGTTTTCACTTATTTGTATGTGAAAAAATCTTGACTACAATTTTCTTTCAATCTTGCTCATGATTATATGTAAAATTTCTTTTGGAGAGAGCATCAACATACATACCACAGGCTCTTTGTGAATGTGAAGCCAGAGTCAGCTTTTCTCCCCGATCTCCCTGCTGAAACATTTTCTCTTTACTTAATGATAGTGATCAGAACAAGAGTCCTCAGTAGCTAGACCTTAAGGTAAGGTAATGTAAAGTCGCTCAGTCATGTCCAACTCTTTGCGACCCCATGGACTGTAGCCTACCAGGTTCCTCTGTCCATGGGATTTTCCAGGCAAGAGTACTGGAGCGGGTTGCCATTTCCTTCTCCAAGCTAGACCTTAGGCTAGTGCTTTTTTGCCACACAGTGCTCTATGGAACCACCACAAAAGTTATCTGGTCTTCGTATCACTCAAAAAACCAAGGATCTTATGTCATTTCTCTCCCCAGCAACAACATGAATTCAATAATAAAAGTCAACTCTACTACAGCAAGACAGATGGTCTTGGGAACAACTTGAAGATCAGCAGAAAAAGATCAATGAAAGCAGAATAACTCTCCTTTCATGACTGAATATGCAGTAAAGATAAATGACAGTAAAGTACTCCAGAGATAAATAGAATTATTCTGACTTTATGATTTCTTTCTTCTATGGATCTCAGAAAATATGTAAAGAATACTCATCTCCACATCGGACTTAGGTATTATACACGTGAACAGGAAAAAGAGCAGCTTTTTTGCTGTCCTGCTCTTTATTCACTTTGTGTGTGATGAGTGGGTGTACTTAAACAATATGCCTATTTATATTCAATCACATATGGATGACATATATGAACTAGGTATCTATAATGCAGATATTTTAACTATTTGTTTACCACCAACTGTTTAACTGGAATTTCCATGAATAGGATAAAAGATATATGCACTAAATACTTGTGTAGATGTATATGAGGATATAGTATAATTTACTATTGTTTCCTTTTATGGGCCAAACAATAAAAAGAGAAAATCAAGTATCCTAAATTAATTTTGCTCATTTCTGTTTCCCCCACCATGAAACAATATACTTAATACACCATAAACATCATTTATAAGGGAGGAAGAATGAAAATTATCTAGGGAAAGAAGAAACCCCAAGTTTAAAAAAAAATTATCACAGCGGGATAAGATTGCTCATTCCTTTTGTAGAAAATATTTACATGTTTATTTGAAGTCCAATAAAAATGTATTTTAAATAAGTAAAAATGTGCCAGGGATAACAATAAGCTACTACTGAGTTGGGAAGAAGAAAAGAGCTTGCCAGGAGTAGGCATGTATATTTTTTAAGCATCCTGCTTCAAAAAACAGGATGTGAGGATGTTGCATCTTTAATTTTTCCGTTAATTATGGATTGAGCATTGTTGTGAATCTTGTCCTCAAAACCAAGCTTGGAAAATAAGAGCAGATGCTCATCCCCAGGTTTGGCTCATATGGGAATTGAACGGAACATATTGGTTTATAATTAATGTAATTTGTTGGATTATCTTTTGTGGAGGAGTGAAGGTAAACAACCTTGAAGCATCGTGGTAGTATCTTTGGAGCTTCTGTAGTTATGGAGTGAAAAAGAAAGAAGCTCTTCCTGTCAGATTACAGGGAATTGTGAAATGTCCGTCACATTCAAACATACTTTTAATTAATTCAAAGGAAGGAATTAGGTGAGAGACCCTAAAGCTAATTACAAATAGTGTGTAAAATGGGAGCCATTGGTTTCCCAATGGGGAATTTTGATAAGGTGACTTCTCTTTTCTATTTGCTTTAATTTTATTGCGCAGTAGGGAAATGGAAGGGAAACATTTTCCCTTCTGTCTAAACAGGAAATTGGGCACATAACAAAATTCATTGATTTGAATATTCATCTTTGTGGGGGACACTATATTATTCATAAGATAGACACACTGACTTTTTTTCCATGAAGGTCAGGGCAACTGCCTTCGTCTTTGTTTGTTTGTCTGTTTTCTCCATACCCTTCAGAGGTGTCGATGTTATCTTCACTTCAAATAGACCTATTCATGACAAAAAAGTAGCCATGCCTTTTCCACACATAACCAAACCAAGAAGGATAAATGTCCTTAAATGTGATGTTTTCCAGTCACAAAACATTTTCTCTGACTCACATTGATTATGGGAGCATGTGTGTAACTTTAGATCTTGGATGGTCTTTCATTATCCCTTTTTGAGAGTGCATCTCTGAATTTTCATTTTGATATATATTTTTTGTGCATTCTATGCCATTTAAAAAATTTGGTTTTCTTAGCTTCTAATAGTGTAGTAAGTTTGAAGCTTTTTGTTACCTTTGTATGATTAACAAGTAAAACGTCTATTGTAATCGACTTTTCACTTTTTTTCATGAATCTTTACATTTGACTGCTAAAAATAAATTGCTCTTTACAACATTTTTAACTAGAAACCCAGCTTAGGGCATTATAGGTCCAGAATCTGAAAGTAGTTTGGGAGAAAGATGGGGGAGAGAGTGAAGACATATGGAATTTTTATTTTTTCAAAAGCAAAAGATGTGTATTCCCTTTTAAACAATTACATAAATAATGTAAATTTTTATTGTCCAAAATGAATTCTCTGGTTTCATCTTAGAAATAATTTCCTTTGGAAGATTTTTCAGAATACCCTCCATCTGAAGACTGATTAAATATTCTTTCTGTGTGTATCATAATACCTCATTTCTTCTCACGTGACATTATGTACCACACCCTAATAGAATTGCCTGCCTATTTCTCTCCCCTATTAATATGTCAGTGTCTAGCACTTTTCTGTACTCTGAAAGTATTTGTTGAAACAAAGAAAGAACGGGGTATTATTTGACTCTAAGAATCAAGAATATGAGAGTAATTTTTAACAAATTAACACCCATGTTACTTACAGTTTAGAATGTCAGTTCAGTTCAGTCACTCAGTCATGTCTGACTCTTTGCAACCCCATGGACTGCAGCACGCCAAGCTTTCCTGTCCATCGTCAACTCCCAGAGCTTGCCCAAACTCATGTCCATTGGGCTGGTGATGCCATCCAACCATCTCATCCTCTGTCGTCCCCTTCTCCTCCTGCCTTCAATCTTTCCCAGCATCAGGGTCTTTTCCACTGAGTCAGTTCTTCACATCAGGTGGCCAAAGTATTGGAGTTTTCAGCTTCAGCATCAGTTCTTCCAATGAATATTCAGGACTGATTTCCTTTAGGGTGGACTGGTTGGATCTCCTTGCAGTCTCAGGGACTCTCAAGTGTCTTCTCCAACACCACAGTTCAAAAGCATCAATTCTTCAGCACTCAGCTTTCTTTATAGTCCAATTCTCACATCCATACATGACTAGTGGGAAAACCATAGCCTTGATTAGATGGACCTTTGTTGGCAAAGTAATGTCTCTGCTTTTTAATACCCTGTTTAGGTTGGTCTAGTTTAGAATGTAATCACGTTTATTAAGGAAACCAGACTGATGATTTAAAAGGTGATATTAAATTCCTTACACATTCAAAGTTTTCTTGATGACTTGTAAGTCCAGAAAAGCACAAAATGAAAGTAAAAGTTGCTCAGTCGTGTCTAACTTTGCAACCCTGTGGACTATACAGTTCATGGAATTCTCAAGGCCAGAATACTGGAGTGGGTAGCCTTTCCCTTCTCCAGGGGATCTTCCAAACCCAGGGATTGAACTCAGGTCTTCTGCATTGCAAGCAGATTCTTTACCAGCTGAGCCACAAGGGAAGCCCAAAGTTAAAATCTCAGGTTAATTAATTCACAAACAGCTATTGTTTGTTGAAAACGGATCCATGTATTAGTGTTGAGAGACATGCAGTGGAATTATAGGGGATGATCTCTACTTTGTAGTAAGAAAGACAGAACATGAAACAACATTTACTGACAAAATACGGTATATAATTAAATATTAAATTGTATACCACATGCTTTCCTTAACCATATGTGACCAGAAAAGAAGAAAATTTTTAGGGGGTAGAATCATCAAAGGAGATGTCAAGGAGGTGATCGAACATGGATGACTTCTGTAGGTTAACATTAACTCTGGCCAGGTGAGATGCCTTACAGAGATTCTCATTTAATCCTTATTATGTCTCTGCCAGTCAGACATTTTGTCTTCATGCTACAAAGAAGAAAATAACAGACAAATAAATTAAATCCTTAAAGTAATACCACCAATCATTGGTTTATCTGGTTTTGAGTGCTGACACCTTCACAGAACTATATGGTGACCGACAGAACATATAAAAAGAAACAGAGAACTGAATTAAAAATCAGCTAATAAAAGAAAGGGCAGATATAAGTACATGAATAGTGGAGTGTCATTTCACTAAAGACAAAGAAATAGAGTGTTTCAAGAAGGAAATACAGTGAACACCGTCAAAAACTACAAACAGGTCAAGGAGATTGCATTTGTCATCGTGTTTGACAACAAAGATGGTGATTTTTAAAGAGTTGTTTTAGTAAGTGAGTGGAATGAAAACTATGCTTCAGAAGTAAGGACAGAAGTGATGATGGGAAAACAACATGGGTTGATGTATGTGGTAAAAATAAAGCAGATAGAAATTGACTGGAAGCAAGAGTGGCTAAGGTCAAGCAAAGTCTTCCTTCAAGCTGGAGAGATGTGAGTTACTGAAACTAGATGAGGGAGAAATGAAATGGAGAAAAAAGGGACAAGTCAGGGGCAAAAAAAAAAAGTCTCAGTCAAGTCTACCAAGGGAGAGGTTACCACTTCTAATACTCTTCTTCTGAGACTGGGAAAATTTGAAGAGATGTTTGTAGGAGTAGGAAAAGAAAAAAAGAATGAGATGAAGATGAGAATCAGTGAAGGATAACCTTGATCTTTTTATTTTAAGAAAAAGGTGAGCTCACTAGTTGAGGAAAGGAGCAGTGAGGGAAGTGTTGAAGGCTGGAGGAGAAACAAAGTCTGTTGCAGCTAAAATGGTAATGATGAAAATCCTCCTTTCTCAGGATCATCTGCATAAACCTCACTGCTTACAAGGTAACTTCCTTCCTGATCAAATAAAAGCCATGATGTGGCTGCTAAAAATCCCCAAATGATTTTAGGACAATCTGGATGGCATGAAATGGAAAGGTCTCCAATACAAAAAAGAAAAAAAAAAAAGGAAGAAAGGAAAAAAAAAGTGGACAGATTGACCAATATAGAAATTCTGGCCCTTCTCCAAAATTACAGCCTGTCATTGGCAAAAACTGGAAGTATAAGCCAGATCTCAATTCAATTCTATTTCTGCTACACTCCACTGTTTCTCATATAATATAGGTATTGATGTATATGATATTAAAAGCACTAGCTTGAAAAACTATATTACAAAAAATACATAATGAGAAGCATGACCAATATCTAGTTTAAAGAAGCATTACTATATCCTCTATCTTGTTTTAGGAAGTAAATAATTTGATTCTATTTTTACAAGGTTATTTGCAAACGCTAATACAGAGTTATTGACCTCTCATATCTTCGGATTTGGATTCATTTTATTTTTAAACCATTGAATGCTATTCAATCTAAACTTCTTGGTTGGGAAGTAAACCATAGATGATAAGAACCAAATTGAACAATGTTCGGGTAAATACATGAAATGAGTCAAGTTTATTTTTGGAGATTCTCTTCTCCTGGCCTTATGATTCTCAAGTGGCTAGGGACCCAACTCAAATGATAAAATTCTCAAGTCTTTGCCCATCTGATATTAACTCCATGCTTCATGTTCCCAAAGAGTAGATTATAAGGAAGATGATCCAAGGAAATCATACTTCTCATAAACTTGGCTTTTTTTTTTTTTTGCCTTCAAACAAAACAAATTTTAAAATAAAGAATAACAAAACAAACCCAGAATCACACTATAAATAATATCAAGAGAGAAATGAAAGTCTTAGGGGAAATGTTGTAAGATATACATTAAAAACTAGTATTAAAGTTTAAAGAAAAACTAAACCTATCAAGAGGAATTAAGTACTTTGTATCTGTTACAAATACAAGGGAATTATTTGTATCCTTTCTAAAAACTGCATATGCGGCACTAGTGGTAAAGAATCTTCCTGCCAGTGCAGGACGTATAAGGGATGTGGGTTTGACTGGGTCAGGAAGGTCCCCTGGAGAAGGGCATGTCAACCCACTCTAGTCTTCTTGCCTGGAGAATACCATGGACAGAGGAGCCTGGCAGGCCACAGTCCATAGATTGCAAAGAATTGGACACCAGATTAGCACACATGCTTATGTATTTATTGATATATTTGTTAATATGGAAAGTACTTTTGACATATTTTTAAGTGTAAAAAGATATGAGAGCAACATAGATAGTCTACTCCTATGTATATCAAGTTATGTGTTTAATTCTAAAGAGGAGAAATCTGGAAGAACATTTACAAAATATCAATTGTGGTTTTTTTTACATGGCTGAATTTTAGCTTTTCTTTTAATGTCTTCTTGTATATATTTCCATATTGCTTGAATTTTAAAGTATTCATTATCTTTATAATAAAAAGTAAAAAAAAATAAACACTTTAGATAGCATCTTAATATTTATTGCAAGGGGGTAGATTTATGTCATCAGTTTTATAATTTTCAATTATAGTTGGTAAAATAAGTCCTGAGATATGAAATGTTTGACCAGTATCTATAAGTCAGTCTCCTAACTCTGTGGTATTCTTCCTTCTCTACTGTACTGCACGAACATGGGTAAAACATGCAAAGCAAAATAACTCATTTAAACATTTATAAGTTGTCAGAGCAAACATTTATAATTTCATTTATATTATATTTCTAATGCATATTAGCGTCTCTCTATTCAAAAAGGAAAAGTGGGCTAAAGTTAACTGAAGAAAGATGTGTTAGACTACTGAAACCACAAAAGCTACCAAAGATTCTAAAAACTCTTCAAAAATTATGTTCGATATTTTGTAGGGAGACTTCATTTTAAACTGTATAAAGTAAAAACATTTCACAGAATCTTGAATTAAGCTACAGGAACAGCAATGGACTTTGTGACCTGAATGCTAGTCTTAATGTCATAAAAGGACTACGTGTTCAGCTCAGAGATGTGTTTTTCTAATGAGTCACAAATGTAACTGCTATAATAATAGTTTCATGCCGTACTCACAGGAAAACTGTTCGGTCAAAGAGAATAAGAAGCTTATCACAGATCGACAACTTTCTGATATGAGATGTTAAATTTTTCATATCCTTATAAATTAAGAAATACTAGAATGAAGTGACCAGATGTTCAATTTCCTTTCTGGAATTTCAAATGTATACGTGTGTGCATGCATACAACAGAAACTATTCCTCTGAAGAGCCGAGATTTATTATCAGAAAATGTACGTCTTCTTACACTGTCATCAGACTTCATTTATTATCCATAGTTCTTACATTTCAACACCTTGCATTTTTATGTCTTCTTTTATATAGGCTATACAGATTTCAGAAGACTTTTGGGAAAAAAGGACCTATCTTTCTCCTACTAGACTTTAGATGAGTACTTAGGAAATGCTAAGTATAACTGAGGAAAAACCATCTTGAAACCTCAAAGGAATTTTAAGGTAACCAAAATTTCTACCATTTTACTCTAGAAATCAAAAGAGTCCACGAAATAGATGAAAACAGGCAAGGTCAGTCTCTGTCGTTTGCCTTTTCCTTTCACGCTCTTCAAGTGTCCGTCCTCTAAAGCTACTTCAGTCTACTTGGCCCAAGTACCAGGAGGAAGAGAACGTTTCTCAGAAATGAAGCCATAACATGGCTGAAATAAGAATTCTAAGACTCAGAAGTAAAACACTAATTTGAGGCCCTTGTGAGTCTACATGACTGTATTAGGAAATGTATGTAAGGATGGATTTAATAATAAACTTACAACCTTTTTTTTAAAAGTTCAGAAATAGGAATTTTTTTTTCAAAATTAGAAAATAGCACACATTATTAAGTAATAGTCATGGCAAACATCCTCCAGAAAAGCATATTATAATATTCATTGCTATTTTATTTCTAGGCTTCTTCTGAGCTACAATCAAACTTTCATTTTTCAATTTTTTTTTTTTTAGAAAGTAAATGAAAAACAAACTGTTTCTTGGCTCAGACTCTGAATTCTTGGTAATTAGCATAACAAAAATAAATTCACCTTACATTGACTTACACTCTACTATAATAGGGTTACAGACTATTTTTCTTATATTGTTATTCTTTTTTGAAATGCATCCCTGCTACTGCTGCTAAGTCGCTTCAGTCGTGTCCGACTCTGTGCGACCCCATAGATGGCAGCCCACCAGGCTCCCCCGTCCCTGGGATTCTCCAGGTAAGAACACTGGAGTGGGTTGCCATTTCCTTCTCCAATGCACGAAAGTGAAAAGTGAAAGTGAAGCCACTCAGTCATGTCCGACTCTTCGCGACCCCATGGACTGCAGCCCACCAGGCTCCTCTGCCCATGGGATTTTCCAGGCAAGAGTACTGGAGTGGGTTGCCATTGCCTTCTCCAGAAATGCATCCCTAGTAAGATGCAAAAGTATGTTATTTTATCTTTATTTATATAATCATTGGATGTTTCAAGTTTCTTACCCATAAAGCTGCCTTCCAGACGTAGAAGACTGGTCTAGACTGACTTTCCTCTCAAGTTGATTAATATGAGAAATATCTTCTCAGAAGAGTATACCAAACTAGTCCAATTTATTGCTAAAATTTGACTCTTAAAATTTCTTAATATTTGTGTTAAGACAAGAGTTTTTAAGCCTACTCTTTTAAAATACAAATGCCCTTGTAAAAGTTAACACATAAAAGTTAACTCTCTACCTTAGAACAGATTAGAAAAGCAAATTATTCTGAAACCTAACTAAGAGTAAAACCCTTAAAAGTTGGGAGTTAGGATATGGAAAAAAATTCACATTTCGAGGTATTGGTAAATAATGAGAACCTAGACATTCATTAGACAGTAGGAAGACTCTGAAAGAACCAAAGAACTAAGATCAGAGTATGATTCTGACAATAGGTCTGCGCAAATACGGATCCATTTCTGAGATTCCTGTTTCTTAGGCGCTCATCCAGCCACAGTTTCTTTCAGTTCTTTGCTGAGATGGAATACTCTGCTCTGCTACCATCAGCCACTGCAGGTAGGAGAAAATAGGAAGTGGGTAGGCGCTTAGATGTAAGGATTGCTGCTGATAGGCAGCTATGAGATATATCTCGAAGTACTCTGATGAAAAGAATACTTTCTCCACTGAAGGAGACGGATGCTGAATTGGCCATTTTTCTTATAGAGACTGCAGTGTGTAGAGATTTTGGCCTCTCTGTTTCTATGAGGTAAGGAGCCTAACTTGTATTTGGTGAATTTAGCAAAAAGAACCGAGCTCAACGTCTCTTTAATAATAGAAGAGAAGACGATGAATGCATTGGGCTGGTGAGAATAAGGTAAGAAAGAATTTTCAAATCAGAAGAGAAAACATTGATGGGAAAAGAAAAACACCCAAAGGGAAAGACATGAAAGAAAAAGAAGGGGAAAGGAAGAAAGATACAGGATGAAGGAAGAACTAATGGCCAGGGAAGACAGTGTAGGTATTCAGAACATTTCACTTATTTTAAAAGTTTGCTTATATCAAATCTCTTGATACTTGTTTAATTGATTCTGTTTGCACTGAATCAAGTAACATGTACAAAAATAAAGAAACCAAGAAAAGAGACTTAGTAAAACCAACTTGTATTAAATTAGGATCCCATTAGAAGACAGAAAGGGCTTCTCCAGTGGCTCAGCGGTAAAGAATCTTCCAGCGAAGAAGCTACACGGAGATGCTGGTTTTATCTCGTGTGGGGAAGACCCCCTGGAGGAGGGCGTGGCAATTGACTGCAGTGTTCTTGCCTGGAAAATCTCACAGAGTCTGGCAGGCTACAGTCCTTGGGGTCACAAAGACTTGGACAGAACTGAAGCGACCGAACTCTCACGCGGGAGACAGAAACAATGCTGGTTATTTGGACAGAGAGGATTTAATATAAGTAACTGAAGTGTTAACTGAGGAAGTAAAAGAGTGAAAAGAACATTAAGGTGTTGCAGAGGTAACAACTGGTATAGAAAGAAGCTACCATGCTTAGGGCTATAGGAATAAAGGCAAGAGGTTGAAATTATTAATATTTATAAGACTGGAGGGAGGCCTTGTGGCGCTGAAATTCAGACTTCTAAGGAAGGACACTGCTGAGTTGGTGCTGGTGTCTCTCAATGTCTAATAAGGTTGGTCCTACCAGTGTTGGATAAACCACAAGTTGGATTCATGTGCTGCCAAGGTGAAAAGCTGGCACTGGGGCAATGCTTACAAGATTAGGACACAGACAGGAAGCCCTTAGGAAGCTGATGTGCTCTGACAGTAACAGGATGAAAGAGAAAGCCGCTTCCCTTCTCTGTCTAATGTCGCCTGTTGGTGGAGGTTAACGAAGAAACAGCTGGTGACATAGAAATGTGGTCTGCAGAATTCCTGCCCCAGCACTGCAAAACTGAGTGTAGACGGGTAGGTTTGGAGATTAGAGACAACAGCTTAAGAACTGGCACACAATCTTTAACAAAAATTATCTCCCCAATTGTTTTTTATTCCTTAACTTTGAAGATGTTTTATCAAAATCTGAAAATAAGGAAGGCAAAAACAGTGTCCTTTGTTCCAGTTATAACCCCTCTTAAGTAAACCAGATTATGAAATGCCTATATTTATATTTTTAATAAAAATAACTATTTGATTTATATAAAATTGTTATGGGACTCTGCTTTCATTCTAAATTCTCTTTTATTTATATTTCTTATTCAAAATTTACTGAATATTGAATGTGTGTCAGAAAGTATTCTAGGAGCTTGAAATACACCAATGAATAAGAGACAATGCTTTTGTCCTCATAGAATATAATTCTTTTTATAAAAGTAAGATTATATCAATATTCAGAAGAAAATCAATTTCAAATCTTTATTAAGAAGAGAACTGGTGTACAAGGTGAGATCCTTTATTGATTGCTATGGCAATAGACACATTTAAAGATGTCCAAGTATTTTCTAACCTAAACAGGTCTATCCATTTTTCTTGCACACTCTCAGATGTATTTCCCTCAACTTCTTCCTAGATCTCCAAATAGATTTATAGAGGTACTATATGTAATCCAAGGTCCTATGACTCCTGCCATTGAAATGATCCATACCCACCAACCACAACATAAAAACCATAGAACTTTCCTCTTTTAGCATCTACTGCCCCATAAGATATAAGAATAATCTAGTGTTAACAAGACAAAGAGGGAAATATGAAGTTGATTTTTTAATGATGTTGACTAATATGCTTTCTTTAAATAAGTGTTAATGTCTGTATCTTTCTACCATGTAGTCCTAGTTTATAGACTTATCTTTAGTTTTAGCTATTTAAAAATCATCTCTGTGACTTTATATCAATTGAAAGAATTGTTTTGATTTATTGCTGAAATCATAGAGTGTTTCTTGGAACCACCATGGTCTCTTTCAACTTCTCTTCCAGATTTAGTTTTACAGATATTCAAAAACATCCCTAAAGTCTTAATATAGCAGACTTGGATTGTGATACCTCTTCCCTGAAAAAAATCCAAAACTCACTTCTCATTGATCAACATAAAACCTAAAACATAGGTATTATAGCACAATTTTATTATTTTAAGACAACATATGATCTTCAGAGTTTTAGAAATAATAGATTCACTGCCATCAGACATATTCAAACTTAAACACAAACCTTTAACAGCAACTAATCGAGAGCTTTGCATAGTAGGTGCTCCACCGAGGTTTGCTGATCAATGTTTTATTTGTTTAACAATAAATAAACAAAGAAATTGCTCAATATCCCTTAGCAATTCTTCCACTTAACTGCCTCTATGATCCAGATGCTCTTATAGCTGTACAAAGTAAGCTCTCACTTTTCTAGGTCTCTTTGCACACAGGTCAGAACTATTTTCTTAATTCTTCCTCCTGTTCTTGTGTTAGTAAGAGAGCAGATCTGAAATGTCACCCATGTTATGAGATAAGGAGCAATCTACCCATCCTCTTACACTCCCATGCTTAAAACATGTTTTCCAAGTGAATCTGAGCTACTCATGCTGAGACATACAACTGAACATGTATTCCAATATCCTGTATGATGAGATGGAATCAGTCTGTATATAAAGACTCTTCATAACCTAGCCCCGGGAGTTGGCAATGAACAGGGAGGCCTGGCATGCTGCAGTCCATGGGGTCGCATAGAGTCGGACACGACTGAGCAACTGAACTGAACTGAACTGAACTGAACCTAGCTCCAGCGAAGTCTTCAGATCACATATCCTCCATGAGTTTTCTGAATGCATATTGAGAGCAAACAAAGTCCAATCTTTACTCATTTTGCTTTGTTTGGCAATGTCATCTCAATACTGATGAAAGATTAGAAAGTGCAGGTCAGAAAAGAGAATGCTAAAATTGGGTACAGCTGTACCTCATGTGCAGTATTATTGGAGTGATGAAGGTCACAGATTTTCTTGTAGAAAATTTTATTTCAAGAAGATCAGTGCTCACTGTGAACTTCACAAGTCCTGCCAAATCCTTTTCCTTTTGGCCATCAGTGACTTTGCTTCCTCCAACTGTTAGCCATAGCATGTTAAGTGCAAACAACTTTAAAATAACATTTCTCTCTGACACAAAATAACAAAAGCCCTGTTTCTGAGAGAAGTACTCAGACTTAATTTGTGCTCTGCTTTTGAACCATTTTAGACTTTCATAAAGTAAAAGAGCATTGTTCAGCCATTGTCTTTTCAAAGCATTTGATCTGATGTTGGTTTATCTTTTGTGTGTGGATTGAGTAGGAAAGTTTACATTTTAATACTAATAAGAAAAAAAAATGCTTCCTGAAAATGAAATCCTGTCAAATATGATGTTTTGTTTTCTAGTCACAAGGGTGGACTGCTCATTCTAGAAGTAGCTGGAAAGTGGGAAACAGAAGAACTTGAAAGAAAAACAGATTTAGAGTTGTGTTCAGTAGGCAATATTATTAAAAATAAAATCCTTTTGTAGCCTGTCATCTTGATGTTATGAAACCCAGTAGCATGTTTTTTTTTTCCTTTCAAATGAGTTTTGTTTTTAATAAGTTTGGCTAAAAGTATAAATGCTTTTGGCGAGGTCAACTTGAACTTGTGGCTTTTCTTAGCCTTTGGGGTCTACACCTCAGAGAGTTTTCTGTTTTTACTGGAAGTTTAAATTTTGTTGACTGAACTGGGAGTTTCTTTGTGAGAGCACTTGAGTCCTTTAATGTTTTCTTTTTTGGTCTTTTTTGCTATTTAAAAGAATGACTTGAGGATAAATTTGGTGCCTTGGATAGATAAATAAATCTGACAAAATTATAAATGACTCAGTTAACTAGAGCAGGAAGGGGGAAATAATAGTGAATTAATTTTAAAAGGAATATACACCCCTCAGTAAAATGCATGAAACCCTAACAAACACAAATGCCACTCAGAAAAAAAAGTTTAATTTTTAAGGAAGGAAATAGTCAATTCATCTTAGTGTTAATAAACAACCAAACCAAAAGAAAAAAAGTTGTGATGCTGTCTTCCTATGTGATATAGTTAACTTTATACCTCATGAAATATTTCAAGTTTTATGTATGTAATAATCCATTTTAGTATGTTAATAAAATAATCAAATTATATAATTGCTATAGTTTATTAGAAATTGGAATCTTTATTAGAAACTTATGATTTTAAAAAGAAAAAAATAGCTGACTTTATAGATTCAGGCTGGCTGAGAAAATAAGTTCTTGAATGTATGAAAATAAGAATGCTTGTCTGCTGCATGTAACATATTGGTGCCTATACAATAGATGTTTGTTTTCAGGTATAGCTGTGTTTATTGGCTGAGAGAAAGTGATGTAGGACAAATAACCGCCTGGTTCCTTTTGTGACTCCTATTGTAAGTAGAGGAGAATCTTCTGAAAAGGCGGACAAAAGTCCTTTACTTCTCTTCAAGTCATAATTTTGCCTCAGGATGATTCTTTTTTTACAAAGATTATAAGGTTTAGGGTATCAAGTTATTCACCATTTGCTGCAGGCTAGCCATAGTTAAGCACAGTAGTTTGCTCCCTTTCTGCATTCTCTGTAACAAGGAGTCACTGTACCTAGTATTTATGCTTTATACATTTGTAAAGAAAAAAAAAAAGTGAATAATACTTAAAGAGAAAGCATTTCCTTAATAACCCAAAAGACATTTAAGTACTTTAGAGTATGAGGGAATTTTGAGTTTTTAATACATGAACTATATGTATGAATATGTTCAAGTAACAGGGTTCCATGAACTTGTTTAATTTAATAATTTAAATTATTAAAATTTTGAGCTAACTCTAAACTTTTAGATATACTTACACAAGATCTAAACTGACACAATTTTTGTTCTTTAAAGTGGGAGTAATTGACTCAGATAGTAAAGAATCTGCCTGCAATGCAGGAAACCCGGGTTCAATCCCTGGGTTGGGAAGATCCACTGGAGAAGAAATGAATGGCAACCCACTTCAGCATTCTGACCTGGAGAATCCCATGCAAGGAGGAGCCTGGTGGACTACAGTCCATGGGGTTGCAAAGAGTTGGACACGACTGAGCGACTAACACTTTCACTTTCAATAATATTCACTTTATGAGGACTTTGGAGATAAATTAACATAGATAAAGAGCTTATAATAATATCTGGTATTATGGTAGATATTTAGAAAGTATTGATTCTTTGTTCCTCCCCTTCTTTTCATCTTTCTGGAGAGATAGCATGTTATAGAGAAAAAAGTACAAACTTTGAGAGATGGAGGTTGGGTAGTAGGGAATTAATCTTACGTTATTTGGATTGTATCTCCAACACCTGCCAACTTGTAAACAGCCAAGTTCTTAACTTTTCAAAGGTTTAGTTTCCTCATCTGTATAATACAACAATACTCAACTCCTACGGTGTATGTGAAGATTATACAAGATAGCAGCATCTCACAGGGTGCCTGAGACATGGTAGTAGATCACCTTACTCCTATCATAGCTTATTCCTGAAACAAGAACTAGGGGATCAACAAAAAAGTTGTCTGAGGCCATTTATATCTCTTCAGTTAGCTGTTCTATTTACTTTTCTGGAATCTTTAATGTAATCACTACTTTGGTTTTGGGCTCTACATATAGCTATAGAATAAGAGAATAGTCACTTCCAGTGTCAAGGAGACCTGAGTTCAAATCCTTATATGGCCACTCAGTATCTCTGTTTCAGTTTTAAAGTTTTATATTATATTCCAAGTTTTTTATAGGTTATTGTTGTAGTTTTAAGAAGCATGATAAAGTTAGAATCTAAATCATTGACATGGCAAAAGACCCAGTGCTCTGTGCTATTGGATTCTGTGAGCTTCCTTCAGAGAGGTGAATAAAATCAAGTTTAAAGTATCAGCAATTCATCCTCTATCACTTAGCATTAGACTTCTAATATGACCCCCCAATATTCCCTGCCTTCTGGTTGTACCTGCTTTTATGTGATCTCCCAATGAGTGTGTTGATCAAAAGTGGTAGCTCACTCCCAATAATAAGTGGCAAAAGTGATGAATATCCCTTCTGATATTGGTTTATAAAAGATGATGACTTTCCTCATGCCCCTCCCCTTCTCCTCCTCCCTCCCTCTCCTCCTCTCTCTCCCTCTCTGTCTCTCTTCCTCTGGTTGTTCTCATTTGCTACTCTGATGAAACAAGCTGCCCATCCTGTGAGCCCACACCTCGATGCAAACTTATGAGTCTGGATCCCTGACCCACAGGAATCATGAAAAAATCAGTAGACTTGTTTTAAGCCACTAAATTTGGGGCTTATCTGCTAGTGTAGCAATATATAAATAACATAGATGAGTAGGGCAAGATGATTTAAATTATGGTAGAATTCATACACTAAAACTGAAAAAGAAAACTATTTATGTTTTGTTTTCAAACATAAATCAAACATAAATCTTTTTCAGTGCCATGAAATAGTTTAGACCATCACGACTACTTTAGTGCCTTTGCCCAATTTTTTGAGCCCTTATTTTAACAATTATTTGTTCCCAAAAGTTTTACTTGATTTGGTTAATTCTTAAACAACTAAGTTGAAAATGAGAAGCCAAAAGAGACAAGCCACACTGAAGCGCATTCAGTCCCCATAGAGTATCAGCAACAGCTGGAATACAGAGTGTAATTGCATAAGGAACCTTTAAGACAGGCCTACATACTTTAATCAAGAAAAAATTCATCTTTTTTATATAGCTCAAACATCTCTGAAAAGACAAATAAAAGTAAATCTAATGATGAAAGTTATCATCCTAAAATTGTCAAAAATTGTTTTAAGAGATTTTTTTCATAACTGCTTTTCCCCAGTATAGAGCTTTACTAATTTGCACAGCAAAATACTAAAACCAATCAGATTGCTTAATGTGTGTTACAATGAGATTGCCACGACCTTCACTTTCAGTGTATTGGCACCAGCAGTGCTCTTTGCTCCCAATAATCCAAAGAGCTTCCTGTTTTGCAAACCACAAAGTCTGAACAGATGCCGTCTTGCCTAGGAGAGCTTTAGAGTCAACATCTCAGAGAGCAGATTCATGACCCTGTGGGGCTCCCAGCCTCTCCTTGGCCAGGACTTGCATCAATCAAAGCAGAGCAGCCCTTTCTTAGGCCCTCAGGCTTTGGAAGTGGACTTTGAAACTTGCTTGAGTGTACACTCTAATTTGTAGTAGTCATGCTACAGATATTCAAATAAATGTATTTTAAATTATATATCTAAATTTATTTGTTTATATATATGTATATGCAATTTTTTCCACTGTGATACTTTTCTTTTTTTTCTGCTTTTTTTTTTTTATTATTATTATTTTTTTTTTCCAGTGGGTTTTGTCATACATTGATATGAATCAGCCATAGATTTACACGTATTCCCCATCCCGATCCCCCCTCCCACCTCCCTCTCCACCCGATTCCTCTGGGTCTTCCCAGTGCACCAGGCCCGAGCACTTGTCTCATGCATCCCACCTGGGCTGGTGATCTGTTTCACCATAGATAGTATACATGCTGTTCTTTCGAAACATCCCACCCTCACCTTCTCCCACAGAGTTCAAAAGTCTGTTCTGTACATCTGTGTCTCTTTTTCTGTTTGCATATAGGGTTATCGTTACCATCTTTCTAAATTCCATATATATGTGTTAGTATGCTGTAATGTTCTTTATCTTTCTGGCTTACTTCACTCTGTTATATGGGCTCCAGCTTTCATCCATCTCATTAGGACTGTTGTTCAAATGAATTCTCTTTAATGGACTGAGTAATATTCCATGGTGTATATGTACCACAGCTTCCTTATCCATTCATCTGCTGATGGGCATCTAGGTTGCTTCCATGTCCTGGCTATTATAAACAGTGCTGCGATGAACATTGGGGTGCACGTGTCTCTTTCAGATCTGGTTTCCTCAGTGTGTATGCCCAGAAGTGGGATTGCTGGGTCATATGGCAGTTCTATTTCCAGTTTTTTAAGAAATCTCCACACTGTTTTCCATAGCGGCTGTACTAGTTTGCATTCCCACCAACAGTGTAAGAGGGCTCCCTTTTCTCCACACCCTCTCCAGCATTTATTGCTTGTAGACTTTTGGATAGCAGCCATCCTGACTGTCGTGTAATGGTACCTCATTGTGGTTTTGATTTGCATTTCTCTAATAATGAGTGATGTTGAGCATCTTTTCATGTGTTTGTTAGCCATCTGTATGTCTTCTTTGGAGAAATGTCTGTTTAGTTCTTTGGCCCATTTTTTGATTGGGTCATTTATTTTTCTGGAATTGAGCTGCAGGAGTTGCTTGTATATTTTTTGAGATTAATCCTTTGTCTGTTTCTTCATTTGCTATTATTTTCTCCCAATCTGAGGGCTGTCTTTTCACCTTACTTATAGTTTCCTTTGTAGTGCAAAAGCTTTTAAGTTTCATTAGGTCCCATTTGTTTAGTTTTGCTTTTATTTCCAATATTCTGGGAGGTGGGTCATAGAGGATCTTGCTGTGATTTATGTCGGAGAGTGTTTTGCCTATGTTCTCCTCTAGGAGTTTTATAGTTTCTGGTCTTACATTTAGATCTTTAATCCATTTTGAGTTTATTTTTGTGTATGGTGTTAGAAAGTGTTCTAGTTTCATTCTTTTACAAGTGGATGACCAGTTTTCCCAGCACCACTTGTTAAAGAGGTTGTCTTTTTTCCATTGTATATCCTTGCCTCCTTTCTCAGGGGTATTAAGTCTGACAACTTGTTGTCAATTAGTGGGGTGCCAACTTAGACTACCCAAAAGAATGAATGACTGACTTTTACATTTTCCAGACAGAAGCTTTGGTATACCATACAGCAGAGCTCTAATGCTCTGGCTAGGGCATTAGGTGGCATTAATTCTTTGAAAAGTATCACAGTGCCTGTGAAATTTCAGAGCTAGAATCAAGTTATGAGGAATTCTCCTTTAGCAAATGTATTAACAGAGTGACTTCAGAGGGATATATCTACCCAGACTTAGAGCTCTGCTGTATGGTATACCAAAGCTTCTGTCTGGAAAATGTAAAAGTCAGTCATTCATTCTTTTGGGTAGTCTAAGTTGGCACCCCACTAATTGACAACAAGTTGTCAGACTTAATACCCCTGAGGGCTCCTGCATTCCCTCTGTTTTGTGGCCCCAGACTGAATTCCTAACTGTAGCCAGATGTTTTATGAGCAATGAGCAAGACCACAAATATATCACTGCTACTACAAAAATACTCCTTGTATCTGATAGTGATAGTTCATAAACAGCATCTTCAAATGGAAAAAAATTAATTCCTCTACAGATCTATTGACTGATTTAATTTTTCATGGTACTGATTGGTTTACAGATTTAAATGATTACTTCTTTTCACTTAATGTTGACAGGCCCCATTTCCCCAATAGGTCAGAGTCCCACTCACATTAACGAGAACTAATATCCTAGCTTTATATAAACCATTTTTTAGTTATGCATTCATGAGCATATAGCTAAAATATAATTTCAGACTGGCAAAAACCAATTTAATTTTTATTTACCTCTGTAACATTCTATAGGTATTTCCATTCTTCCATTTACTATATTGAGAATTGTAAACCTAGTATTGGCTACATTCCCAGTTAGCCTATATCACACCTCTATGTTTCACTCAGAATATGTCAAGGAAGTAAATATCTTGGGGGAAATTAATGTGATGATATTTTAAAATTACCTTTTTTCTATGAGAATAAAGTATCATTTATTTCATTTCAACTAGTAGAGACAAATTTTGATACTGTCATGGAAAAGTAAAAGAAGTTTGGATAAATTAACAGCTTTTTCAAAGTGACCTTGTAAGTTGTTTTAATATATGCAATAACTTGAAGTACAGTAATCCATAATATGTATCTCCAAAATCACAATGATTCATCAAGAAGAAAAAACTGAGGAGAAAAATTTTTATTGTTGCCTAAATAAATGTTTTCTATATTTTATTCTTTTATCTGAAGTTTTTGCTTATTTTCCCTTGTTTGCATGCGTACTAAGCCAATTCAGTCCTGTTGTACTCTTTGCGACCTTATGGACTGTAGCCCACCAGGCTCCTCTGTCCATGGGATTCTCCAGGCAAGAACACTGGAGTGGGTTGCCATGCCCTCCTCCAAGGGATCTTCCCAATCCAGGGATCGTATCTGCCTCTCCCCCGTTACAGGTAGATTCTTTATCATTGAGCCATCAGGGAAGTCCTGTTTTCTCTAATATCCTAGGTATACTGCTTGTTCCTAGTGATATAGCTATGAACATGTAAGTCTAGGATTCTAATACCATAAATATTACTTTATTAAAAATTATATTTATGAATCATTGTGCCAAGGTGAAACGTGTAAAGTAGTTAGTAAAAAATTTGTATAACATAAAAAGTTGTTTACATAATATGATCATATCTGTGAACATATTAGGCCAGAAAAACATTAAAGAATATAAATGAAATGTTCATTATATATTTATCTGTGTAACTGGATTTTGAGCGCCTTCATTTATGTTAATTTATTTATGTTAATTAGTAATAATATTCCAACATCCTTGTAATAAATTATCGTGGCTACAGAAAAAAAGAGACTCTGTAAATCATAACAAATTTTACTGGAAAACTTCAAAACTAAATTCCAAGCAATTGAATAGATCTCTAAAAGTTAAGCAAAAACAAGTTACAGAAAGTAGAAAAGCATGCAGTTTTTTGTTTGTTTGTTTGTTTTTGCTCAGTTTCATTGGGGAATATTTAATATTTAAAGTTGTACATAATCAATTCATGTATTTTGATGAATTTGGCCATATGTATACCCCATGGTACCATCATCACAATCAAAGTAATAAACAATTTTTACATGTTAAGTGGCAAGAAGATAACATGAAAGTTACCCTCTTAACAAGACTTTACGTACACAACACCATAATTTGTTAACTACAGGCATTATTCACCAGTGTAATTTTCTATATCTGCTGAATTCTATACAGTAAACATTGGAACTTTCCAGGTGGCTAAGCAGTGAAGAATCTACCTGCCAATGCAGCAGACACGTTGATCCTGGGTCTAGAAGATCCGCTGGAGGAGGAAATGGCAACCCACTCCAGTATTCTTGCCTCAAAAATCCCATGGACAGAGGAGTCTGGTGAGCCACCTTCCATGGGGTCTTAAAGGGTTGAACATGACTGAGCACACATGCACACATACAATGAACATATTTGTAAAATAACATAAACTAATTTCTAAAGCAAAAATAACTGAACTTGAGGAATAACTGTTCTGCTTCACTCTCATTTTCCAATTGAAATACTGATGAAATCCTGAGAAAACGGAAGAGTTTTTCAGCACAATCAGCTCTAAGCAATAATCAGTTAGCTATCTTCATTGCACATCCACCTCAGCCTCACTTCCACTAACTGAAGCTCACTGAGGCATAACTGTGGGTTTTCCATCTACTTGGAGCTGTCTCTGTCTTCCTCAGAAACACAACACCTCCACAGGAAAAGATGAGAGAAAACATGCTGTCTCTAATTTTCTGAAGTTCTTCAGCCATCTCAGTCTCCATCATTCAGTATTTATTTCTTCATATCTACTTCTGGAAACAAAACTTGACATGTGATGTAGGATTCCCTTCCCGGAGAGAAACAGTCCTCGAAAGGGAGAGACACAGGATCCTGAGACTGGACACTGGACCTCGGTTCTCACGTCCCTCACCCTCAGAGAGCAGAGGCAAGTGCAGGGTGTGAACGTGCTCGGGAATAGACCGGCCTCAGCATCCCCTCAGGAACCTTCTCGGCCTAGGAGAGCCGTGCCAGACAAACAGAGCCGGAGCACTGAAAATCAGGCTTGACATACACACAGTAAGCACTTCTCCAAGTTCAAATCAGACAGAAAGTCTGTTATCAAGCAGGAAGACTGTGAAGTACACCATTTTTTTCCTCATTCAAATATGAAGAAATAGCAAAAGAACAACTAAAACACTACCACACCCACATACCCACACACATACACACATGCACACAACTAATGAAAATATTCTAAACATAGAATAAGGCAGGAAATAGTAACTATTCAGAAAAGAATCATGTTTGGGCAGAGTTTAACAACAGAAAACAAACTGTAGAAGGCATCTTTTTTGTGTTCTTATAATATTCAAGAAAACATGACCACTATGAAGGAAGACATGAAAAATCTGATTCAATGACGATAATTTGTCTTAAAAAGGCATCTAATGTAACATTTAAGTCAATTAGAACCATAAAGTTTAATCTAATTAAAATTTGCATTACAAAAAAAATCTACCTTGTAAGAAAAAGAGTAAAATGAACACTGCAGAAAACTGAATAAGGATTTGGATTAAATGTAAGCAGTTCCTCAAGAATGAAGGAGATGATCGCAAAGACATACACAGAGAGATGGAAACAGAAAGTAAAAGGCAGATGGTGAGGGAGCAGGGAGAGAGAGAGAACCGACACTTAACCTGAAAAAAGGAGTCACCCCAAAAAGGTCATAGTAAATGGAATAGAAGTCTTACTCTTTGCATAAGAAGAAGAACAGCTTTCCTGAGTCTATAGCTGATAATATAGACCAGAAATATACAGTTTATAGACAATGTCTTAGTCGCTCAGTTGTGTCCAAATCTTTGCAACCCCATAGACTGCAACCTGCCAGATTCCTCTGTCCATGGAATTCTCCAGGCAAAAATACTGGAGTGGGTAGCCAACCATACCCTTCTCTAGGAGATCTTTGACCCAGGGAGTGAATCTGAGTCTCCTGCATTGCTGGTGGATTCTTTACTGTCTGAGCCACTAGGGGAGACCCATGGATAATGTATGTTAAGATGATTACATAGAAATGTTTCATATTATATATATTTTCTGTAATCATATTATATTTATACAATATATATGTATATTATATTATACATATATGTATAATATACATATGTATACTATATATACAATATACACATGTATATTATATATACATATATACATATGTATACATATACATATATGTGTGTGTATATACATATGTATATTATATTATATACACATATATTGTATAGATAAAATATAGTTATAGAAAATATATATAACATGCCAGCAAATTTGGAAAACTCAGCAGTGGCCACAGGACTGGAAAAGATCAGTTTTCATTCCAATCCCTAAGAAAGGCAATCCCAAAGAATGCTCAAACTACCACACAATTGCACTCATCTCACACGCTAGTAAAGTAATGCTCAAAATTCTCCAAGCCAGGCTTCAGAAATACGTGAACCGAGAACTTGCAGATGTTCAAGCTGGTTTTAGAAAAGGCAGAGGAACCAGAGATCAAATTGCCAATATCCTCTGGATCATTGAAAAAGCAAGAGAGTTTCAGAAAAACATAAATTTCTGCTTTATTGACTATGCCAAAGCCTTTGACTGTGTGAATCACAATAAACTGTGGAAAATTCTGAAAGAGATGGGAATACCAGACCACCTGACCTGCCTCTTGAGAAATCTGTATGCAGGTCAGGAAGCAACAGTTAGAACTGGACATGGAACAACAGACTGGTTCACAAATAGGAAAGGAGTATGTCAAGGCTATATTGTCACCCCCCTTATTTAATTATATGCAATACATCATGAGAAACACTGGGGAAGAAAGCACAAGCTGGAATCAAGATTGCAGGAGAAATATCAATAACCTCAGATATGCAGATGACAACACCCTTATGGCAGAAAGTGAAGAGGAACTAAAAGCCTCTTGATGAAAGTGAAAGAGGAGAGTGAAAAAGTTGGCTTAAAGCTCAACATTCAGAAAACTAAGATCATGGCATCTGGTCCCATCACCTCATGGGAAATAGATGGGGAGACAGTGGAAACAGTGTCAGACTTTAATTTTTTGGGCTCCAAAATCACTGCAGATGGTGACTGCAGCCATGAAATTAAAAGATGCTTACTCCTTGGAAGGAAAGCTATGACCAACCTAGATAGCATATTAAAAAGCAGAGACATTACTTTGCCAACAAAGGTCCATCTAGTCAAGGCTATGGTTTTTCCAGTGGTCATGTATGGATGTGAGAGTTGGACTGTGAAGAAAGCTGAGAGCTGAAAAATTGATGCTTTTGAACTGTGGTGTTGGAGAAGACTCTTGAGAGTCCCTTGGACTGCAAGGAGCTCCAACCAGTCCATCACGAAGGAGATAAGTCCTGGGTGTTCATTGGAAAGACTGATGCTGAAGCTGAAACTCCAATACTTTGGCCACCTCATGCAAAGAGTTGATTCATCGGAAAAGACCCTGATGCTTGGAGGGATTGGGGGCAGGAGGAGAAGGGGACTACAGAGGATGAGATGGCTGGATGGCATCATGAACTCGATGGGCATGAGTTTGAATAAACTTCGGGAGTTTGTGATGGACAGGGAGGCCTGGAGTGCTGCAATTCATGGAGTCGCAAAGAGTCGGACATGACTGAGCGACTGAACTGAACTGATACATGTATATGTATATATGTATATATATATATATGTATATATATATGTATTTGTATATCTCTGGTGGTTCAAACTGTAAATAATCTACTTGCAATGCAGGAGACCCAGGATCGATCCCTGGAGCGTGAAGATCCCCTGGAGAAGGGAATGGTTGGCTACCCACTTCAGTATTCTTTCCTAGAACATTCCATGGACAGATTTGGTCTACTGAATTCCAGGTAAAGCCATTTGTTCCTTTTAATCATGTTTAATCTTTAATGTGGGCTTCCCTGATGACTCAGACAGTAAAGAATCTACCTGCAATGCAGAAAACCGGGGTTCGATCCCTGAGTTGGGAAGATCCCCTGGAAAAGGGAATGGCTACATACTCCAGTATTCCTGTCTAGAGAATTCCATGGACAGAGGAGCCTGGAGGGCTACAGTCCATGGCTCACAAAAAGTCAGACACTTTCACTTTTCACAATATTTAATCTACGTGGGAAACTGTGTGCATATATTTTAGGATTTTTCCCCCCACACAACTAATCAGTTTCCCATTTTATTTCTTGACTAGCCCATCTAACATTAGATCCTTTAAAAACCTGGCACATGGTGCTAAGTTGCTTCAGTTGTGTTCAGCTAAAAAACAAATACCTATTGAGCAGGTATGTGCCATGTGATAATTTTACAACAGTTAATTTATACAAAAACTTATTCAATCTTTCTAACAATAGCATCAAGTAATACTTTTATTCCAATTTTATAAATTAGGACAATATTTTTTGCCAGAGTCCCTTATGCATCTAGTGATGGGTCAGTTCAGTTCAGTCGCTCAGCCATGTCTGACTCTTTGTGACCACATGAAACGCAGCATGCCAGGCCTCCCCATCCATCACCAACTCCCAGAGTCTACCCAAACTCATGTCCATTGAGTCAGTGATGCCATCCAACCATTTCATCCTCTGTTGTCCCGTTCTCCTCCTGCCCTCAATCTTTCCCAGCATCAGGGTCTTTTCCAATGAGTCAGTTCTTCACATCAGATGGTCAAAGTATTGGAGTTTCAGCTTCAACATCAGTCCTTCCAATGAACACCCAGGACTGATCTCCTTTAGGATGGACAGGTTGGATCTCCTTGCAGTCCAAGGGACTCTCAAGAGTCTTCTCTAGGACCACAGTTCAAAAGCATCAATTCTTCGGCATTCAGCTTTCTTTATAGTCCAACTCTCACATCCATACATGACTACTGCAAAAACCATAGCCTTGACTAGACAGACCTTTGTGATGGATAGAGCAAGGAATCTTAACCAAAGAAGTCCAACTTTATAAACAGTTTTCTTAAAGCTATGCAATACAGCTCCCCAGAAATATGAAGTCCTGTATTACTTTAATTCATTTAGTTCATACATATATGTGAACATACAGTCCATTTCTATGTCTATACCACTGTATCTTTTGTGTTCTGATAACTGCCAGATCAAGGCTTAATTCATTGTTGTCTTTTTTTCTTTTTTGGATTGTTTATTGAAAGCATATAGGAATACAGCTGCTTTTATCCCCTTTCTTTTTTATTTTTTAAATTATGAAAGCATGATAGCACATTTACATGGGACTTGGAAAATACAGAACAAAGTTACATATAATTCCATGATATAGTACAATTATTTTTTAGGTAGATAAATTAAGTTTTTCAGTTGAAATTTCAAGATGAAACTCTCAGAAATCAATAGAAAGAATAGACTGAGAAGTAGAAGGATACAGTAGGCCTGAGAAGGACTATGAATCAATTCAACATAATTAAGATTTATACAATTTTCACACAACAGTTGGATACAAATTCTGTTCTAGTACCCATAGACTCTAAACCAAGAGACCCTGAAACATATCCAGGAACATAAAACAAAGTACAAAAATTTCATGGTCTAAAGGTATTGAAATCATACAGTCTGTTGTCTCCATCGTGGAAACATGTTAGAAATCAACATAAAAGATATTTGAAAATATCCTACATTTTTCAAGTGCAGTATGACATTTACCAAGAGATTTCTTTGACATAGCCATTGAAAGCCTCAATAAAGCTAAAAGACTGAAAAAACACAGTGATAACCCTATCTTCTGGGGACCTTGGGGCCTACCCCTCCCAGGCCTCTGGGGTTGGGCTGGGCTAGGGGTTCCCTGCCGACATCAGACAAAATGTCTGATGAGGGCCCCATCAGACAAAAGCTGCAGCCCCTGAGCATCCCCTTTACCCTGGCAGATGGGATCTCTCTCTTTTCCCAGAATGGTCTAGAATTGAATGAATTGATCGGAGCCCACCTGCCCTGATTGCCATGCCAAAGAATCCCACCTCTCTGAAAATGTCTCTTGAAATCCTTCCCTTTCTGTAAATGGTTTTGCAAATGAGGTTGGTACAAAGGTCTGTAAAATGCCCCTGGTTCTAGGGCAATGTGACTGTGACGATTTACACACCTGTACCTGGTGGGGGGGGGGGGGGTTGGTGCAAGTTCCCTGAAGTTGGGCAAAGTTGTGGGGTAGAGTCCGTAGGGACCCCTGTGCTGTCCAGTGGTTAGGGCCAGGGATTACAAAGTCCCAGGGTGCAGTTGCTGTGTCTCTAGGACGTGTCATCTTACTTGTCCCCTCCCTAGTAAAATGGGCCTTGTAGTCATACTTACCCTGTGGGTTTACTAATAAAATGAGAGGATTAAATGAGATAATTTATGTAAAGAAAACAACAACACACAAAGTGATAGCAGAGAAGAAAGAATTTAAATGAGAAATTAATATCAAAGAAATTTTAAAAACCTCATGTATTTAGAAATTAAATGAACACTTTTAAATGATGGGTATACTTAAGAAGCCATAACAAGGAAAATTAGAAAATGCTTATAACAAAATAAAAATGAAACTGCCCTTGTGGCTCAGCTGGTAAAGAATCTGCCTGCAATGTGGGAGGCCTGGGTTCAATCCCTGGGTTGGTAAGATCTCCTAGAGAAGGGAAAGACTACCCACTCCAGTATTGTGGCCTAGAGAAGTCCATGGACTATACAAAAAAGTCAGACATGACTGAGTGACTTCTCTTTATGGCTTCCCTGGTGGCTCAGAGGTTAAAGCATCTGCCTGCAATGCGGGAGACCTGGGTTCCATCCCTGGGTTGGGAAAATCCCCTGGAGAAGGAAATGGCAACCCACTCCAGTATTCTTGCCAGATTCCAGTATTCCAGATTCTCCAGTATTCCAGGTTCTCTTGCCTAGAGAATCCTGTGGACGGAGGAGTCTAATGGGTTACAGCCCACGGGGTTGCAAAGAGTCGGACACAACTGAGAGACTTCACTTTCACTTTCAAAAATGAAAAGAGAATTTATCAAAATCTGTTACATTGTTATTTTCATTTCTAAATTCTGTTGGCTATTATTACACATTTTCTTTTCCAGATAAATTTTAATATTGTTGTTCAATCGCTCAGTTGTATCTCACTCTTTATGACCCCAGGACTGCAGCACGCCAGGTTTCCCTGTCCTTCACCATCTTCTGGAGTTTGCTCAAATTCATGTCCTGTGAGTTGGAGATGCCATCCAACTATCTTGATCTCTATCATCCCCTTCTCCTCCTGCCTTCAATCTTTCCTAGCATCAGGGTCTTTTTTAATGAGTCAGTTCTTGACATCAGGTGGCCAAAGTTTTGGAGCTTCAGCTTCAGCATCAATCCTTGCAATAAATTTCCAGGGCTGATTTCCTTTAGGATTAACTGGTTTTATCTCCTTGCATTTCAAGGCACTCTCAAGAGTCTTCTCCAACACCACAGTTCAAAAGCACCGATTCTTCAGCGCTCAGCCTTTTTCAAGGTCCAACACTCACACTCATACATAACTATCAGAAAAACCATAGCTTTGACTATATGGATCTTTGTTGGCAAAGTGATGTCTCTGTTTTTCAATACACTGTTTAGGTTTGTCATAGCTTTTCTTCTAAGTAGCAAGCATCTTTTAATTTCATGGCTGCAGTCGCTGTCAGCAGTGACTTTGGAGCCCAAGAAAATAAAGTCTGTCACTGTTTCCATTGTTTCCCTATCTATTGGCCATGAAGTGATGGGACTGGATGCCATGATCTTCATTTTCTGAATGTTGAGTTTTAAGCCAGCTTTTTCACTCTCCTCTTTCACCCTCATCAAGAGGCTTTTTAGTTCCTTTTTACTTTCTGCCATAAGGGTGGTGTCATCTGCTTATCTCAGGTTATTGATATTTCTCCCGGCAATCTTGATTCCAGCTTGTTCTTCATCCAGCCCAGCATTTCACATGATGTACTCTGCACATAAGTTAAATAAACAGGGTAAAGATATACAGCCTTGACATACTCCTTACCCGATTTTGAATCAGTCCATTGTTCCATATCTGGTTCTAAGTGTTGTTTCTTGACCTGCATATAGGTTTCTCAGGAGGCAGGCAAGGTGGTCTAGCATTCCCTCTCTTGAAGAATTTTCTACAGTTTGTCATGATCCACACAATCAAATGCTCTAGCATAGTCAATGTTACAGAAATAGATGTTTTTCTGGAATTTTCTTGCTTTTTCTATGATCCAGTGGATGTTTGATCTCGATTTGATCTCTGGTTCCTTTGCCTTTTCTAAATCCAGCTTGTACATCTGGAAGTTCTTCACATACTGTTGAAGCATAACTTGGACAATTTTGATCATTACCTTGCTAGAGTGTGAAATGAGTACAATTGTGTAGTAGTTTAAACATTCTTTGTCATTGCCCTTCTTTGGGATTGGAATGAAAACTGACCTTTTCCAGTCCTGTGACCATTGTCGAGTTTTCCAAATTTGCTAGCATATTGAATGCAGCACTTCCATGGCATCATCTTTTAGGATTTGAAATAGCTCAGCTAGAGTTTCATCACCTCCATTAGCCTTGTCCATAGCAATACTTCCTAAGGCCCACTTGATTTTGCACTCCAGGGTGTCTGGCTCTAGGTGAATGATCACACCATCATGGCTATCTGGGTCATGAAGATCTTTTTTGTATGGTTCTTGAGTAAGGTCAGAAAGCTTTTACAACTATTTGAGTGTCCTTAATCTGAGATTCCAAAGGTTTTTAGAGAATTTATGAATCCTTTAAAATTGTGTGGAAATTTTGTTTGTTAACTGCACTTTTTTCCCAGGAATGAGTGGTTGAGTGGCTTTCTTAATAGAGTCTGTAATCAGGAGGAAAAAAAAAGACTTTTTACAATGATACCTTTTAAAATAATAATATTCTTTTTTTTTATTCCACAAACTATAGAATTCCTTATATCCAGTTGTCTTCTCAATTGAGTCTTTGAAAATATTTTCCTTTGCAGTCCTCTCCTGTTGCCCACAGTTATCTAATACCCTTATCTTTATAATCCTATGAGCGAGTAAAAAATTTATAAGGAGTAAAGGATTCTGTGATAGGGAAACTGATAGATTTGATTGGCTTGTATAAGAGCTAGCAAAAATTGTAGAAGAATATTCTTTACAGTCATTTAAAATCCTCTGTTCTATCAGTAAAATAAACTTACATTCAGGTAAATCACACTGAAATAAACTGATGCAGTAAGTATAAAGTAAAATATCTGTAAATGTGAAGGTTTCCTTTTTTGAAGCCTTCAGTAATTTGTAGTAAAAATGTCTCAAAACAGGTTAGTAGAGATAATTATGATATATTAAGATTAATTTCTTCTATTAGTTTTTTCATTCCATCAATATTTTCATTTTTCATCTTATGACATGTAGGTTATCCTCCAAAATCTATTTTGTAGGTTTGAAGTCAAGAGAATCGAAATGATTGATTTTTGGTATTTTAAGTGTTGAAGTTAAAAAAAATATGCTTCTAAATCAAAACTTTGGAACTGTTTCTCTTGCCTATTTAATCTAGAGATTTTGGTATAAGGATGCCTTCTTTATTTTTAAGCTTACTTAATACTGGTTTTGGAAGTTACAGAAAAGTTTAACTTAGATTGTTAGGGGGAAATTCCTAAATTTTTGGTACTTTACTTTGCTACTGTTTAGATGGAGTAACTGAACAAGCAGGATTCATTTTGTAGCACAAACCTGAAGAAGCTTTGTTCACAGTAGATCTCCTATCTGGAACAATAGTAGGTGTTCAGAGCAGTGGAATTCATCCTTACATTTTCCAAAAAGTGAAAACCAGTAATGCAAAATTTTGAGAAAAGTCTTTGAGAATACTAGCAACAGTCTAGAAGAATGGAACCTAAAGCTTATTAAATAAGCAAATATAGTAGTAGCTTTGGCTGAATAGGGTTTCCCAGGTGGCTCAGCTGGTAAAGAATCTGCCCGCAATGGGGCAGACCTGAGTTTGATCCCTGGAGAAGGGAAAGGCTACCCACTTCAGTATTCAGGCCTGGAGTATCCATGGGGTCGCAAAGAGTCAGACAAGACTGAGCGACTTTCACTTTCACTCTTGTATTCTTGCCACCTCTTCTTCATTTTATCTGGTTCTTCTAGATCCATACCATGCCTGTCCTTTATTGTGCCATCTTTGCATGAAATATTCCCTTGGTATTTCCAATTTTCTTGAAGAGATCTCTATTCTTTCCCATTCTATTGTTTTCCTCTATTTCTTTGCATTATTCACTTGGGAAGGCTTTCTTCTCTCTCCTTGCTATTCTTTGACCTAAATCAAATCCCTCACAATTATACAAAGTGACAAATAGATTCAAGCGATTAGATCTGCTAGAGTGCCTGAAGAACTATGGATGGAGGTTCATAACATTGTATAGGAGGAAGTGATCAAAACAATCCTCAAGGGAAATAAATTTTAAGATTAGCTTGTTAGATTCTAATTTTTTAAAGACCCTATTGTAATTTTAATAGGTATTCAATAGATATTAATCTGGGATCTTGAAGTATTTAAAAAAAAAAGAACTAAGAGTCTCTTGATGAGGGTGAAAGAGGACAGTGAAAAATCTGGCTTAAAACTCAGCATTCAAAAAACTAAGGTCATGGCAATGGGCCCCATCACTTCAAGGCAAATAGATAGGGGAAAAGAGGAAACAGTGACACATTTTATTTTTGTGGGTTCTAAAATCACTGCAGATAGTGACTGCAGTCACGAAATTAAAAGACACTTGATCCCCAGAAGAAAAGTTATGACCAGACCTAGATAGTGTATTAAAATCAGAGACATTACTTTGCCAACAAAGGTCTGTCTAGTCATAGCTATGGTTTTTCCAGTAGTCACATACAGATGTGAGAGTTGGATCATAAAGAAAGCTGAGCACTGAAGAATTGATGCTTTCAAACTGTGGAGCTGGAGAAGAGTCTTGAGAGTCCCTTGGACTGCAAGGGCATCATCCAGTCAATCAGAAAGGAAATCAACCCTGACTATTCATTGGAAGGACTTATGCTGAAGCTGAATCTCCAATACTTTGGCCACCTGATGGGAAAACCCAACTTATTGGAAAAGACTCAGGCTGGGAAAGATTGAGGACAGGAGGAGAAGCAGACAGAGGATGAGATGGTTGGATGGCATCACTGACTCAGTGGACATGAGTCTAGTGACTATCTAGGAGATAGACATAGTATAGTCACTGTCTAGGAGATAGTGAATGACAGGGAAGCCTGGCATGCTGCAATCCATGGGGTCACAAAGAGTCTGACATGACTTAGCAACTGAACAGCCGTAACAATCTTCCAGTTATCTTCAAACCTGACAAACAGACCCATCTGAAAAAAGAAGAATAGAAAATAGAAAGAAGATAAGGCTATAGGTTATGTTTAAGTTGCCAAATGAACATTCAAGGAACTTTCTTGGAGTTTTCTATAGAGAAGGAAGAGAATAGATTGCCACTAGTGTTTAAGCTATCTTGAGTTATATTTTCTGTTATTGTAGTTGAATAATCTTAACTCTTGCTATCTTAACTTTTCTATCAATATCTAGAAAATGTTAACCTTTAGAAAATGTTAACCTTTTTCTATCAATATCTAGATTTATCTGATTAGTCTCTATAGCTTCTTACTGGATTAACAATACTGAACACAATTTTACTCCCTATAAACCTTGTCCCCCTTATGTTTCAACTTTATTTTCAACTATATATTATCATATGTAAATTTAGTTTCATATTCTTTTAAATTACTATATTATTCTGCTACTTTCAATTCAGAATAATTAGCTTAAGCCTTAATCTTATTTTCCATTATTTGTTAATACTTAGAAATATATTTTGCTCATGTCGTTGGTTATCTTTTTTCTTGAATTCTCCATATTTTGGGGGGTTTTATTTTTACTGATGTAAGAACATCACTGAGTAATTCTTTCAGATTGCTGCTGAGTTCGGTCATTGTCAGACATAAAATCTCTTTTTAAAACACCTTCCTTCATAGCTTCCCTTGTGGCTCAGATGGTAAAGAATCTGGTAGCAATGCAGGAGACCCGGATTCAATCCCTGGGTTGGGAAGATCCCCTGAAGAAGGAAATGGCAACCCACTCTAGTATTCTTGCCTAGAGAATTCCATGGATAGAGAAACCTGGTGGGCTGCAGTCTATGGGGTCACAAAGAGTTGGACACAACTGAGCACTTTCACTTTCTTTCATAGTTTTAAAAATATTCTCTATTGTCTTTTCAAATCCTATGCAAAAGAAAATACATTAATAGTTTTCCTCTTACTCTTTATGAATTGCCTTTTTCACTCTGCAAAAGTTTGTATCCTTTCTCTTTATCCTCAAGAATACTTACTTAGGATATTTTTTGTTGTGGGTCTTCTTGTTTTCTTTTTTCAGTTCTTGTTGTTTTAGTTTTTATTTTATTCCTGTTGTGCACTCTAGTGACAAAGATACTTTTCTTCAGTTCAGAAAAGTTTTCTTCTAATTATTTTTTTGGTCATTCCTTTTGTTTCCATTCTCTTGGATTTCTCCCTATTAAAAAACTGTTGGAACCACTGGCTCTGTTTCTATTTTCTCCTCATTTTCCACAGTATTTGTCATTTTGTACTTTGTCCAGTCTTATTCTCTTCTTGTCTTAGCTTAATTTTGCAGTTCTCTCAGACTTTAGCTATGCATTATACATTTTGATACTCAGCCCCCAAATAGAGAGTTCTAGCAAATATATTTCAAATGTTTAAGAACTCAGTTTCTTTTTCACAGCAGTCTTCCTTTTGTAACAAGTGCAGCAGCCTTTTATGTCTATGTGAGTGAGTGTGTGTATGTGCATGCTCAGTTGTTCCAAATATTTGCAACCCCATGGACTGAAGCACACCAGGCTTCCTTGTCCTTCACTATGTCCCTGAGTTTGCTCACACTCATGTCCATTGAGTCAGTGATGCTATCCAACTATCTCACCCTCTGTTGCCCCCTTCTCCTCCTGCCCTCAATCTTTTCCAGCCTCAGGGTCTCTTCCAATGAGTTGGCTCTTCTCATCAGGTGGCAAAAGTATTGGAGCTTAATCTTTAGCATCTGCCCTTCCAATGGATATTTAGGGCTGATTTCCTTTAGGACTGACTGATTTGATCTCCTTGTAGTCCAAGGGACCCTCCAGAGTCTTCTCTGGCACTACAGTTCAAAAACAATTCTTTGGCTCTCAGCTTTCTTTATGGTCCAACTCTCACATCTGTGCATGACTACTGGAAAAACCATAGCTTTGACTACAGGGACCTTTGTCAACAGACAAAGTGGTATCTCTGCTTTTTAATA
Source organism: Cervus canadensis (assembly GCF_019320065.1). NCBI lineage: Eukaryota > Metazoa > Chordata > Mammalia > Artiodactyla > Cervidae > Cervus > Cervus canadensis. The sequence continues at coordinate 46,337,247 of NC_057409.1, read as the reverse complement.
CACTCTCTAGGTGCTAGTGGTAAAGAACCTACCTGCCAATGTAGAAGACATAAGAGACGCAGGTTCAATTCCTGAGTCAGGAATACCCCTGGGTCAGGAAGAGGGCATGGAAACCGACTCCAGTATTCCTGCCTGTAAAATCCCATGGACAGAAGAGCCTGGCAAGCTACAGTCCATAGGGTCAAAGAGAGTCAGATGTGACTGAAGAGACTTAGCACGCAGGTTTGTTATAGCTTTCCTTCAAAGGAGCAAGCGTCTTTTAATTTCATGGATGCAGGAGAAGGCAATGGCACCCCACCCCAGTACTCTTGCCTGGGAAATCCCATGGATGGAGGAGCCTGGAAGGCTGCAGTCCATGGAGTCGCTAAGAGTCAGACACGACTGAGTGACTTCACTTTCACTTTTCACTTTCATGCTTTGGAGAAGGAAATGGCACCCCACTCCAGTGTTCTTGCCTGGAGAATCCCAGGGACGGGGGAGCCTGGTGGGCTGCCGTCTATGGGGTCACACAGAGTTGGACATGACTGAAGTGACTCAGCAGCAGCAGCAGCAGTCCCAATATGCACTGATTTTGGAGCCCAAGAAAATAAAATCTGTCACTGCTTCCACTTTCCCCCCTTCTATTTGCCATGAAGTGATGGGACTGGATGCCATGATCTTAATTTTTTTAATACTGAGTTTCAATTGTTACTTATTAACAATAAAAATTTGATAACGCTATATAATCCATGATTAAATTCTAAATTCAAATACTAGTTAAAGACTAATTAGAATATTTACTGTCAAAATAAGATACTCCCTATAAAATTTTATGAGACTGAATCTACATATATAATAATTACATTACTTTAAACATTTTTATTTTTAAGGTCTGAGTGAAAAAATGAATAAGCTTTTAATATCCTCAACTTCTAATTTTTAAAAGGAACCAAACAATTCTAACAGAGTCAGGAAGAATACCATGGTTATGATAAAATGACTTAATAACACAGGAAACAGAAAAAGAATTAACAAGTAAATCTGTAGTAAAGAAAACATAAAATACATAATTCTAAACAGATGAAATACATGATTCAAGGAAAAAAGTATGATAAAGAAAAAAGTAATATAAATATGAAACAATGGATGGAATAGGAAGGAAGGGAAGAAGAAAGAAAGAAAGGAGGGGAGAGAGGAAAGGAGGGGAGATCAACTGATGGAAGCAAATGCAATAGCAAATGTGGAGATAATTTTTATAAATAAAACTCCCCATTTGTCACTGAATAAAACTCTTAGAAAATCAGAAATAGGATATTTCCTTAGCATGTTTAAGGACACTATCTCAGGCCACTAGTTAACATTATATTTTAATGTAAAATAACAGAAGAATTATCTTAGAGTCATGAGACATTATAGGCTTAAAAGAGAAAAGTTTACAAAGATAAAACACAGTATGGTCTTGATTTTTATATTTATGTATATATTTATACACTATACATGTATGTATGTATTTATTACATCAAAATATTAACAAAGAATTAAAGCTATAACTAGCTGTTATTTTTCACTTAATACATTTGTAAAATAGGTAACCTCCTGTATGTTGTGTGTGTGTGTTCAGTCACTATGTCCAACTCTTTGTAATACCATGAGCTGCAGCATGCTAGGCTTCCCTATCCTTCATTATCTCCCAGAGTTTCTCAGACTCATGCCCATTGAGTCAGTGATGCCATCCAACCAGCTCATCCTCTGTCATCCCCTTCTCCTTCTGCCCTCAATCTTTGCCAGCATCAGGGTCTTTTCCAATGAGTTGGCTCTTTGCATCTGGTGGTGAAAGTATTGGAGTTTCATCTTCAGCATTAGTCCTTCCAATGGATATTAAGGGTTGATTTCCTTTAGGATTGACTAGTTTGACCTTGCAGTTCATGAGAGTCCCTGGTAAAGTCCTAATGACTATCAATCAGGGGAGTGGTGTGATGGGACAGGCACTCTCACACAATGCTAGGAACGTAGCTGAGTTCCTATTTGGAACATAGTCTAGTAATAGGTATTTACAATCCTTCAAAGGTGATATATTTTGACCTATAATCCCACACTAGAAATTTAGCATAATGAAATTAGAAAGATGTCAATTAAATCATATATAAAGGCACTTAGTGCAGCATTGTATAAAACCTTCAGTTCAGTTCAGTCGCTCAGTCGTGTCTGACTCTGCGACCCCATGGACTGTAGCACGCCAGGCCTCCCTGTCCATCACCAACTCCCAGAGTTTACCCAAACCCATGTCCATTGAGTCGGTGATTCCATCCAACCATCTCTTGTCCTCTGTTGTCCCCTTCTTCTCCCACCTTCAATCTTTCCCAGCATCAGAGCCTTTTCAAAGGAGTCAACTCTTCACATGAGGTGGCCAAATTATTGGAGTTTCAGCTTCAACCTTATGCCATACAAAAATGCTCAACAATAGAATTTTTAATCATGCTAATCCATGCTATTGAAACATATGATAGTTCTCTAAATCATTTAGCAAATAATACTTAATGATGTGGAAAAGCTCACATGATATAATTTTAAGTGGTAAAAATATACTAAATTACATCAACAACATAATTCACTGTATAATGGGATGAGGGCAAGAAGGAAGAAAGAAAGATAGGGGCAGAACTGAGCAGAAATAAGGGAGGAAACGAGAGGAAAAGTAAAAACTAGAAAAATGCATTAAAACTTTAGGTAATTAAGGACAACTTTTAATTATCTTATTTCTACAATCATTAGCTATCTGTTTGACAAACAGGGGAAATAACATTATTTTTTTATGTTAAATCCATAGTTTCTAAAATAGGGTCAGTCAAGTTTTAGGTAGACTCAAAATTTTAAAGTTTAGCTAGACAATGACTATCACCAGTTTTCATGAAAGTCAGGTTAGATATGTTTCTAGAACAGTATCTTTGTTTTTCTAGAAGCCAAAGAAATGAAAGAAACCAAGGAAGAAATAAGATGCTTGGAAAACTAACCAGGATTTTTCCCATTATAAGCTATTAACAACCACTGAAATACTTATTTTGCATAAGAAACATCTTTTCAAGAGTTTTTGAAATGAAAATCTTCTGATATGACTGGAATGTGGAGCAAAGTTATCCTAAACTTACAAAAGATGTAAGCTGAAATTCTTTACTTTCAGTTCAGTTCAGTCACTTAGTCATGTCCACCTCTTTGCAACCCCATGAACTGCAGCACACCAGGCCTCCCTGTCCATCACCAACTGCCGGAGTCCACCCAAACCCATGTCCATCGAGCTGATGATGCCATCCAACCATCTCATCCTCTGTTGTCCCCTTCTCCTCCTGCCCTCAATCTTTCCCAGCATCACGGTCTTTTCAAATGAGTCAGCTCTTCACATCAGATGGCCAGAGTATTGGAGTTTCAGCTTCAACATTAGTACTACCAGTGAACACCCAGGTCTGATCTTTAGGATGGACTGGTTGAATCTCCTTGCAGTCCAAGGGACTCTCAAGATTCTTCTCCAACACCACAGTTCAAAAAGTGTCAATTCTTCGGCTCTCAGCTTTTTTTAGAGTCCAACTCTCACATCCATACATGACCACTGGAAAAGCCATAGCCTTGACTAGACAGACCTTTGTTGACAAAGTAATGTCTCTGCTTTTTAATATGCTGTCTAGGTTGGTCACAACTTTCCTTCCAAGGAGTAAGCGTCTTTTAATTTCATGGCTGCAGTCACCATCTGCAGTGATTTTGGAGCCCAGAAAAATAAAGTCAGCCACTGTTTCCACTGTTTCCCCATCTATCTGCCATGAAGTGTTGGGACTGGATGCCATGACCTTAGTTTAATGTGTCAGGACACATTACTTTATCCTACACCCCAGGTATTCATTCCTTTATTTGTCCATTTATTGGCCAGACATCTAGCCTTTTCTACCTTCTATAGGCTAGAACCTACTGTAAGCTAGTTTGCCAGGTTACAAAGGCAAATAAGAAATGGCTTTTGATTACAGTCTAGCAAGTTAATGTTGATCTACTCAAGGATAGCTACAAGTTTAGGTTAAATATAGAAAGAATAGCTAAATCTTACTAAAAGAAGTGTTAATTATTCATTCATTTCCTTAAATAGTCCTTACTATGTATCATATTTATAAATGTAAAGCTTTATCATCATTAAAATTAGGCTGTTTTGATAACACATCTTATTACTAATAAAAATTATAATTTGCAGAAGATTTAATATGTCCCTTTGAATAAATTATATATGTAGTTGAAACCCAAATGTTTCAGTAATGAGACTATTAAGATCTCTCTTTAGTGAAAATAGTTTCTTAATCAAATTGAAAGCATAGAAACTAGTAGAGAAGAAATAGCTTTGTACAAACTAGTTTTGCAAACACAAAAGCCATAAATAAGTGGTGCTGTCCTTCCATGTCCATTCTCTTCCGAGTCCAGTCACAGGATTCTCAGAGTAGTTCATGACCACAGTTTCTTGTAGCTAGTATAGTCATGTGACCACCTTGTGGCCAACAGAATATAAGCAGAATTACGTTGTGGACATAACTCTCTGGAAGTGTTCTAAAAGGGTGAGAGCACACCCTCTCGTTCCTTTGAGCTCCTTCCCTCTAGAAGGCAACAGAATGTAGACAGGCTTACTGGACAGGGAGCAATCGTGTTAAAGCATGAGGTGGAAGCTGGGTGTTTTAAGTGGCAGAACATACAACAGAGAGAGCCTGCATCCCCAATAATTTTGGAGCCAGCATATCAACCCTAGACTGACTACATTTATATGAGAAAGAAGTATACTTCTATCTTTTTAAATCCACTGTTGTTTTGGGTCTTCTTTCACTAATGACCAAATCTCATCCTAGCTAATGTAAACAGCAATACCCCAGTCTCGCTTCTCTAATTCTGCTGCCACGCTGATGTCAGGACTGCTCCTCCCTCAGTGCTAAGAACACTTCTCTGCATGATCACATCTACAGCCCAAGTAAATTACAGCCTTTTCAGTGCTATTCAGCTCTTACATTTCTGTAAGACTTGGAATAGAAAACCTGCCAAGCATTTTCAGTGGGATGATGGGTAAATCATGTAATGTTACCGTCTTCAGTGTCTTTATCAAATGAATACAGCAACTCTTACTATGACAACAAAAAAATCTACTTGAAATTCATATAATGATGTTATGGGGTGTTATAACTGACAGCTTTCAGAGAAGTTAAGTAAAATTCTCAAGATTACACAGCCTAGTAGAACAGGAATTCAAACTCAGGTAAGTCTATTTTGAATACTATGATCTTTCAGTGGAGAAGGAAATGGCAACCCACTCCAGTATTCTTGCCTGGAGAATCCCATGGACAGAGGAGTCTGGTAGACTGCAGTCCATGGAATTGACTGCAGTCCATGGTTAGTTGCATGACTGAGCAACTAAACAAGCAAGATGATCTTTCAGATACACGTCATTATCCTTTACCTCTTACCTTGTGAATAGTCACTGAGGAAACCTGTCCCCAACAGTTAGATTACCTGTCACACAGCAGATGGACATTAAATGTGAATCATCTCCCCTCTGCTCTGTCTTACATGTTGGTAAAATGAGAGCATTTTGCTTTCATTCTCCTGTATATATAATCTCACATTAGGACAACTCTGTGAAAGAATCAATCTGGATGAATTCCAAATTTAAATAAAAATATCATGGAATACAGTTTTACCGTTGAAAAATCCCAGGCCCAGTAATTTTTCAACAGATTGAAAACATTAAGCTTTTGTATATACATAGACCCAAACGAGAAGATATACAAAGTTAATCAGAGAGTAACAATTCCTGTCCTCTAAGAATTTATAACCTAAAATATGCCCCATAGATGTGAGCTCCAATACACAAATTCAAACAAACATCAACAGAAGAATAAAAAAGAAACAGTACAACCTTTCATTCTTGTGTGGAGTTGAATGGTTTTTAACCTACACATACACATTAGAAAAATACTTAAACACAAATCAGAATGCTTGTGAGTGAGATGGTTGGAGAGGGTCTGAAAGAAGACGTCCTCTCAATTAACTTCACATAGCAGTGTTCCTCTAACAGACACACAACACCAAGAGAATAAACTCTCACATACAGGTATGCACAGGCATAGTTGCACGAGCTAATCCTTCAGCAAAATTGTCCTGTAAAAGTGAAGGACTTTTTTAAGACTCGAAAAAAGAAAAAGGTGTGAATGATTTTTTAAGCAAAGAAGTATAATATAGAAGTAAAAAGACAAGGGTTTACTTTCAGGTTTTGACATTTAGAAACACTCTACCCATAGATCCCTTGGACAGAGGAGCCTGGGGCTCTACAGTCTAAGAACTAGACATGACTTAGCAACTAAACCAGCACCACCACCCACAGATACTTAGAAATTGGGGAATACGTTTAGGATGGAAAATCAGCAATAAATTTCACAGCATAGGAAACCAACAAGCCAAAAACTGATGTAGCTTTTACTGTATGATGGTAATGATGCAGCTAGTCAGTACTTCTTCATGGTATTTTTCCTGTTTGAATGAAGTATTTTCTTGCCTCATTTCTGGAAAGTCTAAGATATACTTCCCTTAAGCAGTGGACCTCTGCACTGGTTAAATCAAACCTACTCCACCCCTCTCCCACTTCTCATTCTTTCCAATTCCCTTTCTCAAAATCTGAATTTCATTTAGGAAAAACTTCTCACAATAAATTTGTTAGGACAGCTCTGCTCTTCTTCAAAACATAAAAAAAAAAAAAAAAAAAAAAAACACCTTCAATTTGCAGCTTCTGGCCAAATCTACCACCTGTGTACTGAAATGATTTTTTAAATTCTTCAACATTAAAAAATAAACAATACTCTACCTCCATTCCCACTTATGAACTGTGTCTGTCAGATCAACCTGAAAATTAGAGTTGGAAGGACTCTGCAGTGATTCTATCTCTGAATATAAAAGACAGCTCCAAGCTGAGGGTTTTCATCTTCATCTGATTTATTCCTTCATTTCCTCCATCTATTTCATTCCCAAGGCATTGACTCAATCTTTTCTCCTATTGAAGTCTCTGAAAGAGTGAAATCTATCTTATCCAAGCAAAACAATTTCATTCATCATATGGCAGCCACATTGATTATGAGTTAACGGGTAAAATAAAACACCAAGAACCTTCTCTGTTGACCCATGAGATCTTTCCTGAATATTTTTGGTGCCCTGGGACAGCTCAGTCAAATCACTTCACTATTTATTTGTTTATCAAGCTACTTAACAAATATTTATTGAATGCCCATGAAGTGACCGTAGTTTGTACCAGATATTTGTTTTTATTTGATATTCAGCTGATGTAGACATACACTGATTGAGTCTTTAAATCTCTCACCTCCCACTAAAAATATAATCTCCTTGATTGGGATGAGGGGTCTTACTCTTCTCCTCATTGCCTAGTAGAGAGCTCAAATGGTATTTTCTCAATAGAGTTTGAACACAGAAGTACCCGGTTTAAGTTATATGTTATTTCTTCTTTGAAGTCCTATAACTCAAATCAGTGTGTCCCTTTCTCAGTTAACACTTTTGAAATTTCTCTGGTCTGTGGGCTGTAGTGGGTATAGTTTGCCTCTCTACAAGTCAGAAGAAAATTGAATTTCCATCTTTGGGGATTCACCTACATTTCAGACACTGCCAGATGTGCTGGTTACACTTGCCTGCTTTGTGAATACAATGAGCTCAACTTATTTTATTGACTATACTGAAACAACGACTAATTTTATTCCAGACTCCATGCAGTGCCACAAAAGTATACCTACCATAATTCTATTATAAAAGAACTTTAATTCTTCAGTGTAAGACTTGCCAACTAGAAGTACATCTTCAGTGGTGTGGGTTGGCTAGAGATTGTTATTGGAAAGGTCTTTTCAATCCTTTAGTCATTTATTTTACATAGGTATATAATTTCCCTGTATGTCCCCTAAATATGTGACCATAAAATCAAGAATGTATAATATTTCATTAAAATCCACATGTTATAGGATGTGAAGTTTGATGCTGTTTTCTCAGTTGTTTCTAAGTACCCATTATTGAGAACAAAATATTAGGTAGTTAAGTGTTCTTATCATCTATGTACCAACAAATATATATGTTGCTGTTTAGTTGCTCAGTTGTATCCGACTCTTTGTGACCCCATGGACTGGAGCATGCCAGCCTTCCCTGTCCATCATTATCTCCTGTAGTTTGCTCAGTCTCATGTCCATTGGATGGTGATGCCATCCAAGCATCTCAACCCCTGTCGGCCCCTCTTCCTCTGCCCTTAATCTTTCCCAGCTTCAAGGTCTTTCCCATGAGTCGGCTCTTTGCATCATATGGCCAAAGTGTTGGAGCATCATCTTCAGCATCAGTCCTTCCAGTGAATATTCAGGACTGATTTCCTTTAGGATTGACTGGTTTGATCTCTTTGCTGCCCAAGGGACTCTCAAGAGTCTTCTCCAACACCATATTTCAAAATCATCAGTTCTTTGGCACTGAGCCTTCTTTATGGTTCAACTCTCACATCCATACATGACTACTTGAAAAACCATAGCTTTAACTAGACAGACCTTTGTTGGCAAAGTGATGTCTCTGCTTTTTAATACACTGTCATCATAGCCTTTCTTCCAAGGAGCAAGCATCTGTTAATTTCATGGCTGCAGTCACTGTCCGCAGTGATTTTGGAGCCCAAGAAAATAAAATATGTCACTGTTTCCAATCCTTTCCCATTTATTTGCCATGAAGTGATGGGACGAAATGACATGATCTAAGTTTTTTGAATGTTGAGTTTTAAGCCAGATTTTTCACTCTCCTCTTTCACCTTCATCAAGAGGCTCTATAGTTCCTCTTTGCTTTCTGCTATTAGGATGGTGTCATCTGCATATCTGAAGTTATTGGCATTTCTCCTGGCAATCTTGATTCCAGCCTGGAATTTCACATGATGTGCTCTGCATAAGCAGGGTGACAATGTACAGCCGTGAAGTACTCCTTTCCCTTTCTGAACCAGTCCTCTGGTTCTAACTGTTGCTTCTTGACCTGCATACAGGTTTCTCAGGAGGCAGGTAAGGTGGTCTGGTATGCCCATCTCTTTAAGAATATATATGCAGGATTGTTTTAAATGGTATACAAAAACTGATTCTGCCACCATTAGCCTGTGACCTACCTCTAGACTACATAAAAGAAAGGTGATAGAGATGAAAATATTTCATTTAATAGTGGGAATCTCTAAGGAATAAATTGTTGGGTTATTTAGTGTTTTCCCCCACTCCTCCTAAAGAGGAGAAGAAATGCTTATCATCAACTTCACATAAATTTAGGGGGAAGGAAGAGCCTTATGAACCTCCTAAAAAGTTTGCTATGTGTCTTCCATGATTTGAATAGTGGTAATTGATTCCTACTTACAATGGAAGCATAAAAAGAAGAAAAAAAGCAGCTACAATGAGAGAAAAACATCAGCTATGCTAGTGATAAGCAGAAGGAAATCCCTTGAAATGGGCTGGGCTTGAGTCCGTTTAAGTCATTAATTCTAAATGCCAGAGCCAAGTCATCCAGCACTGCCCCCTCCAAGTGAACTGTGTAGTCTGGGCCACCAGAAAATGAGCTAAAGGAAAAACTTGGAAGGTAGCAGTTGAAAAATGTATCATTTGCTTCAGGGAACAGGGCAAGAAGTCCCCAGTGATGTGGATATTCTCAAAGGCCACAAGATTGCCCCAAAAGAAAAAGAGCGAATTTGACCATCTTTTAAACCCAGATATCACTAATACCAGATTACCATCTAAGCAATCAAGTTATGTCTGCTCACTTCTCCCTCTCAGAACCTGATCCCAAAGAGCCAGAGGAAGCATAGTACATGTAATTTCATCTTGGTTCTCTTGGTATATTTACTTTTGAGCTGATTTACCATGCTGTGAGAAAGTCTAAGCAGGATGAGGAAAGTCCTCTGTGGAGAGAAACCAAGCCCTGGCTGAGTTTTCAGATGAAAGCCAACAACTTCTTGCCAGTTGTGTGAAAGACCTATCTTGAAAATGGATGTACCAGCTCCCAACTGACTCATCCCAGCTGACATATATGGGACAGAAATTCACCATCCTCACCTAGCCTTATCCAAATTGCAGACTGATGAAAAAATATATATCACCATTGTGGTTCAAAGTCACTAAGATTTGGAGTAGTTTGTTACATAAGAGGAACTATGACTAAACATAACCACAGTATCTACTTTTGCTCACTTGCAAAGACATGTTCACACACACACACACACACACACACACAAAAGCCTATCACTGCTCATAGATTTCATCACAAACAAATCAGTCTTGATGTCACAAAAATGTTGAAAATACATTTTCAAAAGGAAAGCTTTTTTTTTTTCAAATTGACTCTCTACAAATAAACTATAATTTTACCACTTTATTGTCCTGTCCAAGGAAAGTTAGAGACACTTCCATAAGGAAAAATCAAGCAACCTTGAGAAAGGCAAATTGTTGGCACAGTTGTTAAGAGTGTCATTGAGAACTGTGTGGAAGATAAGTACAAAACCCAACTAACACATTGACCTTGTATGATGGGTACCACCACAGCTTTTAAAATTATGATGTAGTCTTTTATTAATGAACTTTGCAATATTAAAAAAAATTGCTGCTATTCTGTCAGCAATGTGCACTCCTTGCATTATTAATCTCTCTAACCCCTTCATGTCCTTACTATCTAACTATAAAAACAGTTGAGCAAATAATAGAAACCCATAAAATCCTTCATTGCAGAATCTAATAAGAATGCTACATGAGGTCCAAGACAAGAATAAAAATATTTTTCTATATTCCAGGGAAAATATCATTCAGTTAAAGCCAATTTATAATGGGATGATTTTATAAGGCTTTGTTTTTTCACTTCAACTTGGCCTTCTCAAGAGCTTGTGAAGGTTACGACGCTTATTCACAAGGAACTCTTCATTATAAATGGAGAGATATGTCAGGACCAACAAAGCAAACTGCAAATTATTAGGCATTATATTCAGCCACGTAGATATAATGCACAGCTCTCAAAAATGTTGAGGATGGATGGTGTATTCACATGAATTGATTAAATAAATCATTTACTAGCTGAACTCTGATTTCACAGTATACTTATGTCTTTCAACTTAAAGTTTCTTAACTTTATGAAAACCTTCAAAGGGAACACCTAACCATAAGCATTTGTAAAATTCATTTAAAATTATTTATTCAACTTTTACCAGATCTATTATTTCTCAATCCAGTATGTTTACTGCTCTATACCTCTAGTCACAGATACATATTGCAAAATTTCTAAAGAAGGCTGATTAACTTTAAAAGGAAGCCAAAACCAGACTGAGTCAAACCTTGGTGTTGCTCTATTTTGCAAATTCACATAATCATCAGTTCTCTACAAATGAGTCCTTTTTATAATTATGCATCCATGAAAACAGATTAGAACTTGGAAAACAGGAAGAACCCTCCAACAGCTGTCATTGGGTAAATCCACAAGTCGCCAACAGGAGCTAACTCTACACAACAAAAATCTCAATATTTGCACTTAAAATTTGTTTTCCTTAACCCCACGGACCGTAGCCTTCCAGGCTATTCTGTCCATGGGATTTCCCAGGCAAGAATACTGGAATGGGATGCCATTTCCTCCTCCAAGGCAATCTTCCCCACCCAGGGATTGAACCCGCACCTCCTGTGTCTCTTGCATTGCCAGCAGATTTTTTACCTACTGAGCCATCAGGAAAGCCCCTCTTATTTAGTGCTTCTCCCCAAAGAAGCAATAGTTTTTAAAATTCATTTTAAAAAACTATGCCTATTTTAATTATATCACCCAGATTCACATAGTAAAATCAAGGAATCCAGAGTTCAAAAACTGATAAGTTACAAAGCCCGTTGGTTGTTATCCAGAGGATGTTGAGGGAGAAATATGTATTGCGTGTCCATGAGTATCATAGCACAAATCTAACCCCTATACACCTTCATCTGTCATAATGCAAATCCAACTTTTGATTCTGAAAGCCACAAAAAGATTCCATGGAGTTGTGTCTAGGAAAAAAAAAAAAAAAACGGTTTTACACATCCATTTAAAAGTGTTATTCCTTGTTTATCTGCCTTGTCATAGACTATTCAGTCTCCAAGGGGAAGCCAGAACAAGCAAGACAAGACCTCTGCTCTTCTTAACCTAAGGTAAGAAAAAGAAGTGTGTCTTGAAAAGGACCTGTATTTGATCTTTCATCCTGTGAAGCAGGTCATGTAGTTATTTCTAATGCCAGTTTACCCATTAGGCATCCAAAACTCTGGAAAGAAGAACCACTTGATCTCCAACTCTATTATTACTCAAAATAACTTTTATTTGAACAAAATTCATCAGTTTTATTGTATATACCCTGTACGCTAACAAGTTTAAAACCAGATGATGTGTAAATGTACTTACTATGCAAGAACCCACAGAATTTAAGATCTAGATAGAAATTTACTTACAGAATATTCTTATTACTTTACAGATGAGGAAACTGAGGGCTAAGAATGTGATAAAACTATCCAGTTTCCTGAAAGTAAAATTAATATGAGAAGTAAGATCTCCTGAATATATTAGTGCTTTTTCCAGAAATCTATATTATACCCCTAGGTTTTAACACTTTCATCAATACTAGGATATTTTCTAAGATGACAAGTCATCATTTGTGTCCTCTCTGGAGAATACTGCTTTTCATAAAATCTAAAATAGCCTAGAATCTCCTTTGAAAATAAAATTAAATCCATTAAATGGAAGTAATGTGTTTCTTCAGCTAAAACAAAACACCAATGACAAAATCATTTCACTTGCACTGAGAGAAAGAAAATATTACTCAAGTTGCAATTACCTGTGAAGAACAGTGACTCCCCAGCCAGCACTTCCGGGGAATTGATCGCTTCTCTATGCTCTTTGTTTATTCATTTCCTTAGACTTAATGGCTGACAAGTGACCACTTCATTATTATAAGACACCTCTTCTCTTCTCCAGAGTTGGTTTCACTCTTCTTTTGTGTCTAACAGGAGCAACAGTGTGCAGACAATTTTTTTCAAGCATTTAGATGTACAATACCTTAATCTTCAAGTCCAAAGTGTCTTTGTGGTTGATTTCCTGACAGCATTCCAGTTTCTCAAACATTTTGCCGTTGGTAAGAGATCATGTACCTTTGTTGAAATGCACATCACATCTATTTGTCTTGTTTTCTCCCAGTGGTAAATAAAGAACATATTTGTCCTCACAGATGGAGAAAAAGAGTGGAGAGTCATGGTAATGTGTACTTTTGATTTACGGACCAAGGAACTTTCACTTACATAATAATATTTTGGTCTCGGGAAGATTCCTGTTAATATGTCTTCCTTTTGCCTGGACCTAGGTCAACCTATACAAATATCAATCTATTTACCTGTGCAGAATGGAAGCTACTCAATAATTTTTAAAATGATATAGTACTTAAGATCATAGATGTTGAAATAAGAAAACCTGACTTTGAATATAGCCTATGAAACTTAGTGCAAAATACTTTACTTTTTGCATCTCAGTTACCTATCTTTAAAAATCTAGATATTAGGTGCTACTGTTTCATAGGCTTATTGTGATAATGAAAATGATTCAAGTAGAGATTAAATTATATTTAATTTTGGGCTTAGAACAGTTGTCTCACAGAAAGGACAGAAAGCAAGTTAGCTATTATTATTGGTTCTTATCTTTTCATCTGAAAAGCACTGATATTCACAGACTTTCTTTCACCCACCCATGATTACATGCCTTGTCCTCAAGTTTGCTTAACAGTTTTACAAGTTCCAGGACCATCAACCCTCTTTAAGCTATATGTAAAGTGAATAATATCCTTATAAAGAGAACTGCTTGTTGTTGAATGACAAACTCTTTTGTTGTTGAACAGACAACTCTCTATTACTCCCTCCCCATGATTTAGAAAGAAGTACAGCATTCGCACTATCAAAGCAGCATGATGAAACTCAAGAAGGAGAGTGTAATAGCATCAGCAAACAGTGTACCTGGTCTTTACCACATGATGAGTGCTAGTGCAAACACTAGAGTCATTATCATGCTATGAGGCTGGTAGTAAGAGCACTTGCATTTTACAGACAAAGAGTGAGAAGCAAAGCATCTTACCCAGGATCACAATGTTGAAAATTTAGAGAACCAGGATCTGAACCTGGGTATCTTATATTCATAGTTTAGTTGTTTGTCTCTATTATAGAGCCTTTCATCATTAAAGTAAAGCCTAAGATATTTGGATTCAAAAGAATAGTCATGAATATAGAATGTATGAGTTATTTTATATACCTCAAAGATTTTCATTTTTAACATTCTTAGTGAGGAGAGTCATTCATAGCATATTTTTTGAGCTCCACTATGTGCAGGAATTGTTCTAAGAATTAAAATAAACATTTAAGAAAAAGTTCATTCCCTCATATAGCTGATATGCTACTGGGGAAAAACAGATATAAATCAAGCAAATAATATAGAAATTTTTTAAAAGTTTAAGAAGTTAGAAAGTGAATAGAGATGGCAGGCTAGAATAGTAAAAGAGACCTCTTTGATTATAAATAACTCTAGAGAAAAAGTAGACACAGTATGAAACACACTCCCATTTCTATTAATACTTTACCCTTCCTTATCCAGATGACCAGAATTCAAATTTTTCCCCAGGTAAGCCTGAGGAAAAAAGAATCACCAATAAATAAATCAACTAGACTTAGACCATCCAGCTCTTCTATTAATATAGGAGTAACCAGGTAGAAAAATACAGGTGATTCACCAGCTAAAATGATAACATTTATAAGATACCAGGTATAAAAATACAGGTGACTCATCAACTAAAATGATAACATTTATAAGATACCAGTAGACACTGAAGGGGTTATTCACTTGGTAAATTCAATAAGGAAATGACAGGCGGTAAGAAAAAAAAAATGCAAGGATAGTGGATGGATTAGGGTCAAAGAGAAAAAAACATCAGAAAGAGAATCAGAGAAAATTGATATGGAAAATTTAGAACAACTCTCAAGAACCTGGGGCTTCCCGGTGGCACTAGTGGCAAAGAACCTGCTGCAGAGACATAAGAGACGCTGGTTCAATCCTGGTTCAGGAAGATCCCCTGGAGAAGTGCTCCCTGGAGAAGTGACAACCCACTCCAATATTCTTGCCTGGAGAATCCCATGTAAAGAGGAGCCTGGAGGTCTGGAGTCCATGGGGTCTCAAAGAGTCTGACATGACTGGAGCAACTTAGGCACAGATGCACTCAAGAACCTGGGAAGGGCTATTGACAAATTATATATATATATGTATATACATATATACACCTGTGGTTCTTTCAGTGTAAATCAAGCTCCCTGGAAGCTCCCAAAACACTTTCAGGAAGTCTCTAAGGTCAAAACTATTTTCAGATTAATACTAAGATATTATTTGTCTTTTTCACTCTCATTTTTCTCCCACAAGTGCATAGATTCATTGATACGGTTTCAGATTCTACATTGTAACTGACCTTTAGGAAGCTGACACTTGTTGAGTTTGGGCATAGTATCAAAGCAGAATATCCATAATTATTGGGAAAGGTATTAAAATACACCTCCCTTTTTCAATTACATATCTAAGCCCATATTTTCTCCTTATACTTCAACTAAAATGACATTTCAACAAATTGAATGCAGAAGCAAATATGAGAATCCAGTTGTCTTCTCTTAAGCCAGATAGTAAAGAGATGGGAAAAGTTTAAAACAATTCCACTACTGTTAGTAAAATTTTTTGTTTGGGAAAGATTTAAAATACTTATTTATTAAAAATAATAATTCTATTTTAAATGAGTGTAAATAAGATGCTTTATGAAAAATAATTATTTTAAATATTCTCATTTTTATTCTACTACAGAAAATATAAATAAGCACTAACCCACATAAAATTTCTCTGAGGTGCTCAATAATTTTTAAGAGATTTTAGAGGCCCTGACACCTAACACTTTGAAAACTGCTTGTTGAGACAGCTTGCTTGCAGGAGCTGAACCAAGTATATAATGTTTGGAGCAATTACTTGATCCTTTTTACTAAAAATCTGCTAAACCCTGTGGCAGACTGAATTTTCTAAAAATGGTCCCACATGCTACTCTAGAATTTTGACACTGTTTTGAGAAAACAGATGATGCTCAGGGATGTTTAGCACTTTGCCTAAAGTTACAAAGCTGCAGACCCAGCTCAGGTCCATCAGATTCCGAGACTAATAGAAAGCTGATTTAATCCATTTGGAATTCTGGATTTTTCTGCCATATTAAGATAAATGCATCTCTCCTTGCCCTCAATATAATAATGCTCCTAGAAGTTTTCCTGCTCTAACCTGAGATGCAAGCAGAGAAAAAAACGAAGAGAACTGTCCTTGTAGTACAGTGTGAAACACTGGCTAATGGCAGGTGGCATTAGGGACAAGGTGGAATGAAGAGAACGTTAACAATTTACTACAAATGATTTTTCAACTGAAGAGGAAAAAGGAAATGTGCCAGAAGGCTGTGGGTCAGAGGTCAACACCTGCTTCTCCCTCTCTGTGTCCACAGATTCTGACATCTTATCTGCTGGGAAATCATACGCACTGAGATGCCAGCCAAGGCAGGGAGCACCAGAGCCTTTCTGCCAGTGACTGCCAGGTCTCAGCCTCCTGAATGCCACTCAATGGCATCGTGTTTCTTGAAATGACTCACATGACCCTTTACACTGAGGCAAAATAAAGGCTAAGTGTGATTTTACTTGGGGAGCAGATGCCTTGCTGCCTCACTGGTGCGTATCATGCATGACATGTATTGCTTCATTGCTAATGTGCATTCACAGGAGTCCTCGGATATGAAGAAGAGAAATGTCCTTTTGTGAAACGCTTAACTATTCAGCCTAGATTGAGTACTAACTTTGTGTAGGAGCTGTCGGTTACTGGTGAAAACTAACTGAAGTTCCAGTACAGAGTGGGTGATTTACTTTTATCCAAACTCCTAGATAAACAACAAGCTTTCTTAACTGCCTCCACAGGCCTGCAAAAGAGAATTTTCTAGTCCTTAGTTCATTGATAGGAAGTCCTTCTTAATTCCAGTCTTGTATCTCTCAAGGGCTTATGGCTTACACTAATCTTCCTGAATAAAAATTAAAACTGAAGGCCATAAACTTTTTTATATCTGGTTTTCTATAAAGTGAAACTGTTAGCTGCTCTGTCCTGCGCTACTGTTTATGACCCCATGGACTATAGCCTGCCAGGCTCCTCTGCCCCTGGGGTTCTCCAGGCAAGAAGACCAAGAACACTGGAGTGGGCAGCCATTCCCTTCTCCAGGAGGTCTTCCAGACCCAGGGACCAAACCCAGGTCTCATGCGTTGCAAAGCAGATTCCTTACCATCTGAGGCACCAGGGAAGCCCATCTACCTCCTATATTCCTGTGAGTTGTTAAGCTTCAGCCCCTCTTATTTTGAGGAAACTATTTCTTACTACTGTAGAATTCTCATTTTGATTTTAGCTTAGCTAATTTATTTTAAATTTTATTTGATTATTTGATAATTTCATTATTATTTAAATAATTTTAATAAGCATTTGGAAAGGGACTTCATATTGATAAACTAGCTCAAGCTGCCTCAGGAGTAAGGTAACATAGAAACTCTGTACTTCTCTTGCAACTTTTCTATAAATATAAAATTATTTCAAAGCTAAAATTTTAAAACATTTGCATTTTCCTTCATCTGAATTTCACATATTAAAAAAAAGTCATAGGATTTGATATCATGTAGTCTCAAGCCTGGTTTTGTGTCTTATTTGTTATGTTAATCTGTGTAAGTCACTTAACCTCATTGAACTCCAACTTTCTCTTTTGAATAGGCAACCTATTTCCATGGGCCTATAACAAGTGGAAAATTAGACAGCATATAGTAGACTCAACATATATTATTTATTTCATCTCCAACTTCTATTTATAAGATTGATAAATTGAAAATCACTACTTTCATTTGATGTTTCACCAGGACACTCTCTTATTATCCATCTTGTTTGTTAAGCTTAGACACACCAAAAATCTAAAGCTAATTCTCATAAGTTAAGGTGTATATAGTAAGAATTAGAGCAACTACAAAAGAAATAATCCAAAATATATAATAAAACAATTTAACTAAAATGTCACATAAGAAAATAATTAATGTAAAAAAAAGTAAAGAAAGAACAATGAAACAAAAGAAATGAGATGTACAGAAAGCAAAAAGTAAAGTATCAGATATAAACTCATCTCTATCAATAGTAACATAAACAAGTGGATTATACACTGCATTGTGAAGGCAAAGACTGTCAGGTTGAATTAAAAAAAATAAAATTATATTCTGTATACAGGAAATACAATTTAGATTCAAAGATACAAATAGAATGAAAGTAAAATGATGAAAAAGATATAACATGCAAACAACAACTACAAGAATCTGGAGTGATTTATACTGATAGCAGACATAATAGATTTTAAAACCAAATGTTACAGAGATTCTTAAAAATTATAATGATGAAGAGTCATTCCATCAGGAATATATAAAATTATAAACATATATTCATCTAATAGCAGAGCACCAAACTACTGAAGCAAAAAGTGATAAAAGTGAAGGAAGAAACAGACAATTCAAAAATGACAAGTGTACATGCAAAACCCCTCTTTCAATAATGGATAAAATAACTAGGCAGAAGATCAACACAAAAATGTAAAAACTGGACAAGACTATAAGCTAACTAGACCTAACATATTTATAAAACACTCTACCAACAGCAGAACATATATTCTTCTCCAGTAACATGGAAAATTCTTCATGATAGACAATTTAGTAGGGCATAAAACACACATCAGTAAATTTTAAAGTTTTAAAATGATTCTAAATATGTTCCTCAACTACAATGGAATACAATTAGAAATCAGTAAAAAAAAAAAAAAAAAATTGAGAAACTCAAAATTACCCAGAAATTAAACAACATACTCCTAAATAACCCATGGATAAAAGAAAAAGTAAAGGGGGAAATCATAAAATACTTTGAAGTGATTAGGGACATGCCAAAACTTGTATAATGCAGTGCTTAGAGGAAAATCTGTGGCTTTAAATGCAAAGAAAAAATATTTCAAAATAATAAAGTGAAGGTTGCTCAGTCATGTCCAACTCTCTGAAAACCCATGGACTATACAGTTCATGGAGTTCTGCAGACCAGAATACTGGAGTGGGTAGCCTATCCTTGGGTTGGGAAGATCCCCTGGAGAAGGGAACAGCTACCCACTCCAGTATTCTGGCCTGGAGAATTCCAAGGACTATAGTTAGACACAACTGAGCAACTTTCAAATCTAACCTTAAACCCAAGGCACTGGAAAAAAAAGAGCAAACTATGCCTAAACCAAATAGAACAAAGGAAATAATAAAAATGAGAGTGAAAATTAATGAAATAGAGAACAGAAAAACAACAGGGGGGAAAAAAAAAAGCATTGAAACCCAAACTTGGTTTTTTGAAAGTTCAGCAAAACTGATAAGGATTTAGCTGGAGTGGGTAGCCTATCCCTTCTCCAGTGAATCTTCCCAACCCAGGAATTGAACCTGGGTCTCCTGTATTGCAGGCAGATTCTTTAGCAGCTGAGCAAGCAGGGAAGTCCAGGGATTTAGCTACATTGACTGAAATAGGAAGAGAGAAGACTAATTACTGATATCTGAAATAAGAGAGAGGTTATGTTACAGATATTAAAAGAATTACTATAAACAATCAAATTACTATAAACAATCAAACAATAAATTAGATAACATTTAATGGACACATTCCTGAAAGGAAACAAACCATCAAAACTGACTCAGCAAAGAAATACCTAATCTGAAGGACCTATAACAAGTAAAGAAATTAAATTAGTAAGTTTAAAAAGTCCAACAAAGAACTCAAGGTCATTTGGCTTCAATGCTGGATTCTACCAGTTAACAATTAATATAATTGCTCACAAATTCTTCCAAAAAATAGAAGAGGAAACATATTATAACTCATTCTATGAGACCATCATTACAATGATGCTAAAACCATACAAAGACACTGGGGAAAAAAAGGGAAAACTACAGACCAATACCTCTGATGAATATGGACACAAAAAACCCTCAACAAAACACTAGCAGATTTAATCTAGCAAAACATAAAAAGAATTATACAATATAGACAAGTGGGATCTATCCTAGGTGTAGAAGACTGGTTTAATATTCATAATGTAGTACCCATATCAATAGAATAAAAAGGAAAAAAAACATAGTCATCTCAATAAATGCAGAAAAAGGACTGGGTAATATCCAAGACACTTTCATAATATAAATCCTCTACAAACTAAGAGTAGAAATGAACTTCCTCAACCTGATCAAAGGGAACTGAAAAACCCACAGTAAACATTATATTTAATGGTGAAAGACTGGCTGTTTTCTCTCTTATTATCAGAAATAAGGATATCCATTCTTATCACTTCTACTCAAAATTTGTTCTAGCCAGAAATTAACCAAGAAAGAATTTATAAAAAGCACTAACATTAGAATGAAAGACGTATAACTATCTCCATTTGCAGATGACATAATCTTATACAGAGAAAAATTTCCCTAAATAATTCTCTTTTAAAAAATCTGTTAGAACAAGTTCAACAATGTTACAGGTATATGAATGTACAAAAATCAATTGTATTTTTACATCTTAATGAGTAATTCAAAAATTAAATTAAGAAAAATTCCATTTACAATATCATGAAAAAATAACATATTATTAAGAAAAGAAGTACATAACTCAGACTCTGAAACCCAAAATTATTGTTGAGAGAAATTAAGCGCCATCTAAATGAATGGAAAAACATCCCACATCATGGATCACAAGCTTTAATATTGCTAATATAGCAATAATCCTTGAATTAATTTACAGATTCAATGTAATCCCTGTCAGAATCTAGCTGACTTCTTTGTAGAAATTAACAGTTAATCATAAAATGTATATGAAATTGCAAGGAACCAAGAATAGCCAAAAGTTTCTACAAGAAGAACAAAATATGAATGACTGATACTTCTTAATTTCAACATTTATTACAAATTGATGATGATCACGCCAGTGTGGGTCTGGCACAAAGATAGACATATAAATTAATAGAATAGAATTGAGAGTCCAGAAGTAAATCCCACTTGTATACGTTCAACTGAATTTTGACAAGGGTGCTAAGTCTGTAGTAGATGCATCTTTTCAACTAATAGTGCTAGGATAACTATTTATTATATATAGCCACAGTTTTACTACAGTTTCCATTTATTTGACTCTTGGTTTAAAAACAAAATAATAGATATATCAATATTATTTCAGGAGTAGGAGATGTAAAAGACACGCTTTCATCCCTGGTTGGGAAGATCCCCTGGAGGAAAGCGTGGCCACCCACTCCAGTACTCTTGCCTGGAGAATCCCATGGACAAGGAAGCCCGGCGGCTACCCTCACGGCGCCGCATACAGCTGGACATGGCTGAAGCGACGGAGCATGTGTGCTGAATTTCCTGTAAAGGGACAGTTAGAAAACAATTCAGGTTTCATGGGCTATGTGATCTTTGTGATAACTTCATTTCTGCCATTAATAGTGTGGGAGCAGTCATAGACAGTACAGGTAAATAAATGATCATGGCCATGTTCTGATAAAGCTTTGTTTACAAACACAGGCTGTGAATTAGATCTGGCCCATGGGTCAAAATTTGTTTATCCCTGTATTATATTTTTACCATCTGAGCCACTGTATGATATTTCAATACTTTATAAGCAATTAAATAAATTTTTTAATGATGGATCAAGACCTAATTTTTTAATCTTTCAAGTCAACATTTCTAAGCATTGCTGTTTTAGCATATATTAGAGGAAAATGTTTCAAGATATTTTGAACACCATTTATGAAAACCAACACCCCTCTAGATGTGAATTTTAAGGATGAGAATGCAAATTAATTAATACTGAAAATAAAAATACCTTTGGCATTTTTATATTCCAAAACCACACATAACATACTAAAATGACAAGCTCTTTTTCCATGGTATAGAATTCTCTCCATATCAAGGCATCTATTAGAAACAAAAGCATATGGTCTAATACTCTCTAGCTGTGTGACCTACAAAGCTATTTACATACTAATTTTTAAAAGATGCTGAATTCCCTTCACTTAAATTTTATAAATAAAGGCACATAGATAATACATTATGCTACAGGTACTTTTTATTATACACCATTAATATATCTACATTTTTTATAATTAACAATACATGTGTAAAGCATAATGTAAACCTATCAGTATTACTAGGAGAGCTTTAAGATTTCACTTTCATTCTTCTGTCATTTAATTTTCAATCAAAACCTTACCTAAATACAGTTTTCTGTAACTAATGTGCTAAAACATATATTGAAGGTACAATGCATGTCAACCTTGATTTTTCTCACTCAATGACATGGTCTAAATCTTGAAACCTCACAATGTGCAATAAGATACACTTGTGTAAAAGCCCCGCCCGTGATGTTAATGTCATCATTTCCATGGTAACTTTAATGCTTGAAAAGGAAAAAACAGAAGGAGTCTTAAGAAAATTGCACAAAGTGAACAAAATAAATTATTAGACTGAACATATGTGACATAAACAAAATATGGGGTACAGTTATTAAAAATGAATTGCCTTTTAAAAATGAAAACAAGCATAAATCAGGCATGGCACTTCAACTTATGGGAAATGTGGTCATCTAAACTCAGAGCAGTGAAATTATTCTAGTATCTCTAATGTCAGCAAATTGGGAGCTCACATACACATCAACATATTTGATCATCCTAGTATTGTGGAGGTTCAAAATCCCATACAATATTTACATTATTAATGAATTTAAAATAAAGATTTATGTATAATCATTAGATTTATGTCAATAATAGCAAATAGCTACTGGTTTTATTATACATTTCAATATTATTGTATACATTACTTTCTGTCTTCAAAAGAGAAACACAACATCAATTTTACACCAAGAGGTAGATTTAAAATGTATTGTCATTGTAGGAAATCCTAAGTGTCCCATTTTAGTTTGATATTTTTGAGATAAATCATTGACACTGGAACAAATTGCAATGTAATTAGCTAGTGACTGCTACAGAACTAAGGACACAATCTACTTTATTGTTAAGTGAACTGTTTCATTCTTACACACTTGAGTCATCTAAACTAAAGTCAGGCAACATTTATTTTTTGGCCATTTATTTGCTCATAGAAGAGTATTTTTAGATTTTATTAAATCTATTTTGTTAACTCTACTTCATTAAGTCTTAACTATCCATTCTGCCTTTTGTAAGTCTGTCTTTCTATTTCTATCAAGTCTGAACATTTTAGTGAGTGAACTGAATACTCACTACCAAGCATCTTTGGAAGAGAAGTGATAAAGAATCACTGAGAATTTACTTGGCCTACTTCATCATTTTGCTTTATGTTGGCTCCACTAATATTGATGCTCTAAACTGAAAACTAAAATTTGATTTTCAATTGTTTAAGACCTCTAATCCAATATAATCATGAATAATAAGATGTGATGTCTTCAGAATTATGAGCTAAAATTTGATTTTCAATTGTTGTTTCATTCAACTGATGAATATATTGAATGCCTACTATGTAAAAGAAGCCATCCTCGGCAGTAGGGACACACATTCAAATCTGGAATGGCATAGCCCACAGGAGCTGATTTTCTACTGAAAGTGAGAGAGAAATATACTAATAATATTTTATAGTATTATAAAAGTGTGGCCTTTCCCAGGGTGCTATGTTGTCAAAGTTTTAAAAAATTTTAATATAAGGAGTAAAAGAGATGGTAGAAATCATCTGATTAGAGTAATTAGACAAGCCTAAGAGAAGGCAAATAATATAATGGGGAAGGAAAGCTAAAGAAAAAAACATGGAAATTGTAGTAGTAATAATTATATAGAGCCTATTACATGCTGGGTATTACTTAAAGGTCTTACAAATGCTAACTGATTGAACACTTGTAACAACCCTATGAGGGTCTATACACAGTTTATAGGTAATAAAACTGAAGCATATAGAGTTAAAATAACTTGACTATGGTGACTCAACTAGCAAGTTAACAGATGTGGGACTTGAATGTTGGAAGCCATGCTCTGGAGGTCACATCCCTAAAACATCCTCTAATATATTTTTAAAAATTGTGATGAAATACACACAGTGCAACATTTACCATCTTAACTATTCTTAAGTGTATACTTCAGTGGCATTAAGTAAATTAACATTGTTATGCTTCCATCTCTACACTCCAAAATTATTTTAATCTTACAAAACTGAAACCCATATTCATTAAAAATTAACTCCCAATATCCTCCACCCCTCAGCCTTTACCAATCAACTTTCTGTCTCTATAAATTTGATTACTTAAGGTACCTGATTGAAGTGAGATCATACAGCATTAATCCTTTTATGACTGGTTTAGTTCACTCAGATTCATCCATTTACTCCCTTTTGAAGACTGAATAATATTCCGTTGTATGTATATAACTTATTTTGTTAATCCATTTATCCAGTGACAGCAATTTGAATTGCTTGAACATTTTGACTATTGCCGTGAATGTGGGTATACAACTATACCTTTGAGTTCCTACTTCAAATATTGTTGGTTATAAACCCAGAAGAAAAATTTCTGGATTATACAGCAATTTTATTTTGAATTCTTTGAGGAACCACAATATGGATTTCTATAGTAGCTATACCATTTTACAATTACACCAGTAATGCAAAAGGCTCCAATTTCTCCATATCCTCACCGACACTTTTTTGTTGTTGGATACTAGCCATAATAGTGAGTGTGAGGTGGCATCTAATTGTTTTAATTTGCATTTCCTATTGATTTCTCAACCATTGAATAAAACTGAACATTCAGAAAACTAAGATCATGACATCTGGTCCCATCACTTCATGGGAAATAGATGGGGAAACAGTGAAACAGTGAGAGACTTTATTTTTCTGGGCTCCAAAATCACTGCAGATGGTGGCTGCAGCCATGAAATTAAAAGATGCTTACTCCTTGGAAGGAAAGTTATGACCAACCTAACAGCATATTAAAAAGCAGACACACTGCTTTGCAACAAAGGTCCATCTGGTCAAGGCTATGGTTTTTCCAGTGGTCATGTATGGATGTGAGAGTTGGACTCTAAAGAAAGCTGAGCGCCGAAGAATTGATGCTTTTGAACTGTGGTGTTGGAGAAGACTCTTGAGAGTCCCTTGGACTGCAAGGAGATCCAACCAGTCCATCCTAAAGGAGATCAGCCCTGAATATTCATTGGAAGAACAGATGCTGAAGCTGAAACTCCAATACTTTGGCCACCTGATGTGAAGAGCTGACTCATTTGGAAAAGACCCTGATGCTGGGAGGGATTGAAGGCAAGAGGAGACAAGGACGACAGGATGAGACGGTTGGATGGCATCACTGACTCAATGGACATGAGTTTGAGTAAACTCTGGGAATTGGTGATGGACAGGGAGGCCTGGCATGCTGCAGTTCATGGGGTTGCAAATAGTTGGATACGACTGAGCCACTGAACTGAACTGAATGGTTTCTGATGTTGAATATCTGTTCATGTGATTGTTGGCCATTTATACTAATCTTTGGAGAAATGTCTTATTCAAGTCCTTTGCTCATTTTTTAGTTGTATTATTTGGGTTTACATTGTTGAGATAAAGGAGTTTTTTATATATTCTGAATATTAACCTCTATGAAATAGATGATTTGTAAATATTTTCTCACATTCTAGATTACTTTTTTCACTCTGTTGGTCTTTTTTGATGCAAGGAAGTTTTAAATTTTGATGCAGTCCAATTTATCTATTTTTTTTTCCTTTGTTGCCTATACTTTTGATTCTATATCCAAGAAATCAATGTCAAATTCAATGTTACAAAGCTTTTCCCATATATTTTCTTCTAAGTGTATAGTTTTAGGTTTTATATTTAGTTCATTAATGTATCTTGAGTTAATTTTTGTGTGTGATATGAGTCCAACTTCATTCTTTTGCATGTAGATATCTAGTTTTCCCAATACTATATGCTGAAAAGACTGTCCTTTCACCTGTTGAATGCTCCTGGGATGCTTGAGGAATACTATTCACCATTCATATGCAAGGGTTTATTTTTGAGCTCTCGGTTTTGTTTCACTGGTCTAGGCATCTATCTTTATGCTAGCACAACAACTGTCTTGATTATTGTTGCTTTGTAATGCTTTGAACTCAAGAAGTATGAAACCTTCAACATTGTTCATCTTCTCCAAGAAGTTGCCTTAACATTTAATGCATTAATTTAATTTTGTGCTAAGAGAGAGAAAATATGGAAGGTTTTTTCTTTTTCTTTTTCCAGAATATTTAATCAGACCAGTATCCTAGGGAACACATTTTAGGAAATAGTGCTCTTTGACATAATTCTGATATTTTAAAAATTCTGACTTATCTCCACCCACACACAATTTTCAAAATTCACTGGGTTTTGATAACCTAAAAGAATCATTCTTTTTAAAATTAAAAAATTTAAATTTTATAATAAAAATTCAAATGCTTATAAACATTAGTAACAATTATAACGTTGATAATTAACAGCATTATGATATAATAATGGCCTTGAAATAGTTTTAGACTTGCCTGAGAGGGACAGAAAATCCAATGATGATTTAAATAAGAAAGGAGTTTATTTCTTTCTTATGTCAAAATCCAAAGGTTGACAGCCCAGAGCAGGCCGGCCTCCTTTCCCAAGATCACCTCATAGTATAACATGTGTTGATGGTGATAAGATAAAAAATGGAATATTTGAAATGACATAAGAAGTAACATTATTTGAAAATTCACTTGATAATAAATAGCAAGATGATTCTATTACTCTGAAGCAACTCTTAAAAGTGAAAAACTAGTACTATAGAGGAAATTGTTTAGAGGATGAAAAACTCACTTGCATTGTGAGAATACATATATATATATACATATATATATATATAATATGTACATGTACATTAAGTACAAATATCTCTCAGTTTGAATCTCACAGTGAGACGGGTAAGACTGAAAATCCCATTGCATTTCAGTAAATTTAATAACTTGTTACTACATTGCATCTGATGCTTTGTGTTCTTTCAAAAAACAGATCTGCCTAGCTATTTACACACATACACTTGCATGGCACCTCTTGCTCTATAAGAGCAAAGTCCATCATTATTTCAGGAACAGGTGTGGGTCATCCTATATAAATTCCAAAAAGAGGACACACCCACTAGAATAGCATAGCAATTTGCGATTTCAAAGTGACCACTCCTTCGATTGGTGGGGCAAATTAAACACTTTCACACCATGATATATTACATATTACATATGAGGTAACCCTCCAGGCTTATGCTGTACATTAGCCTACTATTGATCATTACCTGCTATGCATTTATACATACATAAACATTCACACACAAACACCTCTACTACATTCCTGCCATGTTCTACCATTTTTATATTTGGCAGCAGAATCTCTTTAAATTCAAGAATGTGATGCCTGATGAATATCAGTTCTTTCTAGTCCTGGCTGTTCCTCTGGGCCTTGCTCCTTCCTCAACTCTCAGGCTTCTGTTGGCCTTTTCATCTGTGTTGGCATTTCCATTTTCAGTGATGAGCAATCCAAGTCTCTCCTATTTTAACAGTAAAATCACTTTCATTATCTATATCCTCTTCCTCCTATTTCCCACTCATTTTCCTTCACTTATCATATTCATTTCTCCTAATACAAAGCTGTTTTCTTCATCTCCATTCTCTTTTCAATCTGACTACAATGTTTGCCTTGAGACATACTAGGCTCTTTATTTCTAAACCCAGTGGGTATTTTTTAGTTACTCCAGTTATGCTTCCTGCAGCATTTGATACAGTTGGCTGTTTTCTCCTACTGAAACTATTTCTAGTTTGGTCATATTCTCATAGTCCACCTGTTACTTCTTCATCATTCTTTCTTCAGTTCAGTTCAGTTGAGCTCACTCAGTCGTGTCTGACTCTTTGTGACCCTGTGGACTGCAGCACGCCAGGCCTGTCCATCGCCGACTCCCGGAATTTACTCAAACTCATGTCCATTGAGTCACTGATGCCATCCAACCATCTCATCCTCCATCTCACCCCCTTCTCCTCCTGCCTTCAATCTTTCCCAGCATCAGGATCCTTTCAAATGAGGCAGTTCTTCTTAGTCCCTTTCAAATAGTTCTTGTCAGAATTTCCCAGAGATTCAACCTTGATGATGTCTCTTTCTCAGTTTAAATGCCATCTCTGCTTTAGTACATTATATAATGAGCTTCTGCATTCCCAACAGAACTCAATGTCTAAACTCAAATGTCTAAAACAAATACATTGTCTTTCTCTGAAATGCTCTTCCTCATGTTTCTCTGATAAGCATCAGAGATACCTTCACACTCTCAGGTACCCATTCTAAGTTTCTAATTCTTTAAGGTTTGGGTTCCTCCCAAAACTTATATGCTGAAATCCTAACACCCAATATGATGGTATTAGCAGGTGAAGTGTTCGGGAGGTAATCCAGTTATGAGGATAGAGCCTTCATAAAGAGGATCAGTACACTTATAAGAAAAGACACACACATGAGATCTCTCTCTCTCTCTCTCTGTCTTCCCTCATTCCCTCTTCTTTGCCATGTAAGGGTACAACAAGAAGATATTCATCTGCAAACCAGAAAAAAGAGTACCCTCACCAAACACTAGATCTGCCAGCACCTTAATTTTGGACTTCCCAGTCTCAAGAGCTGTGAGAAATAAAATTCTGTTACTTAAGCCACCCAGGCTGTGGTCTTCTGTTATAGCAGCCAAGGGAGAATAGTAGTTAAAATATACTAAAACTATTTTAAGATAAAATTATAGAGTTTTATCCATTATACTTATTAAGAATTTTAAAATTCAAGTATAATACATAAACATTTTTCAAACATTCAAAGAAATGAAAACGTTATTGGAAAATCAATCAGTACAACAAAATGTAGGAAAACAGAAATAAAATAACATAAAGATAAAATAACTCAATAAAAAATAAAGCCAAATGTAGTAGTGAAAACTCCAAATACTCCAAATATAAATGAGTTCATTTTCCTTTTAAAAGATGGAGTAGTATGTAACCACTGAAATGGATGCTATAGAACTGTATTTAATAACATGGAGAAACTAGCCTGGTATAATAAGTGGAAAGAAAAACACATTACAAACAATATGTAGAATATTATCTCACTTGATTAAAGTTAAGTGTCTGTGTGTATACACATATGAAATATAATTTGTCAGGAAAATACTGCATTATTAGTTTTATTTCTAGAGATGAAATTTAAAAATTTTGTTTTTTACTTTACTTTTATTGTAGATGTACTGTTTAACAATGAATATCTGTTATTTTATAATAAAACTAATTTCATATTTTAAAGTAAATGTATTTTAAAAATACAAAAGAAAAAATTCAATAATATGCTAGTTTTAAGAGACAATATAATGAAACAACCAAAATTGTTGGAAATAAAGGAATAAGCCAAACTGTTCAAGAAAGTTTTAATATTTTAAAAAATAATACCAATACAACTTAATGCATAAAACATTAAAAGAATGGTAAGAAAGTGAACAATAAACAAAAGAAAATGGAAGAAAGGAATTAATGTGAAACAAACTCCAATTTATTAAAAGACAAAAAGAAAGAGATTTTAAACAGCAAGTGACAAATGAAATGCAAACATTTAGTAATTCTCTCTAGAGAGAGAACAAAAATATTTTTTTCTTTTTTTGGCTGTGAGGCACATGAGGGATCTTATAGCTCCCCATCCAGATATTGAACCTAGGGACTCAGAAGTGAGAATACCAGAGTCCTAACTACTGGACTGTCTAAGAATTCCCCAAAAATATTCTTTAATGAACTCCACGAGAGGAGCAGCCCTGACTGCCTCGGTGATGGCTGTGTACTGACGCTGGGCACAGTGCCTGGCACACAGTCAAAACTCATTATTAGCCAGGAATAAGGATCAGTTCTAATTTGGAGAGGATATAGGAAATAATAAACAGTACACAAGCCAAGTAGATAACTATAAATTACTAAATGAAATGTACCTAAAATTTACCAGAATCCACTGAGTGAGAAAAATAAAACCAGAAAAACAGAGATAGAAGAATATTTTTTTAAGTTGTTAACTACCTCTCAGAAAAGATGTCAGGCCCTGTTAGTTTTATGGGCAGTTTCCATTAAAATATTGGGAGAAAAATTATCAAGGTATTTCAGAAGCTAGAATTGAAAGCTTTCCAATCCATATCACAAGTCTTACATAATCTTCACAGAAATATTATATACTACTACAAAATAGAAGACTATACTTATGAATATGGATGCATAAATTCTAAAAACTTGATTAGAAAATTAAATACAGTGGCATATTAAAAGAAGAATACACCATGACTGTGTAGATTTATTCAAGAATGAAAGCATGAGTTTAATACTAGACATTCTATTAATGGTGTACATTACATTAATAGGTTAAAGAAGAAAACAACATATATATTATATTAATAACTACTAGAAAGTGTTTTTTATAAAATTCAAGTTGAAATTCTAAAACAAAAAAAGCAAAAAACCACAAAAGGATATTGCTTTAACTATGTAAAAAAGGAATTACAAATCAACAATAAAATTCAAACTGAATCACAAAATATTAGAGGCTCCCACCCTATTAGAAAGGGAAAGAAATAAAATGATGTGTTCAACACTGTTCTCTAGTTAAGACAATAAAGAAAAATGAAATGAGGTATAATTGCTAAAAGAATATAATTTGAAATGTTTTTATCAGTACAGAAAAACAAACATCAACAGGCTTAAATAATACATAAGTTATTGTCATATAAATGAGCAGTCGAGGAGAGGTGAGTATTGAAATAAGGCAAATTTTAATATCATTATCAAGGAAAGCTATGGGCCCGTTGATGAGACTTTCTTGATGAGGGTGGAAAAAGAGAGTGAAAAAGCTGGCTTAAAACTTAACATTCAAAAAACTAAGATCATGGCATCCAATCCTATCACTTCATGGCAAATAGATGGGGAAAAAGTGGAAACAGTGACAGATTTTATTTTCTTGGGCTCCAAAATCACTGTGGACGTGACTGCAGTCACAAAATTAAAAGACATTTTTTCCTTGGAAGAAAAGTTATGACAAACCTGCACGCCTAGACAGCGTATTTAAAAGCAGAGACGTCACTTTGTGGTGCTGCAGTTCATGGGGTTGCAAAGATTCAGACACAACTTAGTGACTGAACAACAATGGACCCATGTTAAAAGGAGGAGATAGCTAGATAGTTAGATGGTGGGATAACACCATCCTGCTTCAGCCAGAGATAGGGCTATCAGGTTAAAGGGGCTGTGGGCACTGTTCTATGCCCTCACTAACCATGGAAATCACCTTCCACTGCTAATACCCAAATAAATCCTGCCTCTGTTGGCCTGTACATGCTAAATCAGTTCAGTCGTGTCTGACACTTTGCAACCCTATGGACTGTAGCCTTCCAGGCCCCTCTGTCCATGGGACTCTCTAGGCAAGAATACTGGACTCGGTTGCCATGCCCTCCTCCAGGGGATCTTCCTGACCCAGGGATAGAACCCACATCTCTTGGGTCTCCTGCATTGGCAGGTGGGTTTTTTACCACTAGCGCCACCTTCCTTTGGCCTACCTTCTAGCTTATCAGTCCTTGAAGATGGGACAGCAAATTTTCAAGGCAGAAGTCTGACTTCAAATCATGATTCTGCTACTTTCTATCATTGTGGCCTTGAACAAATTACTTAATAGAATTAAGTTTCTGTGTCTGTCGGTATACTATGGGGCTTCCCTTTCTGGCTCAGCTGATAAAAAATCTGCCTGCAATGCAGGAGACCTGGGTTCGATCCCTGGGTTAGGAACATCCCCTGGAGAAGGGAAAGACTATACACTATGAGATGTTAACCACACATAACTCTGCACTATGCTTAGTCACTCAGTCATGTCTGACTCTCTGTGATCCCATGGACTGTAGCCTGCTAGGCTCTTCTGTCCATGGGATTCTCCAGGCAAGAATACTGGAATGGGTTGCCATGACCTACTCCAGGGGATCTTCCCAACTCAGGGATTGAACCCAGGTCTCCCACATTCTTTACCATCTGAACCACCAGAGAAGACCATACATAACTCAAATGGGCTATTATAAAGCACAAATAAACTATCACAGGCTTGGCATTTAGTGAAAACACTCACTGCGGGAAATATCATTCACCAGAATTCTGGGGCCTGAGATGCTACGTCTTTACAGAAAGAATCATCTGAATGAAAGACAAGCTAAAATTTCTAAGCATCAGGTGTAGTAACTGATGATAGATCTGGATGTAGAAGACCTACATACAAACAGTACAGAAAAATGGGAAATGGATAATGAAGGGGCCATTTGAATGAGAAAGGCTTTTGGAAGAAGTGATCAGAAATTCCAGATTGAGAAAGACATACACTGATTGCCTCCTGTGGGTTGTTGCTATGTTAAACCTCTGAATCTTCACTTTCAGGGAAAGTTATAGTAGAGATTCATGTTCCTCATCAAAGTTTCTGAAGTTAGATTGCAAATTATTTAAAATCAGACACAATTCTTTGGTTGTACTACGTCAGACTCTGGTTTTTGGGGGAGGGTTGAAGTAAGCTCTCATAGTTTAAAGTTACTGTAATTGTTATTTTATGCTAGTTTTCATGAATATACACACACATGTTCATGAAACTATACACGTACGGGATTATGCATATATACTTATTTATATCAATACTTGCAAATTCACCAACTCTAGCAGGAAGCTCTTTCTTCCATGTTGGGACCTTGTCCGTCTTTGCTCTACCAGTTTTTCCTTCCTTTGTTCTACAGGCAAGCTGAGGCTTGCTCTTGTACTTCTCTTTTTTCCCATTTAATATTCACCTCTCTGGTAGCTCAGCTGGTAAAGAATCCACCTGCAATGCAGAGACCCTGGTTCGATTTCTGGGTCAGGAAGATCCTCTGGAGAAGGGATGGGCTACCCATTCCTGTATTCTTGGGCTTCCTTAGTGGCTCAGCTGGTAAAGAATCTGCCTGCAATGTGGGAGACCCGGGTTTGATCCCTGGGTTGGGAAGATCTCCTGGAGAAGGGAATGGCTATCCACTCCAGTATCCTGTCCTGGAGAACTCCATGGACTGTATAGTCTTTGGGGTCCCAAAGAGTCAGACACGACTGTGTGACTCACTTTCACTTTCTCATAACGTTTCACTACTTCTAGGACCCAAATCTAACGACCTCTTTGGGTTATCTAACCTTGAAGCAGCAAAACTCTGACAAGAATAAGAAAAGAAAGCAGAAAGTGTTCACATTATAAAGTTGTAAAACGCTAGTGTTGTAGGAAGTTATCAACACAGTAGGAGATAAAGGATTCTTTGGTGGCCGGGAAATCAAGGGCAAGAACTACAGGACAGATGATGGGCAAGGCAAAGTGACATGTACATATTAAAGAAAATAAGCAAGAAATGAATGAGGCTATAATTCCACCCTGGGGGTTCTGGTGACAAACCACTCAGATTCTGACTTCATGGTAACATGTCACCGCCAGCACCCCTCAGTGGAATTATAGCCTTGCCATTGTGGGGTTGCTTGCCTGTTATTATGCTCAGAAGAGTTTAGAAAATATGCCCAGTGTTGCTGAAATGAGAAGTGGAGGCAGCCAGGCATAGCTTGCAATCAAGTTCTTCCTGAAAATATTCCAAGAGAGCTTTGATGGGCTGAAAAGTGGCTGCCACATGGTCTTCTTGGTAGGCTATTTTTCAAAGAAGTTCATTTTCCATTGGATTTTTTCTGTTCTTCACTAGCCTCACAATTGTGATAGCCTCTAATTCCATACCACTCAGCCATGGGGCATTAATGGCCAACCTCATGGGAGTGGCAGCAACCCTGGAAGCAAAGTAAACTAATAGCCTCATATGCAAAGTTCTTGTAAAACGCCCATCACAAAAGGGCCACCTGCTTTGAAAGCTATTCCTTTTTGAATAGAGCACAGACAAGTGGATAATGGGAGAGTTGTGAGGAGAGCAAGGAAATTAAGGCTAAAACAGATATGAACCAAGATTGACTCTTTTAGAAAGATTTTCTAAAGGTATGGAAATCCTGGATGTTTTCTTGCCCGTAATCACCTAAGAATGAGAATAGTTTAGCTATAATCATAGTTCTCCTTTTTATTTAATTTCAATGAGTATTTATTTAAAGTAGTAAATTATGGTAGCTCCTAGGCATTATCCTGTTGAATGTGTAACCAAATAAATGTAAACTACCTACAAGTGTAAAGATATAAAACCATATGCAATTCTTATCCAATTATTAATAAAACCTGAAAGCCTTAGTCACTCAGGCATGTTTGACTCTGCAATCCCATGGACTGTAGCCCACCAGGCTCCTCTGTCCATGGAATTCACCAGGCAAGAATACTGCAGTGGGTAGCCATTCCCTTTTTCAGGGGACCTTCCCAACACAGGGATCGAACGTAGGTTTCCTGCATTGCAGGTAGATTCTTTACATCTGAGTCACTAGGGAAGCCCAGTAAAATCTGAATTGGTGTGTTCTTTCTCCTTGTTCCTCTACTCCTCTTAAACTGTTAGCATGGAGTTCCAAACATAACAGTTGCTTCAGAAGTGAAAGAACATTTAAATTAGTTTATTTATATAAGTGGATAGTAGGTAGATGGATGATGGATGCATGGATAGATGTTTCAAGTTTATAATTAAAATCTTCAGCAGGATAGAATATAGATGCCCACTTCATAGTCAAAGTCTTGACACAGTTGCATCTCATATCCTCACCTGTGGCAGATTGTTTATAGATCATGGCATTCACTTTACTGACTACCCTGGAACCTTCAGAATAAAGATCTCCATCATACAAGGGTACCTAGAATAAATTCTAAAATTGCTAATATATTTAACTAACATTTTGCCACCTATACAAGTCACATTGCAGTAATCCAGTTTAGAAATAAACTGGGTGGTAAGAATGACCAGCTTTCATGATGAGGACACAGTTTCCTTCCCATATACAGAAGCTTAGTTGTGTTTGTTTTCCCCCAACTACGGCTGTCTGTGGATACCTGAAAAATGACTCATGCAGAGTTCTCATGATTCAAAAAGCCCTACTACTCTACCAAAACATAACCTACTACATCTTCTGGGGTTTCTAAATCCAGTCCTAACATAATTTCTTTTTTTCTATTATTTGTACCAG
Source organism: Cervus canadensis (assembly GCF_019320065.1). Taxonomy (NCBI): domain Eukaryota; kingdom Metazoa; phylum Chordata; class Mammalia; order Artiodactyla; family Cervidae; genus Cervus; species Cervus canadensis. The sequence goes on along the minus strand of NC_057409.1, from coordinate 46,301,888 downwards.
TTTAAGAGATAGATGTTAAAGAAGAAATGAATGACTAAGAGTTGGATTAAGCAAGTGAAAGTGAAAGTTGCTCAGTGGTGTCCAACTCTTTGTGACCCCCATGGACTATACAGTCCATGGAATTCTCCAGGCCAGGAGTGGGTGGCTGTTCCCTTCTCCAGGGGATCTTCCCAATCCAGGGATCGAACCCAGGCCTCCCTCATTGCAGGCAATTCTTAACCAGCTAATGCCTTATGGATTAAGAAAAAAGAAGGCAAATTATTTGGTATCATTTGCAAAACAGAAAACAAGGTATTTCAATAAAGCTAAACAGCTTTTCAAGTTGTTTTTTTTTCTTAATGTACAATGGATCATTCCAGAATAATTATAAACATTGTAAAAGTATTCACTTAGTATTTTCTTTTTTAATATTTAGGTAACTTTTTGTGACACCTGTTTTCAGTTTTTAAATTATGGTATAGAAGCACTTTAACTTTGTACTCATTGCTTGAATTTAAAAAATCAGCAAAACTTTGCATTCTTGGGCCCCTCTTTTCCCTGCAAAGTCAAGAGAGTTTAACCTCCAGAGCCAGATGCAAAACGTTAAAGCCCACTATACATCCTTCATTTATGATCTCTGTTGGCTTGATTGCTATTTCATACTTCAGGTTGCATTTTAAACAGAATATTTTTCTCATTTTATCCATGATTGCTTGTCATTGGAATGTAAGAAAGCTCTTGATTTTTTTATTGGTAGCCTTACTCTCTTATGACAAAGGTTTTTCAGGTGATTCAAATTTTCTAAGTGGGTGATCGTTTTACCTACAAATAATGTTTCACTTTTCCATTCCAGTAATTACACCACTTTCTTCCTCTTCTTGTCTTAATTGTATTGCCTAAGATATCCAATACTGTTTTGAAAAGTAGAGATCCTTTATCAGCTATGTGACCTTGGGCAAAGTACTTTAACCCATTTATGTCTCCGTTTCCATATCTGTAAAATTGGGATACTATTATCATTAACTTAAGACAGGTGTTATAAATCATTTAGCTGTTAAAGAATAGAAGTGCTTACTCATATAGCACTGTGATTATTTTATCCATATCATAATGCACATTAGCAATTTCCAAATAGTGATACAGTGTTCATAATCATCATTTTAATGGTATATAATATTCGATTGAATCAGTGTGTTTTCATTTTTATTAATATGTGTGTTTATTCAAAATATTTGGGGTGTTCAGAGAATGTAATATACAAGGCATTCAAAATACGAGTGCTGTAACGCTAATGTCCTTGCCTAATTGCTCTTTCAAATGACTTTCATAAAAAGTGAGTTGAAAAAATAAACACATGTATGTGAAGAACTGAATCACTTTGTTGTACACCTGAAATTAATAGAATGTTGTTAATCAACTATGCTCCTATATAAAATAATTTTTTTAATGGATTAAAAGATTTATGTAAAAATGGTCATTTTTGGGAAAAGTACCATAGTAATTTTTACTTGGTGTGGAAATTAGTAACAAATTCTAACCGTGGTCTATCCCAAAGCAATTTTTATAAACAATATAAAAGAATATGTTAATATAATATGAATTTTGAGGTAGAAGAGAATTTTCACAATATATATTTGGTCCAATCTTCTTATTTTACAGATGGGCAAACAAACAGAAAAATTCCTTAAAATTTGGCTATATTTGTGAAGAAACTATCAGACATTTGATGACAATATTGTGTTTAGTTTGCTCATAATGCATCATTAATTTATTAATTAATAAGTATTTATTGAACATTCATGATGTAAAAGGGCTGCATATGCAAGAGTGAACAAAATGATCCAACAATCAGAAACAATATTCAAATGTTAGAAGCTAAAAAAAGCTCTAATAAAAAGCCTAGACCATGTGGATGGAATATCGACCAACATCCACACGCTAGATAACCAGAAGTCAAAGTAAGTGAGGCATTTACTTCGTACATACAGCCAGTAGTAACCCTTCCCTAAATATACACCTTACCTATTTTAGTAACATTGCCAAACCTATACCCTTTTCCAAGCTAGCTTCTATCCTGGATGACTGCAGCACCATCTACATGGACTTTCTGTCCCTCCACAGCATTCAGGATGATCTTT